>NC_092014.1:6133873-6733873 GCF_042242105.1 Pempheris klunzingeri
AGGCTGTCTCCAACTGGACCAAGTTCTCCTCCACAGTCTGGTTTAAGGCTAGGGCACTGTCAGATACCTGGGCATTTACAGGAGAGAAAAATTAGCCAACCAATAGAAACATTTCTTACTGTTTTTTGGATGGTGAGGAAAAAGCGTAACTATACAGCAGGTAACTCACCAGTTTTTCCACCCCTGATACAGTGCGGTTGGCATGACGGAGGGAGTACGCCAAACGATTGGCTCCATCACTCGACTCTCCATTTCCATAGAACCCTACAGCAATGCCAGCGCTGGGAGGCAGAACAGGAAGAGCCAAGTGTTAACATGATGACTAATTCAACCATCAGATGGCATCAAATTAATCGATACGGACAAATCAGTTTGATAACAGCTTTTTATTCTGTTTTCACACACAACAAAACCACAGCAAAGACAGTTAAGCTATTAAGTGCAGTTCCTCTATTAACCAGCAGCAGGCAGCGCTGAGCTCTGTGTCTTCCTGCTTTGGTGTCACCCTCCTGCCTAGGGCAAGCACAGGACTACCAGAATGATTCATACACACACACACACACACACACACACAGAGTCTACACAATAATTGGGTCACCAGACCGCACATAATATGATCCTTCTGCAGCTCTGCATCCACATTCACACTTGACACATGCTACAATATCTGAGGTTCCTGGCCCTTTTCTTCCAAACCCTAGTGCTCTTTAACCACGCTCACACCACAACTAACCCCTCACCCACCCACCCACCCCATCACCACCACCACCTCTCCCAAAGAAATCTCCTTCACGCTCTCTATTCCATCACATCTAACACCCACCATGCTCTTATTTTCTCACTCCCCCTGTAAACCTCTTGTTGCCCCCTCCTTTCTCTTTGTGTACTGTATGTGCGCATGTGCGTATGACTGCACTCTTTGTATTGATGATGTCTCTGTCTGCACACTAACACCAGACAGATTTGTAGAGGGAAATTTATTGCCATTGTTAAGGCAATTCATTCTAGCCCATTAGACTTTGAGTGGCCCCATGTTACCGCAGGTTTACACACACACACGCCATTGTGAAGGTGTGTGTGTTTCAGGGCTTTACGATGGACTTTATGTGTTGATGTGACATAAAACAGGCTTGACAAGAGGAGCAGAATAAAGATGAACACAAACATGGAGGGCCACTAATATGCTTTGTATGTTGATGTGAATATCTGCTCTTTTATGAGCCCATTCCCCCACCCATCCATCTTCCCACCATCTTACTCTATCCTCCATGTCATCCCAGTTTTAACACTAAATCATTTCCCTCCACTTCTGTTTAATCATCCTCATCTTCTCTCCTACCACCCATTTCCTCTCCCACTCCTTTCTCTCTCCAGTTCCCTTCCTCCGTCCTATTCTCCGTCCTCCTCTCGCCAATAAGTTTTATCTCACTGGTTTAATACACGTTGCTCGTTTCAGGGGCTTTCATGACTACATCACCCGACAGCTTAGGATATGAGACAGAAAGGGGGGTTGGCGTGAGTTCAAACGTCCAAAAAGTTCAAACACCAAAAAAGTCAGAAAAGTGACAGTAAACACTGGCCAGCTTAGCTCTGACGAAAAAAGCTCAAATAGGAAAACACATGTACATTACTAAGACATCTTTTTTCCTTTGAGAAACAGCATTGAGTTCCGAATGATGCTAACTCAGAGAAATGGAGGGCTGCTTTAGTCTCTTCTTCAGTCCCTTCTCAGATGAAATGGACTGACATCATTAACCCTGAAGACTCATTGCGGTACCTAAATGGGCGCACCCAAATGCACCCAGCTGGAGCTCAGTAGATGAGACCATAAATGTTGTATTCAGTCAAAACTGGGTCCATGATGTTTTCAAGTCGGCCCAAACTGATTCACCAGAGTGCAAAATAAATGCATCCAATTAGTGGTGTAGCCAAATCAAAGTGCATCCTGAATACACATACATACAGACATCTAAGCCCACTACTGACTAGAAAAACAGAGAGAAACTATAAGAGAAGAGGGGCATGCTCTACTCTTATATTGCTGTTATTTTTTGGGTTGCACAAATCCGCCCATACTGACTTTAATTAGCATGTTGGGTATCAGCCATTTCATAACCAATCAACATTAAAGACATACTTTAATTTTCATGAAATCTAAAACCAGTGTGGCTGCTATTCAGTGCACTTACATTCTGTAATAACCTCTCTGTTTAATAGCTTTGATCATTACTGGCATTCCCATGCTTGATTTATATTCCCCACTTAAACCACCAGTAACCACGGGTATCTCCAAATCAACCAAAAATCTCAAGAATTATAACTCTAATTGGTTTCTTTGTCAGTGTAATAATAAGGTCCGGTGTGAGAGCTGTCCGCTACATCCATTCAGACTAAGCCAGCCTCTGACTCTGTGTCAGTTCTTAGTGCAACAGCCTCCCTGGCCTCATGTCACCTTACGTAACAATGATTGCACCTAGTTCCAAGCAGGGTGGTACATAGTTTTTAAATCTAGGGAAAAGTGAGCACTGGTATCGGACGAGCACTATGCGCTGTAAGATACTCTAAGCTGAGGTAGCGGTAAGGTAATAATTCTGCTCAGAAAATAGATTGGCCATCACAAGTCTCCACAGTCTAAGGTGACATTTTAAAATGATTTGTTTGCCGCAAGATATTCAGTTTATTCTTAAGGAGCTTGAACCAGCAAATGTTTCGGATTTTCTTCTTGATAATTGGTTTTAAAAATGAGCTGATGAAATATTTGATGACATTTTTTTTTTGATCTAAACTATTAACTAAACTATCTAGACTATCTAAACTATTAGACTCATCCTTTTAGAAGCACATAGCACAATAACAACCTAATGCTTCTTCTATCTAAAAACACTCCACACAAATGGTGGAAGTCCACATGTGGTTGGTGGTGTGCCAAAAATAAAATATGATGTCATGTTAAATTGTCGACAAACAAATCACATGAGCACGCATGCACAGACACACACACAGACACACACACACACACACACACACACAGATCCATATCAAATATTCAATAAGAAATATTATAGCTGATCATAAAATATTAAAACCTGCAAAAAACACTCTTCAGCACTGAGTCACGCGAACACACACACACACACACGCAGACATAGCTCCCCTGACTGTATAATTCATTTCTCGTCTCTGCATCAAATCTGCTTCTGTCTCCATGGCAACCTTTCTAGGCCAGGGAGAAGACCGAATAGAAAGAAATAATAAATAATGGAGGGGGACTAACAGAGAAGAAGAAAAGGGGAGGAGAGGGAGAAAATGTCTGGAGAGGGGAAGTACTGTACAGAGAGTAAATGAAAGAGGGCTAGTTCGTATATTTGTGTGTGCGTTTGTGTGCCAAGAGGAGCAGAGTCCAAACAGCCCCAGTATCTGTGGTTGAAATGCACTCTACCCTGCTGTTGGGTCACTTGGGTGAAAGATCCCAGAGTGTGCACACAACCTTCAGTCACACAAACACAAACAGTGCGTAACCACCTGGCTGCTTCACAGTTACACCACAGGCTTTCTGTTGCTTAAACAAGACACAGTGGACTGAATGTAGGTAGACTGACAGCCAGAATGTACAGCTGGCTTGCAGGAAGTGAGAAAAGCAAGTCATGTTTTTTGCTTGATTGCCATACATCTTTGACATTATCCAACTGATTTTAAAGGGTTTCCTCAGACTGCCTTGTCTCTACTTCTGTTTATCATCCCTTCTTCTCTCCAAAGTCACCTCAGAGCATATTAACTTTTTACTGAAATAAAAATATAAGGCAGACCAGTTATTTTTCCATTCAAATTCAACATTACATTCAATTTTATATCATGGCATTTGATTGCTGTTTCCACACTAGGATTTGTACTTTGCTTTTCAAGAATTAACTTGGATGTGGGACGCTATAATCCACCTTTACGGTACGGTCTTTTTAACAGCTGCTGTGGTGATAGAGACAGAGGTGATGTGCAACAATGGCCTCTGTCTCAACTCAGCATGCATCAGTGAAATTACTGCTTTATCTGCAGCAGGAGAGGCACAAGCAGGTCATGCAAGCAAGACCGTTTCAATCAGCCTTTATGGCCTCTTCTCTTTTTAGACATGTCAGCTTTTCTCAGCCACTTTTTTGGCATACTGAAATACTTTTTGTGTGGAACATGTGGAAGGAAATTTTTTAAAAAATGTCAGTACTGTGAGTGCACATAATGTTACTATAGGTAACTATGTCACTCAAACAAAGTGTCTATCTTGTGCAGCTTCAGTGATGTGGTCTTCATAACTGTACAACAATGGGCTGTATGATACAGAGTCAGCAAATCAGTGCCAATCCTCCCCTATCCATCCCCAGAGAAAAGTTAGAGTCTCCACTTAAGGCTTCAGGTCAATTCCTTTAATTGGAGGGAATTATCAAATAGATTAACCTTTACTCACTCAAGTGTTCTTGATAAAACAAATCCTATCCCCTGAGGACGCAGGAGAAAAGAGCCTTTTCGAATACATACGACTTTACTATAAGTGTATAGAGATGTTACTCTTATGGGGATAACCTCTCACCTGCAGACGAGCGTGGCAATGATGACGCACCAGGCAGTGCAGCAGCAGTCAGCGCTGGGCTGCTGGGAGTGTGAATGGGAGTGCGACGAGTCGTCACTCTTGCGTCGCCGGCAGCAAAGCCAGAATGAGTAGAAGAGGAGGAAGATGAGGTCCAGGCCCAGACACAGCAAGGCCACGGCGCCGAGCAGCAAAACGGACTGCAGAAAAGAGGGATAGAGGAGAAAAAAAACTATTGGTGGCCACAAGAAATGTATGGTTTCATAACACAGTTTCTGTAATAACTTTTAATTTGAGCTTGATTCATTCAGGACACAAATGTATCGTGTATGATAGAATCCCAGTCCTTATCACAGAGAAGAGGACAATTTGGGAAATGGGTTGAAAATACAGGAAGCAAATGAGCTGATATGAGCAGAAACCAGATACAAAGACAGACCACATGATTTAGTTCTTCCTGTGTAGACAGAGGCACACAGACACAAAAACTGTGCTCCTCTCTCCAGCTATGTCAGACCTAGAAAATAGTGGCTGTTAAATGGCTGTTTGATGGATACCATGAAAAACACATTTGCACACCATCAAACACGCACACCTCCATGGAGTGAGTGGAAGAGTTGTCTGCTGCTGTTGGGAGCTGTGTGCGCTAGAGACCCACCACACAGATCACACACCCTCTAAAAGCTTTGAAGTGTAAAAGAAGGAAGGGGAGGTGGGGGCAGACAGAAGGAGAAGTGACGGGGGGGTGAATTTGGAACAAAAAAAAAAGAGAGACAAGCTGGAGACAGAAAGGGAAGAAGATGTGAAAAAAAGATGACTGAACACTAAAAAGAGAGAAAAGGATAAAAACAGAGATGAGGGCTGTTACAACAATTTGCCTGAAACTGATGACATCTTTTTTTTAATCACACACACACACACACGCACACAAACACACACACACACACTCCAGTGTTAGTTTTTCTTTCCCCTCTGGGGCTGTCTGGAAAAGTCATTGTACTGCAGGACCATGGAGAGACAAAGGCACGTTTCTGGAAAACCAAAATCTCCACCTGCTAAACTACTTACAATAGACAAAGGACCTCTGCCACAGTTCTGCTCGCTCAGAAACACCAACAATGTGACTCTGGGTACTCCTCCATGGATGATAAGAAAATCTGACTCCACCTCTAACATCTTCACAGACTTCCTGGCTTCCAAGAATGCTAAACTGCTGGTTTTAGTGCTGACCTCAATTTTTCCTCACTACCAGGCAGCAATTTCCTAACAGCAATTTGTGCAACTCTACTGTTTAACCATATGTTTTGTATGCGCATCTATGTCCCAAAAATTGACATAATATTCAACAATGTATTGAATATTATATTTTTTGTTTCTTAAAACATATC
This sequence comes from Pempheris klunzingeri, assembly GCF_042242105.1. Taxonomy (NCBI): domain Eukaryota; kingdom Metazoa; phylum Chordata; class Actinopteri; order Acropomatiformes; family Pempheridae; genus Pempheris; species Pempheris klunzingeri. Next base: position 6,139,835 of record NC_092014.1, read on the forward strand.
TGGAATGCGAGCATGGCAATGTTCAGCATTATATTCTGAGATATTGGTTCCCAACTTGCAGGTATGAGCACCCCAAAAGGGTTGCAAGATGATTAACAGGAGAGGAAAACAAGAAAAGAAAACATGTTTTTGCAACGCAAAATCATTTCGATTTTTTTATCATTCACAAACACAGCTGACCCACATTACCATCCCAAGTGGTTTGCCTCCAGCATGGCTAAAACATAAACACTGCCTTCTCTATTAAGAATAATTTGGGATTGTCAATGAAAAATGTAATTATCTCAAATATGGTGTCTTATCCCTGTGGACTGATTCGGCATGCTGTTTTTCCAAGGAAATTCCCAAACTTCAGAGCGATCACAGAAATAACAGTTTAAACTAACCAGCCACGCTGGAGATGATAATATTGTCAGTAGCTTGTCTTTGAAGACTTAAAACTCCTTTCACATCGGAAAACAATGCAGCCAAATAAGGTCAGCATTTCCAAATAAAGTGAAAAACCCGACCAGCAAAGGGCACTGTAGCACATCTGGAGGGCTACAACCATTCCAGCCAGGCCAGTGGGACAATAGAGCGCTACAATAGATAGGATATAACATGCTATATAATAGTATGTGACCTGTGACATCAGAGGGGAGAGACGAGAGCAAATTTTCAAGCAGAGATCCAAACCACAACCCTGAGTCTCTGCTGAGGCATCAGTGTATTTCTATTGCCTGAGGTCTCTAATTACAAGCCTACAGCAGGGAGATATGAATTACAAGCCTTAAAATGAACTACATAATATTCACACTGCTCATGTGGTGGTGGCAATCATACTTTAAACACTAAAAAGTGATTGTGGCTCTATCTTGTTAATTACAATTTGAGTTACAACTTAATCAGAAAGGAACAGCATTCATGCCCTGTTTTTATGTCAGTACTCTCTCATGGTAAAGCAGCGCTGAGAGAGGGGAAATCAGTTGATTGCTTTTTCCCAGACTGCTTTTCTCCAACAGGTTAAAGAAGATGAGCGGCGGATGGGAGAGGAGGGGGAGATAAGCTCTGTAGATTCCTGGTCTCTGGTATTATCCTATGTTATTATCTGTAGGCTTAGCGCTACAGACGTTGTGCTATGGTAAAGACCCACTGTGGTCCACTAATGCATTGTTTGATCTCTTGTGCCTTTAAAATTAACGTTAGGGCTTAAACCATACAGAGTACGATGCATTAGGTTTTGCACAAAGAGAATGAAACCTCAAGCTATATACAATGGGTGTTTCCATGACATCCATCCATCATAAATTGCGCTACAAGAACAATAAAGGGGTGACACAGACACAGTGATTTGGAGGAATGTGACAAGTTGGAGAAAGTGTGTTATTTTCATTAGCTGAAACAATTAGTCCATCAATAAGGCAACAGAAAACTAACAGGCAACTATTCTGTGGTCATATATGACATTAAATAATAAAACATTAAATATTTTTGGGTTAAAATAAACAACATAACGTTTAACCTTTTGGGACCTTGGGCTTTGGGAAGTTAACATCTGCATTTAACCCCTATTTTCTCACTATTTGATTTGATTTTATGAGGAAAAAGATTACTATTGAGAAAATAATGCACCACTTAATCAGTAATAAAAATAATTGTTAGTTGTAGCCATATAAAACTGTTCATTAATTAATTTTCGCACTATTCAAGTAAATCGAGTAAACCAAGGTGATCTATTCAAAAATCACTCAAAAAGAACTCAAGTTAATGTGACAAAACAAAGGAAAGCAGGGAATGCTTACACTTGAGAAGCTGAATGCCATTTTCACATGACAAATGATTTTAACGATACATTGTCATAAGAAATTGTCTGCGACTTAATATGAAACAACAGCAGCCGATCCAGGACTGTTGATGTGAGGAATATGGGCTTAATGTTAAACTTATAATCTGACTGAGGACCAAGTCTCTGCAGCCACTTCACTCTGCTCCCAATGTGTATGATGGCCGCTAGATTAACGGGCTGACAAACCATCAGAGCGGGTTAAGCGTGGATCAATTAGCTACTAATAAGCATGGTGAGCCTGGCTGTCTGTGCATGCATAGATGTGTGTGTGTGTGTGTGTGTGTGTCTGCACTAGTGGAGATCGGCTTGCAGGCTGGAGGAGGGGCTGAATGTTAAACACCCGGGCACAGCGATCTACTTTCAATCTGTCCATTTAAGTGTGTGTGTGTGCACGCCTGTGAGTGTGTGCGTGTGTGTTTGAGCTGACAGGATCAATCACTTCCACCTCAGTGAGTTGTCCTTGCACTCTCCCTGCCAGTGTGTTACTCTGTAGCCAGGCCATGCCTACTATTGTCTCAACTTTGTTCCGGAGGCGCTGACTGACCTCAAGCTCATGCTAATATTCACCTGCACGACTCGCTCAAAGAGAAATACTAGGTGTTTTAATCATTTATCACAAAAAAACCCCACTCTAGAGCAGCATCTTTTGCCTTTGATCTACTTTTATCCTTTTCAAAATGCTATGAGATAATGTCTTCCACTGTGCAAACTGTAGCATATTATTCAAAATACCAATTACAGACTTACTTTCCACAGCTGGGAATATATGTGTGTGTTATTACAGGTCACATGATTCCTCTGTAATGTTCTGCAGCTGTTAAACTGTGGCTGGTAGCTGACTCTGCGATTCTACCATAATACAAACACACACACACACACACACACACACACATACACACACAGATAGACACACAAGCTATTCCAATGGCTTGCAGAACCTCTGGATAAGAGCTCCTATTTCAGCTCTTTGGGGGAAAAAAAATAAAATAGTTTTCTTGCAGAGAGCCACAGAGTCAGCATCCCCAATAAAGTCAAAGTCATCAGAGACCAACTGCCCCTCTGAATGAATGCTTAACATCTAGTTTGTTTAGCAGACAAAAACTTCTGCATAGAAGTACATGAGTGAGTGAGAGACACTGTGTGAGAAGAAAGTTTTGAGCAGCTTCAGAGCTCAAACGCTGAATACAAATGAACCTGTGCCAAAATACATCAGAAAGAAAAACACTACACAGAGGAATCTCTCTCTATTGTGTGGGAGAGTGTGAGAGTGTGTGTGTTGTGCTGTGGTGACGGACTCAGCGCACTAAAGGACACTGTGTAGGACCTTGTTTGTATGTGTGTGTGTGTGTGTGTGTTTGTGCGTTTCTCAGCTGGATGAGTGGTTGCATGAAAGCCTTTGAGACAGATATACTGAGCCAATCTAAAGACGGGCCTCAGTGAAAGAGTGAAAGAAAGAAAGAGAGCATTCTTTCACAACAGACTACAGCCCTCCCCTTCCCACTCTCTCCCCCCCTTCCCTCCCTCCCTCCCTCCCCCAATCCAATTCAACCTCCTTCTTCTTGTTCTTCTCACCCTCGATCCCTCCCTCTCCCTCCCCCCGTCTAGCCAGAATTAATGATTTCACCCTGAATAGAACCCCTATATTCTCTCACTCACACACACACACACACACACACACACAACCCCTGAGGGAGATCTGTGACCTCACCTCAACAAACAACACTAAGTGCTAAATACGCACTGACACAGAAAGGGAATTCGCTGTATGTGACATATATACATACAGCACAGTATGCACAATTACTGCACATAAAAATAACATACAAACATATGATCATAGTGCAGAATGCTCAGTGACATAGAAACAGCCCCATCTGCTAAAATATGTCAGGATGTAATTAGTCTAAAAAGCGGGTCCTTAAAATTCCAGTGGTCACACACACTGACACACACACACACAAAGGCCCTTAGTTAAACATTGAATAGCTTGCAGGAAGTGGCTATTTGGCAGTTTAGAAGCACCACCCATGGCTCATCGTGCCTTCTCTCTCTCTCTCCTCTCGCCTCCAATCAGTCTCTTTTTATCTTTCTCACTCCTCCTCCTCTCTCCCTGTTTCTCTCTCTCCGGTCCCCCATCTCCCTCCCTTGTTCATGGCCGTGGGTGCCTTCCCACGCTCAGCTCTTGAACTTGCACGCCCTCCCTCCTCTTCCCTTACATGTCAGCAAACTACATTGAGGGGTGACTGCAGCGCATGAAATGTGGGATTCTAAGCGATGCGTCTTGGCTTTATGTAGGTTTCCGAGGCTGTGTTTTCTGGTGCAGAGACCTGAAAGTCACCTTGTTTGAGGATTCAAATGAAATGCAGCAAAACTGGGCCAAAGCCCCTCTTTGAGATCGAGCTGCTCTCTAAAGCAGCACTGCCGACTCAGTCAGTGTTTTATCACAGAGCGACTGCAATTAGTTATATACTTTTAACTAATTCTGCTTGTTTTTCTATCAGGGTTCTTTTTCCGAACAATCAATTAGTGAAAATGTCCATTTTAAGTTCCAATAACCCAAAATGTTTTTGTCCAACCATCAGTCCAGAGCCCAAAGGTATTAAATTAAAATGGCATTCAAGCAGAAAATCCTGAAATTCGAGCAACTGGAACCAGAAAATGCATTTTGGCTTTATAAATGACCTACACTTTCAGTAGATTATCAGAATTGCTGCAAATCATTTTTTTCTTCCATTGACTCAACCATTGGTTCCCACACCTTTTGTTTCGTGACCTTTGAAGAACAAGGCAAGCAAGGCCTCCTCACTACCTCTCATCACCTCATATATGTAGGAGCTGCAGGCAGTTTATCCAAAGAGTGGCATTCCCTTCTCAGGTTGCATGAATAATGTCAAAAAAAGGACAATTTTGTGTCTTTTTCTTGTCTAGCTTGCTGTTAATCTTGATATTCCTCAGATTTACACTGCAACCGCTGGAGGTCCCTAAGTTGGGAACCACCTGACTAATCAATAAATCACCCAATAGTTTCTACACTACATTTATCCATAACAATGACAGAGCAGGTGGGGGGTCCATGTCTTGATTCACACACACACACACACACACATATACGTAGCAATGATCGATGCAGGGAAGGAGCCCACAACTCTGTGGTTGCAGGACAGCCTCAGTCACCACTTGGCTAGTCTGCTGTGAAATTACAGTGTGGGCAAGTGGCAGGAGGTGGGATGATAAGGTGATGCTGCATGATGAAGGGGATGATGAATTCTGAGTGGGAGGTAATTATTCTACCGTACTTGTCTTACCTTCTGGTACTCAGAGTCCTCCGGTCTGAAGTCACTGCTCACAAGCTGGAATTCGATGTTGAAATGAGGCAGCCGGTGAAGCAGATTCACCCACCAAGGCGGAGAGTAATTCACCACGGCCGCCATCCTGATCCAGCTACCTGCCGGCTGTCACTTCACTCTCTAACCCGATTCCTCACACGGACACTGTAGGGAAATTCACAATTGTAGTGGTTTAACAGGGCACAATTCACACCACCTGTCATGACAGGCAGATGTCACTTCACCGAACAGATTTAGCAAGATGAAGGTTCACTGTCTGCAATCCTTACTGCAATCCTTGTTGATGCTGTTTACAACCAAATCTCCCAAACCTGCTTCTATCAACTGGATCATCATTATTATAAGGCAAATGTGATGAGTTATCAGTGCTAAGTCATTACCAAAGGTGGGACAAACATGCCAATAACATCAACATGCCAATATTTTGCACACACTCTGTTGCCATTAGTTAAGGGTGCACTTGCACAAAGTGTTTTTTTCAGTTTATTTGCATCGATTTAAGAGATTTAAATTGTGAAACACAGGATTATCTATTCTTCACTATTCTATTGCATGTCTTTGCCTATCAATTACCTGTCCACGTTGCTGTGTGTGGTTAAAACACTGCAATATGACATGTTACTTCTTGTTAATTTTCTTAAAAACTCTATAAAACTGGACATTTTGCATAATAAATTGGATAAATATGATTATTTTTGCCTGTTTTCCACCACAGTGTGTTGTGGATTACTGACATGTAATAAGTGGATGTATCACGAAAACAGTGGTTTTAATGTTAGTGTTGTAAAACAGCTCACCAGCCTCTATAATCACCAACAACCCGTTTAGTGTAGCTTAGAGGGAGAATTAGTCCTAAAATGTCATTTTAAACAGCCCATTATGAGCCAAAATTAAACCTGAAGGCGCCATACTGTATTTGGATGTACTGTACATGAAGTATAGCAGGACAATAGCATGGCTGACAGCTACCTCGCCATCACTCAATTTACGCCCATACGACAAAAAAAACAACAACAACAAAGGCTTCATAAGATTAAATGTGTTGTGGGGGGGTGAAATGGCCGTTATATCAAATTTAAACCCCCTCCACACACACACAGCCACGACTCTTTCTATTACACCGACTTTACTGTACCCACACATGTAGGTCAACTGAGCCGAGGGTGTGCTCATATATTCAAGCCGCTAGTCTTATTTATTCTTATACGTGCACTCAATAAATTGTTAGCAAACCCTGGGTTAGCTAGCATTAGCCCGCTCCGTCCGTTAAAACTACCGCAGTCTCACCGAGTCGCCAAGGCAACCGGGAGGAGAAAAAGGCAGGAATCCGCTTCAGGGCTCCGCGGACATCAAAGCCTGTGGCGGGGAGGGGGGGAGACAGGAGCCGGGCTACAGCCTACCTGGTGAAGCCCAAGCGGGTGCAGACTCTGGTTCGGTGTCGTCTTGGGAGTCCGGGCCGGCGTGTATATTTCACCTATTGTCTTCCCAGATCCGGTGTTGGATTTGAGCACCACAGCCGGGCGCTGCTGCATTAACGCGGCCGTACCGAGCTGGCTGCAACGGTAGTCCCAACCACATTGAAAATAACGGAATAACGGTCACATTTCACCGAGACGCCGTGTTGTTTTGTCTGCCTCCCCCCCCCCTCGAGAGCGACAGCGCCGAGGCAGACGAGGGGTTAAAAACTGGCTGACCCGCAACCCAGTATCTCTCTATTTTGTACAGTTAGACGATGCGGTCGTTTTGTTTTTTCTAAATCATTACGGTTCGTGCTCGTTCCCACGATGGCGGTCGGCTCAGTGCATTTAGCGCTGCGGCTCTTCAATTGGAGGATACAGCTGAAGCGTGAAGCAAACACGGTGTTTAAAAAGCCCTGGAGGACGGGGCTTTGCGGCAGCTCCAGCTCTGCAAATTTGTGCGAGTGAGGGAGGGAGAGAGGGTGTGTGTGTGTGTGTGTGTGTGTGTGTGAGTGAGAGAGTTGGAGATAGATAGATAGAGAGAGAGTAAATGCGCAAAGAGGCCGCCCCCTATCGTTGAAATGATGGTAGTGCATGTTACAGTAGGGATCCCATATTATGCAAAATGTACATTTTAATGTCTTTTAAATATAAATCTCTGTCCCTGGTGTGTCTACAGACCCCTGAACTCTCTCTTGTTTAGATTCGGCTCCCCTCATGACGTCATAAGGGGATCTGTTGATCATGTGACCTCCTAAAGCCCTTCAGCAGGCTGACTGCCCCCCATCCAAAAAAAAGTCCACCTCACTGTACACCATTGTTTTTGCCTCACTAACATCAGCTCCTGGTTACATGAAGACGTCAAAACCGAGAGCAAAGCAGCAGGTTGTTTCTGTTCTTTGAAAACGGAGCGTTTAGACAGAGGCTGAAAGCAGCTGCAGCAGCCACATCTGGGACAAGAAAAATAATGTGTTTTGCAAATTAAGCCACGTACACCTGCTCTCATAGGACGTCCACATACACCTATGAACTTGAAAAGGAGCAGAATATGGGACCTTTAAGGTACAGATTCATGCTTTTTACATAAAGGTGCCTTTTGTAACATTTGGCCACCTGCTCCTCCAAATCAACAGGCAGGCTACATTTCACCTCCTCCACTAATAAACCTTACAATGTTCACTGTCATTTTACAAGACAGGGTTCCCTAAGGGAACGAAAGCTGCAGCCCCTTCATGCTACGCACACATTGAATATGCTGTATATGTAGATGATTCAATGTAGAAACACGATCAAATATGAAATAAGATCAAAACAACATATAGGCCTCAGTTATTTATATACACATACTTGTGTACACCCAGGGGAAAGAAATGCGTGTTGGGTTTTTTTTTTTTGCATGTGGTGGTCCAGTATCCAATTCTTAAAATGCATTTATTGGTTAGTAAACTTTAGTGAATATCTCTGCAACACAGTACATAGATGTCTTTGGCATAAACTCAATACTGTGATTTCTCCACATTCTGTTGATATTATTTAATTTTTCAGTGATTTCAACTAATCTAGCGCTTGCTAGATTTTACTTATTTGTACGTATTTCTATGATTGTTTAATATTTTAAACTTAGCATTTATTGGAGAAACATCCCAAAAAAAATGTATATAGCAGAATTTTGTTTTTTCCTCTTTCTCATCCCATTAATCATATCATGACCTCTGAGATTTATATAGTTACCCTTTGGAGTTAAACCTCTTTGCAGTGAAGCACTACATCAGACACAAGATGTTTTACTAGAAAAACAGCATTTTATTGAATGCCTCAGATATTAAGTTACACACACCATGTGGGGAAAACTGCACTCATCCACTGAGCTTGTTGACCTCCCTGTGGGTTATCACATTGTGTCTCATTATTGGCATCAGACATTCTCCACTGTACTGACTGTGTGTTTAATATTGCAGCAGACTGATCTATTAATTTATTCACAGTTTGACTCAATAGTGCATCAGTTGAGAATCATCCCTCAATCATACTTCAGCCATAATCTATTAAACTTAAATGACAGATTAGTGTAATGATGTTTACATGTTACAAATCAGGCGTGTCAAACAAGATTCATTCATTATTTCAAGCTTGTCGCGAGGCAGGTTAAGAGAAATGAATACATTTATTACCATGATTTCAATTTGAATATCCATCCAGTAGGCACTTTGGCAAACAAGACAATCATTGAGAATAAGTAAGAACTGAAATGAGCTATTTGGCTATTAGGCAATAAAAATGGGTTATAATTAAAGGGTGCTTTCTCCTATATTAACAGAGAATATCCTGCACTGGGATGCATCGACAAGTATTTATGTGCCTCTTAGCTTCATGCCAGAAAAGACCCTGCGCTCAACTTTCCAGAAAACTCTCATTAACTATCATTATTAAAGCACGCAGCAAATATTGTGTATGTTCACTGTTATTCTGACTAATATTGAAACGTTCCAGCTATCATTTCCAGGTTCAGTAAGAACCCAAACCATGATGATTTGATACATACGACCGTGCAAGTCTGTCACGTACAGTATAGGCTCTGAGTAGAAACACGGGCAGAATTTAATCCTGCCTACACACACTCACACACACACACACAAAAACACTCACGCAGCTGAGAGGGCCTATGAGATTAAGACTTCTCTGCTTCTCAGAGGACGTGATGGAGACACAATGATGTCATCAGAGTCATCAGAATCAGCTGCGGCGGCTCCACCAGACTCAGCCGTGCAATGAAGCTCTGTTTGGTCTGCAGGAGATGTACAGTCATCAATGTGCTTAAGGTGCATTTAACCTTCCTCTCATAATTCACACATTCCAACTTAAATATTTATAATCTTATTGGCTTTTTGGCACTCATTTCGGCATATTTTCCTCCAGCAAACACTTCATTGCATCAATGTTTAAAAATTCGTTTTAAGTATATATGCATACAAAACTGTGGCTTTTAACAACAAAAGGTTATGTCCGTTCTCTCTAACCTGTTGTGGGCGTCACCCTGGAGGAGTGAGTGCCAGAGACAAGCCAGGGGTCTTCTTCTTTACCCTGCTTTTCATCGTCTATATGGAAAGATGCAGCACCTTGGCAACAGAAGAACAGATACAGTAACCAGCTGTTAAGGCACAAATCAGACATATCCTCAAAACATATATGTACAAATAATGTACTTTTTATTTTTTAGGATGCATTTAGATATATGGAGCTTGCAATATCATGCTTGAATTTAAGCTTTCCCTACTAACAATCCACATACAATAATATGCACATTATTGCATGTTTTTGACCAAAATTTCAACACAACAACGTTTATGACAACCCTATGTCTTCTTGTGGTAAGGTCCAAAATCTCTGAGTGAAGCCCTCTGCACATCCAATGCAGGGCAGTCTTGTAAGCAAGCAGAAAAGAAACGCTGACATCGCTGCTCTGCTCTATGCACCCATCTGCTGTCAGCCAATTAGAAAGCCAGGGAGATGGAGGGGAAAGCGATGGGGAAGCTGGTGTAGTCTAGCAGGGTCAAAATCTTAGGAAAAGGCTCTTGAACATTGGCAGCTTTAGATCAGTAGAGGTCGTGTGAGGTAGCGACATTGCTGGTCACAGAGCCGCTGTGTGTCTCTGAAGAGACAGGCACCTTGGAATTAGATCAGTGTGACGGCAAGATCCATCTGCTCATAAAGGCGTCAGGGTAGATATGATGAGCGATTCTTCGGTTGAGAGCGGGATGGCGCCATGGTGATGCAAGCATTAAGCCAGATCTGTTGAATCTATGGTGTGCTTCCTCTCAAAGCCACACGCAAGAACTGAAAACCAAAAGTCTGTGTGAACCTCACCTGTTCTGCTGGGAGCGTGTGTTGAGCGAGCTCTCCTTGGTACCAGCGTTGGCATATTATTTCCCATTAGTGAAGGCACAGAGGACCCTGAGCTAATGCACAAAAACACACACATGCAAACACACACTGCTGTAAAATGCATTGTATGTTTTACTATTCTTGAAGCGTTTTTCTGTGTAAACAGGAGTCACCTTTCTATTGCAAGACTACAGCGAGCCAGGTGTCCCCTGAATGCTGACTGTATCATTGTCAAGGCAACCACATCCAGCTCCCCTTCTACGGCCGATGCAACATCCCTGCAATGTGTTGCTTCTACAGCCTGAAAAGAGGAGGTGGGGAAGAGGTTGAGCCGAAGGGAGAAAGAAACAGGAGAAATAGGAGGGACAAGGGATCATCAGTGGGAGACAGAAAAATGTAGAAGTAGAGGGAAAATTACCATAGACTGATAGAAACTGATTTTTAGAGCCATCTAGTGGCAATCTGACTGAGCTGCAATCTGGTTTATTTCAGAACAGGTCTGTTCATAATTATGTCTTGCATGCTGAGACAAAGGCACACATGTGCATTCAGGATTAAGCCTTCATTTCCACATCCCATGCTATGCCCCGTACTATGTTTTCAGGGTTTAAGAAAGTTACTGCCAAATTGTTTTGACGCTACATCATCATTTCAGCGACTGTCAGAGCTTCAAACATGGAGGCTGACGTGATCCTTTTAATGTCTTCTGAGTTTCTAATAATACTAATAATAAAAGGGGTCTTGTTCCAATCAGTACATCATCAACTGATACTCAACCAAAGCCTTAGTGATAAATGATTAGATACTTCAGCATAGTCTGGACATGATTAGTGTTTGTGAAATATGGTTGAAATGGTGTTTCTATTGTGTTTCTACTGTGTTGTCTATGCTATTCTGATTTTGGGTCAACTGCTGTTGCTTTTAAATGTGCTTTATAAATAAAGTTGGATTGGAGGTTGATTGGACAACAATAGTAGAAAGAAAGTAACACACTGCAGTGTAATGAGCCAAATATTACATGAAGATAACATTATTTTTCTTTATGTTCTTTTAAAAAAGTTGTGTATGATATTGACACACAAGAATTAACTTGAATCAAGATGGTGTTGTCTCATGGTGGCACAGCGTTGTGTGCTCTTGTGTGACCTCACCAAACTAAATTCCTATCAACTATGTTAAAATGGCAAGAAAGCACTGAAAGTTGAAGGAATGTTTATAGAAATATGGTGATTCTGAAGTGTAACATGACTCCTGCTGCTTTGCAGATACGGAGTGACTGAGTCTGTATGGGAGTGTTTTTGTGTGGGTGAAACCTTATTCTGTGCATCTTTCAGCAGGTCCTTGAGCTGCGACTGTCTGAGGAGGTGGCCTCTTAATGCTGACTGCAACATCACAATGTCCTTAAAATAGAAAGCAGAGAGATGAATATACGCAGAGAAATCTGTTTAATATTTCTCTCACACGTCAATAACTTCTTTCACATAACTGTGGTGTGTCACATACCCTATTTCTGTGCTCCCTCCACTTTGTCTGGATAGCCAGCGCTGCTTTCTCTCTTTCTCTCTTCTCTGTACCCACTTCTTCATCTCCTTCCCCCTCCTTCTCTTTGCCGCCAGTGTCCCCCTTTTCTCCTTCTTCCAGACCTGCTACAGGCTGAGTGTCCTCGTTGCCCTCTGGCGATGTGGCAGAGGGAGCGCAGAGCTCAGCTTGTGCAGCCTTTCTTCTGTCCTCCAGAGTTTGTATCCTCGCCCACAACTGGTCCAACTCTTGTCTGAGAAATACATACGCATAAATAATACATAAGCAAGGGACAAAAAACAAGTAGCGGCCATAGTGAGTGTCGTCTGACAGGAGTTAGTTAGCTAAGGCTTTCTAAATCCATGGCTGTTCTGAGGTAAATACACATTTTATTTTGTGAGAGGTTTTTTGTCCAATACATGTGATCAGATTTAATTTATGGAATTTGCAACATGACACAGGCTAGTTAGTTAGTTCGTTAGTTAGTTTTTGTTTAAACAAACTATAAAGGTGACATCTGTAAACATCACCTTTATGATTTAATTTATTCATAATATTGATTTGACCATGGCCCTCTGCTACATCTCTTTTAGTCGTCTCTGTTTCTTGCCTGGATGTTATATATTTAGACATTATTTGCATACAGACAATTTTTCAGAGCAACTTTATGATGATGCTAACTTTCTACAAAGCATCTGTATGACAGAGGCATCAGCTGTGATCTGTTCAATGAGCATGCGTAGATTTCCCCATAAAATCACAGCTGCAGATGTGAATCCAACAGCACTTCCTTTTAAATACCACCATACACTCAAAGAATAGCTACACGTGTGGATCCTTGGTTTTAAAAACAACCAGAACTTTACAAATCTGATAAATCCCAAGCTCACAACGCTGTAGACATATAGATGATATATACACAGTGTGGTAGAATGTAATGTACTGCATGGCATGAGTCAAATGACACATAGCTTAATCATATCAATGGCACATCACAGCTATAAACATACTTATGCTGCTGCGTCTCTTTGTCCCGTTCTTTCGCCTGTTCAGCTTTCCATCGTTCTGTCTCTCTCTCCAATTCTTCTCTTTCTGTCCTCAGCTGTCTCAATTCATCACTGAAAACAAAAAACACAACACAGATTTGGCCTTTCTGCCCACAGTAGCTGCCACTGATGTAATAATAACAAGGTAAACCACCTCTGAGTGGTTTCTCCCACTGGTGTAAAACATGAACTTAGACAATTAACATTTATTATGGCTTAAAAACATGGACACACTGTACATCACATATGAAACCTTCGGGTGAACTGGGTGGTCTCTCACTCACTCTTTACTTGACAGCCTCTCTTGAAGCTCCGCCCTTTCCGTCTCCAATTGGCCGAGGCGTTCTCTCAGATCAGAAACCTCCTCCCTTTCCTCAGTCATCGTTCCCACGGAGACCCCTGCCTCTGTTGCCATGGTAAACCCCAGAATCTCAGCGGGCGTGGCCTGGACCTCCTGATCCAATCGGCCGCAGCTCTGTGCTGACTGGGCGTGTCTTCTGCTGTCCTCCAGCCTCTGATAGGAGGAGAGAGGTGAGATGAGGCTGCTATCTGTGTAAGGCAATCCTGCAGAGATGAACTGTGTGTGTTTACATGGGCAACTGGTCACAGTTGTCTCACCCTCTCCACTTCCAACAGCCTTCTCAACAGTCTCTGTTTACTCCACTCTCTGTAACCTAGGACACACACACACACACACACACACACACATTTCATCAGCATTACAGTATAGAACACAATATCACAATGCTGTTTCATCCTTTAAAGCAGGGTTTGAAATATGGAACACAATCTTAAATAGATGTTTCCCTACAAATTCTGTCTTAACAACCCAGTTTATCATATATAACTGGATTAATTACAGTGAGTGAAAACACTAAATTACCTGACATTAGCCACTTTTGTCTGCAGGACTGTTGATTAATGGTCAGTCATCATGTTTCATTAATTTTTGTAATGGTTTGTTTTTGATAGGGATCATTTTTAAGGAAAGGAAGGGTTTATTTTGCCTTTTTTACTGTAGCTTTTGATCGCTGTGATTATCTTGATTGTTATTTAGTGCACGCTGTGAGGAGTTCATCTTTTTCATTAAAAAAAGTTTAACATATTTTAAGTATTCTGATTCTGAGCAAATCTTTCTGGTAGCTTGTCAGACCTCTCATAGACTGTTTCCAGAAGTCTTGACATTGATGAGGGAGTTTTGGGGAGCACTAGGTGTCAGTGTGGTTTTGTTGTGTGAGAAAAGACCTTTGAGTCCTCCTGCAGGATTGTCAGTGTTGAGCTCCTCTCTGAGCACTGTGTTCTCCTGTTGGAGCTGCTTCAGGTTCTCAGACAGACGATGAACCGTGGAGCTCAAAGCTTTCTGCTGCCTCTGGGAGCATTTACTCTCTGCTCGACTACTGCAGACAGAAAGAGAGTGGGAGGGCTTTCATGATTTCATGGGGAAGATAGAGGCGATAAGAACGATGTAGGGATGACAGTATTTTTGAACATTCATCACAAATTCTGCAAATCTGTCCTTTGACCTATGTGGCCATCCTTAACATCCAGCACTCCTTTGGTGAGGGGGAAGGCAAGTGACCAGTTTGATCTTTAGTGCATGAGTAACAGGCAAACTCACATACTTGACAAACTTATAAATAACTCAATAAACACAACTGCCCAAAGCGAAATCTGCCGTATTTACCATGCAATTTAAGCTTGACTTCACAAACAAAGAATGATATCTTTGCAGGATTGCAGGATTTCCTTTCTTTATTTGGCAGCATTATGAAAAGTTAATGTAACAACCAGTACTCAGCCAACCTCCTTCAATCATGCTCAAATACCCATGAGATACAGAACAGCAGAGAACATGAAGTCCCAGCCAAAATCAACTACAGTTACAGTAATCCTGTAATAATTCAAAAGTAACTCTTTAGTAATCCTAGTTATTACAAGCTAGATGTCCATGACCACAGACTCACATCTGAAGACCCACCTCTGCCCATTCAAACCAATATAAGCACAGCTTTATTTACGGTCTCTGTATTGAGCCAACAATATGTCATTATAACTTTCTATCACATAATTTGTCCCCTGGCACAAATGCACGAGCCATTTAAAATTGATCAGCAGATGCGTACCTCTTCTCTGCAGCCTCTAGAAGCATCCTCAGCCTCTGGATCTGAAAGACGAGGCACACGAACACACATTTTAAAAGCTCGGTGAGATTTCCTTTTCCACAGCTGAGCTCGTACTCTGCAGCTAAAGCAAACGTGATCATAACATCGTCTGTCACAGCAAGTAAACGCAGGAGCACCTCTTTCATGCAAACACAGTTTTCAGCGTAAGCGTCTATCTTTGATTCCTTTGGTGGCTGCTTCAGGTGTTCTGCTTTGGAAAATCTGTACGCGGTAACATGCCAAAAGATGTTTTATTTTCAGGTGGAAATGCAACAAAAGACAGACATTTAGTTACTAGAAGTGTGTTACCTCATCAAAGTAGGTTTCTACTGTGATCTTCAGCTCCTCCAGGTTAGTGGTCCTCAGCTCACTTTGTAGTTTACTTGGGGGGAAAAAAAACAACCTGAAAATTATGGTGCTTCACAGATAAACCAAATGAACTTATGCAAAGGTGGGAGTGTTTTACCTCAGGGCATTTTCTTTCTCTCTACACTGCTGCTCCAGCTTCAGGATTCTCTGTTTCAGCCCGTTGACAACCTTAATGGATGGAATCAATTTTACAAAATCTGTGTGAGATCAAACCCAAAAACAATCTCCTGTATCAGCAGACTGGGCACACTCACCACACTGCCTTCTCTTTTCTTATCCACCAGACTACGAGTATATTCAGATCCCTATAGAAAAAAAATGTTTTTAAAATGTATGTGTTGCTCAAAGTTTCTGTGACAAAAAATGAAAGCAATTTAGTGTTGGTACTTTAGTGGGATCCAGCAGTTCCTCTATCTGTTTCTCTCTTTTTGCGTTATCTTCCTCCAGGCGGCGCAGTTTGGCTTTCATTTGCTGGTTGTCGGACTTCTGTGCCTGGAGACTCTGTAGAGAACAGCACTTGTGCTTAATCAAAGACCAAGAAACGCATAAGAGGAAAAGTTCAACTTATAAAGATTGCATATGGAAATCCTGAGGTGCTGAACTTAAGTAAAGTTTTTATCTGCGTAGGGAAAAATTGTCTAAATCCCCCCTTTCCCTTCTGCAGAGGAAGAAAAGTCTGATTCAGCAACAGAAGAGCACACCGGCACTGGCAGGCATTCAATGTATTGCTCAAGTGGACACAGTGAATGCCAGTCAAATGAAAGCGAAGGTTTTTCCTGACTGAATAACATCGATTCATGAAAAAGCTGAATTCACTGCTTTTTTTTGTGTGCATTTTTACCTTCTTGAGGCGAATAATCTCATCATACATTTCCTCCTTCTCTCTGTAGTCGCCTGTGCCGAAGGAGAAGCCTGCAACACAAATGAGGACAAATGGGGGAGATAGTAGATAATGACACAAACAGAGTCACCTGCATCCTGCAGTAATGAAATGCCTGCTGGTGGTGATTTCATGATGTCACCCTCGCTATCCACTCTGTTTTCTGACACGGTCTCCTGATACCGTCCTCATCTGCTCAGTACAAAATCTGACCTTCATCTTCGCCCTTCTCTACTTCCCCTCACTTCATCTCTCATTCTGACACACCTACACGTCCTCTCACCATTGGTTCCAGAGTGGAGATGTTTGTGTCTCCTCATGCTGAGCGTCTGTTTGAGAAGCTCCGGTGTGACGTCGCACTCTGATCTCAGTGTCTGTGACGCATCTGAAGAAAATGGTAGAGAGAGGAAGGTTCAGGATATTTCCCAACACAAGGCAATGCTCAATCTGACTCATGAATTAACACCTTTTGAGAACACTTGTAGGCTGAGCACTGCCTCAAGCTCCAATTGTTCTATACGAGGATGAATCAGCAACTATAAGTAGCTGTCTAAATGACGTCTTTTGGTTGCGCAGCCTGAAAATTCAGCTGTACGATAAACACACTGTGCTGTTTCTAATATTTTGTCCATTTACATAAATGATGGATAAATAACAGATGTGTCTTTTTGCATAATGCAATACAGTTCAACAGCACCACAAACTACATCCTCTAAAATGGTCATTAAGTTCAATCACCACTATAAATCAGTGCATCTGAGTGTATTTTCTTACATGTCAGACAGAACTTTGTGAAGCAGAAATATATCAGACTCAATGTTTTTCTGGTTATTGTGAAGTTTTTCTGTCCCCAAGTGGCCTGAAAAAAAAAAAAGTGCTGCACCTTTGAGGTATAGGACTGATATTCTCTTAGTGAAATCCCAAAAAGATGGAGCCAAATGGAATATTGTTGGAACACCTGCAGAACTACTTCTCTCGTCTCGCTCTATTCATCTTTCTTTGCATCTGAGCCCCGGCAGCCTCTCCTCCATCGCCACCACGTCAGCTGTGTTTGTGCGTGGTGCCTCACCGTGGCCGTTGCTGAGGGATGTGAGGCGAGCTGAGCCACTCTCCCCAGGAGTGTCCCCCCTAGCGTCCCCCAGGGAGGCCCTCGGCAGTCTCCAGGCCGCCACTGCTGCTCTTCTGGGGTTCACATTCATGCTGGAGAGGTATGGAGACCCTACACATACACACAGAGTACATAAACGATCATGAAAGCGGGTTTGTTGTTAGAATAACTGCAAAGAATTCTCCACATAGCAGCTGAGTAGATCTTACTTGGAGAAGCAGGAGGCTTGCCAGAAGATCTCTTCCTCCTGGTTCTCTGCTGGTGAGCAAATACAAGGCGGATAAGCACAGGAAAGGTGTGTTCAGCAGCTAACATGTCTAAAGCTACTGTAACCCCAAAAAGTGAATACAACAGTAACATCATCAACATCAACTGTACGTTTATTTACCTTTTCCAAAATGTCAGCAGTGAAAGAGAAGCCATCCTCAACCTGTGAGGGACGGAGGAGGTTTTCAACACAGATCCAACTAAAAGTCACTTGAATGTAACAGACAACAAACCCAAAGTGTTGGAAACATCTGCCATGAGAGCTGCTCGGTACGGACACAAGTGTGATCGAGGGCTTTAAATGAGCACTTAATGCTCAGTACAGGAGCTCATTTACAGGCTGACGGACAAAGTCAGCGGTATTTTTAACCTTATTAACCAAAGATGAGGACTCACCAGCTCCTCACAGTCTTCATCAGTTTGAACATCACTCGCCTCCACAGACATCTTAGCGGTCGCACTAAACATAGCAGGCTAACAAACGTTACGTTAAGTTGGAAAACTTGACTTTCTCCGTGTTTAATCCTCTCATTTTTCTCTCCCCCCCACACCCCCGAAGAAGTAAAACAGCGCACTTCAGGTTGCCCCTCTTGCTAGTAGTAAAAACATGGGGCAACAAAAGAGACGTTAGCTATGCTACAACTCGGATTTTCGTTCACAACACTGCGGATTCTCCACGTAATGAGCCGGGGACGAGGCGAGACACCCTCCTGACCACAGCCTCCTGAAATCAGCTAAAATGCTGCTGTCTTTCCGTGCTGATGTTACTGTTTTCACATCAAGTGTTGGAGATTGAGTCGTCTAGCAACCAGGCAGCTGTTAGTGAGCTGCGTTAAGCTAGCTACAAAACCTCAGGGCTGCACCGGAAACTGTATTATCATAACTTCAAAATAAGAAATAGAAACAAAATAAACGACAGTAAACACGTATAAAATCATACTTAGTGGGATATATTTTAACTGAGTACAAATTTTTGGTGAAATCCATGTCAAAACTGGTCAAGATTATGCAATATCTTTATGAATATGACAAAGCGATTTCGTGTAAAAGACTTATTTTGAAAATTTAAACCGGTTGTATATTTTGAGCTATGTTTAGCTTGACAGCGCTAATAAATAAATGACATCCTGGGGTTTAGTGTTAATAGTTTTTCTGTCGCTCTTTGCTTCTGACTCATTTCCTCGCGTTGCCCATTGGCGGAGAGCTGCTGAAAGGAGGGACTGTACGTGTTTTCCTCCAGTACTGTGAGAGAAGGGGACGAGGAAAAGGGATCTTCCCTTTAGTTACACTCTTGAGACTGCTCCTGTGTTCCCTGTTCAGCTTGTTAGCCCCAGACCACAGCACCAGGATGTTCAGGATGGAACAGTTTATATGGACAAAACACGACTGCATCAAAGAAACGTATTAAATATTCATCATATGGTCGTTTTTAATCCACAGATGTCCCCACAGCAGCTTTTAAACTTGCATCATCATGCAACTTTTTTCTTGTGTTATATTTTTGCATGAACATCTAAAAGCCTAAATATACTCAGGAAGATACACGAAATGCTGCATCTTATTCTGCACATTGTAATAGTTATAATTGTTGTATTTTTCAGCAAAGCGTGGGTATAAAACTGCATTTCCAGCAGCATCATGACAATCAAAATATTTCTATTTACTTTTAAGTGCATTCCTATTCCTCCTTTTTCTTCCTCCTACTTATCTGTCACTTTATATCATTCTTCAATTCTTATTCATATCAACTTCCAGGGTCTTCCTTTTCCTCATCACTCCATCTTCACCTTGGTACCCTGAAAGGTAGGAAACAGCAGCACGATACAACTAAGAGGAGTTCAAGGAATGGCCTAAATCTGGACCTTTGGACCAGCATAAAGTGGGAGCACCCTTCTAACGTAAAACAGGGAGTTAAAGGGAGAAGGGAAAGCAGGCTGATGATGCACATAAACTGTCTTTATCAGAAGAGATACTATTGATTGGCACATTTTGGGGATATAGCATACATGTCTCTGATACAACTGCCCTTCTCTCCTTTTGCATCGTTCTTCACACTCTCCTTTTCTGCTCTAACTCTGCAGAGAACGCAGAGGCCTCGTGTTTCTGTATCATATTCTTATCCACACTGTTTATACAGGTGGTGGACCCCCAGGGCCACACAGCCACGCTGCCAGCATACTTTTGCTCAGGGCAAACAAATCTTTTGCAGATCTCATCTAACACATGCAGTTGTCCAGCTTTCTCACAAAAGAGTTACACTGGTTCAACAAAATGGTTTTTGTGATCCGGCACACTTAAAGCTCCAGATGTGGCCTTGTCATTCACTGGACGTGTAAATCAAAACATACGCTGAAACAAAAGCTGGTCTCAGTCTTTAGAGCAAAACCCATCATGTCATCCGCAGATGACGATGGGAATAAAACACTTGTACAGTAGCTGTTGCTGATGTTGTAAAAATGAGCAAGTCGTCCACACCTAGTGAAGAGTGGTCACCACATTAGCTGTGAGAGAGAGCAAACAATGCTACAATCAACACCTTTGTATTCAGGTGCTGCTGCAAAATCAACACCTAATTTTGTGGAAAGCGTGCTGAGCAGTGTGACTTTCAGCTGTACTGGATGTGGTTTCTGTATTTCTGGGTGACTAACCTCACTGTGACTAAACTTTGATAGTCGATTATCTCAAAAACTACATTACTCTTCAACCCGTTGTGTTTTTTTCTTTAACCATTTTTCTATTCACTGACACCAGCCTTTGTGTGTGTGTGTGTGTGTGTGTGTGTGTGTGTGTGCTGTACTGCACATTATGTTGCATGGTAGGGGTAACACGTCTGCCATCTAGTGGGCATCAACATTGCATTTTACCTGGAGGTCAAAGAACCAGAAAGGCCACACCGGCAGGGATTTAGTGTTTTCATCATTAAAACCCATTGGTCATTTAAACACATATTTAAATTTAGAGAGATGCTGAAGTAGAATCAAATACTACTAATAAAGTTTAAACATTTTGAAGGACAGTTAGAGACTTGCTGACTGTTTTGGAACAAATAACATGTATACTCATGTAACTCAGTGTAACATCCTGCCTGGTTTACCACTGTCAGCTGGTTTCTGTGACAGTGTTACACTTGTTTCTCGATTACCCGCTAATTCAACTATATCACAACCAGATTATAACTTTTAACACATCAAATGCAATTCCTTGAAAAATGTACAAAACACAGACATCGGCGTTCCTGGATAAACTAAATGACATGATGACAAATATACAATAAATAGACATGAAGAGGCCTTTTTCATGGATATTTAAGGAGGAAAAGCACAGTTGTAAATAATAAAAGGTATTATCTGCTTCACACTGTCAAGGTTTACTGGGACACTTATATATAGAGGAGCCATTGTTAATGTCAGTAACACCAGTGCTCTTCCTGCTGTGAAAAATTGTGTTGAAGACATCAAACAGGTGAAACATGTGACCTTCAGACTACAACACAGAGCCTCTCCACAGTTTCCCTACATGCTTTGGCATTAAGAGGAAGTTGAGTTAGGTTGAATTTTCTTGATCCCTGTGAGAAAATTAACTTTGATGCTGCAGATGTAGTTGGAGACCAATTCCTCGCTCAAGGGCAGTGGATGGTGGGTTGTGACAAGGCCTCCTCTGTCAAGCTTATGAAGTATAACACCGACACACAGTCTCTTTAACTGGGAATGAGAGAAACCGTACAAGAGGAACTCCCTTTCTGAGGCTGCACATACGGTACATTTAGTCTCAGTTTGTATTCAGGTTGTGTTTTTCGTCATACAACACACAGATCCATGTCCTTGCTGTTGTTCTCTGAATGCACAGATGGGGGCGATGCAGTCTGAGCTGAGTGGTATCCCACATGAAACAGCCCGGACCCAGGCCTGTCCTCATGTCCTGTCCACCACCAGCTCACCCAAGCAGAGGCCAGGGCCTACTCACAACCCCCAGTCCCAACCTCAAGTGTGATTCAAAGCCCTGGCAGGTTTGTGTTGTCATTTCTACACTCACTATTTATCTCTCTACAACTGATGAGTGACAAAAAAGACAACAGTCAATATTCTATCTTTTCTTGCTCTCTTGATTCTCCATCGCCGATGTCTCCTTTCCCATCACTTCACTGGCAAATTCTGCACCGGCTGCATGTTTGTATTTGTCTACATGGATATACGTAGACAAATACAAACATGCAGCCTCACCTTTTAATCAACTCTTGCATTCAGGCTTTAAATTCAGTCAATCCACTGTCAGTGAAATCCTTTTATAAATTTACTTACAGAGGCATTGGGCGACTGAATTAACTTGCTGTAATGCACTTACATGTCACAGTAACGGCAAGAGGAGAATGTTTAAGAAAGAAATGTTGTAATAATCATTCAAATAGATTGTTTACAAAATTATTATTACTTCATATGTAAATCACTTATCGATCAAGTCTTCTGTTCAGTCAATATAATAAGATAGGATATGCCTTTATTAGACCCATAACAGGGAAATTTACAATGTCACAGCAGACACGAGGAGATATAAACAAATATGTAAAGCTACGGTAGAGGAAGCATAAAAATAGAAACAATATAGTATACATAGGGGGAATATATAAAAAAGAAGGGGGAGATATTACAAGGTATTGCACATTGTGAGGTTAATATTCATTTCAGTAGGGATTTGGTCAAAATAGGGACTTATGATGCTGTTGTGTGAATCTGTGTGTAGTTTTAGTTATGAAGGCACAATCTTTCTACTTAATGACAATGTACACACACAAACTCATGCAAATCATCTTTCTGTGAACTACTGATGAACCTTCCTGTCTTTCACCTTTAGGGTAGAGTTTCCTGTAATGGAAAACAGGCGGAAAAGTGTGTCGTGCTTCCTCAAATTACAGTCAGCAGTGCAAGTAATGTTTCACAAAAGAGTTCTGACTCTCTAAAGAGGACCAAAAGTAACTTGTGTGCAGGCGAGGAGGAATGACAGTACAGGACACAACAGTGTGGGAGTTAATGACGGTCTTCCACTGAAGCAGATAACTTTGTAAAAGGCCGCTGTATAAAACACGCAGGCAAAACAGCACAACAACATAATCAGATTCATAGTTAAACAAGTTAGACTGCAGTAGCGGGAAGAAACAAACAAGATAGCTCAGAAGGCTTAACTGGATAAATTGGCTTTGTATTACCCTCCTAATATTATTGTATTATGTGTGAGGAAAAGATTAAGCACACATTCGCTAACACGTTCTCTGGTATAAATAGAGGTGGATGTGCAGGAAGAAGTCATGACAGCGCCCAAGGGAGGAGGGCGGAGGAGGCAGGCAGGGCTGACCAGACCAGTGGGTGGAAACGGGTGAAATCACAAGAAAAGGAAAGAGTTCAGGAAAGAACTGACACTGATAACAGGAAAACATACTTTTAATGTAGCTGTGGATGCCTGATTACCTGCGCTGCTGCAGATGGTGATTCACACACAACCCTTTGAGTAGAGCTTTTATCTGGGCTTATAATGCAATGCTGAACTGTAATGTGCTTTGTGATATGTTCCTACCGTGTATCGTACACTGTAGAGTTTGGGTGTGTGTAAAAGGGAGAGAAGGATTAAAACAGACGTACCCCTCACCCTACAGCACACATGTGCTACCAAAGGCACCAGGACAAGAGGCCCACTGCATGCAGCAGGGAGAGCCTGACAAGTTTGGTGTATTTCTGTCGTTTCCAGTTCATCAGAAGGTGTTGGACTGGGTTGAGGTCAGAGCTCCTGTGCTCCAAACCAGGATAAAAAAAAAACAGCTAAAGACCAAAAGCACACAAAAATAAAAAAGTTATAGAAAAGTAACAGATATAGATCATCTCCCTCTGATACACTTACCTATTCATAACCCAGCTAACACACACACACACACACACAGCTCTGAAAACAAACACTCTTCTGTCTGTTGGTGAATAGATTTATCCATGTGGAACTGAGGGTAATCAGCTCTCAATTAGAGATTTAGAGATGGAGAAAGTAGAGGGGAACATGGAGGTTAGTTATTAATAATAGTTTGGATTACTCTGATTTGTCTGTCTGTGTGTGTGTGTGTGTGTGTGTGTGTGTGTGTGTGTGTGTGTGTGTGTGTGTGTGTGTGTAGGTGAACAGGGGTGGGGTGGTTTTTCCCAAAATTGCAGCTGTAGAAATTGCACCCCCCTCCAGCTCTCTGCCTGTATCTGGGGCGTGTACTGCAAAACTGGCAGTCCTGCAACTCCTGCAGCTCCAGCGAGGCAGTCAGGGGACATTCATCATCAGTCAGCACGGAGCAGCTCTCTCTCTCTCTGTCCCTCCCTCACACGCCCCCACAATCACTCTCTCTCTCTCTCTCTCTGTCCGTCTCTCCAAACAAGCACAGCATCTCTGTTCTCTCCTCTTCTTGACACACGACAATCATGTCCGCAAACGGCGCCGACGGGGACCTGCTGCAGATCCCTCTGGGACTCATCAACAGCGCGGGGAAGTATCTGACGGCCGAGACTTTCGGATTCAAAATCAACGCCTCGGCCAGCAGCCTGAAGAAGAAGCAGACGTGGACCCTGGAGCAGACAGGGGAGGACGGCAGCGCCGTGTTCCTCCGCTCCCACCTGGGCCGCTACCTCGCCACGGACAAAGACGGCAACGTTACCGCGGACAGCGAGACGCGCGGCCGGGACTGCCGCTTCGTCATCACCGCGCACGAAGACGGGCGGTGGTCTCTGCAGTCCGAGCCCCACGGCCGGTACCTCGGCGGCAGCGATGACCGGATCACCTGCTTTGCGCAGACCGTCTCCCCGGCGGAGAAGTGGAGCGTGCACCTGGCCGTGCACCCGCAGGTCAACCTGTACAGCTTTGCGCGCAAACGCTTCGCCCACCTGAGTGCGCAGGGGGAGCGGCAGGAGGTGTCAATAAGCAGGGATGTTCCCTGGGGGGTCGACTCGCTTGTGACACTGGTCTACCGCGACCAGCGCTACCACCTCGAAACCTCTGACAACCGCTTCCTGCGCAATGATGGCACCCTGTCCACGACAACCGACAAGGATACCGGCTACATGCTGGAGTTCCGCTCCGGGAAAGTGGCGTTCCGCGACTGCAACGGCCGCTACCTGGCGCCCGTGGGCCCCACCGGCACAATGAAGTCTGGGAAAAGCACCCGGGTCGGGAAGGATGAACTGTTTGGCCTGGAGCGCAGCCACGCGCAGGTCGTGCTGACTGCAGGCAACGAGAGAAACGTCTCCACGAGGCAAGGTGAGGCTCTGCAGTCACTCAGAGCCCCAAAGAAAAATCCCATTTCACCCCACAGATGAAGTCGCCGCACATCTGGGCACACACTAGATGCAGCTGTTGCATGATCTTGGTGCGCCTGTGAAAGGGAGAGCGTAACAGAATTGGAGACTCCTGATACTTCATTCTCCTCACGCCATGTGTTTTTCATTATCATGCTCTCACTTTCTCCCCTCGCCCCCTCCTCCCTCCTTCCTCCCTCCTTCTGGCCAGTCTCTGCCTAGCTTAACATTTTTCTGCAGTAATTCTACCCCTGCATTGTGGCTGCTGGTTCAGGGTCAGCCTCAGTCTACAGTTATCCACCATTCTTTACCTCAGAATAGACTGAGAAAAAGGCAGAAAACGAGGAGGGATTTGTTTAGGACACAAAAGGGATAAAATGGAGGAGAGGCAGAATAAAAAAAACAGGCAACAAAGAGGGAGGTGTGACTCAGACAGTCCTGCTGAATGTGGATCTGTATGCCACATGCAACCTCTTTGTCTCGTCGCCACTGAGTCTCCCTCTGTGCTGCCATGCACATTGGACTGATAGTTGGCGTTGACAGTTTACCTGTGAAGTAAATATGCTTCAATGCATACATAAAATAAGTGTGTGTGTGTGTGTGTGTGCATTCCAAGAGAGATGGCTTGTGGATAATCTTGAGTGAGGTCAGTGCAGGGCAGTGACTTGTGACCTGGTCTGTCAATAAAATGAATCCATTTAAGACTGTGGGGAAACACACATGCTGTAGAACATTGTGCTGAACATGCATTCAAGCATTATTAAGGCCCAGCCATGCTTCCACATCTGCAGCCTAATAATTCCCAATGGGGCATGAAGACATTTTGTTAGCCTGCAGCTCAGTGGTAAAAAAAAAAAAAAAATCAGGTTTTTGTGTCAGTCTCTTAGTGAAGAGCAGGAGTTTGTCCCTGAACTCATCTGTGGAGGAGAAATCCACAGTTTTTAAGTCAGTTGAGACAAGTCAAAGTGAAGTTTTCGAGAAGTACAAAAAGTCTTTCCGGTCTCTACTTTCAACATTTTACTTTCATTCAGTTATGATAAAGCTGCAATAATTAGCAGTTTTATAATGAAAATGGGTCAAATAACCACTGCAATATTAAATGTGTCACTTGTAGTGACAAATTATCATCTGATTGTGTGTTTTAGCATCTGACAATTCAATTCAAGAAAGCAAGACTCCAAATGAATGCTAACATTGCTGCGTATCTGCTTGATGTGCGTATATTGACAGCTGTTTGCTAACATGCCCATCTTATCAACTTTATATGGTGATGAAATGTCAGTGTTGTGTTAACAGCTTAAAACTAAATTTGTACTGTGTTTTCTGGTGTTCCTATATAATTGAGACATCATCATTTCGGATATTCACCATCCACTATCCTCCTTGATTCAGACAGCAACATAGTTACAAGAAATGCTGCATGCTTGACTGATTGAATTGCAAGTCATTTTTTCTCATTTGGAAAAAAATCTGCTCTTTTGCTGCCCTGCTATCATTTTCACCATCGGACCTTTCAGGACGGGCACATCCCCTGTGTGGGTGCCACAATACAGCAAACCTGTGCGGCCACACCTTTAACAGCTGGGCACTGAGGGTGCAGTTGGCACTGCCCCTTTAAGAGTCTCTCTGGGGAACTTGATGAATTAGAGGGTAGAGAAGTTCCACACAAGGAGGAAAACCTCCAGAGTCAAATGAAAGCTGACAGCACACTGCCCTACTTTTCTAGGCATGGACCTGTCAGCCAATCAGAACGAAGAAGGGGACCAGGAAGTCTTCCAGTTGGAGATGAGCCGTGAGGACAGGAAGTGTGCTTTCAGGACCGCTTCTGGAAAATACTGGACTCTGACAGCGAGTGGAGGATTGCAGTGTACTGCCTCCACCAAGTAACCACATACACACACACACACACACACGCATACACACTGCATCATGTTGAATGTCACAGAAACTCATCCCTCACAGTCTGCTTATTGAGTTTGTTTACGTGTGCGTCACAGGTCGGGCAACAGTTTCTTTGAACTGGAGTGGCGTGACGGCCGTGTGTGTGTGCGTGCAGCTAATGGCAAATATGTGATCGCTAAGAAGAACGGGCAGCTAGCTGCTACTGTGGACAGTGCAGGTGATGTATCTGAACTGAGGTGAACTCAAAAAGAGCAGAAGAGTGGTGGTAAAAGGACCAGGGATCATTTCTTTAAGTTAGTTTAGTTAATCTTAGCACTGTTGAATGTCTATGACTATCTTACCTTCAAGATGCTTTTGGGAGACAAGGCCCAGATCTGTTTGACACAACTCTAATCAGCCTGTCTCTTCAGGGGAGGCTGAACAGTTTCTGATGAAGCTGATCAACCGTCCAATCATCGTCCTTCGTGGTGAGCATGGTTTCATCGGGAGTCGTAAAGCTGGAATGGCGACTCTGGACTCCAATCGAGCATCGTACGATGTCTTCCAGCTAGAGTTCCACAATGGAGCGTATTCCCTTAAAGGTGGGCAGTTGTTTAAAAGACAAAAAGATTATGACTTAACAAAGCTGGTGTGGCGTTCTTACATGTTTTTTCTCTTTACTGCCAGTCACAGAGTTCAGATGACTCGAGAACAAAGCTTGGCAAAGCTGCTTAAGTTTAAAAAGCTGCTTAAATAAAACCATGATGGATAGAAGATATGTAGATATAGCATCCTGATGGCAGACATTTTTTATTGTTTATAAAGTAGAGGAGTTTGCCAGTGTGCATTTTTTGTTACTAAGACTTTCAGAAAGTTTTGACAGTGACTTGAAACCAGCATTAATTGCTTTTTTGGCCACTTGGGGGGTCAGCAGTAATGAGTAATAAGTAAGTTCACTAAAGTTCAGGCTGTAAAACAAGTCAGTGAGCTGAAAGATGCTAAAGGGCTTTGTAGAGCTGAGAGGAACTTCAAAGTCGGGTGATAAATCTCTGTGGGTTTGTCGACCCCTTTCATGCCACACATAGTAATTTGATCCGTTGTTAATATAAAATGATTAATGCAGCTTTAAATTGAAACACTACAAGGTTTTTTTTTGTCAATCTCACCAAAAACTGGCACAGTCAAAACTCTCTTTTCATGTCAGCACATTATAAAGGTATTCTTGCATACTTGTGACTCACAGTGAACATATAGTCATATTTATTCATTCTTTATTAACTTTGTCTATTAACTAAGACATCTCACACTTATTCTTTTAATGCAAGACTCTGATCGCAGTGTCCTGTGCACACCGTCCCTATTTTCTCTTGTCTTTGTGTGGGCCTTTAAAGATGGTGGTCACCACGGCCCTGTCTCACTCCAGCGAGCTTTAGAGAAAATCAGTAATTAAAACATCTAATGAAAATCCTCTCATGGCCATATGGATCAACATATATGTCAGTCACCTGAAACCTTTTGTCATGTCAGACAGCAAACCTCCTGAGAGCTGAGCAGATGTGTTATCTTTCCTCTGCGTGTAACATTCAAATGACCATTATGAGAAATAGGTTTTTTTGTATTAACCATAACGATACCATAATGACTTAGTGATATTAAATGCAGGTCACTTTGAATATGTAAACAATTTACCCAGCACTATACATCCTGTGTGTGAATCGGGCCTCATTAGGTGTGTGTGTTTGTCCAGACTCCCAGGGGAAGTACTGGTGTGTTGGAGACGACACGGCGGTGGTGTGCAGCAGCTCCACGCCTGTCCAGTTCCTGTTTGAGTTCTGTGACCTCAACAAGATGGCCATTTGTGCTGTTGGGGGGAAGTACCTTAAAGGAGACCACGCTGGAGGGTTAAAGGCCACCGCCGACTCCCTGGACAGCGCCACCCTCTGGGAATACTGAGAAAGCACAGTCGGACTTCTTAACTGTCTGACGCAATGCTTCAAACTATTGATAGATACTGTAGGTAGCTGTTTTTTTTTGCATATGTGTGCGTGTGTGTGTGTGTGTGTGTGTGTAATTGTGAATTTGTCTGGATGGATGTGTGGTGGAAGTTGAAGCTGATAAACTGGAAGTCATGGCACCAAAGCACTACAGGTGTTTTTTTTTTAAAGTCTTTTTCTTTCTTAATCATTATCTCTTCTTCCTGGGCTTTTTACTGGAGATTTGGATTTACGATGACTTGTTGTTTGAGCGAATCATAGTGTGGTTGCACATTATTTACGTCCATTCAAATGAACATGATCTGTACCTGATAAACATCAGGGCGATCAGTGCCGTTAGCTGTGCCTGTCTGTGGTAACTACTGGTGTAAACGAACATATAGAATGCTATAACTCATAACTTACGATATCTAACCTTCTGCTAAATGTCCTGCGCTGCTTTCATCTCCTTCTCTCTCTCCAACTAAAGGGATGTTACTGATTTACATGTTTCTGCTGTAAATACGGCTTTCTTTGTCACTGAATGCTTCAAAAACATAGTAACCATGGAAACTTTATGTGCAAAAGTATGTGTTGAAGCTGTAAAGACAGAAATGGGATGTGGCTGGCTAATCTAACATGTTGTTCACCTGTGTGCTACTTACTCCTTTCTCACTCTTAGATGCGCGCACAGACAAAATCTGTATATAGACAGAGGTATCTACAGAAAGTAGTCAGCAGTCGAAGGCTTCCCTTCTAGGCTATAGATCACTCAGTTCTGTCTGTTTCCTCACATTAGTTTCCCATTATACTTCAAGAGGAGACAAATGAAAGGAGGAGGGACGATTGAAAGGTGTATTCTTCGTTACGATTATCATCCTTTCTGTTGAAAGGAGTCAAAGGGAGGTGGTGGGTAAGGCCTTGTTACTACGCAGTAAAAAAAATGCACAAATACGTAGAAATATGCAGTCATAGATGTTGATTCCAACTATGACTTAAAATCTGCACATTAATGTAGTGTACAACTGCAAGAAGCACATGTTTGTTGTGATGAAATGTCTGCCTTAGATTGGGTGCTGCTGCTGGTGTGTTAACACAATGATAGAGTCAGTCATCTCTCTGGCTGTTATTGTGGCTGTGCCTTCCATAGAGCGTTTCAGTCTTTCCTTTTTCATGTTCTTACATTTAAACTAAACAGAGTAAAAATCCCAATAAAGTTTTCACTCTCCTCCGTGGATCTCCTCCTTGATTTTTTTTTTCTTGCTGTTGATTTAAAAGTGTGATGTGTGATCAGGCTGCATTTGTTATTTGAGGGCCAGAAATCTTTGTCAACTTGATGTCACCTTGACAACACATCTGACTGTAAATAGATTTAGAGTCAAGAGAAATTGACTAGAATGACTTTTCTTAAAAGTTAAAGTTAATTTTGGTGATATTTCATATTCATATTTTTCATATTGTCATAATATCCAACGAAAAGACCGAAACCAATGATGAAGTGATCATGTATTGTCTGTGTATCTAAAACTTGATGTAGTGTATTTTACACCTATGTTCCATAGAGTTGCATTGAGCCTCACTTTCAAAGGGTGCCATGTTCCTTCCCTTTAAATATGAATCGAGAATGGGCCATCATGGCTTCAATTTAGTGAATTTCCACAGTTTAACCAACGTGGCAACCATCTTGTTTTGAAAATTGTTGAGAAAAAATTCATTGTCATGATTTTTGCAAATGCTGTTGTGTGTGGGAGAAGGATGAGAGCGCCTGCATCATGTCCCCTTGAGATTTCGCTGAGCCAAAACTGTACAAGAGACAGAAGGGTGAGGGTGGAGGGAGAGTAACCTGCTCTACTTTCTCTTTTTCTCCTTCTGCAGAGGAAACTCAGCTCTCCTCCTCCTTAAAAAAAACACTCAGTCACTCTAAAGCATGCCAAACTTTACATGTGTGTGTTACAGACAGAGACACAGACCAACATACACCCCTCAGTTTCCACTGCAGGATCCCTGCATGTTGCCATGGTAACAGATAATGGCAGGGACAGGGATTGAGGAGGAGGAATATTTGGAGATACTACAGACACACATAGATCAATAATCCTAATAAACCTTGTAAAAGATACAGTTTCTCAGGTACTTCAGACACTAAGAGACTAAAACAAGACTTTGTGAATAACAACCTCAGTGTGCGATAGTGTCTAACTGAATTGGAGCTTCCACTTTGCTCTACGCTAATATAATAATGCTCCCATTTTCTCATCTTGTAGTCAGTCTGTGTTTGTGTACTGTGTGCAAAACACGAATCATCTGTAAAAAAAACAAAAAAAAAGCACAAAAAACATGGCAGCATCCTGCCAAATCTCCCTGCCAGAAAGAAAAGCTATTATGGCACATGAGTGGAAGAGGGAAAGAATAATGTGCAAAAGGAAGGACAAAACAAGGAATGAATGAGATAGAAGATGAAACGAGAAGACGTGCAGCAAAAAGGTTCTTGCTGACCACGAGAAGTAGGACAGGTTTTTTTTTTCTCCTGAATTTATGCATGCAAACGTGGGAGGAGAGATCTGAGTCAGGCAGGGTTATGAGCTTCAACGGTGAAGAGTTTATTCAAACTTTGCCTGGTGAAACTGTTTATGAGGCAGAACTTGCAAGAGAATATTGTCACTGTCACAAACCATGTTTATGAAATTCTGAAGGATTAAATGTTTCCGTATGAGTTGAGAAAATCCTTCTGGGGTTAAATAACCGATTTAACATGAATGAGAGTCTGAGGCCCAGTGGTGCTTTGAGCTAAATGCTCACAGCACCACGCTCACAATGATAATGTTAATATGCTGATGTTTAGCGGGTGTAATCTTCACCATCATGGTTTAGCATGCTAGCATGATACCATGGAATGTTGGTTTTGCAGATATTTGGTCATAAACCAAAGTATTGGACAAATTTAATGTATTGAGCTGCTGGTAGCGAGACCAAAATAATTTGAGTTCATTTTACAGGGAATACAAATGTCTGTATACAACTGAATGGAAATCGATCTTGTGATTGTCAAGACATTTCACTCGAAACCACAACTGGCAACCTCCTGGTGGCGCTAGAGGAAATGTCAGGGTACCACCAAAGTCATCATGACATGACCATGAACGACTTATGTGCCAATCCGTGTGATTTAGAAATATTTTACTGGATGAGTGAAAGCTTTGACCTTCTGGTGGCACTACGGGAAAAGTCAGAGAATCACAAAAGTCAGTAGGCTTCATCCTCTGGGCAACATGAGCCCCTCTATCAAATCCCATGACAATCCATCCAGTGGTTGAAGAGATTTTTCAGTTGTGAACAGAAGTGGTGCACCGACTGACCAACCAACATTGGCTTCCATGGAGGCATGTAATGTGGCTAGACCACAATTCAAAGCCAAAGAAGGAACATTAATCCTGCATGTGTTCACCACCAATTAGGACCACATCTCAAGGTCTTGATCAGTGGATGGAGTTTGATTAGAAGGTAAGTGGCTGAAAGCTCTGGGTTAGGATGTTCTGCTTTTTAGAATGACTGGTTTTAAATGTCTGATGTGAGGTTTAATGACCAGAACCGTCTGATTACTATTTTTATGAGGCAGTAATGCCAGTAATTTTCCAGGATGTACTAAAATACTCAAATGCTTTAACCCTACTTCCATGCAACTACTGAGTCTACTGCTGCCATCTAGTGTGGATAATGTGACGATGATTTTGATTTGATTTTACTGTGTGCACCATATGGCCAAAAGTATGTGGACATGGCTGTTTTTCATAGTTAAGGCTAATTCCAGTTTAGGGAAAGGGAAATGTTTTTGCAGCATGATTATATGTTAGACATATGTGTCATGTGTTCAAACTTCATGAAACCTGCTGCTGTGCTTTTTTGGCTTAAAGCAGCAGCTGGTAACTATAATGAAAATATCTTCTCGTCATATTTGCTGAAATTATCACTGTATATAGGTAATATGACATGAGATGGGTAATCTGTGAGAAAAAACAGGTTTCTTTGGCTTCTCCCAGTGCTCCTAATGTCATTTACAAGAATCCACCGCACCTGAATGAAAACAACCAATCAGAAAAGGAGCAGTCTCTAGTGCACCGTTAATGACTGCTCATGCACCCACTGCACAGCCCCCAGAAATATGCACAGAAATTTCATCATGTGGGGGGAAAATCAGGGAAATTGAAACTCCAAGAGACCAGCAGAGAGATCACGAGCCAGCGGCCAGTCGCTGCCTCCGAAGCGGGATGATTCACGTACTCCCGGCGCTCCAGGCAGCTCTGCAGCTCCAGCCAGGAGCTCCGTGGCCAGCTTGTCATTTGCAGTTTTACAGCTGCGTACGATTGTGGATCGTGCCGCTGGCCTCAGCTTCTGTGGTTGGTCTGCGCATGTATGACAGCCTCCCCTGTGGCGGAGCATGCAGGGTATGGAAGTTGCACTCTTTCAAACTGTACAACTGCTACTTTAATGGAAGCAAATCCCTGCAGGCAGGCTCCACAACATTGTGGAAAGCCTGTAACCAGAAGAATGGAGGCTGTTATGGCAGCATACAAATGCCTATAGATTTGGAAGGAGATGTTCAACAACACATATGGGTGTTATGTTAAGATGTTCACACTTTTATTGGAGTGCTGCCATACTTTGGAT
Source organism: Pempheris klunzingeri (assembly GCF_042242105.1). Taxonomy (NCBI): domain Eukaryota; kingdom Metazoa; phylum Chordata; class Actinopteri; order Acropomatiformes; family Pempheridae; genus Pempheris; species Pempheris klunzingeri. The sequence goes on from NC_092014.1 coordinate 6,173,525, forward strand.
TAGGTTTTGTACATTTAATAGTTTATTACCATCCTTAAGAGTATTGCTGAGCATTCACCTACAGAGAAGCAGAAGCATCCAAGTGGTTGCATTGTAAAAATGCTGCAGTTCATGTCACAAAAAGTGACGTGACCCATATTAATGATGCCTGACAGTTTACAATGAAAGTGCTGTTGCAACCAGTGACTCCGGTTAGTTTGTTCTTTTTATTTAATTTGTTCCTATCTTATTTGTTCCCTTATATTAAACAGGAAGAACTGACCTTCTTCAAGGGTAAAGATAAGAGATAGAACAGACTACTGCACACACTCAAATGCATGCACACATTGACAAATTATCGCGGTATCTGTTTGCCCAGCGATAGCTGCGTCCAGCCAGATAGTGTGAGTCAGAAAGAGACAGAGAGAGTTTTGTTCTGTATCTTGTGGCAATAATGACACGCTTCAGGAGAGAAGAATTAGGAGGTTCTCCAAATCCCCACTGATGGTCTGACTGGTGCTTCACAATCCCTCTCTGCTACTCATTTGTTGTGCTATCAGTCTGTTTGACTTCATCACGCCATAAGAGCTTCTCAAGAAATCCATTTAGGGGTGGGCCACTCATGCGGTAACCATTAGGCAAAACATCTACAAGATTTCTTCTACTGCTAAGAGATTAAAAATTCTGACCAAAACCAAAACTACACCGCACTCAAACTTGATTCCAGTGTTTTTTAATAACAGGAAGAGTCCAGCACATGTGTCTACAGTATCTATAAACAACATGTTCGTATCAAACGGCGGATCTTTGTGGGAGATCATTAAAGAGGAACCTTCTGTGACTCATACCTGGGGTAAATATGAGAGCACGTGTCTGTATCATGGCTTTCTGTGCATGAATGACCACCTCTTTATGACTTGCAGACTTCAGGCAGTGAGTTCCCAAGTACACAATAACAAAAATCATGTGGGCATAATGGACTAAGAGCAAAACCCAATAGGGGAAATGAGCCATAAAATGTAAAACAAATGCATGGTCACAAAGCAAAATATGGCATTTTAGATGTGCTTGTGACGGGCAGATTGGCTCGTGTTGAGGTCTGGTAACACTAAGCAAGTTCACTATGGCTGTAGATGACTTGTACGTACGGTAGGTCGCTAATGATCGCACTAATGGTGGACTTGAGGACCAATTGAGGTGTATTTTCTAATCCATTTCACTTAACATTGTCAGAAATGATTGCTTTCGCTGAATTCAAGTCAATTTCAAAGGATCTGGAAAACAGCGAATTTAGTTAATGCTTAATTTATTGTTTTTTAATTAACTAGCACTGAAAATGTATAGTTACCTGTTTATACATCTTAACAGGATATTATTTAGCCATATTATCTATTTATCTATCTAGTAAAAAATTACATTGCAGAGCTTTGCTAAGCTTGAACACCTTATAGATATCCAACACTAACACTAGATAGAATTAGCTCCATCTCGACCAGATACAACATTAAAACACTGTTTGATGCCTCACTAATAAATAAATGTAACAATGTGGTGCTTTGGGGAAACTCTGCTGCCTACTGAAAACTGTTTTAGTTTTCCTGAGACTTCTATGATGTCCACGTATGGCTTTAAGTATGGATATGTGCTCTTATCTTATCTTATCTTATCTTAAACAGTGTGTTGAGGGAATGAGACTATTGCTTCCTAAGTTTCAGGCCTGTACTGTAAACAGGAGGACATATATGTGCGGCCAGTGTGAGGCCATCTAAGATGCCTTTTTGTTGACCTACCAGTAAAAAAGAAGTTTGTGTGAGAGTGCTGCATGGTCTTGAACTTCAGCGTCAACTTGACCTGCTGTGCTGGCTGAATACTGCCTCACCTCACAGGGAGAGAGAAAGGGAGAGGGGGAGTTTATGGGAGGAGAGCAGTGGTGGCCAGCCTATAAATACCCAGAGATGCTTAAAGAGGAGACCAGAGCCTGGGGCATCACCGGAGTGCTCAGGCCTCAGCTGGTCACACACCCTCGGAAGGACCAGCTGTTCGCTCCGGGGTCACTCAGATCAGACCAGCATGTCTCCGTCCGGCCGTCCCGACACGGTCCGGCTGGTGTTCCTCGGGGCGGCGGGGGTCGGCAAGACTGCGCTCATCCACCGGTTCCTCCACGACCGCTTCGAGCACAAGTACACGCGCACGGTCGAGGAGCTTCACGTGCTGGAGTACGACACCGTGGGGCCCGGGAAGATGCGTCTGGAGATCCTGGACACGAGCGGGAGCTACTCCTTCCCGGCCATGCGGGAGCTCAGCATCAGACACAGCGACGCGTTCGCGCTCGTGTACGCGGTGGACGACCCCGGGTCCCTCCAGGAGGTGCGGCGGCTCCGCGACGAGATCCTGGAGCTCCGGGGCGTCAAGGGCGCGCCCATCACCGTGGTGGGCTGCAAGGCGGATCTGACCGAGACCGAGGGTCGCGTGCTGCTGGCAGGTGACGTCATGGCCACGGTGGAGGGAGACTGGGACGCCAACTTCGTGGAGGCGTCCGCGCGCACAGGTGGGAACACGATCGGGGTGTTTCGCGCGATGATGCAGCAGGTGAACCTGCCGCACCGGCTGGTCCCTGCGGTGTGGAGCCGCAGAGAGACGTTGCCCAGACCGGCTGTGAAGAAAAGACCACCGCTGAAGAAGAACAACAGCTGCGTCCTGTCGTAGGAACAGCTGCTGTGGGGGATGCAGGACTCTGCAGCTGGACTGCCGGGTTCAGGTGCTGCTGGTCATCACAGTTCACCCGGTTAGTCCAGAGGTGGGAAGTTGGATGTGAGGTCCCCCGTGAATTGTATGAACCTTTACTGTGTCTGAGAGTCTGGACAGTAATGATAACCATAAAAGTTTAATGGGGACCGTGATGGGATGATCTTTATCAGTGTTAAAGATTCACATTTTTGTGTAGCCTACATTTTTTATCCTGTGTCAATAAAATATTTTCTGTGGTTTCCTGTCTGCTGTTTCATGCATATCCAGTCCACTGCAGCTCAATATGAATCACCAGCCTGCATATAAACTGAGGTTTCTTTGTCCAATGAAGGAGTATGAGGATGCTATTTTAACAAATACCACAAAGTAAAAATACTATATATAAGTATATAAATAAGTTCTCCATTCACAATTTAAATTATTTGGAAAGTGTTGAAGTATTGAAGAATTGGCAGCAGAATATAAGTGTCAAAAACTAAAAGTCAAAATGGCCCATGTCATTGTGATATAGCTTTTTAAAATTTGGACTATGAATACATTGCTGAATATGCAGCATTTGTTATTGTCATGAAGTTATTTTCAACTGATTAATAGAATCTATAACATTGCATCTTATTTACTGATCATATGTACTAACTATAATAGCTAAAACTAGTTGGAAAAGTAAAATATTTGCCTCTGAAATGTGGTGCAGAAGAAGTATATAAAGCAGAAATATTGATCATAGATCATAGATCATACTTGTACAGTACTTAGACATGCTACCTTCCACCTGTTGATTTTCATCCCTTTTGCCCCCCGTTAAAATCAGTCAAAACCTGTTATGACCACCTCACTCCTGCTCAGGATCTATTTTGAAGGACTGACGGCCAACAGTCAACTTTGATTTATCTTTTATATGTTTACAAAGACCTTAATATTTAGTAAACTGCCTCATGACACATTAATGATAAGGAAGAGAGTAGCTTTCCTGATTTCAGAGATGCATTTAATAATGAGAATGGTGTTCAGCCCTCAGTGCTCCATTAGCTGGAGGATTTGGGGGCAGGAGAGATTTAAAAAAAAAAGTGTTAGACGTTGGCCATTTACAATAAGCATGTGCTATGATAAATACAATGTGTGAAAATCAGCAAAAAGTACACAAATGTATCACAAAATATTAGAATTCACATGTTTTGATTGTCGAAGTGGATCAAAAAATAAATCCACACTGCCTGAGTGTATTCATGCTCATTCTTTCTTTTTCTTTCTCATAATGGTGAACATCAGCTGCCATTGTCAGCCTAAGCAGACGCATGGAGGGAATAATTAGACCGACCGGTGTTTCATTAAAAATAGCTCCCCTCTTTGAATGAAGCCACATCGTGCAGTTTTGGAGGATAAACACACACACACACACACACACACACACACACACACACACTGTCAAACACAGAGAATAAACAAACCCACAGATCTCGTGCTTTTTCATTCATCTCCTCTGCCACTTATTCTCCTTTTATCTTCCTCTACTTATCCCCATGTCAGTTCTATAATTTGCAACTGAAAACGGCTATATGCCAAACACGGTCGTGAGCATCAAAACATCAATGAGGAGGAGAAGTAGGCCTAGTGGTTCTGGCACAAAAAGGCTAGAAAGAAAGACGATATCTTGTGCTGGATGAAGATTTTATTAATTTATCTTATTTAACCTTCACTTAACCATGAAGTCTCTTGAGATTACAATCTCTTTTCTGAGGGAGACCCGGCCAAGACAGCACACACATTATATATAGAGATAAAAGCCATCAGACTGAGAATACAAACATCACTTACAGTTATATTTTAGATTTTTTTTCACTGAGGGCCACATACAGAAAAACATACAAAGGGCTGGGCCACTCACTAAAAGTGAGCTATATTGCTAACTTTAATCCACTAGAGGTGATGTATATGGCCTCACCTCTAGTGGATTAAAGTTGCCAAAATCAATCAAATGTTGGTAAATTCTGCTTGATAACTGAACAACAACAACACCAACATCAGCATCAGAGAGGGAAGCTTGAAATAATCTGTGCTATAGAGCCCTGGTGCTCGAATTAACAGCCTTACCTCTACTTTCTTGCCCCTCGGCGGACACCGTAGATTCCTTTGCGCTCACCTGTCCCAGCTGGAGCCCCTTCCGTCGTACCTCCACACAGCTCGTCCCATTTAAGTCCCATCATGCCAACTGCACCTGGCACAGCTTCAAAAACATCCTCACCCGTCCTGGTGCTCTTTAGACTGCTAACATCAAGCAGCTCCTCCATAATGCAAAAGTGATCTTCATTAGTTATCAGCTGTGCTCTCATCGCACACCACGTCTGAAACTTTCTACACTTTCCTTAATTCTGCCATTTTGGGTCACCTGTAGCAAATTTCTTCTTCTATTACTCATTTTATAGAGAAGCTGCCTCGTTCAAGACAGTTACTCCACCTAGTGGTGAGACTAAGAAGTGCAATACAATCCAGCGCAGGTTCCGTGTGTGGGCCGTGTTCCAATACATTTGTAGAATTTCCTGCGGGCTAATGAAAATTGGACCACGGGCCGCAATTGGCCCGCGGGCCGGAGTTTGGACACCCCTGAATAAAAGAACAGATGAGGAATACCATATGGAACACATAAGAAAGACACAAAGTCCTGCAGTTACATTTCTCAGTTCCATAGACTTTTAACATGGCTTTAGATTTTTCCAAAGGGACTAGTTTATGAGGATGAAGTACGCCCTGCAGATTATTCCAAGTCCAGGGAGCAAAGTACAAGAAGGCTTTTTTCTCCAGCTCAGTGAAAACCCTTAGAACGTGGTAAAGAAGATATTTCATCCAGCCACACAGTAGTGCTGGTGAATGATGAAACAGGACACACCATAAAATGTCTGCTACATTCTGAAAAATGAGATCACACGGCATGGATGTAGATGCAAGATTACACAATGAAAATATTCAATTGTTGAAGCGCCATCCTTCACCCAATAGAGTAAACAAAATAAAAATAATGAGACTGGTGCTGAATAAGTTCTACAGTAAAGAAGTCTGAAGTAAAGAAGACATCAAGTTCAAGTGACTTTACACAAGCACATTGGAGTTTTCTAAGTCATTTGAACAAGAAAAAGACAGATAAAAGGAAAACAGTTACATTATTTAAAAAAAAAAATAACATACAGGTCACATATTAAGTCAAAGTTAATATAAAATAGCTCATAAACAATGCCCTTGGTACGTGCACATGTAGTCTCAGTGTCTCAGCCATAAGCTCTTTGCATGGGCAGTCTGTTTGATCATTTATTTTAATAAATGCAATGATAAGAAGAAAGATTGTAAAAATGATTTATGTAATAATGATGATTATGTAATAACGATATCAGTGGAGTGGTAGCGGTATCAGGCTACTACTGAAAGTCCTAATGATAATTAAAGTAGCCTATAAATAGCCACATGGCATAGTAATACTAGTGAGTTAGTAGTGGCACTGTTGACATGCAACTTCACCATCATGTGTCCTTCACAGGGTGTTTTGTGAAATGCTGCCCCTCACTGATGAGAAAACAAATCAACTCTTGCACATTCAAAAATTTTAAAATGCGTTTTCATAAGCCAGAAGCGGTGGAAGAAGTATGTTTTGTTTAACAGAAAGTATTTATACTACAGTGTAAAAGTACTCTATTCTAGGTAAAGACGTGCATTCAAAAGTTTAATTAAGAAAAAATACAGAGATAGGCTTACATCAGCAAAATGTAGGTCTACTTAGAGAGTAATTTAGGATTTTACACAGTTCTATCGGGACTTTTACTTTAGAGAACACTTTTTTTTTAAAACTCTTTCTCTTAAAACATTAAATGTCCAAATTCTCAACACCAACAACTATTTTAAATCCCACTTTGACTACATTTCCCTTCAGCACTGTACTGGAGGAAATAACAACCGGCGTTCAGCCAATCACATCGCGGAATGTGACTTTCTCGCTCTGTGATTGGCTATTTTTGCACAATTCTTCCCACGATGCTTTGCTGCACCGCCTTGGAATTCAAATCGAGCGGACCAATCAGAGAGCGCCGTAACGACCGAGGCAGCATTTTAAACTTGTACCAGAGACTGTTGTCAAAAGGCAGAAGCGAACTAAAGCTGCTGCCACCGAGGGACGAGTCTGGCGATTCATTTCATGTCTGCCTCAGGTTTTTTTTTTTATTTTAAGATATTAAGATTCGTTTGCATTATATTTTTTATCACTGAATCAAATGTTTGAATAACGTTTTGCGTTCAAAGGTGGTTAGCGTTAGTTTTGATTTGAATTCACAAGTGTGTGGGAGCAAGCTAGCTTCCAGGGCTAAACTAACGTCGGTTGAGGCAGAGTTAACAATAGTTTGACCCTTGCAGCTTTTGTCGGTTCTGGGACTGCTGAGGAGTTTCACACGTTTCTTTTAAAGACGCCGAAGAGCACTTTAGTCCAAAATGAGTGCAGCTATTGCGAAGCCGGCGAATCCGTCGGTACACGTCGACCCGAAATCGGCTCCTCTGAAAGAAATCCCAGATGTCCTGGTTGACCCACGCACCATGAGGAGATACGCGAGGGGGAGATTCCTCGGAAAAGGTGGTTTCGCTAAATGCTACGAAATCACAGATATGGAGACGAAGCAGGTTTTCGCCGGGAAAATCGTGCCGAAGTCCCTGATACTGAAGCAGCACCAGAGGGAGAAGATGACCTCTGAAATCGCCATTCACAAGAGTCTGGACCACGCGAACGTCGTCGGGTTTCACGGGTTTTTCGAAAACGACGACTTTGTGTTTGTTGTCCTGGAAATCTGCAGGAGAAGGGTGAGTGAAATGGGGGAGAGTGCATGCTTTCTCTCCAGTGGACACACATCTCACGGCCAACGGTTATCACAGAGGTCTCTTCCGTTGTCTCCTCTGTCCCAGTGGGGAGAGCTTAAATTACAGGAAAAGTCAAGGGAATTCTGAACGTAGTCTCATTAACCAAAAAATCCTAAATTGTACCCACATTTTCATGCTATAATCATGGTCACATATCAAATATTTGCTTTGGATTCATTCTCCAGTCTCTCTACTAATCTGCATTAGTCAATCTGTCATTTTCAAGTATCTGAGCAAATTATTTACATGCTTGTGCTTCAGTGTTTCATTATAGTATTCTATATCATCATCATCATCATCATCTCTTCTATTTCAGTCCTTGCTGGAGCTGCATAAGCGTCGTAAGGCTGTGACTGAGCCTGAGGCCCGCTACTACATGACACAGCTGCTCAAGGGTGTCCAGTACCTGCACAACAACAGGGTCATCCACAGAGACCTGAAACTGGGCAACATCTTCCTCAATGATGACATGGAGGTCAAGATAGGTAAATGCTAACTTTTTTTTTCATACCAAAGTTAGGGTAATAAATACCAGTAATTAGTTGTGACTTGTGCAAACAAACCTGTTGGTCCAGTAATAAAGTTAACTGCCCTGCCCAGAAGTGTGGTTTTCATTGACTGGCATGGAAATTTCTCATGAGGACCAAACACAAACCTTTGTCAAGGAAAACAGCACATTTAAAAACATAAATATGTCCTCAAAGTTTATTTAAAAGTGTTTGTCTTTTTTTTTCTCTCTCTCTCTCTCTTTCAGGGGACTTTGGTTTGGCTACTAAGATCGAGTTTGATGGTGAGAGGAAGAAGACCTTGTGTGGAACGCCTAACTACATTGCACCTGAGGTGCTTTGCAAGAAAGGCCACAGCTATGAAGTGGACGTCTGGTCACTTGGATGTATATTGTAAGTCTGAAGCATATCCGGGAAGACACTTTGTTTTTACTGTGAAAATGCAAAAACAATGCTATTTCACATGTGTCATCCCCATGTAATCACCCCCCTCCCTGTCTGTACTCTCTCAGGTACACCTTGTTGGTGGGTAAGCCCCCATTCGAGACCTCCTGTCTGAAAGAGACCTACAACCGCATCAAGAAAAACAACTACACCATCCCCTGGGTAAGCTGGATTAATGAAGCACACAATGATCCTTCAGAATACAGTATCCACAGATTCATCATCTTCCGCTCACTCCTCATAACCTGAATTTACAACTCCCTCTGCAGCACATCAACCCGTCTGCGTCCACTCTCATCAAGCGGATGCTGCATGCTGATCCTGCCCAAAGGCCGACGATTGCGGAGCTCCAAACGGATGAGTTCTTTACGTCCGGCTACATCCCCTTACGTCTGCCCACTACCTGTCTCACCGTGCCCCCGCGGTTCTCCATTGCCCCCTCCACAGCTGTGGAGCTCGGCCAGAGACGCCCACTCACTGCTATCAACAACAAGGGTAACGGCCCCAGCAGTAAATGACTGACTGCAACTTACCAATAAAGCCTTTGGGCTACAAATGATTAGAATAATGCTGATATTTTTGCTGCTTACAATAGAGGTAGGCAGAGGTATCCAGGTGACTATTTTGGTTTCTAGTGTTAATGACTTTGTTTTCTCTTTCCAGTAGGGACAGAGAAGGTGGAAATGAAGGAAGAACTTGCACAAAGGTGAGATGTTTACATGTGTGAGATGGAGATGCTCAATTATATTATACCAAGCTACAGAGAAAAGGAAAGGGTAGTGTTCCACCTATGTCGAGGAGTAGTGTTGCCCAGTTAGCATCACTGCTCTGTTAAAGTGGAGTGGTGATTAACCGATCAATATTCAGGGGTGTAAATAAATTGGAAATGCCACAGATTAAGTGACAACGCAAACAGAGCTGGATAGAATTGAAATGTTTCAAAAGGCCAATGTGTGGTAGTTTTAGTCTGTATTATATTTACGTCTGTGAATTGTGTGTTCTGTGTAGGGAGCCTGAGCCAGCAGAAAACCACCTGAAAGATATGCTTCAGCAGCTCAACAGCATCATCGCTGCCAAGCCCTCCGAAAAACCAGTCATCTGCCAAGGTGAGTGAGGGCGCACACTCGTCAGTTAAGTTGGCACATTTTAGAGGTTTGGATAATCTCTGTTTCTGTGTTAACATGGCACACAAAGATTTTGTCCTGTTTTTGTGTTTGCAGAAGAGGCAGAGGATCCTGCATGTATTCCCATCTTCTGGATCAGCAAATGGGTTGACTATTCTGACAAATATGGATTAGGTAAGCATCAGGCCGATGCCACAACTGCCAGCTGGGCTTACATTTCTGTAAACCTCTTTGTCATTCATTAATCCAGATTTAACAAGGATTGTCAGCCAACAGGCCGCTCTCACAGCAAACAGTTTGACTTAGAATAGCAGGAAAAGCGCACGTGTGACTAAAACAGATCGAATCATTGTTAAAGTGTCCCAGTAATGAAATCCAGTTGGCCAGCATGCACCATATCAGGGCCCTGACACCTATACATCAAAATAGAATGCAGCCATAATGTTGGAAATGACACCTGTGCTTGTCCTGCCATGACAAAGGTCTAAAGTAACAAGGAATCACTATATAAAAAGCCAAAGGTGGTTTTGGAATAGTGGTGCCAGTACATCGTTTGTCCACCAGAGAGCGCTGACAACTAAGATTTGGCTTCTGAAGTGGGTTCTGGGTTACAAATTCCTCAAAACAAACTTATTATATAACATATCACAAATTTTAAATGTGTATTTCAGGCTACCAGCTCTGTGACAACAGCGTTGGCGTGCTGTTCAACGATTACACACGTCTGATCATGTACGCTGACGGAGACAGTCTGCAGTACATTGACAAGACGGCAGCTGAATCTTACCTCAGCGTGCGCTCCTACCCCTCAGCTCTCAACAAGAAGGTCAGTAGTCGACTCGACATTTACTTCTTGAGCCTTCGATTTAAACCTTGCCGGTTAATCGAATCTTTTTTTTTTTTTTTTTTAAAGCTCTATCACACTTTATTTTGTCCATGCCATTTTAACGGGCCCTCCTGTACTTGTTCTCTTTCCCCTTGTAGATAACGCTGATGAAATATTTCCGCAACTACATGAGCGAGCACCTGCTGAAGGCCGGCGCCAACATTGCGCGGCGGGAAGGAGACGAGCTGGCACGCCTGCCTTACCTCTCGCTCTGGTTCAGAACCAAGAGCGCCATCGTCCTGCACCTCACCAACGGCACTGTTCAGATCAACTTCTTCCAGGTTGGACACCATCACATCTTCTCACACCCATGTCTCTTTAAATCTTACATTAGCTATTTAACTGTTTTCTATTTTCTTTATTTCTGCCGCCTTGTGTACAACTCCTGAACTTTCATGAACCTGTCTCTGCCAGGACCACACCAAGCTGATCCTGTGCCCGCTGATGGCTGCGGTGACCTACATTGACGAGAAGCGAGACTTCCGCACGTACAAGCTGTCTCTGCTGGAGGAGTTCGGCTGCAGCAAGGAGCTGGCCAGCCGCATTCGCTACGCCAAGCTCATGGTGGAGAAACTGCTGGACAGCAAGCCTTCTCCCGCCGTGCACTAGACCACTTCACACCACACCTTCAGCCACTCTGTCTTTAATCACTGGCCGCTCCTTCCAGCCTCGGAGGACAGAACAGACCTGTAAGCCTTCCTGTATTTTATTGAAGAGCCGCTGTGTACTAAGGCTCTGACATTTCACTCTCTCGCCCTCTTTTATCCTCCTTTTTCTCCTGCTGTTAATAGAAACTCTTATCTTAACTTTCCTGATGAAGCTCACTCTTGACAAACGTGTTCCTGCTGCCATAATCCAAGATGGCTGGACCGTTGACAGCACAGCAGACAGAGTTGATCCTGTACTTTCAAGTGAGTCTAGGAGGAAAAGTTGAACGCTAAGTGTTCCCCTGTGTTCAAATGAATCATCTTGAAGCTGAAACATTCCTCCAAGATTCTCTCTGCTTGTTTGTTTGCATTTGTTCATGTATCGGCGAAGTTCTTAAACCTGAAACCGACTGCGCAAATGTGTGGTGGGGATTAAGGCTCAGACTGGCTGAGTGGATTCTCTAGTTTTGTCTGTTTTTATCTGTGTTGTATGTAGAGAAATGGACCATGTTAATACGTCTTCATCATGTACATTCTTCCTGTAGTTACTTTTTACACTTTTAAAGTCTATTTTAGATGTGTTTTTTTTTTTTTTTTTTCAACAAGATGTACAAACTTGTACATACTGCTCAATATGCATACATGTTGTAAAAATGGTTTAATTTTACCCAAGTTTAAATAAAGATTCTCTTAAACAGGAGAAATTGTGTTTTAATGTTTAAGTCACGTTTACTGTCTGCACGCACAGTGACGTGTGAGAAGTTCATTCTTGTTTTAAGAAATGTGGTTTGACAAAAGCCCTTTTTAAAGTGTTAAAAAAATAAAGACTGAACATCTGCAGTTACACAATAGGGCTCCAAAATAACCACTGAAAGGAGCTTTTGTGTGCAAAGATTAATAAAATTAAATGGTAATACTACTAAATCTGCATGGCTGAATAACACCAGTCGAATAAAGTGACTCTTAGGATAATTAATAAGACTAAGGAGAGGTGAGGTGCATCCTGGACTGGTCACCAGTCAATCACAGGAGACGGAAACATGCAGAAACACTCACAATTTAGTCCCCAATGGGACTGTGGGAGGAAACCGGAGAGATCATGCAAAGCTCCACACAGAACGGTTCAAACCTGGAACAAACCACCAAACCACACCACCATGCTTGAATAAACCAATTTCATGAATTTTGAAAGTTTGAGATTTTTGTGTCAAAGCATTTATAAGTTAGTTTTATGAAGGCAACAATTCAAGTAGCCAAGTATTCAGAGTTGTGTGTAATTCACATAAAACTCTCTTGACACAAGTGTGAGACAAGGATTCACTTCCTTCTTCGGGGCAATGCTGGCAGAATAAATAGTTTTTTGCGTTGATTAAACTTATGAAGTGACAATCACAATAATTATCAGCAGGGATTCTTAATGCTTTTAACAAATAAGAAAGCATTTCCAAACTGTCCAACTTCTGCAACAGAATTCACAAATGTTTAATGTAAATTATAAAAGCAAACTTTGGCAACACTTCTTTTACTTTAAATATAACAACGTATTCAAGTAAGGAACAGTCAAAGCAGCAGCACATAGTGATAAAACTCAAAGTTGTGGTTACTGTGGTCTAAAAAGGTGAAAATCCAAGATGTTGTCCCACCAATACGTTCAGTGTGTGATGGGGTAGTTTCAAAGGCTGGAGGAAAACTAGTAGAATCTAGATCCACCCCAACTTTAACAAGTCAGTCTCGCTGAGGTTATGTTCTTTTCTAAACAGTTTTATCAGTCAGTCAATGACTTGTTGAGTATCTTCAGTTCACAGTATAGAAATGTCTTTATCTTAGTAGTTCGGTGGCCTAGAAGTTACAGGACAGTTGAATAATGTGAAGCTGAAATGTCGTTAACGGAAGCCACAGAGCCTCTTTGCAATGCAGATTGAACAAACGTGACATTGCAGTACAGTATTTTAAAATTGTCCGGTGAGGTTAAAATCTTTATACAAACATTCAAACAGTGACAGAACGACCATCTGATGTGATAAAAGTAAGTGAGTCTTCATTCTGACTCATACTGTAGTGGTGTAAAGTAACGTCTCCGCTGTGATGTCCGGTCACCAGCGTCCCTCCTTCCCCCCATCGAGCCAGCTGCCAGCCTTCGCTCTCAGGAGCCCACACCATCCTCGCAGCCCCCCGGCGGCCGAGCTCCCACACACACACACAGCCGCTCTGACTCAGGCCCACCACGCTGGCGCCGTTAGCGTCAGCTTCACAAAGCCTGCAGAACACAGAGCACGGGTACATGAGTGTGTTTACACAGAAGTGCACAGCTACATGCCTCGTCTTCCATCAGTCCTCATCTCACCTGCCAGACCAGGCTTTGGGCGGATACAGCCGAGTAGCCAGGATGGATTTTCCACTCAAGGGGTTAACGGCGACCAAGGAGAACAGAGCGGTCTTCTTCTTCTCCTCTTTCTTCTCCTGCTCCTCCAAAAGCATTCGATCTTTTGCTGCAGCCTCTTTTTCTTCTTCCTCCAGGGAGCTGAGCAACTGATGCTGCAGCAGGACAAATAAGACCCCCTGTGCACCAGCGTATACACAAACACACACAGGAGTAAAACCATTTGAGGAGTGAGACAGTTATGGTGGCACAGGCAGTTTTACGGCAGCAGGCAGGCCCCTCACATGCAAAAAGAAAACAGACTTACGCTGTAGGAGTATCCTCTGAGACAGGCGGTGTGTGATAATCCTTCTCCGAGGGTGATTCTCTGCAGCAGCTGACCAGTCTTTAAATTCCTGGAAGACACCAGCACAGAATATACATCCAGCTATAAACAGCAGCTGTGCATGTGAGCCCTGTCTCACCAAGTTTGGCGCAAAAGACAAGAAAACATTACGGACGGTGTAACAAATATACACAGACAACACCACATGCATTTATCAGTTCATTCAATGTTTCACTGACGGTGATTTAATGGATGCAGTCCCAACAGTTTAAACGCAAACAGAGAGGAGGTTGGTAGATGCTTTAGTCCAAATCAGCTAACAAGGGGAACGACAATTAAACATTTGTAGGAACAAAATCTTGATGCCATGAACTGTTCTACCTACTTTTGCAGCAAGGTACCCATTAGCATAGCAATGGAAATCTCTGTTACAATCTTGCTTACCAGACGAAGAGGCGTCCGCCCTCATCTGTGCCGATGAGAGCATCTAGAAGTCCGTCCACTGGAGCGAGGGCCCCGACGCAAACGCCAGGGGACACGAGAGGCTGAGAGCTCGATGTGCTGAGAGAGAGAGACGAGACACTGAGATATTTGAGCGATTACAAAGAAACTAAGAGAGAGTAAATACAGTCCTGTGTTTACCTGCCACTGTCTGACAGCGTAAACACCTGCAGGGAGGAACCAGGTGCGGAGTGGGAGGAGGTAACCACTCTGGACTTGGACACGCCCAGAACAGCCTGGACAACCCCCTCACAGAGCAGCACTTGCGAGAGGCTGGAGCACGACAGCATCCTGTACACATGTGCAGCGTACACACAGTTAAATTCTGTCTCTGAAAAAGTGATGCTCAGATAATATGTAAAATAAAAATATAAAATAGTTACTAGGTTTGGTTCTTGTGAAGACAACTGGCTAATAAATACATGCCATAGAGTCTGAGTGAGTGTGTTGTATTCACCTCACTTCTCTGATTTCTAACTGACCCAGAGTCACACACATCAGCCCAGCAGCATCTGGGACAGGAAACACACTGATCACCGGCTGTAAACGAACACAGGAATGAATCATAAAGACGAAAAATTCAACAGAATGAAGGCGTGCCTTTTAAAGTGTTATGTTTGATTGTTGAAACAGTAAATATTGAGTCTGTCAGCAGCCATTTTTGTCCAGTTTTAATGTCTTAATGTCTGTATTTTGACAAGTCACAAAACTATTTTGTTGAACCAAAAGTCTAAAACCCAATATTAGTTTACAATCATATAAAACAGAGGAGCAGAAAATCCTCATATCTGAAAAGCTGACATCAGCAAATGTATGGCATTTGTCCTTAAAGAGCATCACAACATAGCCCCTCCCCCACACTCACCTCATTAAATGCCCAGGTGTGTGTTAAGCTCCACTCAGAAGCTGAGGTCTGACTCCAGAGACACACTGCCCATTTTCCAGCTGCTGCTACACACAAACCACCAGAGGATCCTGTCAGACAGCACGCGTCCACCAGACAGCCTCCTGCTGGGGCCTGAACACACACACACACACACACACTGTTGACTTCAATTCAAAACTGCACATTGAAGCGACGCATGAATTCCCAATTGCAGACGAGTAAATGATTTTACCTTTAGTGTGTGTGTGTATCTCATTATGTGTTCCTCCGCTGTCTCCTCTGTTCTCAGGCCCACCTGCCCACCTGAGTCCTGCGACTGGACGTTGGAGGCAGTCGGGCAGGTAGCAGGTTCAGCCCTCAGTAATGGCTCAGGTGAAGCCTGAATCGGACCGGCAGGTGAGGTGGGGGGCTGGCTGGGAGGGAGGGACTTGAGGGACCGGTAGGGAGAGAGAGCTGGAGGAGAGAGGGCCTGGATGGAGGGGCTATGAGGGGGAGGTAGGGTGAGAGCTGGAGCAGAGGGAGAGGGGGTCAGAGGGACGGCAGCAGGGACAGGGTGGGGGGTGAGTCCTAGTGATGGCAGAGCGGGGCTGGGGGGGGGAGCAGAGGAGCGCAGGTGAGGGGTGACGAAGGGTGCTGATGCCGGAGGAGGGCTCAACAGGAGCTGGGAGTGGAATCTGTGGGGCGGTAAACACTTCTCTTCACTTTCATTTTCTCTGGGAAAACTAGTGGTGGGTTCAGGGGATTCCTTTGAATCTTTGGCAGATATCAAATCCAGATGCTGCACAGGAGATTCTCCTGGAGCTTCACTGTCACTACACTCTTGTACAGCAGTGAAGTTGTTAGAAGGCTCCTCAGAGCTTTTCTGTAGAGGACAATCAAAGGAGAGAGTCTTGATTATAGCTTTGTCTTTGGTTTGGTGGTTTGTAGACCTCTGATCCTCAGAGGGATGCACACCTGAACAATCTGTTTGTTCTACTGATAAAATGACAGAAGACTCATTTATTTGAAGTTCATCTGAGTCCCCAATGACATAATCATTCACTTTGCCAGCAGGTTTGTATGCAGAGTTGATGTGAAGCAGTGGTTTGACAGATTGGTCGACACATCTGTCTGTGTTGGCCGAGATGCTACAGTGGCTATGAGTTCTCAGAGTCACAGTATCTTTCTGTTCATAGTGATCGACACAGGCAGCAGCACAATCTTGAACCACTGGCACAGGTTCTGTTGAGGCGGGGTGAGTCTGACACTGCGGGTGCAGGTTTTCAGTCTGCTGCTGTCCAGCGGTTTCTGTAATGTCTCCGTCAGACGGCTCTTCAGTTAAGGATTGGCTTGTCAATTTACCTCTGAGCTTGTGCTCTATCGACACATTTTGGAGGTCTGAGGACTGTGTAGCGGTGTGTTTTGTTTCGGTAGGATGGGGAGAATTTTCGATTGAGGGCGTGAGGCTGAGCAGGAGTGGAAGAGGCATCACAGGGTCACTGCTGCCGACGCTGTAGTGAGAGTGGGAGTTCCGGCGGTTGCTCCTGCGTGTGTTGTAAGACGGCGACGTGAAAAGTTCAACTCCTGATTCCACAGCAACTTGGCGGAGCTTGTGCAGCTTGAGGGAGGCAAACTGATCATCGGGGAGATGGAAATCTTGTGGAATGTCAAAGTTCGGCAGGTTTTTGACCAGCGGGCCGGGGGACAGAGACGGGAGAGGAAGCAGAGACGTTTGAACAGGCGGAGAAGAGGGCAGGAGGAGAGATTGCCAGCTTGCAGCACCTGCAGGACACACAGTGAAAGGAAATTCCATATTTATTACAGGGAAACGCTACTAGTGTCTAAGAGCTGTGTACAGTCCCTGAGCACAGTGTTGACTATCTATATGTATGGTTTCAGCTTCTTCAATTAGAATATTTGCCCGTTTCCTTAGTCTTCTACAACGGCAAACTGAATATGAAGCAAGCCTTTAATTAAGTGTATATAAGAATATCTTACTGTAGCCAAACCTGCAATCAGGGTTAATCAGTATTTTCATCTTAGCAAGACAAACCTGCAGACCTTCTCTTCATTCTCTATTTTTATCATGGACACACAGAGATAAACAGAATCACAATTAAAGTCTTACTTCTACTCATCTGTGTGGATCTGTTAGTCGTGCTACTGGTCTTCAGAAAGATGGGATAGACTCCAGAGGCAGAGTTAGACTGAGCTCCATTGTCTCCAGAAAAAGGCGGTGTAGCTGTGTTGTGTGTGGACTCAGGCTCGGGGTCGTGTGACACTGGAACAACTTCTCCTGGACTGAGGCAGGGCTTTGGTCCATCAGCTTCGTGGAAAGACGGGGAGGAAGAGACCAGGGCGCAGGTGGGCTGTGGATCGTCTGAGGTTTGTCCGAGGCTTAGCTGATGGGTGTCTAAACTAAGAGAGCAGCGTGAGGTCTGGAGTTTCCCTCTGCCTCTACCTCTCCTCCTCCTCCTACCTCTTGCTGGACGAGCAGCTGTGGCCGTAGGAGAAAAACAAGCATCCGTCTCCCTCTGACCAGCTGAGATCTGTTCTGAAATCTCACTGGAGCTCTGACTGTTCAGCTCAGCACATGTGTCCGCAGCCTGTGATTTCATACAAGGATCTACACTTGCAGATGCAGTCACCATTGAGGAAAAATCTGTTTCTGTGCGTGGATCTGAACGTTCATGGTTGTGTGAGTGTCTGTTCAATCCTCTGCCTCTGCCTCTGCCTCTGCCTCTGCCTCTGCCGCGGCCGCGGCGATGTCGTCCCACACTCAGCTGGGAGAGTATGACGGCCTGCATGTCAGGCTGGCTCTGTGACAACGTCATACGTCTTGTGGTTCTGACGTAGTACTCTGCTGGGAAAAGTAGTCCTTCCACTAGGGTACAAGAGTCTAGGAGACCCACACCCTTTACGTCATGCTCTCCCCCAACCATCTCATCTTTTTTTTCTTTTATTTCAATTGTGTTATCATGACTTTTTTCACTTTCTACTTTCTCTGCTGCATTTTGTTCACTATCTTTGTTACTGCTGTCTCCACATAGCTTTTCATCCCTCTGTTCTCTACTATTCTCACCCTCCTCTCCTCCCTCGGTCTCATTTATTATTCCATTTTGTGTGACATCTTGTCCCCATCCTTCAGTGTGTATAGCAGGATTCCAACACGTAAGCAGCAAACTGGTTGACTCAGATTCTTTTTTCCCTTCTGCTCTCAACTCAGTTTCTTTGTCGCTTTGTCCTTGTTCTCCTTGTATCTCTTTTGTGTTCCAGTGTGTAAGCAGCAGAGAAGGAGACTGAGATTCTGTACCAGAAAACAGCTCTTCGCTTTCAGTCACAACCTCTTTTCCCTCTGTTTTGATTCTCTCTTCACTTCCTTCTGGTCTAACTGTCTCCATCCTCTCGCTCAGCTCCCGTCCTTCCTCACTGTTGTCTGTGCTCCTGCAGGCCTCAGCACTCCTACTCTCCCAGCGCTGACGGCTGCGTCGAGACCTGAGGCGAAGGGCAGGACTGGGTCTGTGGCTTCTAGCTGCGTCATGGCTGGCATCTGGGGTTTGTGGGCAAGCAGCATCAGAGGGGAGCAGGAACCTGGTTGCATGGCTCCTCCTGGAGTTATCGAAATCTGCTGGAGCAGGTAAAATGTGAGTTCTGATTTGCTGTTATTACAGGCAAAATGTTTCTTGTTTACCGGAATAATGACGTAAATCATGTAATCATAGCCATATTACAAGATGTCTTCTGTTGGAGGGGGACATTTACATCCAACAACAAAGATATTGTTCCTTTTGCGAAGTAGGCACCATGACAGATTATCTTTGGAAACCACTCTACCTTCCTCCCCTCAACCTTATCTGCCACCATCTGCTTCCCTTCTACCTACCTAGATTCTCACCAGCAGCTCACATGCACACTAACAAAAACAATAAGTTCAACACTAATTAGGCCCAGTGAATGACAACCACAGGAAAAGAGCATAAAACTTCAGTCTCTGGCATGCAGTAAGCACACTTTTACATCACCAACAATGGATGACTTTAAAGTAAAACTAAAATAATCATATCTGTATTGCACTTAAGGTTGAATGATTGTGTAGTTTATTACATACATATATTTACACCCATACAGCTGTAACAAGAAGCCTATTTCCTCTTTTGAATATTCTACAACATAAATTCCGCTCCAGCTGTCACTGCTGTTATGTACTGTGGAAGAGATTAGCTACCTGTACCTTGCAGTTGATTAGGATGGACTCCAGGGTGTCCTTGGCACTGCGGTGCACCTGAGGCTGTCCCATTGTGAGCAGCCGGTGTCGGCGATGATGGCTTGAGATCAGTGTTAGATGTGACCTCTGGATTTCTCTGGTCCTGGTGGTTCTGCTGTGTAATCCTGCTCCTTACGTGTCTCCGCACCGCGTCTGAACGCTCAGCTCGCTGTGAACAGATCAGCATGCATGTGTGTGAGAGACACACAGAGTCTCTACACTGGGATTATAGAGGCAAAATGACTGTGTGGCTCCTACCTGTAGTCTCTGGACTGTTCTGAGGTACTCCCTTTGTAAATGTGCCAACTTCCTACGAAGCTGAGGGGGTAAAATGTTAATATATCAGCAGCAGCAGTCAGAGGGCATAGAATTTAAAGGTGTACTGCGAATCTTTATAGAGTTTAAATGTGTAGATACAAGTGCACCACCTTCTCTTTATCATCACAGTGCAGTGTCGTCCTCAGCCGATCCTCACAGTGGAGGTTATCTCCCTGACTGTTCTCCATCCTGCTCACTCGGCCTTAACATACAGCACGCACAGACTAAAGGTCAAATGAAGCTACGGCATGTCTGATATTGTTTTAGATATGCGTTATGTACGTGTATTTGTTAGCTTAACATAGCTAAGAAGCTAACGTTACAGTTGTCAACGTTACTTTAATTATGCTCTAAACTGAAATTACACGGAAACATTCACGTTAAGTGAAGTTGGCTCCACACAGACGCGCCTAGTTCTTTGAATGACAACTTGTACATTAATAAATGTGTTTAATATTTATGGCAGACTTACAGTGGCACCGCTGGTGAGTCCATGGAAAGTTTATTTTGCTGATCGATGAGGCGAGTATCGATTTAGTTCCAATTTCCCGCGACTCCCTCAGACAGGCGTGAGCAGCGGAGCCCCGATGACTCGATCAGACGGATGGAGGAGGTACATTTTAAAACTTATTTAGTTTCCTTTAATACTTGAGTTACTCTATCGTATTCGCTACCGTTTTTAAAACTGAGGTTACTTGGTTTAAAGTGCCAAAAGTGTGGAAATCATCTGGGATTCATCTTTTCAAGCTGACATTGTTGATAAAATTAGCTAAACTTGTGACATCATATCAGATTCCCTCCAAAAACAAGCTAACACAGCTCAATATATTTTCCTTAGTACCCGCTATAAAATTACATTTACCTTATATTTGTAGCTACGGTTTTCTGCACTGAAGGTGGATTTATTATGAATATATTAAAACAAGTTAAATGCTATACTGGTTCTCAGTAATTTAGCTAAAACTACCTAGAAATCTTACACAGACGACGCAGAATCCTACTATGATATCAAAACAATGTACTTTGGGTAGGTCAATATAGTTAGACAATAGCATAACTTAAATCGACCTTGCAATAAGAAATTTGTTTGGTTTTATTATTTTATCTTGTGCCTGGATATGTGAGCGCATCTTATTTGCAAGCAGAATTACAAATATCAGTCTAAAGTAGCTGCAGCGACATTTTTGCCGAAATGTGGGTCACCTGTCACCTGAGAGAGATTTTTCCTGCTCAGAGAAAAAAGTGATGGAACTCATGAACACACTGCTAATTTACCATAATTATTAGTAATGTGTGTGCAACCACATTTCCCGAAAACAATCAAAAGCACTAACACAAGATATAAATGACAATTTTTAATGCCAAAATAGTTGCTCCAATACATTGACAGAATTGACAGAAAAATATGTACATAGATGTAAATACATAGGCTACAGTTAAACAGGACCTCTCCATTTGAACCAAGTAGAGTTTAAAACAATCTGAAATGTGAAGTTGTGTGGGACTGATTGTGCTAAAATAATGCAATTATTATATGACAGTATATTGTACATCATATTGTATATTAAGTGCAAACCCTACTCATTTGGCACTCTGGGTAGGCTAATAAATCTTAAAATCTGTATTGTTAAACTCAACTGGACTCAAAGGTGATATCTATAAACTCTCAGCTACAATTGTGTAGAGAAAGAGAAAATAGATCAGCCTTTCCATTACAATAGAGACTGCATATATACAGCAGGAAATATGGCAGGTCACAAAAGATAAATTCTTTAAACTTTATGTATTTATTTATCTTTTCACCTGACAAAGTAAGCAGAGGTAGTGTGTGGTCTTTTATGTGGTCTGAATACTCATTGTTTTTATTTTTCAGATTAGTGTACAAGATAGGAGTTTCTAGTTTGGTGAAATTGTCCTGCTCCTCAGACATCCACAGGTGAGGTACTTCATGGCTTTCATACTGACGTGCATTAGAGGACCCAGGTTAAATAGCATGTGGTAGAAGGCATGGACAGACAGGCCTCCAGTTTCATCAGCGTATTTCAACGCTACGATGGGGGTGTACAAATTGTTGGTCATATTACGGAAGCGTGGGCTGCTTGATTCAATCACTTTCTTGGTACACTGCAGAGAGTTAGAGGGTGGACACAAAAGACACAAGATTTGCAGTCAGGCTTTAATCGGGGATTAATCACTGATGCAGGCAGGCAGATAAGGCACAGCGAGGCTGAGTCACAGAATGCTTGCGAACTTACTCTGGCGATGTCGTCAGGCGTTTGTCCCAGTGTGTCGAAAATATCAACTGAAGAAGGAAGATAGACATTCTTGAAGTAATGCACAGTATCAGGATCAGCTCCGGGATACTCCTTCTGCTTCACATCCTGAATCATCTTTGCCTCAAATTCTGTGTGCACAGGACCCGGTTCAATCATTGACACTCTGAGGAGAGACAAAAAGCAAAGAGGAGGCATAAGAAGAGTCAGCAACAGAGTATGGTCCCATGGAGGAAGAGTTCTATGGGTAAATGGTTAACACTGATGCTGAAATCATCAATCGACTGATAGCACGACAGAATAACTCCTTCAACACCCACATCCCACTTGGGTGTAGTCTGCATGAATTAAAACAACTGCAACGAATTTGGACACAAACTTTTTCTGGATTTCTAACAGTGTTGGACTGTCGGACTGCTTGAAAGTAGCAAGACACCATATTTTTGAGGTTTTAGTCGTATGTTTTACTGGATAATTATCATTTGAAAATGACTCAAAAACTGGAGTCCAATCTACAGATACATACATGACGTGTTTTTATTCATGTAACTTTTCATAGTAGTAGTCTGTGGATATTTTTCAGTGTTTTAGTGTCCCAAAGGCAGTGCAGTGGTAGCCTGATAATCAGAATCAGGCTCATCTGGCCTAAATTTAGATTGTCCAATACTTTAGTTTATGACCACAGACCTGTAAAACTATTGACACCACACCAACTGTACTTTGGTGCTAATTAGCAAATGTTAGCATGCTAACAGGCCAAACTACAAAGGTTAACTAGGTAAATCTGCTGTTCTGCCTGCTAAACATTAGCATGTTTGCATGAAGTTGTTTGCAACAGTAGCATTTACTTAAGATAAGTTTAAGTGTTGTATAAACAAAATCAGCAAATTTAGCAACCTTTAGCAACCCAAACAATTGATTAATCAGAAAACAGTATTAATCAAAGGAAACTAGAAATTAGGATATTTGCAGCCCTAGATAAAAACTGAGGATCAGTCAGCTTACTGTTAAATGTCTGACTCTTGCTATCACTGTTATTGGTTTGTTACTAATGATGAAAGTGGCACTCACGTGACATTGAACTTTAAGAGCTGCACAGCCAAACTCTCGCAGAAGCCCTCCATAGCAAACTTGGAAGCTGCATACACGTCATTAAACACCACACCTGTAGAAACACAGTAAATGTTTGAACTTCAGAGATCAGTTCTTCTTGTCCGTTGTTTTGTAGACACGTCCCTGTTTGTTAAGACGTACAGTAGCATTCAGAGTCCATTAGTTTTCATCACTTAACCACCCACTCTTCCATTTGTCCATCATCAACCCATGCATACGTCAAACCTGTCATTTCTCCATGTACCATGTAACGCCCCCTCCCCGCCTCCTCCTCCTCTTTCTCTTCATTCATCCCCTCACACCTCTGCCTGCCCACCTTGTAGTCCCATCACACTGCTGATCACGAGGATGTGTCCGCCCTTCCTTTGCTTCATGTCAGGCATCACCTCTTTGATCATGCGGATCACCCCAAAGAAATTGGTCTCAAAGACTTTCTTCATCTCTTCGATGGGGATGCTCTCCAGTGGGCCCACCAGGCCGATGCCTGCATTATTGACTGGTCAGGGAGGGAAGGAAACAAGGAAGACAAAGAAGAAACTGAGCAATCACCACCACTTTGTGGACAGTGCAGCAGTACATGATGTAACATGATGAGGATGCATTTTACTCACTGAGGATATCCACGTGTCGATCTTTGATGCCGTCAATACACTGTTTGACGGACTCATCGCTGCAGACGTCCAGTACAGCCAGAAAAAGAGTTTTCTCGTATGCATCCCCGGCAGCTTCCACCAGCTTATCTTTACGTTTCAGATCGCGCATCGTGGCTATGACTGTGAACAGGTGGGAAAGAGGAAAAACAAAGATCTGAGAGGAGCATAGAAGAGATTGTATAAAATATGCGTATTGTATGATTTGCTTTGGCAACATAGGATCTCAATGAGATCATGAGATCATGATCTCAACTGTGAACTGACAGAAGGGAAAAAGGCCTGGCTGTACTAATCAACCCTGTACACGGAGTTGACTAAAGCTTTATTGAATCTGTTTATCTGTAATGCATGTTCCTGCAGGTTTATTTTCCCATTCTGACCTAAATCAGCATTTTTAGTACAGGCCAGAAAAAGACCTCTTTATATAAACTAAGATCTAGAGGTATAGATAACATATTTCATGATCCTTAGTCAATGGCAGATGGTTATATCTGTTGCTTTATCTTTGTTTTCGGATGCTGAGGTGTTCACATTTCACTGCCCAGCACAGTAGTCGATACATAACTACTTAGTTTACCAGCTGTACAAAAATCTGTTTTCCATCCAAGAGACAAACCACAACTCCATGTCTTATGTTTTGTTCGTTTAGCAGCTTTAATGAAAAGAGCAGCACCTCCACACTGACTTCAAACCCCATTTCAATCCCAATTAGATCTGTGAAATGCCATTTTGATCAACGTGCAGGCGTTGCTCTTTCCATCGTTCCTGTTTGCCAGTAGCACAGTGTATAATTATGTAATTATGCTCCAACTGTTTCCACAGGCATCTTCCAAGTGTGACTTTGTGAATGGATGTAACACTCCCTCCTTTCCCGCAGCACTACGCCTTCAGGCTGCTGCTGTAAATAGGCATGTGATTAGGCAACATGCCCAGGTAATGAGGTTACAAAAAGACAATATTACTAAAAGGAGAGTCAAACAGAGTTCACTGGCTCGGGCTGAATGTAGACTCAGAAGATACACCCATCAAAACAAGCATAATGTTACAGCATGTCCATTAGACTGTGTGTATTGCACATTTAGAACAAATTCTTGTCACATACAGACATATAGATGTATGATATATACAGATATATGATGTTTATACATTTTTAGGAGAGAATTTCCAATGTGAGTGATCCTGTCTTTGTGTACATTTCCTGCCATAGGAGTGAACGAAAAGACAGGAGTAAAGGTTATGAAGAACTGGGAGGGAGAGTCAACAACAACATTATCGAAGAGACACGGGATGATGGGTAAGAACTGAGGGTTAAGTAAACACACACACTTCCATTCCTGACTCAACCTGTGGGCTGTTTTAACCTGCAGAAATAACACAATAATAGCAAAGCTAATGCTAAAGATAGTCATTGTAGTAAAGTAGCCCTAATATAGACGCTCTGTGCTTATAAACAGACCTGGTACAACAGCTCAGTTTACATAGCAGCATTAGCGGCTTGTTTTAGTGCTCAGGTCACCCCCCTCCCCCTCCCCCTCCCCTTCCAGGAATAGCCCTCGCCAACCTGTCATCCACAATGAGGCTAGGCTGGATGATAATTAGCCTAAATGAGGCTGGAGTGGGGCTTTAGTTATCGTCTGGTGTTACATCGATCCAAAGAGTGACTAAAGGTTAAGTTGGGATCAGAGACATAACTTTGTGTTGCAGGAAAAGAGGCTGAGTGAGCTTTTAGCGTCTCAAATTAAAATGATTTATACTGATCTACACTAGACTGTTTTCAAATACATGTGATACATTTTGATATTTATGTATTTTTCCTACTGCCAGGAAGCCATTGTTTTCCAGTAATTTCCACATATGAAACGTGTTTGAAGATAGTAAATGTATAATTTTTTTGGTCAATTTTACATGAAGTCCAATATAAGCACAGATTGATTTAAAAGGTGTGCACTTCTTTACATCATAACAATAATGTCACTGACTAACACACTTTAATACAGTATGAAGATCGAGTGGAATAGCTGGAAGAGCTTAAGAAATACCTTTTCAAATGTAATGTAAAGTAGATATGATTTTTAGTTTTAAAAATCATGGACTGACATGATAAAAAAAACACTGGTCTGGTCCTTTAATTGGAAGATCTGACTGAAAAAAGGGAAAGAAGGTAACATGAAAATACTGCAATAAGAAAAATAAGCTGACTTATACTTTGCTCCTGCCTCTTGTTAGTATCTTTATTATTTACTTCTTTGCATGTCATAGAAGTTTCTGAGTTGCTGAAGGAATGCAATTTACATAAAACAGTGTAGTTTTATCTTAAAGATAGTCATTGTGTACCTTAAATCTGCTTGGGAGGAAGATTTGCTTGTAACAGATGAGCAGTGGGGAGTGGAGGAAGCCCACTGAGGAATACACAAAGCCTCAGTTTGGATTAGACATGGTCTGATGCTGCATAAACTTTCTCTGTGGATAGTCCCATAGTTCAATGTTGACTCTATTTACGACCGGTGTAAGCTGCTTCCTGGCACACATGTCTTTCATAAATAGTCTTAAGTGTTGGAAATCTGTTTTCCAGACCTTACATATTTCTGCACAAGTGACACAACCTCATTAATTGCTTGCAGCGCTCTGCAACTTTTGTAACTCTAGGAGGATCTGAATGTAAAAAAAGTGATGCAGCAGTTCGAGAAGCTTAGGTTCATACATTGTGGGTGTGCTGAAGTGTCCCAAAAAAAAAACTGTTGGAAACATTTCTTGATTATGATGTACGAGGATGTAAACTTTTCTTGTGAAAATGACTGCCTGCGTTCAATATTTGTCTTAAAAGCTAAAAAAAACCAATAAAGCAAATTCAAAAAATACAGATACAATGTGATATATTGAATTATTTGATGGGTTAATGGCCTCTACTATTTGGTCCCTGAATCATTCTTTTAGCATCTGGACCACAAAAAGCTCTGTCTCTGAAGTTGACTTTGACCTCTGACCTCCTGGTGGGGAGGAAATACTGTAAGCTCTGTGGTTTCCTGCACAGGGTTCAGGAAGGAGCGCAGCCTTGAATTTGCTCCACTGTCACCTTTTGTCAATTTATTCCAGTTTATTTTCCAGGACCAGACTATTGTGTTATTGATTGTCAGCTGTTATGTCTTAATTGGAACCTTGTTTATTCTCATGTGGTTCAGATGTAATATTTTGCATAGTTTAACCACTGAAGGCAGCATCTCAGTCAGCTTTGGATAGAAATCACTCACCCGCAGAGTGAATCAGAGACTTTGGCTTTAATCTATAATTATGTGGACTATGTGCTGTAATACTCTTACGTATGATCCAGTCATGATGTAAGCATCTTACATGAGTGCAGTGCAGTGATAGTGATAGTAAATTAATGAAGGGTTCAACAAATCACGTAGAATTTGCCATGCAAATAAAGTTGGTACTTTTCGTAGTAGTTGCTGCATTACTATATTAAACAATTTATTTGCTTATTATTAAACTATTTTCCTTGTCTATATGCTTTGACAACATAAATGCAGCCTTTTCTTACATGCTATGCCAAGCAAATTGAGATTTCAATTAAATATTCTCTCCCGTTTCTCTTCTCTTCTCCCTCTCACACACACACACACACACACACCCACACCACACACACACACACACACACACTCATCCGGTGCACCACCTACCGTGGTAGCGCTTCTGTTCATCATGGGCCAGCATCACGGCCATCCTCAGGCCGATACCAGAGGAGCAGCCGGTGATCAGCACCACTTTCTGTCCGGGACTCGCCATGGGGCTCCGCTGCCTCTCTGCTCCGTTGGCAAACTGGGACAGCAGTCAGTCAACCAGCCCTGCAGGATGAGTGGTGATTTGAGGTGAGAGCCACTGTAAGAGGATAAGACCCACACACAGAGAGGAGAGAGAGGGAGAGTCACATGGACAGAGCTCAACAAGAATGAGATTATCTAACTGGTGCACTGTCAGTTGTCCCGGTTATCATTTCCTACTTGGTAATTTTATTACATGTCAGGACAATACTTAGGGTGTTAGTCTTAAACTTGACACACTCTCTGACCCTCAGTGATGTTGTACTTGAAAGTGTGAAGAACAAATTGATAAGGACTGAAGCCAGCTTGTGCTCTGCAAGGATTTGGTGCCGCCTGGTGGTCGATATGATTACTCATGGAAACAGTCCATTGGAACTCTATGAATGGAGCGGCTTCTATTATTCAAAGCCAACTAAAACCTGGCTACATGATGATAGAAGATTTTTTTATTATTATTGCTTTTGGCAGAATGAGTTTCAAACACTACACACATGCACACAAGAACAAAATCTCTCTCCTTTCGCGCACACACACACACACACACACACACACACACACACACTCATGAACTCAAGAGTGTAGCAGCCACTCACAAGTTTAAGACACGCTACATGAAACGGGAGGTAGGGCATTTGGAAATATGCCTGGAATCTAGAATTCTTCAGAAAAAAAAGTCTGTATGTACAGCATGTGTGCCTGAATATAATTTACTTCTGTTAACAAAGCGTCGCTGTTACCGAAACATGATCTTATAATGAGTATTATACCCCATATTTACTGTATCTTTATCTTAAAACATAGAATCTACATTCTACCACTCCACTATTCTCACAACAACACAGAAAAGTTTGTTCATCTGTTCATTAAATACAAGCAGAAAAGCACTTCTGTTTTTTTTTTTTTTTTCACAAAAAGACAACATAGGGCAAAGGCACTTTTTACCAAATGCTTCCGCAAGATGACACCAAAAACATATTCCTTTCAAATATTCAGATGAAACTACTCTGTTAACACCACTGATCTAGCCTACTCCTTTATGTGCACAATATCTATAAAACAGATTGAATTCCTACACTTCAATTCGCTAAAATTTCAAGCACATTTTGTGATATTGTAATGTATAAAATATGACACTGTACTATATAAAAACATTTGGAATGAATTTGATTATACCATTATATTAGGCGTTGAGTCACCTGCTCATACCGTCCTTTTAAGTCTGGGTCATATTTCAGCCCCCAAGTGATATATAGGGTATACAGATGTCTCCTTAGACAATGCAGACAAATGGAAGCTGAAGCAAAACAGAGGAAACCTGAGGCTCATATAGGTATTCATGTGCATGGATGCAAGTGTGTGCATGTACTGAGCTCCGATTCTGTTGGCCCTCCTCACCCTATAAATTTCTCCCAAAACCTCCCCAAAAAAAGTTTCTGATGCCTCCCAAAGAGCTGCTGGTTTCTTTTGACTCTTTAAAGTTAGAGATTAATATTGACAAAGTGCTGAAGTAGAAGGTGAGGAGCACCTTTAGCTTTTAATTGTGCATATAAGAAAGACACTCTGTGTGTGTGTGTGTGTGTGTGTGTGTGTGTGTGTGTGTGTGTGTGTGTGTGTGTGTGTGTGTGTGTGTGTGTGTGTGTGAAGAGAGTATGGGGTGGGCAAAGACAGACAGGCACTGGAATTTGGAATCTGCTGCAGCATATTTTTATTAGTTGGGCAGCACCTGTCCTGTCCTAGCATGCTGTGTGTGTGTGTGTGTGTGTGAGTGAGAGAGAGGGGGAGGGAGGGAGAGAGCAGAAAATCAAATGTGGCACAATCCTTCATTGTTCATGTTAGCTGTTTTGTATTAGGTCCTATAGAGGTCCTTTGAAATCTGGTGCACGTGTGCACGTGCATGCGTGCGTGACAACGCTGTGGTGTGGATGTGCCGGTGCGTGCGTGCGTGCCAATATGTGCCGATGCGCGCGAGATGGAGACGCCACATGATCCTTTAAATCACTCAAGACAATAATGATGCTACTAATGACACATGCAGTAATTATGTTCCTGTGCAGCCCCACGAGCCCCAACCAGGAGTCTCCGGGGAGGGAGGGGTCACCTCGGAGGAGAGAGGGGGAGGAGGGGGGAGGAGGGAAGAGAAAGTGAGGAAAGCTTTCTGTGAAGGAGGAAAGACCTTCCAAGATAAAGGGTTTTTTTTCCTGCTGGTCTCCCTCCGTCATCCGTCCATCCAGAGGAGAAGCAGTTAAAAACAGGAGCGCATGTGCTGCTGAATATCACCCATCATCCGTTAAATCAGCCTTTATGCACGCGCGCTCCTAATTGCTACCTGGTGGAGTGTGCGTCGTGACGCACGGGTGTGAGGCAGCTCTCGCGTGCAGTGAACGAAGTCAGTGTGACTGCAGGTGTCCGGCGGAGCGGAGGGGAGCCACGAGGGAATTACTGGGCTCCGTATCGATAGATACAAATGCAATATGATGGATCGATGGAGCTCAGTGCGCGAGACATGGCTGCTGTTGGTGCTCATCACGGTGTTTTCCACCTCAAGGGCAGGTAGGCTGAAATATCCAGGAATGTTTTTCTGTCTTTGTGCAAATAATCTCCTTCGCCTAATTATATTTTAGCTGCTGTAAAAAGTTTAATTAGTCACCGCTTCCTCTCTCCTTCCTTCTCTCTCACTCTCTCTTCTTCTGTGGGCATCAGTTGTCACCACCTGCCCTCCAGGCCCTCACAGCTGGTGAAAGCCAAGATTAAATCTCACCCATAGCATAATTTTAATCCTTTCCAGCAAACGCACTCACTCAGTCACTCACTTATTTGTCTATCTGGTACATTTTTCCAATTCCTGAGACACCCTCATCTCCTCTAAGACTTCGGCTGGTCATTTTCCACTTAATGTCCAGAGAACCAGCCTTTGGTCTTTGTTCTGACAGGTGATTTTGTCACGCCAGGTCAGGCAGGCCTGAAGCTTATTGAACTCAACTGCCTCATCCTGGGCTCCCTGAGCCCACTGCACAGTTTAACAGTTGAAAGGCATAAGCCTATATGTCCAGACTTGTTCTGCCATACCTGCTGCATCAGTCTGTGCTCTCATACAGCAGCATGCAAGATATTTAACCTGTACAGCTGGGTAATGGAGAACAGACTGAGGCAAATAGCTGTGCTGAACTGTACTGGGAAAGTTAAGATACATACAGCAGCCCCTGGAGCTGCCCTGGAGCTGTATGAGGAGGGTGGCTTAGAGCCTGGTGTCATTGTCAAGATAAGTGCATCAGTGTGTTTGAGAGACTGTATTGTTTTATTTTCTGTAGAACATGAAACCATAAAAACTACAGAAAACCTCAAAGTATCATAGTCTCTTTTAAGGTAACAAGCTTAATGCAGCCTCTTCTGAGGACCCATTTTAAATTCTTTAACTTGGACCTTAAGCATTAATTTGTTTTGCCCAATATCACACATACCGTTGTGCATCAAAGTCCATTTTCTAGTTTGAAATCAGTTGTAGACAAAACAGTCTCACCTTAAGGTTCATTTAGAAGCTGTGCTGGATATTTTACTCATATTACAGAGTTAGATGGGAGATGATTAATACCTTTAAATGAGCACAAAGAATTGGAGCAGGGACAAACAGCTATCCTGGTTCTGTCCAACTATCACAAAATCTGCCTACAAACTGCTCTGTAGATAATTATTCAACATGTTGCATCGTGCAAACGACAAGCCGTGGTGTCTCGAGAGGTTTTGTACCATGCTAATTCTCAGCCAGGTGCTTCCTGGAATCTCGTTGGCACTGTGAGGTTTGCCAGGCAACAATAATAACTAATGAATAGGAGAGCATTTCCCAAAATGTCAAATTATTACTTTAAGAGCTTCAAAGTTCATTCTTGGAAGCAGCAGTTGGCCAAGCTCCACTCAAGGTGCGATCTGTTGATGAAGATCATGTGGCATAAGGGAACAGCTACTAAATGGGCCTTGTTGTTTAGTCACTCCTATGTATTGTAAGCACTCAGAAAAACCAAGGAAAACTCTCTAAAAAACTCAAGACTGAACCACATACTTCTCATCTTAACTTAATTAAAACTGTTGTTTTTCCCATTTAATGGCAGTTTTATATGCCAGTCATCATCCACCAGCTTTGTTTCTACACCAGAGATCCAATGTGAAAGAGTCAGCGAGCAGGTGACTTGGCAGAGACTCCACCATGTTGCCTCCACCTGCTCTGTCTGAGAAGATGCTGAGAAAGCTGAAAAGTATTTATATGATATGTCCCCAAGTCATTATTAACTACCTGGCTTTGTACTGAAGTTTAAAAGAAAAGATGCCTGCCAGCAACATATTATAGTTTATTTGATCATGTCTCCATAAGAAATGTGAAAAGTGGAAACAAGGACAGAGGTTGTCAGGTGGTTTTGCAGTATTATCATCTCATTATATCATGTTGTAAGTCACACGTTCTGGGTCAAACCTCATTCTGTCTGTGAAGGTCATTACTGAGGTGACTAATGCGACCTTGGGACCTTTAGGGTCATCTGGGGTCAAACTAGGTCAGGGCGTGAGCCCTGTAGCTTCTCACACCTGGCTGTCAGAGAAGGTGTCCTTGTAAACAAGAATTTATTCCTAAATAACCCTCCCGGTGAAGAGAAACCCAGAGACAGAGAAGCAAACGTATCCCCACATGTATACACAGAGTATAATGTGTACCACCATTTCACTTTTGCATTCCTCCTCAGCTACTGGACAAACTCTTTCTTCACACCCATTATTAAACTGTCTTCAGTTACATGTCACTCTTGATTTTTAGCCCACTGTCAAATGCAATCACACACCTGGCTGTCAGCAGGTCGGGTGTGAATTATGATCACAGTTATCTAAGCAATGTGGTCAAGTTACGGTCAAGCATGTCATGGTCTGGCCTTCAGGCACTTACCTGGCTCACTGTCTGTAACTTATGCGTTCATAAGCCTGACCCTCGCCATTCATTGCTTTCAAAGTATTTAAAGTATTCTAAAGTATACAGATTCTGTAATCACCTGGCTGCACGTGTGATGAAGCTGAATCCAAATTTGTTGATTTTGAAGCTTCTCTGCTACGTTCTGAACTCGTTGCCTCCAAAGAATCAGTGGTCACAATGGAAATATGTTTGTATTAGATGATCAGTCCAAGTCTTGTGCAATGTGTTAATGCAGGAAAATGTGTGAGGGTTAGATAGCTGAAAGGAAAGTGATATTAGCGCTCTGTTTGGTGAGAACATGGTTATTATCTGCACCCTGCATCTGGTGAGGCTGTCAGCCAGGTAGACAAATGTTATTCAGTAGAACAGTGTTTGGAGGTCCACTGCCCTGCAGAGTTTAGATATTTCATCGCTTCAGCACACCTGATTCAAATGATCAACTCATCACTCTCAGCAGAAGCCTGTTAACGGCCCATTCCTTTAAACATGCAGGGCAGTGAGCCTCCACGATCAAGACTGGGAGATGCTGAAGAAACCTCACTCACCTCTCTGGTGTGTGTTGTTTCATTGTCATTTCATTGTTTGGCATCAACATTAACAACGAAGCTTTCCATTTAACCAGAGCACATTAGGCAAAGCAAGGCAACTTTATTTGTGTAGCAAATTTCACAGATTCACATTATAAAAAGATCAAAAGACAGTGCAAACGGATCAGAGAAGTGAATAGTACATTAAAATCATATGTCAAAGAAATTAAGAACATAAGTACAATACACACAGTACATAAGTCCTGGTAAACGGAGACGTTTCATCCCCTGATTTAAAGGATTGTAACGTGGAGGCAGACCTCAGATTTTCTGGAAGGCATGAGCAGCATAAAAACATAAAGCTGCTCTTCTGTACTTTGAAGAAAAATTAGAGTAAAAAAAAGGCCGTTGCTGCATGGGTCTGCAAAGGTTGAACATTTAAAAACCGGTGCTCCCTTGGCCACACCTCAGTCAGTGATGTTACTGCAGGTGTTCCTGATTTGACAGATGATGAGAAACACCTGCAGTGACATCACTGATGGGGATGTGGCCTGAGGCACAATAGTAGTATTTTTATACCACATGTGATTTAATGTGGAAGTCACCTTTCTAGATACTTTTAGCCATGGATGGCAGTGTCAGTCGATCCACCACTACTCTACAGTAGAGACTTTCAGGTTCCCTTCAAGATGAATTGTAATAACCTTGGTGATCCCTTAATTTTTTTGTCTTCAGGTCAGGATTATAATTATAATTCACATCAGCCTCAGCTGTACTTCAATGGTTTAGCGCTAATTAGTGAATGTTAGCATGCTAACACTAAACTAAGATGGTGAACATGTTAAACTAAGATGATGGAGTCTTGTGTCAAAGTTTTTTGTAGCTATCTTACCGATATGGACTTTTACCGTCATTATTTGTCACTAATATTTCATAGCAAACAGCTTCATCCTAAGGCATAATGTTTGCCGAGGTTCATGAGTTTTTATACAGGTGTCCTCACCAATCAGAACCAGTAGGAGTTGCTAGTGCGTCGACGTCGCTAGAAGGCTTCCCACACACAAACACTGTCGGATATAAACAGCGTCTAACTCGGCTTTTTTGCTGAAGAAGTCTGCAAGTTAAAAACTCCACCACCAGAAATGTAACCCAGGTCCTCGTTGTGATGGTCAAGTGCTTAACCCCTCCTTCCTTTTATATAAGTGTGAGTGAAATGAAACGTTTAGTGTGTGAATGTTTTCGGAGGAACTGGTCCTTTTACTGTCTTACAACTAGACATATTCATCAGAGCTACAGCATCTCAAGTTCCTGTTAAATCCCCTCCAAGATATGTGGGATGCTTAAAATAACCACAAAGACACAATGAGAGCAGAATCTGAAGAGAGGGAGGATTAAGATTAAGACGAACAAAGACATGAAAACTTAAGAGAAGAGTCCTTTTTTTTCTCTCTGTAATTAATTCCTGTAAAGTTTTGTCTATGCTTGCACTCCTCTGTGTCCAGGAGCATCGTGAGACACAAAGATATGGTATCTGTGTCTGTCCTGGTAGATTTACTGTGGATTTACCATTGAGTTATTGTCTTGTGGTTGTAGCAGAAAGGGATAATGCGTCCCTCAAATTACCAAGACAACGTGTGGAGCTGCCTGTTTAAATGATAGATTCGGAAAAAGGCTTTTGTGCCGTGAAAGTGGCCGAATTGTTTAAATGATGTTTTAGGTCATTTAGAGGAGTATGGAATATCTGAAGGTATAACTCACAACACACATTCAGAATAGAAGTGTCAAGCTGGTTTGAAAAGATCTGAGCTCTAAAAGTATGCAGGCATTGGTGAAATCGGATGATTAGCCATTTTTCTGTGCCACGTGTATTTTGATGGAAAAGGGAGCATGCTGTGATATGTAACCCATGAACACAACCTCCTGATTAGGCTCCTTTTAGCAAATACAGAAGTACCTTTAGTTCACCGTTAACACTTATTTAACAGGCAAATAATCATCTTTATAATAGACACAACTTTCTTTTAAGTCTATACAGAATTCAGTAGCAACTTTTGGGGTAAAGAAACTGGTCGTCTGTTAGTGGTTGGGTCCACTACTTTGGTCCAGACTGAAATACCTCAACAGCTTTTGGATAACTTGCCATTGAATTTTATACAGACATCAGTGGTCCCTAGAGGATGAAGCCTAATGATTTAAGCCATCCCCAGATTTCTCCTCTAGTGGAACAATGAGGTTAACATTTGTGGCTCTGAAATGTCTTAACTACTGAAGTATTGGATGGATTGCCATGAAATTGGGTGCAGACATTCATGTTCCCTGTATGCAAAAAAATGTAATAACTGTGATGATCCTATAACTTCTCTTCCTTGGCCATCATTAGGTCCAAATTTTGATTTAATGTATTATTGCTGAGGAGGAAGTGAATGTATCGCTAAAAGCAAAATGCAACAAAGTGCAATGGATATAGACTTAGCAAATAAATCACGATGCACTGTAACGTGACATGGATGAAATATTAGCACGTTTAAAAGCATGTTAGCATGCTGATGTTAGCATCGACTCAAAGCACCACTGTGACCAAATACAGCCTCGCAGAGCGGCTAGCAGGGCTGTAGAGTCTTAATCTTGTTTGAACAAGACACATTAGACACAAATTACTTTTTGTTTTTTTATGGCCTGCTCTAATTGAAATCAGATTTGTCCCATTTTATAGAAAATAGCCCAATCCAGCCATTACCAGAAAGCCATCTCAATTTGTTTAGGGCAAATGCAAAACCCACCAGTGGGCGTAAAATTATTGGAGTCACGTTGGGACAATATGTGACTGAACAGACCTGAATATGTGCAAAAGCTATTAAAGCATAGATGTAGTCACAAGTTAACTAAAAGTCCATTGACCAGCAGTCAGCAGCCAAAATATCAGGTAGAAGAGCAGCAGTGGTCATGTGATGTATTGAACAAGTCATTCATTGGGCTCTCAGTAATGTGAATTGGTGTGTAGTCGGTTCTTTGGTTATTTCTTTGGGCTACAAGTATAAAAATTCACACAGCCAGAGATGCGTCTTCGCAACATGTGATTGGCTGTTTTCTTGATCTTTTGCCATCTGTAGCCACCGTGACGTCACCCATTAGTTTGTGAGCTGCCGTTTTGAAGCCTCGGGTTCTGCATTTTCAAAATCGCCATCTTGATTTTGAAACCAGATGTGACGCATGGGTTTATTCCCCGTCTGTTTTACTCTAAATGAGACCATACTTTACTAAATGAGCATCATGCTGTGTTGTGACTTAGACCATAAACTTCCATAAAATCAGATTTCTTTTCGCGACCAGTGGAGTTGTTCCCTGGTGGCCATTAGTAAGAATGCAGATATAAGGGCTCTCCCATTGACTTCACTTTTCGTACCTGGAGGCTAGGCTATTTGTTTAGCTTGTCTTGTGCATGCAGTTCTGACAGTGTTTTTCTGATCAAGCGAACTCACCATTTGCTGCACACGCTGAACTTCTAACTGACTGTCATTTGTATGATTCTATCATACACTCTACACTCTGGCATAGCGGACCTGTGTGCTATAAATTTGTCTTATGCTTGTAAATAAGCCTATTCTTTGTTCTCCAAAATCAAAGTCACTGTATGACGTAATGGCCAACAATAATAGAGCACAGAGCCACATAAAGCAATGTGAAGTTGTCCGAGGAGAGTGCTGCGAATATTGATGCAGTCTTTGATCTGCGTTGGAGAGAAAGAGTGACTTTGCTGGAATGAATGAATGTAAAACCCCGTGTTGTTTATTTGGACAAGAGGAGAAAAGATTACGAATGAGATGCTGAGACTGGAGATGTTGTGTGATTTTAACATGAGTGCCGCAGATTCCTAGAAGGAGATAAGGAGCACATGTCTGTCTGTCTGCTGGCTCCATATTACCTCTCTCTGCCACTAATATTAAGGTTTCATCCAAGTAAGTTAATGTGTGTGTGTGTGTGTGTGTGTGACAGCAGGGGAGAGTATCCAGTGTGTTTCTTTGATCAGTACCAGCTGAACTGGGAGAGGAAAGAAAACATATGGTCCCTCCATCCTATTCTTCCTTTGCACTCTTTCTCCCTCTCGTTTCTTTCTCTCTCTGCTTTTCATCGCTGTCTTTTTATCATTTGGCTGGTTTAGTCTCTGAGGAGCGCCATGTCAGATGTTTGACAGGGACGTTTGAGAGAGTGAGCAGGAGAAAGAGTAAAAGAGGTAAAGGTCTGTAATGACGGGTTCCTGGGGCAGATCCTCTGTGGGGGACCTGAACTCTGGTGTGGTGTGTGTGTGTGTGTGTGTGTGTGTGTGTGTGTGTGTGTGTGTGTGTGTGTGTGTGTGTGTGTGTGTGTGTGTGTGTGTGTGTGTGTGTGTGTGTGTGTTTGGTGCAGTGGTGTAGGAGGCTCACCTAAACATTGGGTCTCGTTTCTGCAAAAGGCGTGTTATTGCATTCTTCGCCATTACCGACTTAATTACAGACTAATCACAAACACACACGTACAGCCACACATGTACACAAAAAGCACTTCACTCACACACACACACACACACACACACACACAGACATACATCTGGTTTCCAGAAAATCCATCGTCTTTCCAATGTGTTGCC
Source organism: Pempheris klunzingeri (assembly GCF_042242105.1). NCBI lineage: Eukaryota > Metazoa > Chordata > Actinopteri > Acropomatiformes > Pempheridae > Pempheris > Pempheris klunzingeri. The sequence goes on from NC_092014.1 coordinate 6,211,358, forward strand.
CGTTAAGTGGTCTGTGTGTGTCAGTGTGTTGTTTGTGTCTGTGTTTCTACTTCACCGCTCCACTTACTCGTGTGTCCTCTACATATGAATGTGGAACCTGTGTGGAATGTGGAAAAGACAGTAGCCTCCACTTACGCTTCACTGCTTCACTGCTTCACTGCTTCACGTTTTTGTCTGCCGGCATTTTGTAACAGATCTGTTAAGTTCAACACTTGTGCCATCAGTGTGGAACTCATTTGATGAGATTACGAATGATGAGAACTCATTTTGGGATCACTTCAGTCATCTCCAGTCTCAGCATCTCCTTCGTAATCTTTTCTCCTCTTGATCCAAATAAACGACACGGGGTTTTACATTCATTCATTCCAGCAAAGTCACTTTTTCTCTCCAACGCAGATCAAAGACTGCATCAATATTTGTCAGTCGCAGCACTCTCCTCAGACAGCTTCACATTGCTTTATGTGGCTCTGTGCTCTATTATTGTTGGCCATTACGTCATACAGTGACTTTGATTTTGGAGAACAAAGAATAGGCTTATTTACAAGCATAAGACAAGAGAGACAAGATAAGTGTGTGTGAGTGTGTGATAAAATCATACAAATGACGGTCAGTTAGAAGTCCCACACAGTGTGGAACTCATTTGTAGATGAGTAGATGTGGTGAGACAACACTGCTATCTGATTTGATATCAACAATGAGTTAGCTGAATCAGGATTGGTAGAGAAGAAAGTTGGAACTGCACTACCCTGTTTAGAGCCCAGTTGAAAGATTTATTATTAGACAGAGGCAGATTCTTCATCCTGTTGCCTCTCGACTTCAGTGCATTGGATTTGAAATGGAAAAAAATGCTTATGAGGATCAAGTGTTGACTCTTAATTTATGTCCACACCAGATGAAAGGTGATATAATCTTTTTCATACACTGGTCCCAGTACTAAAGGGTTGGTAAGTAACTGGACAAATGATTATATATTGTTATTATATAACGGCTGTCCCCAGCAGGCACATACTTGTATTGCTCTTTCGTCTGTGCTGCAGCTTTCTTCATTTCTTGGTTGTTTCAAGGGCTTTTTGACTTCAGTCTCTGCAGGTGAAACACATGATTAGTTGGATTTAGGTCACGTGACTGACTCTGACAGTCAAGAGCATTCCTCTGTTTGGTCATAAACCCCCACCCACCTCCGGTTGCGAGAGCACCCCACAGGAGCACCAGGAGAGTTCCTGGTGGCCGTGACCGATCGATCACTTGATCAGATGGCCTGTCTATCTATTTATCCAGTTATTCATTTATCCTTCTACTCCAGTGTTGTAGCTGAATAGTCAGCAGCCACTCTGCTTTATGTTGAGGCTTACATTTGACATTTTCTGCATGTGTGTGCATGTTGATCTTGGTGCCCCTCACTCTACAGTTTAGAGCCTCAGGATAAAACCAGCAACTGATGGAGACCAGAACCCTCCTGTCTATCTACAGTACAATATGTGTGTGTGTGTGTGTGTGTGTGTGTGTGTGTGTGTGTGTGCGCGCGCACATGTCCACATTATGTGAATGTGTTGTGCTTGTACACACATACTTCTGCATCAACAGTTTAGGGAAACATTACCTGATGTGTTTAAAGGCATACAGAGGAAGAGCAAAGCTTCCATGTCTCATCTTGTCCTCTGCTGCATTCAGATGTCAGTGCTGCCGATCATTTCTTGGTATGTATGGCTGAAGCCCCTCTTCTTGTACAAACTTCTCAAGAGTGTCAAGAGGAGTTGCTCTAATGTGTGTGATCACCAGCATGTTAAGAAAAGCATGTTAGCAGGTAGTCGTGGTAACATTTGACCAGAAAAATAAACCCTCTACATATTGTAATGCAATCCTATGGATGGGTCACTGTGTTCATGGGAAAAGACTTCTGATATGAGCCTCTGATGTGAAGAATAAAATCGAGTGGAGAATTTTAAAGGAGTAGTTAAACTTTTTGGAAATTAGCCTCACCGACAGCAAATATTCTCCTGCATGTCAACTTTCTGTTTCTCAGTCCATAACGAAAAAAATGCAATATGGTTATGTTATAATACTTAATTAAACGTTTGATTGCGTCTTTAAAAATGACAATTGTGAAATAAATTGCTCTAAATTTACATTTTGAATATTGATTTTAAAGAAGCAGCATCCAACATTATGTAGAATACACACAATATAGCTGTAGTATGTGCCGGTACTGCTTTTGTAAGAGTAAGTTGTAAATACTGAATATGGCACATGCATTTTGTTTGCATTGAAAATGCTTTGAGATGTTTAAAGAGAAAAAAGAATAATAGTGGAATAAAATGTTTTGTATTCAGTTTATATTACTTTTTTGAAATCAATGGATCCCATAACTAATTACAAAAACTGCATTATAATTTATATTATTGACTACAGTAAAGTAAAGTAATCTGACCCAGCCCTTTTAATCACACAGTATTGGCTGTTTTATACAGTTTACAATATTGGGTGTAATAGTGACTATATCAGTAAAGGACATGGTGCCCTGTAAACGATAGAATTAGAAGCTGACAGAATGCCAGCAGGCTGGCTGGCAGACAGACAGATGGCCAAACTGAGAAAATGGGCGGCGAATACATCTGGCGCTCAGACTCAGACATTATGCCAACCTCTTGTGTGCATTCATGTGTGTGTGTGTGTGTGTGTGTGTGTGTTACTGCATGCATGTGTCTGTTGAAAGGTGCAAGGCAGATGGAGGGTTTACGTAAGCCCTAGAAATACGTGTGAAAAGAAGCAATACCAGTAGAGGCATGCCCTCCTCTCCCCTACCATCTATTACTTCCTCTGTTTTCCTCTACTTTCAATATGTTGCACATTTCTCTCAAGTCTCTCCCCCAGTCATGTCTTTTACATCCCATCTTTTTCTCCTTAGTCCATTTTGCAGATCTCTGTGACCATTGTGTCCACAGTGTTTAAAGGAATGTGTGTGAGCACATGATATGCATTTCTGCTTGAGCAACAACTTTTGCCACATCTTTAGAATCCCAAATGTCTCTTTGTGTTTCTGTGTGTGTGTGTGTGTGTGTGTGTGTGTGTGTGTGTGCGCGCGCTCTTTGGATGAATCATTGTCAGAACACATGTATACTTTATTGCCCTCTGGTATTAGCCTTTGTTGTGTGATGCAGACTGGTTCATGTGTCAGTGCCAAGATGGGCGTTATCATGTGACTACAACAAGCTTCTGCAACAAGTATGAGGGAGAGAGGGAGAGAGAGAGAGAGAGAGAGAGCGAGCACATGGTCTGTGTGATAAAGTATTTAATTAGTTTGTTTACAAGGTAGCTTAATTATAGGTTCTGCGTGAACCACATGTCTCAGAGGTAACATCACACAAAAACAGACAAACAGTTGTGGACATTTACATTTTGTTTGTGTATTTATGCCAATGCTGAGGAAAATTCGTCTTTTTGAAGTTCATCAGATAGTCAGTTACTTTGGTACTCTGGTGTTTGGTGTTGGTTAGGAAATTGCATGATGCATTTATCAGAACTTGTTTGCTGAAAACAAACTTTTCGGTTGGAAAAGAGGTTGATAGGAGAACATTCAAAAACCAGCTAAAAGAGGTTAAAACACTCTCTGAAACAAGTGTAGCAAGACTTCTAAATCATAGCTTTGCTCAACAATTCCCCCACTCTTCTAAATGAGTTAGCAAAGTATGTGCAACAAAAGGTAATCATAACAACAGTAAATTTGCTTCAAGCTTCAACAAAGCCTCTGTGGAGAAATGGATCTTGAGTAATTGGCCATAGTATAAGTGCTGTAATACACTCTGAGACATCTTGATAAACAGCTGTCAATCAGGTTTTAACCAGCTTGACATTATTTCCCTCAGTCTCTGAATCGGAGAAAGTCTTTTCTGCCCTCATGTTGTGACGACAGACGCTCTGAATCAGACTGATTGCCCTTATGGTCCAGAGTACTAACAAGATCTACAGTGCAGTCATAACAGGACAATGGCCCAGAGCAGCAATGAAGTACAAACATTCAAACAAAATGTGCTTTTCATCTCCCAGACAGTTGTCATTAGAGACCCTCTGGTTCCTATCCAAGCTTTTATTTCTTTTTATACTTTGGTAGCAGTCAGCAGTCAGTCTCTGCGTGGTGTAGCTCTGTTAAAGAAGAAGTCATGTGGTGAAAAAGCTTTGTCAGCGGCCAAGCCAATGTTAAAGACCTCCCCTCCTACGGCATCTTTAAGAGGCAACATAAAACATACTTTTACTCACTGGCTTTTAAACATATCCTGTATGCATGCAGTTTGAAATGTGACGGTGAGTGTGTTGGGTCAGATTGTTTTTCTTGCTTTCTTTCTTTTCTGCATTACGACAAAGTGTAACTGATGTGGTGATGTTGGGCTCCCAGGGGTATTTTGTAGAGCCGGGGAAGGGCACAAGGCCGGCCAAGGTATTGCTGACTAAAGGCTCTTTCAGAATGGGATAGTGTGAAACTCTGTCGCAGCAGGAAATGAAGTAGGATGTAATTGTTGCACACAAGAACAAGCACAAATATTTCTATAATTGTTGTTTGTTTTGGCCATGTCAAATGTCTGCTGCCTGCAGCTTGTGACCTCTTTGGGTCAGAGAGATAATAAACGTTTTTCTTTCTGTACCTTGACTGAAGTGCTCTGTATAGACACCCTGACAAATGAAGATGGTGGCCAGGCGAATGCACTGATGAGCGACAGAAGATCAGCTGATCACCACAGCCACCGATCCCCTCAGTCACACTGTTTCTTGCGCCTTTTCAGCCAATCCTGTTGATGTCCTGAAGGTCCTGGAGCTGTCGGAGGACATGGAGGGCGTTTCGTTGGAAGCAGGACTGTGCACCAGCAGGACGGGACGAGAGGAGACAGATCTCTCCTTTAAGATCGACAAGAAGATTCAACTGAGCGCGCCAACCAGGCAGCTCTTCCCTGGTAGGTCAACATAAATCTATGTGGGCTTGTTTGACAGAGTAGATAATAAAGTGTATGTATGCGTATACTTGGTCATTGAGAAATATATGTGTGCATCCCCTGCAGATTCGCCATTCCCTATGAATTTCTCAGTGATGACAACAGTTAGAGCCGTGAAAGGCTCACAGGTGTTTCTCCTCTCCCTGTACGACTCGCAGGTACGCATCATACTCGCTATGTCAGGATGGTGAATCCACACTTTTGCTCAACTGAATAAGTAACAACTCTGTGTCCATTGTAAATTATGTTGATAAAAGAGCAGCTTTTTCCTTTTAATCAGATAATTCAGCGTATTGATCCACCAAACAAACACGTTAGTCTGACAATTAGCAAAAAACTAAATCCATACCAACCAAGCCCTCTGCAGGAGGCACTCCTACTGGGATCAGCATCTCATGTTGTCCTCAAAGTTGAAATAAGTTAAGCTAGTTTTTTGATAATTTGATGAATATTAATTGACAGTAATGTAAATATTATGTAAAAACCATATTTCTATATTTATATTTAAACTGACCATTGTACAGTATATTCCAAATACAAAGAAACTAAGTACACCAGAGTTTTTTTTAGTTGTCTCTTAAGAAAACAACCTTTTCAAATCATCATTTTATCCCATCATCCCTCTTCCTTCCTCCTGTCTGTGTCTCTGTGTGTCTCAGGGCACACAGCAGCTTGGTGTGGAGGTCGGCCGTTCTCCTGTCTTCCTGTATGAGGACCATGAGGGTCGTCCACCTCCAGAGCTTTACCCCACCTTTAGAAAGATCAACCTGGCTGATGGCAAGTGGGTAACCAACACACAGGCACCCAGACACACACTTTTGAGTTGGCCTTGCATTCCAATTTTGACATAAACTTTCCCTTTTTTCTCTGCATCCTAAAAACAAATTCAAACATAAAACCCTCAGAAAAGAAAGGTTGGAAAAAAGGTTAATTTCCTCTTCTGTGCTTTCCGCCAGGTGGCACAGAGTAGCGTACAGTGTGGAGGGCCAAGCAGTGACTCTCTACCTGGACTGTGTCAAACTGGACACCCTGGACCTGCTCAGAGGTTATGACTCCTACGTCAGCACTGACGGGGTTACTGTGTTTGGAACACGACTCCTGGACGAAGATGTGTTTGAGGTATGACTCGGAGTCAGTGTGTGTGTGTGTTGACTGCACGTATGAGTTAATGCGTAAAAAGACACGGAGAAAGTCAAAAGGCAAAATATGAAGAGAATGGAGGTGAAAGTGTCTGATTCAAACACATAGCAAAGGGAAGATCATCACCTCGACACCACGCACTTTGTCATTTTGTTTAGCTTTAGTAAAAAAAAAAAACTTGGCAAAATATACATAGAATGAGATCACACAGTGAGCTCCATGTGTGTGGTAAGGAAGTACCTCCGCTTGTTGCTGCTTGTTTGATTCATCCATCAAATGGTGACAAGTGAATAAACATTAAGGCTTTCTCTGTACACTGCCCTGTAGTGGTTAAGAGGATGTACTGCATGTTTACCTCTGCTCCAAACCTCGAGTGCTTGAACTTTATAAAGCTGCAGATGATTTGAATTCATGCAAAGGCCAAGCTTATAACAAGCAACTTGTACATATCCTATAATGTGAATATTTATTTTCTGAGCTTATGAGTAGTTACTGCAGAAATGAACACAGTCCCGCTTAAGCTCTCAAATGTCACAAAATGTCCTCCAAATCTGTAGCTGTGTAAAACCGTTTAGGAGTTCTGTTTCTGGTGTGTCCTGAGCTGTGTGAAGTCATTTTGACTTATCTCAAGAAGTGACGTGAACTTTGATCTTTGTTTTCAGTACAATGTCAGGTGGTCCATCTGTTAAACTGAACAGCCCCCAGCCTATGTTTGGCTTGGACTCCCTTCCATGTGTGCGTAAAACAGAGCGAGAGGGAGAAAGAGTTTGTGTCTGTCCGTGGACTTAATGTGCTGGCGCCACTTGAGACTGAAGCTCTGGAGGCGATTAACTGCAGAGCCGCGATAAAAGCGGCACTTTGATCTGACTAAATGAACACATACAGTCAAAGATAAAGACATGCGAGAAAGATGACATGTATTGATATAATTAATGACATATCGTACAGTGAGGACCAATGATGACGCTAATGCGTGGTCGCACATTGAATCTGATCTTTGCTCTGTTTATGTGTGTCACTGTGATAACAGGGAGACATCCAGCAGCTGCTGATCGTCGACGACCCCAGAGCAGCAGAGACATACTGTCAGGACTACATCCCAGACTGTGACGCACCTTTGCCTTACGACAGCATATTAGCAGAGGCTGATGAGGTAAGTCTCCTCCTAACAGCCAATCGCACAGAGAGAGTTGAACCACATGTCCGCTTTAACACGCAAGGAGCAATAGAGTCGCGATAAAGCCTTTCGGTCTACCGGGCTCATTCCACGCATAACAAACACTGTGAGGCATCTCAGGTGTTGAATGTTGTAAATCCAGACTGTCGTTTTAAAACATTAAGGTGCCCCCAAGGTTTCGGTGCAAGAAGAAAACTATTACAGGTATTTATGGGCAGTTTAGAAGGCAGATATGACAAAATGACTCATGCTTTAATTATTTTTGGTCATATATCACACTCGAAAATCCTCTGGGGTAACATGAATTAAACAGAGACATTCGCTGCGTTGGAGAGTCAGACAGACATTTTGCTCTGCGTTATTTGGTTTCTATGAGCTTTTTATCTCCTTGCCCTCAGTGTGATACTTCAATTTTAAAATGAGGTAATAAATCTTAAAAAGCAACCAGTGTCCTCCGAGCTCTCACCCTCTCTTTCTTGCTCTTTATCCATAGTGAAACACACTACATGGTTTTGTAATCCAGTGTACTTTGCCAGATTCTTTGTGCCAACGCTCCACACTCCCGGAAAAGGTTTCAAATCCACCTCTGCTGCTGCGCTTTAATTTATCATCTGGTTTACAGCTCGAAACACTCCAGGATTCCTGGTTCTTGTGCTCAGTTGTTTCATCGTAACCCTTTGATGAAACCTTCATGCTTCAGGCTGTCCTGAAGGAGCTAAAATAAAAAGACTTAACTGTACCATTGTCATGTGTGGGCTGTATCATGTATTATTGACTTTTTCATGACATCTGTCTTGTGGCAGAGCACTCAGCCAGATAGTTCTGCCAAAAGAAGCAATGAGTATCCTTTTAGTCCTAAACATTACATTTCTGATCATTTTACCAGTTATATGAATCAATGTCTGGGTTGTGTGTCCATGAAAACAAAAAGTTACATGTAATTACATCATGCATCATCTCTGTTTTGATTCTTTTATGGTGCTCAGGTGGAGAGAGCGCCCAAGAAGCACGTGGTCGAGGAGTTTGAGGAGTTTGACTACAGTGAACACTACGATGACTTGTCTGTTTCCACAGTGACTGCAGGTCCTAATGTCACAGAGTATGAGGTGGGACTCAGCAGGAAGAACAGCAGCATGAGCTTTTCCTTCTGTCTATGTGGTTTTATCCCCTCTTTCTCTGGTCCCTCATCATTTGTCTCCGTGTATGTTTAATGGACAGATCGTAGAGTACGAAGACTACGACAACACAACAGATTTCTACCATGTGAATGAGTATGAGTATGAGGAAGAGTACGACGAGCGCTATGGACCGGCCGAGAGAGAAAAGGAGTACTCTGTTAACACACAGGTACCATCGGAATCATCACACACCAAGATTTGTGTGCAGTTATACATAAAGAAATCCTGTGTAGAGAAAATAAATTAACCCCTCTGTGCCTCTTATTCATCTGTTCATGTGTCTATATCCAACTGTTCTCGCTAGGATCTACCAGAGAAAGGACAGAAAGGAGAGCCGAGCTATTTGGGACCGGTGAGAAAAACGCACACAGACAGACTTAAAAACACAACTAAGTGTGGGCTTGATATTGGTCCTCAAAATGTTTTGGACACCAACTAAACATATCCAGAGAAAGAAATGCATCAAATGCTTGGTCACATTCCTAATTTTGTTATTCTTTGACTAGATGTTCAGTCCCTCTGATATCTATACTTGTTGTCCAGTGCGTGGTTGACCAGATATTTCCTCATTTGGATCAGGAAAATAATTTAAGACAGATTCTTGCGTTATGCCATAAGACAACATTGATGAATCAGAAAGTTTGGCCTATACGTTTTTAAATGGAGAAATGGTTTTATTTTTTTGCCGCATCAGTGTGAGGAAATACTTTGGGTTTTGAGGTGTTTCATTTACTATATGAACCAAACACTAACATTTTTGACTGGTTATTTTATCCACAAACAATTTCTCAATTAATTTTCTACAAAATTTTAAGAAGTAATTTATTGTTATTTGCATTAAAATGCCACCAGTGCATAGTCATACGATGAAAAAAAAAAAGGTCCCACTCAGTCCATATCTTATTTAATTTCTCACTGGGTCAAACTCTCTAATATGAGGGAACATCCTGTATTGGTCAGACTGTACGTATAGGGCTGGTGGCAAAATAGAAAGATTAATTGGTGTCACCTGATGAATGGTTACACCTTTACCAAACAAGTTAATTTCTGTGAAATGTCTGCAGGGAACCCAGATTACAGGACCACACGGGCCTCCAGGACCTGAGGTTAGTGAATTTTGCTGCATGTAACTTGAAACACATTTCTCTTCAGTATTCAGACAAGAACAGAAACAGTTTTTTTGCAAGTGGGAAAGATGGACACAACTACCACTGCAATGACTTTTATGGAAATAGAAGTTCCCAATTCCATCAAACTCAGCTGGCTTTTTGTGGTTTCTGTCTGTGTGTGCAGGGAGAGCCAGGGACTCCTGGAGTCACAGGACCGGTAGGACCTCGAGGAGATCCCGGGGAGCTGGTGAGGACTGTCCTGTGTTTGTTGTGTGAGTGACTGAGCCCACCACATGTTGGCATGTCTCCCTAACTATCCTCTTGTGTCTCCTCTCAGGGACCTCCGGGACGGCCAGGTCTCAACGGAGCTGATGGGATACCAGGTCCCCCAGGAAACATCATGCTCATACCGGTAACATGAAGATCCGTCTGTGTTGCCTGAGGCCTAACAAGCTGCAGTGATGTTGCCATGAAAGTTATTTGGTCCTATTAACCCTTAACAGAACCTCAGGGCAAATGGGAATGTTTGAATGTCGTAACTGAGAAATGGGCTGGCTGACGAATGCGCCACAAATTTCACTTAACCTTGAACCCATATAAAACACTCAAGTTAGCACTTCAGTGTGTTACTTGATATAGTATAAGTCAGCTGTGGTCAGAAAGCATGAGTATGTCCCTTTGTTCTGCTGATCTCCTTAAGACTTCGGATTTTTACTTTGGTTGACATCCAGTGATTGTGAAGGCCATAAGATATGATTCAAATAATTTTCCTGCTGATCAACACTCCACTAAGTTATTCAAATTTTTCCTTTAATTTCACCCATGTGCACCTTTTTATACAAGACTTGAATAGCAGTGCTACATATTGGCCACAGGGTGGGGTATTGAGTTTAACTTAAAAGCATCTTGTCTGCTTGTGTGTGTGTGTGTGTGTGTGTCTGCAGTTCCAGTCTGGTGGTGATCCAAAACTAGGAACTGTGGTTTCTGCGCAGGAGGCGCAGGCTCAGGCCATCCTGCAGCAGACAAAGGTGCACAAATGTCAGAGATATTACCATCACATGTGATAAATTGCACACAGAACTGAGTCTGACTCCTTCTTCCTGCTCCTCTAGCTGGCTAGGAAGGGGCCTCCGGGGCCACTCGGTCTCAGAGGAAGACCTGGACCACTGGTGAGTGAGATCACATCATGCTGTCATCTTAGTGTTTAGTATGTGTTCAACCGCTGCTTGATTTTCTCCAGATTTAGAAGACAGGGAAGTGCAAGTGAACAATGAATAACTACCGACTGCAGAATGCAGCATAATTATTTCTTTTTTTTTAGATGAAGCACAATGAAGTGATGTTACTGCTCTGCTACTTAGTGGAAAAAATAAATTACTTCAAGAAACGCAACAAGATTTAAAAACACCTAAGCAACCAGAACATTACTTGGAAATGTACTTAAAGTGGTAGTATATGCCCCAGCACTGGCACGACAATCTACATTTTATGCCAACAAATGCATAACAAGGCAGCAAAACATATCATATAGTGTGATTCAGAATATGACACAGTTTAGTTTTTCCAGTGCTTAGTTAAACACAGGTCCTTCTTTATTAATTGTGGTGCCTTTTTTCTGTTGCAAATGAACTGTTGCATGCAACTCCAGGGCAGTGACAAACATTTAGGTTCAGGAACTCACCCCCAAAGCAGGCGGAGATCAGCAGAAACCAAAGCAGAAGCCATAACAAGGGCTGCATGCTCCAGGTCATTAAGTGTTCAAAAGAAAGCTCAATATTGGGTGGATTCACACAGCACATGTGTAGGCACACACAGACATGCAGACCATGGACATCAAAGCAGAAAACTGAAGTTACTTTTTCTCCCCAGGGTGCAGCGGGTCCCTCTGGGTTGAAGGGGAGCAGTGGAGAGATGGGGCCAGCGGTGAGTCAGCTGGTTGTCACGGCAACACCTCACTCCTTTGTATAACACTGGAACTCATTTAAGAACCAGCTCGACCATCAGCTGTTCTCTTTCCACCCTTTTCCCCTCAGGGTCCTCCAGGACTGCCAGGTATCCACGGTCAGAACGGACGACTCGGGAAAAGGGTGAGTTATTTTACCAATGCTTATCATGGTCTGTGATCTGTTATTATGCTGTCGATTGTACTTTCTCCATAACTCAAATGCTTACAGTAGTATGTCTGTGAGGAATCTACCATGTCTAAGTTGTTTGTGTGTGTGTGTGTGTGTGTGTGTGTTTATTAGGGTCGAGCGGGTGCAGATGGGGGCCGTGGTGCAATAGGAGAGCCTGGAGCAAAGGTGACGAAGAACCGACGTCACAGTCGCACCATTAACTTGCTGGCTGTCATTTTAAAATATGATTTAATGTCTCTTTTTCTCAGGGGGATAGAGGGTTTGATGGCTTGCCAGGTCTCCCTGGCAACAAAGGACATAAAGTGAGTTACTTGACTGAAGGATTGAGTAGTGTTAAGCAGATAATTCACAACACCAATTTGCCAACTTGCGTGTGTTCATTTTCTCAGGGGGACAGGGGTAAGCCGGGCACTGTAGGTCCTCCTGGAGAACTAGGAGAAAAGGTGAGAGGCCGCTGTGTTTGTGGGTATTCATGTTTATGCAGGTTCTTTTTCCAGGATGTATTGATGTTTGTGTTTGTCACAGGGCTCCGAGGGGCCACCTGGGCCAAGAGGACAACCAGGTGATGCTGTAAGTGTTAACACACAAATAGAAAACACACAAATACAACATGCAAAGACAAAATGATAAAAGCACACACAATTACATGCAATTTTGTCTCATTATATCTAACTGATGTGTATTTCAGGGTTCCAGAGGTCTGCCTGGCTCCAGAGGTCGTCCTGGGCCTCCAGGCCAGGCTGTGAGTGTGAAATTTACACTTTTTCTATACATACAACCTCTGCACACACACACACACACACACACACACGTAATATTCATAGTCACACAAATTAATCTCTACCTGTGACAACAGTAAAAGACATAAGATACCAGTAATTACCCAGTTATCTTGCCTCTGTGTTTATCCATACCGTGAAAGTAGGGCTCTTCTCAACACCAGCAGAAATCTAGCTGTGGAGTCACAGTGAGATGATGCCACATTGATAAGGCCTAGTCATGATGTTAGTTCTGCATTTGTTAGCATGATGTTATGCAGTTCTTATCTCATCAGAGAAACTTACTCGGCCAAATACGACATCTCCAAACACCATAAGCAGTGTCTATCTGATATGAATAACTTACAGTGTGTTTGCACTCGTGGAAACACAAGTTAGCACTTGAAAGCATCTGATAGGACGCAAAGGAAGCACTTTTCCTTTTTTCAAAAGACAAATTCATGCTTGATGTTGATTAATTATTAAAAGCCTCAAGCAAGGAGGTGGCACAGCAAAAACCAAGGGGGTAGATGATAATTTTCAGCTTTATTTAGCTGTTGTCCCACGAGGCTCATGTAACAAGCCTCAGGAAAATTTCTGTTTAATATAGTAAGCAATGAACCCTACTTGTATCTTTTCCTTAGTCAGACAGGAAATGAAAATTTGCTTTAGGGATAGGGAGTTCATGTGACAATAAAACTCGTACAGGGGAATTAATAGATGCAGTATACAGCTCAGTCTTGATACATGCTCCAACAGTGTCATATTATTTATAATAAAAAGATGTTTTGATATGGAGGCCACACGAGTGCACTCGGGGACACAAATGAAAAGATTAGCCCCTTCCTTTAACTGTCTCCCTTTCTCACTAACACAGGGCATTCGAGGAATTGATGGGGTTCAAGGTTCAAAGGGAAACATTGTGAGTATAATAAAAGTAGCACACATCAGAACCTGATAACAAATTACATCCCATGACATTATTTCCTTTCTGTAACAGGGACCCCCAGGAGACGTCGGAGCACCTGGACAGCAAGGCAACCCTGGAATAGTGGTGCGAGCAGAGAGCAGATACTCACAGAAATGGTAAAAATGAATGAATACACAGGACTACTAATGCTCCATCTCTCCTACAGGGTTTTCCTGGTCCGCAGGGGTTAGTAGGGCTGCCAGGAGAGAAGGTAAGATACTTGTAGCTGGATTTTTCCCTTTGCCGTGAAGGAATCGTGATTGACTGATCTTTGTCTCACAGGGTCCTCAAGGGAAGAAAGGGATGCAGGGCTTACCTGGAAACGACGGACCCCCAGTAAGTTTAGGCATGTTTGTACTCATGTCTGAGGACATAACGCATTCCCTGGTCCCTAATCCTAACCTTAACATCACAACCACATGCCTAACTACAGATATTAACATGTCTTCTTGTCAATAGGGTCACCCCGGGAGAGAAGGTACTCCAGGTGAAAAAGGCCTGCCGGTAAGTCTGTTGGATGCATGTATCTGTGTCTGTGTTGCTGTTGTGTTGCTGTTGTCAACCAGCTTTCGACCATCCTAAAGGAGGAGGTTGACATGGACGCTTAATTGCTTTCTTGCCAAGCACTCTCAACTCCATTTAAAATCACAACTTGTATTTTTACACCTTTTTGCAGATTAAACAAACAGAATATATCATGTTGAATAGTGAGTTCTTATAGTAGGTTCTCTCTATTTCCAGTGTTTGTGTTAAGGTATCAATCCTCTTACTTGACTCTCATTTAATAAACAATGATGCGAATTTCCTAAAATGTCAAACTGTGCGTGTGTTGATTTAGGGTCCTGTTGGAGTGCAGGGGCCTGTTGGATATCCTGGACAACGAGGAGTTAAGGTAGTTTATGCAAACGCAAAATTTTCTTGCTACTGTGTAAAAAACGTACCTCTAGTTTTACCGATCCTCTGGCTTTCACATCACCTGATGAATTTCATGGTCCTCTGTTGGTTGAGAAAAGCTTTTCAAACCCGATTCGATTCAAGGAATAGCGTGTTTGTCCTTTTGAACATAAGGCTGTATTTTGTAGCTCTAGAGAAGTTAACTTTTTTCCTAGATATCATTACCTAGCCATCTTCTAGCCAAATAAATAAGCGGATGATTTTGGTTTTCACTGCCAACAGTCAAGTCTGTTGGCAAAGCATGGCAGCAATTCAATATGCTTTCTACCTCATGAGGATAACACGAGAGGCCAGTGATATTGTGTGGTGTGTTTTCCTGTTTTCTTGATGACTTACAGTTTGTTTCCCTCTTTGACAGGGAGCAGATGGAATCAGAGGATTAAAGGGAAGCAAAGGCGAAAAGGTGAAAGAAACAGAGAAGTGGTCTGTGCACACTCAGGATGTTTTGGCTTCTGACGATATCATATTACCCCCGCAGATCAACTGCAGTCAGCATGCTGTTTTCACTACTATCTGTGATTTTATGTTATTCGTTAAACTGTCTTGCTGTCTCCTCCAATTCATCTGTCTTCAGGGCGAGGATGGTTTCCCAGGGACCAAAGGGGAAATGGGAGCAAAGGGGGACGTTGGCGACAATGGAGTTACTGGTGCCCGAGGAGAAGATGGGCCTGAGGGGCCGAAAGGCCAGTTGGGTCCACAAGGAGATGCGGGCCCCTCTGGTATTCCTGGAGAGAAGGTACAGAGCTATGTTAGCATGTAGAATGCTAATCAAAATGGATCTAAATATCAGTAAATGTACAAAAAAAACATCCACAAGATGACTCACTCTGTCTCTCTTTTTTAGGGGAAACTGGGAGTTCCTGGGCTGCCAGGATATCCAGGGCGACAGGGGCCAAAGGTAGAATATTGATTGAATGAAAATAAACAAGATACAGATATAGCAGATATCATCTATACAAAGTGAATGTGTTGCCTTCCTCCTCTGCAGGGTTCTGATGGATTTCCTGGTGTTCTGGGAGCTGGAGGAGAGAAAGGGAAGAAAGTGAGTAGAGAGTTCAAAATCTTGATGTCAGGAAATCAGACTTTCTCCATTAACATCCTGTCTTTCCTGTGGCGTTACTCAGGGTCCTCCAGGTCAACCAGGAGGCGCAGGCCAGAGGGGTCCAAATGTGAGTACTGTGTCTCCAATTAAATTCGATACTTCAGTAGGTAATGAATTGCACAGAAAATTGTATAGACCATAGATTTACTGCACAGACAAGTAGAATTTTAGCACCTTGTAATTTTAACAAAGATCAAGTAATTGTTCTATCAGCATTTAACTGTAGCTTTGATGCTGCTTTGACAGTATACGAAAGAATTAAGGCATGTTGTGTTCTAATTATCAGTTAACTGTGTCTCGGCACAGCAGTACATACCCATTTCGGTTAGATATGAACGTACTTGGCGAATATGGAGTAACATCACTAGCGTTTACTACACCTAAAAATGTAAGTACTTTGAGTAATACTTTAAAGCAGCGATAATAAATAATGTTATAACATTTCATCAAGTGATGTTGTGTAATGTGACAGAGGTTGCTCATTGTGACAAAGACCCGATTCTGTCGTTCCACATAACTGCATTTATTTAGTCTTTCAGCTCATTGCTTGCAAATCTCTAAAAGCTGCACGCTTCCAGCATCAAACAGCAGACAGACTCAGTCTGTCAACACATTAGGGCATTTAGCAGCTTAAGGGTCAGATGTGTTTTTTTATGAGTTTGTGGAGACCAAAAACAGAGCTAAAAGAGTGTGAATGTTGGACTTAACATTTTTGAGGTAGACAGAAACTCAACTTCAAATGAACACTAATGCTGGTAGGTCTGTTGGATGTGTAAATAGGCAACTGTTTTCTAACAAGTTGACTATATTAACTTAAAATGTGATAATATGTCACTGTTGTGTTTACAGCTTGTTGCCACTGCTCTGAAGTAACTAAAAAAATCAGTTGTAGGTTTAGACTGGTTGACCACCTTGTAGCAGATCACTGAGTCATCTCTGTGTTCACTGAACCAGTGATCTAATAAGTCTATAAACGTTCGCCGTATAGTGACTCACTACCCACTGAACCACAGACTGGTTTGAACCTCACCTTCTGTCACAGGTCAGTAAAAGTTCATGGCTGTCCACTGTTTGGACTCATTCATGTTTCTTCTATGACAGGGTGCAAGAGGTGCCAGAGGGGCAAAAGGGCCTACAGGGAAACCAGGGGAAAAGGTCAGCTGACTCTCCTCTCAGCCAATAGTAAACCCCGTCAGTCATTGTTGATGGGTGAATACACTTTCACTATTAGCTGTGCTTCACCAGTTTCTAGCTGTCATTGCCTTCATGTTCGTCTTCCCTCCTTCATTTTCACAGGGCGCCTCAGGACACGATGGGCCCTCAGGATCTCCTGGAGAGAGGGTAAGAAAAACTGTTATTATATGTTATTGATTGATTGATCAGTTGATTGATCGCCTGTTATATTAAGTGGTTATGCTTTTTTAGGGACCTCAAGGGCCACAAGGAAGAAATGGAGAGCCAGGACCCAAAGGATCAACCGTGAGTTGTGACAAGACACACCTTGACAACAAACACAGATTCAGTTGATCATTAGTCATAATCTTCTTTTTAATGTAGAATGTCAGTAGGTATACTTCCTGCTGCTAAACCTCTGCTGCCCTTTTCACCATCTAATCCACTGTCTGTTGCTCCTTTTTCCAAGTCGATTTAAGCTCAGGTCCGTCTAAAATCTCAACAATATTTATAAAAACAAGACTAAAAATAATCATCAACAAGCCTTGACAGTGAGAACAAAATATTCCAAAAGCACATAATGTGAAGGTCCCAAAGCTTGGCAAACAGATGAGTTTGGCTTGAGTATCTGCTTTTTCCAGTCCCAGAAAAGTTTCCTGACCCAATGTCTAAAGGTTGAAGTGGCAAGGATTTTTTATTCTATATTGTAGCTTGGATGGCAGTGGTAGGTTGTTTTGGTGCAGGCTGCACTATGCCAGTATTTCATACTGCATTTTCAGATTTCCTCTAAGCGAGAATGCACTGGAAATAAACCCTAGTCATATCCTGCTATGAATCACTTACAGTGGCCTGCAGGGGACAGTTCCTGCATTCATATTTGAGTATTTGACAGCTCAGTGAATGATTAGGTAGCAGGGTGACATGTAAAAAAAGTGCTTGTGATTACTCAGGCCATTTTTGACTCATCTTTAACACCATGAATATTACATTTGGATTAATATTAATTTCTCACCCTGTCTGTGTGGTTCTGTATGCATGTATGTGTGTGTAGGGTCCAGCTGGGAAGGACGGACTTCCAGGTCACCCAGGTCAAAGAGGAGAGCCGGTGAGTGAAGTCAAATTTCATGAGAGTTCAAAAGAGGTCATCAGTTACTGCACGTTTCTGTGAGAGATGGTCTTCACTGTACACACACAAGAAAACCTTTTTTACTCATCTTTTTCTGTGACTGCAGGGATTCCAAGGGAAGACGGGACCTCCGGGACCCTCAGGTGTTGTGGGGCCACAGGTGAGCCCAACAATGTCGATCAGCTCTGTTATGTGATATTCCTCCTGCCTTGTGTTTCACATACTGCTGTACTTGACTCAATGGTTTGTGTGTGCTTCAGGGCAAATCAGGTGAACCTGGTCCAACAGGGGACCGTGGTCACCCAGGGGCACCGGGCGTACCTGGAGAGCAAGGTTTACCTGGGGCTGCTGGGAAAGAAGGTGGAAAGGTGGGTGCACACACAGTCACTCACACGTAAACACTGATCGCCGTTTGTGTCTGGATTGTACAATTTTTTTTTTGTTGTGTTTTTCAGGGCGATCCAGGTTTACCTGGGACACCCGGTAAGAATGGTCCTACAGGACTAAAAGGGTTCAGGGGCAGCAGAGGAGCACCTGGAATTATGGTAACACACACAAATACAAATGATTTGATTTCTTAATATTATGAATTATATAAGCTACATCGTATAGATTATGTGTTATCTTTCCAGGGACCCACTGGTCTGAAAGGAGGATCAGGACCTAATGGATCCCCAGGTGCCATAGTAAGTGACAGTATATAGTTTTGTTCCTACAGTTGATGTTCATGCCCTCTTTAGAGGATGCCCTCTAAAGCTGTTTTTTGTTTTTGAAATGAAAGCATGTTTCTTCAGTCACGTATGATTTCAGTACAATATTTTACACAAGTCCAATGAGACCAATCAGTCGATTTCCACTCAACAAATTCACACAAAAAACGGACATCTTCGAAACAATTTCGTGATTTCTCATAATTAGAACCAGTATCAAATGATTATGATTGTGATTTCAGCTGTTTTTATGCATCCATTTTTTATTGCCTCAGTACGTTTAATTGGCAAAAAGTTCAAGAATCAACACGTCCTGTCTTTAGGGGCCAACAGGTGAGAGGGGCCCTCCAGGATCAGCAGGTGCCATCGGACAGCCCGGTCGGGCCGGAGCAATTGGAGGACCTGGACCAATGGGAGAGAAGGGCGAGCCTGTAATTACATCTAACTGCATTTTTTTATTATTATTTAAACTTCATTCACTTTCAGTGACACTGAGGTGACTGAGTGACTTGATTTTCTTTAATGTTTTCAGCACATTCAGTAAAAGTTCAGAATCATAAATGCAGAAATACAATAACATGTGTTGAATATGGTTGTGTTCCAGGGTGAGAAGGGTCCGATTGGACCAGTAGGTCAGGATGGAGAGCAGGGACCTGGAGGGATGCCTGGGGCTACAGGCCCTGCAGGACCTCCAGGAGACGACGGGGATAAGGTAAACAGTGTGTGTCTGCCAGGTGGAGAGAGAGAGTGTTTGTACTTTGTGATAAATTGTGTGTTCTGAGTGTGTGTGTGTGTGTGTGTGTGTGTGTCCACAGGGAGAGCAAGGAGAACCTGGGCAGAAAGGCAGCAAAGGAGACAAAGGGGAAGGAGTAAGTCTAAAGCAGAAGTACATCACCACAGACTGTTTTCCATAACCAGAGTACATCTGACCATGTCTGAACATTTCTCTTTTTTTCTTCCTCTCTTTTCACAGGGCCCCCCAGGCCCCACTGGCACTCAAGGGCTAGTTGGTCAGCCAGGACTTCCGGTGAGTTTGCTTTTCTCTTTATATCCTGGTTATCTGTGTTCAATGTCTTGAAAACAAAGACCTCATATTGAACTGTATGCCAAATATGATGACAAGTTTGTGAAGTCCAAAACTTCCACAAGTGAAATTTCTTATGTTGGATGCCTTTTTCCCCTCTCACTGTCTGGCTGTTATAGCTCTGGGTTGAATTTTTATCTTGTACTCATAATGCATTAATCATAACAGGAATAATTAATTTTTTGGAAGCTAAGCTTATTTGCTTTCTTGTCTAATTCATTAGACAAGGGGATCGACATTTCCCTTGTATGTGTCTGTTAAATATGAAGCTAGTCAGGAGACAGTTAGCTTAGCTTGAGCATAAACTACCAGCTGGAAAGCCGGCTTATTAACACATTATATCTTGGTTACTTAATACAAACAAAAACCACAGAGTAAAAACTTCAGCTTGTGAGGACCAAGTATCTAGCTAAGTTAACAGTCACTGTAAAGTTATTTGTAGCTATATGGAGTATAGTTTGTGGTTTATGTGTACTGCTGTGTACGTCATTCACGCTGTTACTGGCCTACGTGTGCATGACAGCCTCCTTTGTGGGGCAAGCAAAGTCCACTCACTTCTCAATGTTACCAACTGCAGCTTTAAAAGTCCTTAAGACACTCACTCACTCTCCTCTGTGCACCAGGGTGTGGATGGTCTGGTGGGTCCCCGGGGCCAGCAGGGCATGTACGGTCCAAAAGGAGATGAGGGGCTCCGCGGCTTCAAGGGCTCTAAAGGACCAATAGGATTACAGGTGAGATTTGTTCCGCAGTCAGGCAACAGATCTTGGAAGCGATGTCTTCTGAATAGCTGGAGTCACCTTGGAGTTCTTCACTTTTAATCCTCTAATCCTGTGTGTGTTTTTCAAGGGCATGCCCGGCCTGCCAGGAGAGAAGGGCGAGAGTGGACATGTGGGACTAATGGTGAGTTGATATCCTGTCCAAAGATCTGTCCCTTATTTACATCACTTTTTTCCTTCATTTACACAAACTAATGATTGATGTTGTGTCTCTCACATTACATACCTGGTTTTAGGGTCCACCTGGTCAACAAGGTCCCTCTGGTCCTCAAGGACCTGTTGGGGGTCAGGTAAGTCTCACAGTAAAATTCATGCATCGTCATTTAGTCCAGCACCTGTTTTGGATTCTGAGGAACTACTGTGATCTACTCTGTGTTGTGCAGGGTCCAAGTGGTCGGCACGGGATGATAGGACAGCCAGGTATTGTTGGAGAGAAGGTAAAGAAATTGACAGTAGCACCTTTTTACATACATATTGTATGACAATGTTCCCAAACAAATAGTCTCCTCCTGGATTTCTTATACATATTTTATTTCTCTCTAAGGGGGAGGATGGTGAGGCAGGTGACCCTGGTCCGGTTGGTGTTTCAGGAAAGATAGTGAGTTTGTTTGCTTTTTATGGGGCCCACATTTTGATCAAACATGTCTTCAAACCTGCTTCCACAATCCACAGTTTTTAAGCTTCTCTTGCTCTTCTCTGCCTCAGTCCTCTTAATTGCTCACTCTGCTCTTTTGCTACTTTAGGGAGAAAAAGGAGACCAGGGGGAGAAGGGAGATACAGGCCTTTCAGGAGCAGCTGGTCCTCCAGGAGCCAGGGGCCTCACAGGGGAGGACGGAGCCAAGGGCAACGCTGTGAGAATAAATCCTACCAAAAATCACTCTTCAATACTGTACTGTTATGCACAGGCCGAGAAAGGCTAAGCACATGTATGAAATCTGTGAAAACAGCCTTTTAAATGATCAGGAGCTGCAGAACAAGCTGCCTTTAGGTTACATACTTGAAAATAATTGAATTATGCATTACTTGTTTATATAGATTCTAATACACTATTAATTATAGTAGGGCAGACAGACAGTACCTGGCAACATCACTACAACGTAATGGACTGTAAATAATCAAAATAAAGTTTATTTTTCTTAAACAAAGTCAAAAGATAGATAAGAAAGCTTAAAGAATACGTTTTGATCGAAGACATTAAGGTATTGTATTTTCCTCTTGAATGCCACAAATGTTATGAGTTATTATTATGAATATTATCCAGTGCAGCATCTGTATTGGTTTTTGTAAAATAATCAGCCTAAAAAGACATATAATGAAGGTATTACAACCAATTTAATTGTTTGTCTCAACTTGGCAGCTTCTGTCATTACTGCTCTCTGCGTCTCTAGCCTACTACTCTATGCTTTACAATGTAACACTTTCTCTGTCTTTCCTCAGGGTCCTATAGGTGTCACTGGGGACCTCGGACAGCAGGGAGAGGCTGGACCCAATGTAAGTGCCTGTTCTTTCTATTCATCTTCCCTTTTTCCCTTCTTCATCTTTATGCTTTTTGGCAGTTATGGAAAGATCTTGTCCAATTGTCAGAGCAAAAGTTAATCTAAATGTCTTTCTGGGTTAAAAAAAACAAAACAAAACATGATTTTCCTTCATTTTGAGAATGTCACTGCAATATTTTGTCCTTTTGTCAGTGTATTTTAAAAACAATTTTCTGTTTGATATAAATTAGTATATACGCATAAGTGCATAATTAAATGATCCTGATTCGTTTTGGTTGTCTGAAGACAATGTGTTCAGTTGAGGAAACTTTTAAGATTTAGGGAAAATTAAATCTGAATAAAACTGGATCTTGCATCATAAATCCATCAACTAATCATCTGTCTCGCTGCCCTATTTTTCTTTCTTCATCAGGGTGTGGACGGTCTGCCTGGCTCTAAAGGAGACACAGGAGACCCTGGGAATTCTGTAAGCTGCTCTTTTCTTTATCATACACCATGACATGACACAATGCTATGATTGGTCACATAAAAGTTTCTTTATACTGCTCAGGGACCACCAGGAGCTGCAGGGGAACCTGGACCATCTGGACCTCCTGGGCGAAGGGTTTGTAGTGTTTTTTGTCTTCATGTGTGAGTGCCTGCAAGAGCTTATGATGCACTCAGAATCCTCATTTTCTAACTTTTGTTTGATAAAGTAAAAGATGTAACCATCTTCCCCACTCAGAATGAGGTTGAGGTATTTTTCTTAATGTATTCTCACAGTGTGTGCGGTTTGTTTGTGCATCAATGCATCTGTATGACAGATTCAGGTTAAAATGTTTTAAAATGCTGTTCTTCAGGGCCACTTGGGAAAACCAGGGAAGGAAGGAAAGGCAGGTCTGAAAGGAACAAAGGTGAGAGTTAGAAACAACTCTTGAATAATAATATCTGAATGCTCACAGCTTCTTAAGGGCACCCTGCTATTTGTCTGTTTCAGGGTGCTCCTGGTTTGGAGGGTCCCATAGGGAAGACGGGTCCCGTAGGTGCCCAGGGACACCCTGGGAAGCCTGGTCCTCAAGGTTTAAGAGGAATCCCCGGCCCTGCAGTAAGTCACATAGTGAAGAATGAAGCAATGGAAGGGAAACATGAGAAAGATGGAGGCTCACGTATTCCCGTCTGTGTCTTTTCTCTCAGGGGGAGCAGGGTTTAAATGGACCACCTGGCCAGACAGGACCCCCAGGACCCATGGTAAGATGTCTCACCAACTCAAGTCCCACAAACGAAATCAAGAAATAAAATACTATTACAAATAACGTAGAGAAGATTAGTTATGACTAAAACACTGATTATACATCCTTAGTTGTTAAAATAGAGGAGGTTTAATAGATAGTACCAATCAGTTATTTCCACCGTCAGGGTGGTAAATGAATGAGTTTTTATATGCACTTGCTGCATTTTAACTTGTGTTTGGCCTCATCATAAATTACAACATCATATCAGGGTCCACCGGGATTGCCAGGACTAAAGGGAGATCACGGCAAGAAAGGAGACAAGGTGCGTGTGTTCCGTACACCCATAAACATTCACTGTCACCTCGACCTTGGCTTCGACCTTGAGCTCATTTGTGGCGTCTCTGCAGGGACACGGTGGTCTAATAGGTCTGATCGGGCCACCAGGAGACATTGGAGAGAAGGGCGACAGAGGACTGCCAGGAAACCAGGGACTACCGGGTCCAAAAGGAGATGAGGTGCTGAAAATATACACACACACAAAACCTAATAAACGGGTTATGTAGCCGTTTCCAGGCATAATGTTATCTTCTTCTGGTTGAACTTTATCTACACATAGTTTCTCTCCCCAACCTTTTTTTAGGTTGCTGGTACATTGAGCGCAATTAGACTTGATAAGTATAACAAGTGATTATTTGACACATAGAGTGTACCAAACTGAACATGTAGTACAGAACCTGTGTGCTTTTATTATGCATGTTCCTAAGCACGTTTCAGATTAATCAAGCTAATCAGCTTGACACACTGTGAACAATGGCCCAAGTAGTCCACTAATGCTGATTGCTGGTAGTAACAAGGAGAGACAGGGTCAGTAGAGGCAATTAGTTGATTTTTTTCATGGGTGGCCCTCAGCAGGTTAATCTATCTTAAAGGATAAGGTTGGCAATATTCTAGAGTTTCTTTTCATCCAATGAAAATAATTTGTGGTAACTACCTTTAGCAGTTCTACTTGTTATCTTTGTTTGACATTTTTTTGTGTTTTATATCAGGGCCCAGGTGGTCCAGCAGGTTTCCATGGTCCCCCCGGCCCCACGGGTCTGTCTGTGAGTATACAGGATAGTCTTGACAGTATATGTAAAAATATACATCACCTTTGTTAGCATCAGGATTATTGGGACATTGTTCATCTGTAACTCATTTCCTCTCTCACAGGGTGCTATCGGCCTAAAGGGCTCTAAAGGAAACCAGGTGACTATGACACTCATTGTTTTATGGGATTGAATTTGTTGTACTATCACGTAAGAGTCTCATCTGCCTCCATAAATTGATCCCTTTGCTCTCTCTGCATTTAGGGTCCAATTGGTCCCAGAGGAGACACGGGACCGGCAGGACCTCCAGGACCACCAGTGAGTCCTGCTTACTGAAATTTATTGCATCCAACAACCATCCAGCTCTCCTCAACGTATAATTAGTAAAAACATCATCTGTATTTCCTGTGCTCTTTGCTCACCTTTTCCACCAAACTCTCCTCTCCTCTCCTCTCCTCTCCTCTCCTCTCCTCTCCTCTCCTCTCCTCTCCTCTCCTCTCCTCTCCTCTCCTCTCCTCTCCTCCAGGGAATGCCAGCAGCTGCAATTTCCCCTCTGCCAGAGCGAGGACGGAGAAGAAGAACCCACACCTCGGTGGATGGTGCAGCACTTGAAGCGGAGGAGGAGGCAGTGGAGGAGGAATGGATGCAGGGGGACCAGGCGGAGCAGAATGGTTTGATGAAGGAGAAGGAAGGTCAAGGCATGGAGGAGGTGTTTGCGTCTCTGACCTCTATGAAAGTAGAGGTGGACGGCCTGCGTAACCCACAAGGGACGTACCACAGTCCCGCCCGCACCTGCAAGGAGCTCTGGTTCCTCTACCCAGAACTCCCTAACGGTACTTAATCAGTTTGTGTCTCAGGCGATTTGCATGTCTAGACTCATTTTATCTGCCTGACTTTGTTCCTAGCTGTCTGTGTGTCTGCTTCTCCATCTGATATCATCTGTCTGTGTGATTTTTCTCTCCTTTCTGATATTGTTGACAGTGGTATTAGCCTTGAGTATTTTTTTGACCCCTCTACCCTGGTCTCCCTTTTTTCTCTCTCTCCAGGTGAGTACTGGATAGACCCCAACCAGGGTTGCCATAGAGACTCCTTCAAGGTGTTTTGTAACTTCACTGCACAGGGAGAAACGTGTCTGTACCCTGACAAGAAGTTCCAGTCGGTTAGTTTTCATACAGACACAAACACACACACACAAACACTTCTTTTTAGCATTTGAAAAACTGTGGTTGCCAAAATCTTAATCACTTCTCAGAAGGAGACTAAACATTAAGTCATCATCTGTGTCTGGATTTAGTTTTGTTTTCTTGCCATCAGGTGAAGTTAGCAGCCTGGAAAGGGGAAAAGCCTGACACCTGGTACAGTAATTTCAGGAAAGGAAAACAGGTATAGTGTGATGATTTTGCTATGAATGTATGCCAGTGTATGTTTTTGCACAACACTTCATGGAAAATGACTTCAAATGTGAAATAGTTTAGTCACAATTACAAACACTGCTGCAAGCTTGGGGTATTTTTGGTTGAATGCCAATTAGCAGCATTGTCAGCTATAGAAATGTGCTCAGCATTTTATTAAGTCAGTTTTCAAAGCCTCATTTACAGCAGTTGGCAGATGCTGTTACTCAAAGTGTCTTACGGTGCTGCTCAGTTTTTATGATGAAGACAAATTAGATCAACTGAAGTCAGACATTTGACAGCAATCAGATCATATCAGTGATGAGCGGACCAGAACTGCGGGAGCTGCTACTGGGAGTAAAATCTTCTGATTGACTAACAAGCTTCATTTGATTCTGAACTGCAGATTACCATTTGAGTAAAGTCGTCCTTTCCCTGTTAGACAACCTTACTGTAATGACAAACAATAAGTGGTGCATTGATGGGGTGGGAATAAAGTCCCCATCCACCACAGCAGAGACCCTCTGTGGTGATGATTCCAGCTTGGTCATGGTTTCAGGTGTTTCAGGTGGTTGTGAGGGTGAAACAACAAGAAATTGTTGCTGCTGCACTGCAGAAGAGAAATAGGTTACAGTAAGGGTACACATTGCCACAATAAAAGCTGCTACTACGGGACTTATAGTAGTAGTAAAACAAAACAAAAGGCTAGCAGCTCCCACCATAACAGGTAATATGTTATCTAAGGAGTGTAGAGGGTATGAAAGTCTGTATGTGGAGACTAAAAAGTATCACCTATTGTTTCTGAATGTAGCACTTAGAGCAGTTCAGCTTATTTGATGAAGTCAATGTGTTTGCATGATTCTTGCAATTCTGGAGTTTTAGCCACACGGTTGAATGCACTTATTATAAGTCGTGTTGGATACAAGTGTCAGCTAAATAAATGTAATGTAAATGATGGTGAGGCACTCTGTAGTCCAGATCTCTCCCGGGGCTTGTACCGCCACTGAGGAGCACGCAAAATTGTTTTTGAAAGGATTTTCTGTGTGAGGACGGCTCCGGGCAAAGAGTAGATCAGAAATATGTTTCTGCAGCAAAGAGACGGCTGTGGCCTGAAGGGAGACAGGTGCTGGTCTGTGGTGAGCTTTGTAAGCTTTAAAAGTCTTTTAAAATTATGCGATGGGTTGTGGTCTTGGAAAAACAAGCCCCCATAAAGAAAAGTACATCAAGAGGAAGAGGAACAACAGCAAAATGGTGATTATGGTGATGATTAGCATGTTTCTTATAATGAGGGGGGGTGACAAAAACTTCTAATTGGCATTGAGCCTTGTATGATCCGCCAGTGTTGAAGTATTGCCAAAGTGTTCGAGAGACTTCAGAAGTGGGAAATGAGACAGAGAGTATCTGCACAATGAAATAAAGCGGGATTCAGGTGATAAGGATTGATTGGGAGAGTCTGACGGCGTCTGGTGGACAGGTGGAGAATGGCACTAAGATTTAATAGAGATGAATGTGGCAGGGAGGGACAGGGAGGCAGGACGGGCAAAATAAACACAACTGAGGCTGCTGTCGCTCAGGATAAATTGTAAGAACTTTGGTGGCGCCCTGATTTTTCATGAAACGCCACCATCAGGTCAAAGTGACTGTCGGCATCATTAACTGCTAGGCACGTAGATCAGTGCGAGTCAATGGTAGGTGTAACGTGAAGAATCTTGACAAGTTTTCAAGGTGACAGTAAATAAGTTGCTAAAATGGTGTGTTTTAATATGCAGGCCCCACAACCACACCAATCCACTGGATATATATGGAGCTAGAGAACTTATTAAGAGTTTTCAGCAGGGCTGAATTAATTGACGAGTTATCACCACAGTTGCAACATGAAACAACATGCTGTGTTTATTAGAGCAGCTCGAGGTGCTGAAGGCAGGTTGGGATCCTCTACTAGCGATAAGCTTCATTAAAATCAAACTTTGAAACAGGTTTATCATTATTATCATCCTCCAGACATCTTGCTTCTTATTAGATATGGTGTTGTTTTGTTGTGCTGAAATATGCACACACTTATTGTACAATTCAATCATTTTAATTTTCACGATCAGAGTAATGTAATTTCTTCGGCTCAGCAGTCATTTTTTATCTGTTTAATGGTGCCAGTGGATCTAAGTGTGTAACCTCTGCAACGTGAACGTCGTGGCAACTATCACTGCAATAAAATGTGTCGCCGTGGACACGCATCATCTACAAATAGTGTAGCTGTGCCTAATTTTAGTTTTAGAACGTGCAGCAGGTA
This sequence comes from Pempheris klunzingeri, assembly GCF_042242105.1. Lineage (NCBI taxonomy): Eukaryota > Metazoa > Chordata > Actinopteri > Acropomatiformes > Pempheridae > Pempheris > Pempheris klunzingeri. Next base: position 6,239,202 of record NC_092014.1, read on the forward strand.
TAAATATTTATCCCAAAGCCTGACGTAGATAAGAGCTGTTAGGGTTTATAGACAACTTTACGACTGACTCCAGGTGTTAATTATTATTTGAATATATGTTATAAATTATACAGGGTTCACAAAAAGTTAGGGATATTCGACTTTCAGGTGAAATTTATGGAAAATGTAAAAAGTTAATGCTACAGTGATATTATATCATGAAAGTAGGGCATTTAAGTATCAGCATGCAATGGTAATTTCTTCATCTTAAACAATTTATTGAAAGAAAATCTAACAACAGTGGAGGGTAAATGTAAAATTGGGATGTGGCCAAAGGACGTCCACTCCTCTCCTTTCTGTGACTCTTCCAGTCTCTGTATCACTGTTCCAACCTCCTGATGACACTCTGTGACCCTCTAAGCTCAGTGGACACTTCTGTCTGAGGACCTGTTTGAAGCCTCCAGTGTTGAGGTGCTACTGATGGTGTCGTCTTGGTCTCATGATGTCAGAATGTGAACAGCATGATGAGGAGGACTGTTTAAATACCAACTCTAACTGAAGCAGGAAATGTATTGGTGGTGGTTCATCCTGAAATTTCACCTGAGAGCCGAATATCCCTAACTTTTTGTGAGTAGTGTAGATATTATATATTATCATTTATTTTGTCACGTTAGCTTGATGAAGACCTTGAAGAGCCGAAACGTTGCCTGTTAATTTGAATAAAACTTGGTAGTAATTGCCCGGTGTTTTCTCACCTGAATCTGTTTTCCTGGTGTAATTACAGTGTCCACAGCTTCCTTTCTGTGCACTTAATGTATGTTTACGTGTTCCCCTCCAGTTTTCCTACTCCGGGTCAGATGGCGTTCCAGTCCACGTGGTCCAGTTGACCTTCCTGCAGCTGCTGAGCGCGACAGCCAAGCAGACCTTCACCTACCACTGCCTCAACTCCGCCGCCTGGCTGCACACCGCCACCCTCGGCCATGAACACGCACTACGCTTCAGAGGCAGCAGCGGCGAGGAGCTGACACATGAGAACACACATTACATCAGTGCACTGTACGACGGGTGTCAGGTGAGCAACGCGGATATACATTTGAGTTTGAACGCATACGCCTGCGTTTGTTTCTTGATTGTTCGATTGTGTTTCTCTGCTGTAGACGCGCGCGGGGCAGGAGAGGACAGTGTTGGAGTTTGATGCCCCGCTGTCCAGCACGCTCCCCCTCATTGACGTGGCTGTGCCTGATTTTGGGAAGGGCAACCAGAAATTTGGTTTCCAAGTTGGCCCGGTCTGCTTCAATGGTTAACCAAGCCGGGGGAAGATTACAACAGGAGTAATTTAATAGGAAAAAGAGCCATGGACACTTTTTACATGCAGGGAGAAAACTACATTCAAGACTTAACCTGGTGCCACATATTTATAAGTTGATTTACCTACAACAGTGTTCCTTCATCTAAACATTCTTTCTTTTATACAGACATTCATTCACTTCTTAATTCATACACCTTATCATCTCTAACAACACACAAAGAGCAGCGCATGAATTTATTGACTGTCAACCGCCTCCTCATTCACACTGATTTTCCGTCGTTCCTCTTTGAAGGAGGGAGTGGTGCTCTCACAGTTTCATCCATATCTGTTCATACATCTATTTATCTATGCACTCAAGTTTCCATTTATACATAATCATACACAGTTTTCCAAACATTATCAATGAATCGTGCTCAAAAATGCAGAAACACCATATTTCAACAACGTCCACCCTCCATGTTGTTCTGTGTTATCAAACCTCAATTTGTTGTATTTTTTTGTATGTTGTCGTCATTTTGTTGTTATAATTATCTGTAATGTGATGTATATTGGAGTGTATTTCACGGTGCTAATCATGTAGCTCCTTGCGGAGTACATTTCTTTCTAAAAGGGAACTGGGGCAGTGCATTTTTTTTTTTATATATAGTGAAGCCGTGTTTTATATTTTTTCAACATTTCAAACCAAACTGTGGAAACAGATTGCCTCATGTCTTTTCATGCATAGTTTTGTGGGGAAGTGACTGAGAAACATATTTTAATAAAAATAAAAAGTACATAATGTACATTTAAGTTAATATGATGGGGTTTAGTTTTTGTAATGCATTTGTAAAGCAAAGCCAAGAAAATACCTTCTGCTGCTGCTTTCCAGCCAGGAATTCACATCAGTGTGCTACTTTTAGGTCTGCACTCTGGTCTGTTTTTCCTAATACTCGTACTGCCATTCCCTTGCCATGGTTACAGAGTGCTCTTGATAATTACATACAATATAATACATGCCGATTAGAAGCAATTTTCAGGGACGTCAATGTCAGTCAGTCCACCACTTTGATTGGCTGAAACTGGCTGAAATGACTCAACAACTACTGGAAGGATTGCAAGGAAATTTGGCACAGATGTTCGTGGTCCCCAGAGGATGAAGCCTACCGATTTAGATTATGCCTTTTTCACGTAGCACTAAAATTAGATTGATATTTTTGTTAATTGTCTCAAAAACTATCATTAGCCTCAGCAGTCATAAACTCTGGTACAGATGTTAGTGGTGCTGAGAGGATTAGTCCCATCGAGAAAGCGGCGTTAAAGTTTTAATTTGTCCAGCACTTTTTGTTTATGACACAAAATCTACCAAAACTGCCCACGTGGTGTTGGTAAACATGCTAACATGCTAAACTAAGATAGTGAAGACTGAGAACATTATGCTTGCTATAGTGGTTGTAGCCTTGTCTTGTTAGGTCTGTATTTGATCTATAGTTTCTACTATTAATATAATAATCTAAAGATGGTTAATGGGGTGCATGTAATGCATGTCAATTAAAAGCAGTTAATAAAAGAAGTACATTAAAAGTAAGAGTGGTCATAAAAAGAGGTCAGTCCATTTAAAGTGGAACTGATTAACTGACAGCGCCCTGAGATCCAGTTAAGAGCCCAGCAAATGCATTTTCGAACCAATAATGCAGAATATAAGGAGTTTAAATTGTCGGGGTAGGTTGAAATAAAGGCATACGTAACTTTCTAACTCAAAATATTTCAACAAATACATAGATTAACCCTTGTACTTTATTTTTTTTACCCCAAATTTGATTCAAAGTTGAAGCCAGGGTCGGCACAAAGGATTTTCTATTATTTCGTTGTGTTTAAAAGGGTTGTGTGTGTGTGTGTGTGTGTGTGTGTGTGTGTGTGTGTGTGTGTATAAAGCATGATAGTACACTGTATTTGATTGTGCACTGCAGCTTGAGCACACACCTCTCATATTCTCTGTCCTGCCCCAGTCTTCCCTCATTCTGCCCTCAGCGGTGACCCTCATCTCTCCCCCTGTCTCTCTCTCTCTCTCTCTCTCTCTCTCTGCTCTTTTGTCTGTCCTGACAGCTGCAGTACATAATGATGCTGAAACTTTAATGAGGTGCAGCAGATGAACATAGCTCATCCAGGAGTGTTTAGCGGCTAATTTTCAACAATGAAATATAGATGATGTGACATGAAAGTCAGTCACATCATAGTAAAATACACCCAGTGTGGGAGCAAGCATGGGAATCTGCATATTTGTACAGTTTGAGCTTCAGCCACACACTGTATACCTAACCTTGTCAGAGAGGCACTGGTCTGACACTGTTGAATAATTAATACCTTTTCAGTTTGTGTACTGAAGATAGATGTCAGAGCCCACAGAGATCATGTGAAAGCCAAGAGAAAGGTAAAAGTTTGATCTCTTCATTTGAAGCCACTAAAGGTTAGCAGTGTGGGGAGTGATAGTTAGCAATGTTGGTAACAGTTCATCGGCCCATTTTGACAGAAGTGTGAAGTATCTCTACAACTACTGGATGTGTGGTGCAGATATTTATGGTCCTCAGAGGTTACAAGAATACTTGAGGTGGTTCTGTGACTTCAACCAGGCGCCAAAAGTAGATCAAATGCTCATGCTAACATGCTAAAGATTAGCATGCAGACTAGCTAGCTGTGAGAATGATAGCATTAGCGGTTAGCATAGAGCACAGTTTAGCAAAATGCTTGAGAGAGTCTGACACTGACAGAAACACTTTACACTTTCCTGGCAAATCTATTTTTAGTAGAAAAATATGTTAATATCACTAAAAAGAGCTGAAGGAATATTGTTTTTGGTTTGGTACTGAAACATTAGTACTGCAATCAGTACTACTATGAAAAGATGTAGGGCAGCAACTAATTTTCATTATCAGATAATCTGCAAATCATTTTCTTAGTTAATCAGTCAATTGTTTGATGTGAACAATGTCAATAAAGACGCCCGTTATAATTCTCTAATGAGAAAAGCAGTCTTTAAATAACTTGTTTTGTTCAACCAACTGTCCAAAACATAATGACTGACTATTGTCTCATTAAACGATACATCCTCACAGTTGAGGGATTGTAATAAGCGAGTGTGACATTTATTAATGATAATTTTAAGTATTTTCAGTTTATCAGCTAATTGTGTCACCTTTAAAAATGTTCAAATGACACCTGACTATGCCTTTATGGTACAACGCTGGACTGGTGTGAGTCCATGAGGCCAAAACCACCCGTGCTCTCTCACATGCAGTCTGTCACTCAAAAGTGCTCCCTCACACCCGTTAACTAACTCTAATCCACTGCCTGTGTTGACGTAACAGATAATCATCCATTTCTCCAACTCCTCCTTCCCTACACCCTTTCTTTCACCTTCTCCAAGACACTTGTCCTCTCTGGTTGGTGCCTGAGTGGCTCTCGTCAGCATGCAGCCAACACTAGGACTGTGCTCTTCTTCCACAGCCAGAGGGGATTCAGTCACTCCAGTTTGGCCACCACACTAGTCGATTACCCCCGAGGACAACTAAGGGAGGTGTACAGTCCCCAGTGGCACCTGAAGTCGGAGTCTGCCCTCAGTGGTCTGCAGGGTCACAGCTTGTGGTTTCGCTTTTTATGTCTGTGGTGAGGTGGGTCAAGACCAGGGAGACCTGAAGGGAAGAAAAGGATGATGATGGGTCTAACTGAAGCCCTTTGGGTGCTGCTGCTGTTTGCTCTCTGCTCATGTAAGGTAAGAAGATGCTGTAATCAGTCCCTAATCTCAGTGTTGGAAGATGGAGTGAATCAGACAAGCCACAATTATTGCAGTATTCCAACTTTACATTAAATGTTCAGAGTTAAAGTTCATGGAGAATTTATATCTGAGCTCTTTGGAGAGAAGTCCACACATTTTTTTCAGATTTGTAACTGAACATTTGTGCTGGACTTGAAAGTATAGAAGAAGTGAAGTTTACTTTTGTAATATACACTTTGGCAAATAGTGTATCTCTTTAATTTCCCACATTTAAAGCATGCGTTTGTGTGCATGGGAAATGTATTTATATCTCCCAAAACACACGGCTCGTTCAAATTTTCCATTTGCTTTCACCATGGATCTTTCTGAGCCTTTTCTACAGTGTGTCCAAAGAAATAAAACGCTTCACGAATCAACAGCATAAAAAAGACTAGATAACTATGATATTGCTGTCAGAGAAGTTCAGACCAGCATCTTGAGAGTCAGTTCAGTTACTCCTAAAATTACATTCTCATAAATTTATTAAACTCAGAGAAACTGCTATCATCTTTATCTTTGATTGAGTCTTTTAATGTGTGTTATTTTGGGTTGTTGTTGTGGTTGATGATTCTAGGTTTCAGTTTTGTCTGATCTATTGTTTTGTGATGTATTTATCTTTGCTTACATGATATTATTACATATTTCCTACAAAGGCAAAGAGGGAGCTACCTGAATTAGTGACCATAAATACCCTGAAGGTGTGTCACACTGCTCACTTGTCATGTCGGCTCCTTTGTGCTCCTGCATCTCCCGACAACTGTGTCGCCCCTAAGTGCTGCTGATTGAAATATTCATGTTAGTTCAGCGTATTTGCTGAAGGGCGTTTCATGTATAATCCATGTGTATCCTGGGGGCTCTTTACTGAGACAAGAAAGCTTGAGCATGTAACCGCTGACGAGAACAAAGGCACAATAAAACATTTAGTGTTGGTTAGTTAAATTGTCGACATATGATCCCTCCAGGCGTGAAGCACCGAGCAGCCATGTTCATTTGTCGTTACAGTACAGAGGTGCTCGTCTTGTTATGGTACAATGAGAAGCTATTAGCACTACTGTTCTGGAGGGGGGCTTGGACGCCCCAGGCCCTTTGTAATAGCTCTAAAAACACACATAACTTTGTCTCATCAGCTTGATGACTTTTCCTAATTTTATGATGAATGCTAAAACATGAAACATTTCCTTATTTCTAATGGTTTATGGTCCTTTCCATATTTTGTCACCTTCATCAAATGTCCACTTTGTGGCAGTAGGATTAGTTATCACTTACATTTCTACACATCAAGAGTTCAAAGGAGGACAATGGTTGATTTTTCAGTTATTATCAGTATTGTCACAGATACAGTTGTGTGGTCTGCGGGACCCCAAAGATCGAGGAAGTAAAGCCAAAGTCAACAAAACACAAACTCAAAATATTTGCCAATTATTTTTCTGTCAGTCACAGTTCGATAAATCCACTGATTGTTACAACTCTAAAATACAAAAGAAGGAGAACATCTTTCGCAAACAATAGTATGTGGTGTGTTTACAGTTGAAAAGTGACAAAATAAAGTCTACTCTTTAGAATGTAGACTTAAACAAAAACTTTTTTTAAAAGATTTTTTTTTTTTTAGCTCGCTGTTGATGGACTCCTAAAAAGCAATGCACAAAGGGAATGGAGTTGCTGCTCACAGCTGGAAAAATAATAAGACATAAATATAACAAAATGTGGACGGTGGTAAACCTGTTTGTGACAAACAGCTCCATGGAAAAATGTAATTGGCATAGTCATTACAAAGTTGCAGTTTGACAAATCGGTGTCATTTCCTGATCGTTAGTATAGGAAGTATATACATTTTTTTATGTACTTACTGCAGAAACAGAAACTAAGACAATTGCATTTTAATATATACTGTGTACACTTGCTACGGAGTGTGGAATCAGGACATACTTCTGCTCTGTAGCAGATTTACCACCCAGCTCCTTTTCATCTGCACTCCCTGGTCAAACTAGAAAATACAACAGTGGCACATTGGCTGGATTTCATTTGTTGAGCTTGTTACTTTCATGGAAAAGCTGCAGACACAACAGACCAAATAACACCTTGTGTGAACACCTTGTCCTTCACCTCAGGTTTTGATCAAAACTAGCGTCAAACAGCTTCCATAATGAGTTTGAGGTTGGGAGCCACCACCAGCCACATGGTGGCAGTGTTGCATCAGGCTGCATTACACACAAAGCAAAAACACACGCACGCACACACACACACACACACACACACACACACACACACACACACACACACCAGGCGGAGGTCAATCCAGAGCATTGTTCTTTCATGTAGACATTTGCATTTAATCAATATAAGGAAAATAAGGGCAAATGGAGGGAAAGGAAAATAAATTAATGTGTTCATTGCAATAAAGGTGAAAAGGAGGACAGGAAAATAGGGTGAAAAGGAGTATGGGGTGGAAAATAGACAGCATAATGAGAAAAGGCTATATTTATATTTCTTAACTTCATATATCTGTATACATCTGCTCGTTCATTTGAGTAACATTGATCAAGATGAGAATGTGCTCACATGATGAATGAGCTGAGAGAATAGGTGAGAGCATGAGTGAGAGTCAGAGATGGAGGAGCGTGTCTGAGAGAGAGGGAGGGAGGGAGGGAGGGAGGGAGGGAGAGGCAGAGAGTTAGTGGATAAGTGAGAGAGCAGCGCTGGCTCAGCCACAGCATCTTACCGCCAGGCGAAGGAAGCAGTCCAGGAAACACACACACAGCTCAGCAGGACCTAAGCAGCTGTTTTCAGGAGCATCTCCTGCAGCCTGAGCCGAGTGTTGGATGCTTAGACTTGATACGTCTTCACATAGAGGCATCTGGAGTGGCTTGTGCTCCAGGATTTATTCTCTAACCTGTGGCAGTGGAGAAGCGGAGACTTCAGCAGTGGGACGATCCCAGCTGTGGTTTTATCACAAAACCCCGACTTTGGATTCTTAAAACTCTTGGAGCGTGTACACAACGTTTTACCTGTAGCATCATGTTGTGTACTTGCTGTTTTTAGCATGACTGCTGTCAACAGTTTGGACTGTGTGTGAGAGCCAGTCAGAGTTTCTGTTTGTGTGTGTGTGGTGTGTGAATGTGTGTGTGTCAGGATGAGCGTTCCCATGTTGAAGATAGGCGCGGTGCTCAGCACCATGGCTATGGTAACTAACTGGATGTCCCAGACTCTTCCGTCGCTGGTCGGACTCAATGGAACCATCATCTCCTCTGAGGGCACACATGAGCGGATCGTCAGTGTATGTATTCTGTATGAACACACACACACACACACACACACACACACACACACACACACACACACACACACACACAGTATTTCTAGAGCAAAAAAAAAAAATGTTTTTTTGTCACCAGAAGTTGATCTCTCACATTTTTTTAAATGTGTAGGAATCAGTTTAACAATACAGATGATTTTTTTAGTCAACCAGCAGTGAAAGTTATCTTGTGTTCTGTCAGTGTGCACTCATGCTTTAATAGCTGTTTTGTACACAAGATTACACATAAGATTATTTATGTATCCTTAAATACAGAGTCACTGTTGCAGGTTTGATACAGTGTATAGGGAGAAATAATGGTAACCTGTGCTTTTGAATCGTGGCAAAAACACCTAGATGATTAAATTTAGGGATGAATACATCCAGGAACATTTAGCCTACATGCAGCAGATATTTGATCTGTTAATTGATGCAGAAAATAGAGCAAAGACACAAAAAAGAAAAAGCTTAGAGGGACAGATTTAGAACAGAATTTGAAAATAGAGCACAGCATGCTGCAAATAAGAAGCATAAATAGCTAATAAATAAATAAATAATAACCTATTCTGTTGATATGAGTCATAAAGGGCACATGTACAGTATCCAACGACTGCTATACACACATGAACACTCACACACACACACACACACACACACATACAGAGGGGTAATGGGATTGCGCTCTCTCTGACTTACTCGGGTGATATTTCTCCTGGGGAAGGCTGACTCACCCATGGGACAGCCAGCAATTTGTTGCCCTAGCAACACCCTGGCAACCCCATGTAGATGCTGGACCACTGCACATGCAGGTCTCTTAACTCTTTGTATAAACTGTGTATGTGCATTTGTGTGTGCGTGTGTGTGCACTTGGGCTTTGCATGATTTAGCTTTCTGGCTGGAGAAGCACCTCGCAGCTGCTATGTGGCGGCACTTTGCAAGTTCAGCAAAGTGCATGCAGTCTCATGCAAGTGGACGCCTACACATAACCACACACACACACACACACACACACACACACAAACACGCAAGAAGTGGCAGAGAACAGATGGAGTTGTTAGAGGTGCAGTGTAGCTTCTTCAGGCTGCTGCGGGAGAAGATGGACAGAACATTTGAATTCTTAAGCTGTCGTGTTAGTGCAAATCAGTTTGATGATGTGTGAATGTAATTGTGAACAGGCTTCCAACTGTCAGAGGAGCTCCAGTACTTGACACCACCATGTTCAAAATGATTTAAATGAGTTATTATTTAATACTGTTAACCATATAAATGGATATGAATATTGTTACGGTGTTGTTTCATACAGTTGGACTGCTGTATATGTTTAGGTTGGTTCGGTCAAGTTTATGCGTTACTGAGAAACATTCAGCCATTACTATTAGCTAAATATATCAACTGGTAATCCATTACCTAATCCATTTATCTATTTCTTTTAGCTATCTATTTTAATATTCATCCACTATTTTTAGCTATTGTAACCATTTTTTCCATTTCTTTCAGCTAACTGTTTAGACTTGCCTGCTTGCTTACTAACCAGTGTTCACTCATTTGCAGTACATAGTGTTCAGGTTTTGCAGCTGACTCCATATGTGGATATATTTTTTTAAATCAAATTGTCTGTCAGACCAGTTGAACTACTCTACAGTCTTTCCACGTACCCTCTGGCAAGTGCCCCCCTGGGTACAAATCCCCCTGGTTAATAATGATTTAGACATTCATATTTCTGTGTGTAAAATAAGCTGTGACATTATTTGGGGTATTGCATGTTGTTGTAACTCCTGTGCTTCTGCCTCTGTCTGTTCAATTCATGCAGGAATTTTGCTCTGTTAGCTCTGTACTCTCTCTCTCTCTCTATTTGCACTGATCACAATCAGCTGGGCTGCCTGAGTAGATTTTTATCATTTTTCCCCTGTGTGAAATGAGCCCTTAGGTGCCGTATGTCCTCCTCTATTTAATTACATGGAGCAGTCGGCACAAATGCTGCCTATATTCTCTTCCCGTCCACGTCCTCCTGCTTTGAACACCCCCTACCCCCATTAGCTTCATTGTAAACGGGGACTTCAAGGTTACCACACCAAACCCAGCTGATTGATTTATCAGATGTTTCCCTCCAGGCCTCCACCTCCCCTTCCCGTACCTCCTCTCCCAGCTTCCTCCTCTGTCGTTATTCTTTTCAGGGTTTGTAGGGCAGCTTCTCAGTGAGATTCCCGTGACAGGCTAGTGTGTGTGTCAGGTTGAGCACAGCTGTGCCTTTACATTGTTCTAAAATGTTAACACTAAGTAGGTCAAACTGAAGACCTGGTTAAATCTCACTAAAATGAGCTCATGATTTTACATGTGTTCTAATTTAATGTGTTGGGACTTGGGTCCGACGTTTAAACCGCAGGGAACAATTACTGTCACCTCGGCACTACCTAATGAAGTCCTAAATAACCCCCAAAAAATAAAAACAGAAACACGTGTCATTATATAACAACTAAGGCGGTATTTTACAACTATTAATACATGAAAAATAAATCTAGATGTCTTGCTAAGTCCTGCAGCCTTGAAAATTACATCCCCAAATGCAGGTTGTTCTCATTAAAAAGTATGTGCTCTATTCTTTGTGGTACAAAAGATTTAGAAAAATGAATTTGTTCTCTGGAAGCAAATAATGGGCCTCAACAATTTCAATCTTTGAAGGAACTAGTCATAACACTGACATATCACCTTTTAAGTTGATATGGTGAACATACATTCTCTTAGTTACACATACAGCAGATACAGAGAAACATTGGCATTAAATTAGAGTTGTGTTCATGGTCACCTGATGAATTTAAGTCCAGTGTTCACTCTCTTTTTGCTAAATTTGCTAAATGCTGCTAATCGCTCCACTACGCTCTCCAGTTATTGTGTCTGTTTGCTGTTTGATGTTGAGCAGGTAGCATACCGTCACTGTTAGAGCCCATTCGCTGAGAACAGCTGCCTGCTGCAGCCAAAAACAACACTGAGAGAGAGAGAGAGAGAGAGAGAGGGCGGTGAGAGTGAACCAAAACAGTTAAGTTGTGGGAAAACAACAATGAGCTGAAATGATGTAAAGTTTGGAAGAGCTGAGGGGAACAGCAGAGTCTCTGTGGATTTGTCACTGTGAGCGACCCCTTTCACCTACATGTAGTCATACGATCCAGTGACGATAAAAAGTATTGATTATAACTGCTTTTAGCTGTTAAGTTTGGGTTCAACGTTCAGATTAAAAGTTTTAAAGTTTCTCAAATTCTGATCTTGGAGTTCAAGTCATGTCCAAAGAACAGGTTGCTGAAAAATGAATCAACCCCGTCGTCAGTCATGTGATCTAAGTGTCTAATCAACCTCCTTTGAATGTTGGATGCTTTGATTTTCTATCTGAATTTGTAAATCCTAAAAAAACCAAAAACCTTTGATGAAATGATGAATTTCAGTCAGATTTTGATTGACATTATTATATAATAATAATAATAATACTTATCATATTTATACTTACTATATAATAAGGTATTCAGTTGCTACAGAAATAGGTGCCTCTATAATTTCCTTCATTATCATTCAGAAATCTTTTTTCTAGTCTGAACAACAAATGAGGAAAGAAACACTGCACACACTAAAGTATTCAAGTGAGAAACATGGAAACATATGTGGATGAAATATATATTTAATATGTGAATGAAATGGTACCAGCGAGAGCAGGAGTGAAGTTGTGCATTAGTATGGACTGTGAGTAGGGCAGAAATCATTTTTGTGCAGATTTGTGGGCGCTCTGGGGAGCCGGTGACTTTTTGCCAGAGAGAACAGCAGCTCCGGCTGTGGATGGAGAGGGTGGAAACTCTCCAGTGCTGCTGCTGGCTTTCCTGGACACAAACATGTGGGAGATGTCACAGCTGATTTTAGCTGCAAATGAGAAATATCTAATTTAGACATGGATGTCTATAGTGCAGTCAAGTGCAATAAAGTGCACAGAGCACGCACTCTCTGTTTTACAAACCGAATTGGACACTTAAATCACAGTATGTGTCCGGGCGAGGGCTCCTTATAAATCCTGCTGTGATTTTGCCAGCTAGATAGAATTAGACAGACACATTTTTAAGAGGAAAATATTTGTCCACCTTCAGGTACAGCCTCACCAGAATGTCATGCTGGGATCTTGGGCAAATGTGTGTTGTGTTAAAACATGCACAAAAGAAATGGTGTGACTCATTGGGTCCTTCTGAGAAACCTTTCACAAAATACGAGACAAAAGTCACATAAAATAACAAAAAAACTGCAATCACACAAAAATCAAACATGGACTTACTTCAAGGGCAATGAAATAATATCTTAGGAAGTCATTTAAAGATAATTTTCTGCCTTATTGATATCCTGCACTCCTGCACCTCTGCAGTATGATTCCTGTTTGAACACATGGGCAGGATTTATATGCAGCCTGAAGGGAAGCAGCTCCTGAGGGATGTGATTCAGATGAAACTATTCCTTAACATGCGTGTTGTCATGGAGCTGGTGGTGTTTGCAGCTGATAGAAGCACATTTGATCAATATATGGTTTCTGGGTGTATTTTTTTTAATCTTAGTCACATTGACTGGATGAAAGGACATTTGCTTTTCTTTTCTTTTTTTTTAACATTTTAGATTCAATCAATCTCCAGGTTTTTAGAGGTAACTAAAGGAAGTTGCATTTTGAAAAGTGTTCGTCGGAGTGAGAACATTTTTATTTTCAGTACAACATAGTAATGATCATTTCTCATCATTTTTCATAATGGAAATGTATTAATCAATTGATGAATTGTTTAGTCTATAAAATGTCCACAACCACAAATCCACACCCTCCTTGTTTAGTCATAGAAATAGTCCAACACCCAAAGATATTTAATTTAGAAAGATTTTAAATGAGTAAAAGTAGCCAACTGTGACATTTTAGAAGTTGGAACCTGTGGCTGTTCTCAACTTTCACTTTACAAATGACTTCGATCGATTATCAATATTGTTGACAGTTCCTACAAATTACTTATTTACATATTATTCTAGCTCTATAACATAGTATAACGTGTCACAAAATAATACAGTGAAGGCCATTAGTGGAGAATTGTAGATTTTTAATAATAATAATTTAGTTTTAATAAGAAATAAATCAAGGAGGATGTAAAACTCATTTATAAAAGCATATTTCCAATTCATGAGAACAGCGGTATCCCCAAAAATGGGAGCTATTGACAAAAAAAAAAAACTTAAATCCCCTGATTTACTTTGAGTTTTATTTTACCAACCTTCTCCTCTGTTGAATGCACGGCTGACATGGTCTCCCTGCAGTGACTTGATTAACACTGAGCCTGATTGTGTGCAGGGTGTGTACCCGGGCTCAGAGGAGGGCTGGCAGGTGTACAGCACGGCTTCAGATCCTGATGGCAGGTGTGTTTGCACAGTGGTCGCTCCGGCACGAAACCTCTGCAAACGAGACCCTCGGAGTCGACAACTACGCCTGCTGACTGAACAGGTGTGTGTGTATGTGTGTGTTTGTCTTTGTCTGACTCTAGAGTGCATCCCCGCATGTTTCGGTGGTCAACATTGCGATGCAGCGCGGGGGAAAGGCAGCGTACTGGAATGAAATATTCACTGGACTGTCTCTTTGTTTTGACACTTGCCGAAAACACACATGAACTGACACAAACACATTCAGGTTTCACTGACAGATGTATCCCTGATACATCAGTAGCTGTATCCTCTAAAGACTCCTAGTCATTCAACATGCCAAACTAGTTTAAGCTCAAAGGAAACATTGACAGATGGGTGGGAAAGAAACATTTTGTTCTATATTGCAGGGCGCAGCGCTGTATATGAGGTTTTTTAAGCTTGAATATCTATGTGATTCATACGTGTGTGTTTATGTAGAGATATGCATGCGACTGCGTAAGCATATTTCACTCAACGTATATGTGCTTCCTGAGAGAGAAATAAACGTGATTTGTGACAGAAGTTGATGAATTATTGAACACCATCAGGCCAGCAAACATCTCCCAAAGCACGCACCACTGCAAGGCTCACACATCAGGATATATCAAGCCTGTATTCTCGCCAAAGTAAAAATGAACCACAGCGCACTAAAGGTAACATCATCAGGATTATAACTCTTTTTTCATTTGCTGCTAGAGTTACATCCTGTACTAAAGAGTGAGAAAAGAGAAGATGAACACTCTGAAACAGCGCTTTCTCTTCTCTCCTTGCTCTGTTCCTGTTGGGAGGGTTCTGTATTTATGAATCCTAATTAGCTCAGCGTTCCTCTGGAAGTGACACCTAGATCCTGCTGTGAGTGTGAATGTGTGTGTGTGTGTGTGTGTTTTTATATGTTGTGCTCTCTGATTTTTCCACCCGTCTCTAGCCTCCCCACCATGTGTTACAGCGGGAGATATGTTGTGTGGGTGGGTTTTTGCCTGGGTGTTTGTTTGTTTGTTTGCCTATCACTTCTGGATATCTGGGTCATTTTGATAATGGATTTCTTTTTTTTTTTTTTCATACTTGTTTTTCCATTCAGTATCAAAAGAGACTAGAAGGATCTGGTAGCATTTCAGGGTTGTTAATGAGAAGAAGCGTAGGAGTGTTTGTTTCTTTAGAGGAGAACTCACTCTTGGTGAGACACTCATGTTTAAATGGATCTAATGTGAAGCTCCATCAAAAACAAGTACAATCTGTGTGACTTAGCATCATGTTATTGAGCTATGGTGGTTGGAATATTAAAGGGTCAGTTCACCCGAAACGTAGCCTGCATGTAACTCCAAAACGTATTTTTTCACAACTCTTTTGATTTTATATGTCAATTTTTGCGCCATCTGTCCCTGAGTTTTCTGCTGCCTCCCCTCTAAATTGAAGTGAATGGAGTTTTGTCTGTGGTGCCTCACAAAAAAATTACATGAAAGGAAAAAAAAAAAACAGTTGCAGTGTGTCTCACCCTTAATTTGGACTATCACACACACACACAAGCCTCGCTGTAAAGGGTTTAAACTGGAACCACTTTCTGCTGAAAAAACAGTCCCTATGACAACACAATGTTTTTTTTGTTTTTTTTGTCTTGTTTTTCATTTCTAGCCACACTCACTGTGTTCCTCTATGAGAGGCAATCTAGGACTGTTCTTTCAGACTGAAATATACCAAGAACTACTCAACAGATTGCCATGAAGTTTTGAACAGACATTTCTGCTCCCCTGAGGATGAACCCTAATGACTCTGGTTAGCCTTCAGTGCTTCTTCTGTCCTCATGAGATTGAGCGTTTTAGTTAATATTGAAATGAAACGGTTCAGAAAAACAGCAAACTGTGACCAAAAAGCATGACTGACAGGCAGACAGCTTAAGATGGAGTTTCACGCAGATGAGCGGTTAAGGTCAGGTGATACGAATGGCAGAAAAGGGGTCACTGCGGGAAAGGAGGGAATGGCTGGATGTGGGAGTCAGGTGGAAAAGTCTGAGGCCATTTGGTGCACAGGTAGAGAATGTCAATGAAGGGGCCTGGGGAAGTGGGAACGTGACTCTAAATGTCATTTTTCAGGACTGCAAGTTGCACACATGAAATTCATTTTTTTATCTCTATTGTAATGGGATGGAAGCAGAAAACTCACAGATGGATACTCTTGGGTGGATAAAATATATCTAATAAAACCAAATTTATCTGCATGGCTTGACGCAAGTAGTATGTAAGAAAATGTGTGTCTTTGCAGTTTGGATGAACCAACGCCTTTTTATCACATCACCACTCTGTCACACTGGTACGCAAACAACAGGTGTTTGGAAACAATGGGAGCAAGTAGCGGGTGGCAGCAATGAGACAACAGCCAAAATCAATCAGAAACATTACAGGCAATGCATTATACTAACAGTGATCACTCATAATATCAACCATGTATGTGTGTGTGTGTCAGGTTCAGAATGTGAGTCAGTCCATGGAGGTTGTAGACCTGCGGACATCCAGAGACCTGCAGTATGTCCGAGACTCTGAGCCCCTGTTGAGAGGAGTGGATGGACGCTTACACACTTATGTGGCCAACCCCCGCACTCTGACGGCTAAGGGCCTGCAGGTAAACACACAGACATACACACAGAGTCAGACGCCCAGACACACACACACACACACACACACACACACACACACATACACACTGTAAGACGGTCGCTGTAGGGAACACATAACCTTTGGTGTGAAAACATTGATTTCACGCATGCCAAGCTGAAGTTTCCTGCCTGCACTCAGACACGCGAGCATCTTTCATGAAGGGGACAAAATTTGTCTTGAAGCTGTCAATTCACTGGCTTCATGTCCACTGTGTAAACTCGTCACAGCTTTGTACAGAAGGTGCCAGCAAAGCTGCAGCATCACTGCACACATTAAGACTTCGAGCTGTCCGAAAAAAAAAAAAAGGGATCTGTCTGGAACAGGCATGACATTTTAATATTAATGATGAAATTTACATAATACTGACACACAAAAGCAGAAGCCGTCAGTGTACAACATGCAGCTTTTCTCAGCTTTTAGTGTCGACTTTTTAAATTTGCAGGAGAGAAGATAGATTATCTCCCTTGATAAGGTTTTTCTTTTATTACGGGAAAACTAAATGTATTTCATTTCTTAAATTAGGAGTACTAATCTCATCAAGCTCTGTGTTTTCTGCCAGGCGTCTGTGCCAACAACAAACCAGCAGGCAAGCGGAAGATTATCTCAAGAGCTACGGAGAATGAAAGGCTAAAGATGTGGTGAATGAGGGGTGAATGATCTGAACACTTAAATCAGCTGTGACATTTCTGGTTTAATGTCTGCAATTGGCAGCTCAGGACTCCTAATGACCCTGACACTCAAAGGTAGTAAAGCCCTGCACGCTGTCTACACGAGCATTGATTTGGGGATTTGTGTCTTGTTTGACGTCAGTGTGAAAAGTGGGCTAAATTTGGCTGACAAGTGAAAGTTTTTTAGATATCTAGGTCACATGTAACAGTCGTTTTAACAGCATTTCAATGACTATACTTCAGTCTGTAGTTAGGACATGCTTCACATTTAAGTGTAGTCATTTTCAACCAATGTAGCCCTCATTTAAACCAGATTTCTTTTGATGTGCAAATGACCAAATCAGGGTTTACTGAGTAAAACATCTTTGACCACAGGATCTCATTAAATCTCATTAGGCAATCATCGTTGTTTGCAATAAGTACAGACCAGTAAGAGCTCTGTTTTTTAAGGAGAACGGCTTCATGATGCAGTTAGAAAAAACATGTCTCTCCCCAATCCTGTGGATGAGGAGTGAGGCAAAGGTATTCACTTATTTTAATTGATCCTGACTCACTTGAACAATTATCTGCAAAATCGCAAACATTCAAGCCTTTTTCAGTCTTTAGGTGGTATAAACTCTTTTCCAGGAAGTACTGATTGTTTTTAGTCCTTAAATGCAAGGACAATGATACATTGATAATGATAAAATTTCTCAAAAGATGTTACTATGCTAACTCCACAGCAACCATACTGTTTGTTCTTGTCTTTGCCACAGTGAACTGCATCTTTAGGCTACCCTACCTTCAGGCCATGATACTACCAGAGAAAAAACAATCTTTCATACTTCAGTGGCACCAAAACTAGAAAAGCCATTGATACCGTGTTTAGGAATAGTTTGACATTTTGGGACATTTGGTAATTTGCTAAAAAGCTACAGCAGCATTAGTTTTTTTTAGCATAAAAACAAGGAAAAGGGGAAACAGCTAGCCTGTTTGTCTATCCAAAGTTGCTAAAATCAGTCTACCATCACCTCTAAAGCTCACTAATTAATATGGTGTATTTCATTCATTTTATCTGCACAAGAACCGAAGATCAAAAACAACAATTTGCTGTTTTATGGGGGTTATATGCCGGAGCTACTGACTTATATATTGCCACATATTTATCGTACAAATGCTTCTTGCCTTTTCTGCAAGATAGCAAACAAGTGCATTCCCCAAAATGTCAACTATTCCTTTAATTTAATCTGTGTTATGTTTACCAAACAGCAAACATAACACAGATTTGTTTAAAAATATTTATTATATTTCATTAGTAATCAGAAGCTCATAAACCCAATATTATGGAATTATATATCCAATATTTAAAAGCATGAGATGCTATATTAACTGGACAGAGGCACAAATATAGATACACTAAACAAGCAAAATGCTCACAAATACACACACACACACACACACGACCCCTTACAGTATTTCCCCAAATAGAGAAAATTTCCGCCTCCCCATAAATCCATTCTGCCTTTCATCTTTTGCCGAGCATCTTCTTAACAACATCGTGGGGCTCTGGGGTCTGTTTTTAAGTTTTTATGCAGTTAGGTTATGTGTGTGTGTGTGTGTGTGTGTGTGTGTGTGTGTGTGTGTGTGTGTGTGTGTGTGAGTGTGTGTGTGTATGAGGGGGAGAGAGAGAGAGAGAGACAGAGTGCACATGTTGGTCCTTGGGGGTTTTCACAGTCACAAGCTTTTGCCTTTGCACTGAGCACTGAGAGGCAGAAGAACTGGTGAATATTTATGCGATGTGCAGCTACAGTAAGTTTATCAATAACTAAAAAGTATTTCCATCCCATGGGGAGAGGAGAACAAGGGAGAAGGAGAAGGAAAGGTCAAACCGAGAGATTAAGACAGACAGCCAGATGGATTGATAGAGGATTTAAGTGAGACTGAAGAGAAAGGGAAGGAAATAGAGAGAAAAAGATGTCTTATTGCATATTACCATTTTTCCCCGTGGGAGGGAGGGATGAGAGGAATGAGCAAAGTGCAGTAAAATGGGAGGTAAAGGTTATGCAGAGAGCTTGGGCGAGATAAAAGAGTGAAACAGGAGGGGAGAGATTAGAGAGGGCTGAAGATGAAGGAGGAGACATGGTAGGGGAGGGATTAGCCAGGTAAGGTGTTTATCATCTAACAGGCCATGACATTTTTAGCATTTTGTCAAGATTGATATTAATACATATTAATGATACAGTTTTATGCAAATAACGATGCCAGTCCCAGTCAGTGGGGATGAAGTTTAAGGTCAGCCCAAGCATGTACAAACTGATGCTAAAGCAGGTTACAGTTATTTTGGGAAAAGTATTTAGGTCCTGATTAGAAGATAAGGGGAGGAATTAGTCACATAAAGTGTTTGACTGACTGCCAAGCCTGTTTCCTGGGTGTGTTGTTTCGTTTGTGCGTGGGGGTATGTGATGTTCTGAGAAAATGATAAGGTTTTGTCTTTGCTTTTTGACATTTCTTTCAATCCCTCTCTTTTTTTCCCACATCAATTCTATCTGTCTCTAAACTGCAAACACTTTTTGGGGCATTTTAAGGTGGAAAGATAAGTGCCAGAGCTAAAATAGAGACATAAAGGGGTTTATAAAGAAAACCTTTTATCCTCCTGCTGCAACTCACAGCTGTGTCACACATATCATTCACACACTAGATATTGATCTTCCTTCAAGCTGATTGCTGAAAAAAATCCTTTTTTCTGCTTCCACACTGGCTCAAATTTTCAAAAAGATATATTTTCAGTTATAGAAAAAGCTGTGACTGTGGATGGAAGGCCAAAATGCAAAAACAAAAAAAGCTTCTTATCTGGGTTGCAGTGCCAGCAGAGTAGCCACATCTTCCATCTCCTCCTGCAGGATTGTGAGGCGCTCCCAGGCCAGATGGGATATGTAGTCCCTCCAGCATTTTCGAGGGGTGCTTTCCATTTGGTTTGCAAGGCTCCTCGCTTCGCTCACTCGCATCTCATCTTCACGTTTAATCTCCCAACGGATGTGAGAGAGAGAGAGAGAGAGAGAGAGAGAGAGAGAGAGAGAGAGAGAGAGAGGGATGCAGTTGCTCATGATGTACATCATCTCAACTGTTAAAAAATGATGAAGGAGAAGAAAAAAAATAAAACAAAAAAAGGAGAGCTGGGATATTTGTGTGAACAAGGTCAGTCAAACAAGTGTAATCACACCCATTTTCAGTTTTAGACTGTTCCTTTCTAGACTGTTCTTCGTTCTTAGATGTGAAAGTCAAACACAGGAAGAAAATGCAGACGTTCTGGCTTTGTCTTCTTCATTGAGTGATAGTTCATTAGATTCATGGTTTTTTAAACTTTTTGCCAACTGGAGCACCAGTAGTCAGAGGCGTCGACAGACCTGCCTCACTGAAGCATATTCACATAGAGAACTGAGTAAATGGACGTCTATCTAATTGATAAACGTGTGAGAAGAACTTTTGTACTTTTTTAGATACCTGATGACTGCTGCACCAATACTAATTAAGAATATTACAGGGCAATAAAATCTGTGACAGTGTGTCTGTATGTATGTGCTGTATAACTGAATATTTTTTTTCTTGAATGAGTCAAGATGCTCTTGCAACAGAAAATAAGAACAGAGGAAGAAAATAAAATTTGCTGATGAAAGGAGGCAAAGTTGCAAGAGAATTTTTATAATTTATTCATCATGCAGACTATACACACATCTAATCATTTTATTTTATGAATAATGAATAACATTAGAGCTGCCGTTGGTGCTTTCTTCCCTGTTTCTACAAGTAGTTTGTCTAATCTACAGAATTTAAATCATCCGGTTGCATTAATATTACAGATATGCTATTCCTATTATTAGCCCATATCAGATCAGCTGAACATCATTAAACAGATTCACAATCAAGGGGTGTTGCTCTCTGGTAAAAAATGACTCCACAGAATACACTTGTGGTTCCTGGGGAAGCCTCCTCTCTCCTCACTTGATCAGTTTCTGGGTCACAGGCTGCAGGATGGAGCAGTGAGGACGGGAAGAAGTGTAATTATCTGAATGGAAAGCACCTTGAGTCTAGTCTGGGGTCTCCTCCCAGTGAGACATGCCCAGACTTCATCCACAGAGAAGTAATGACACTCAGAGGACGTCCTGAGCAGATGCATAGACTAATTCAATTGGCTCTGAAAGCGCAATAGCTTTACTGCGTGGCACCACACCCAAAAGAGAGAGGGAAATAGCTGCTTTATCAGATTAAACCGCATTAATGTGAACCCCATTTTCTGTCTAACTTGTTTTTCTTCCCGTCTTTCATGCGCATACAGGAGTTAAAGGGCCAGATGTCTCAGCTACGGCCTCTTCTGTCGGTGGTGGAGCAGTACAGATTGGACCTGCAGACGCTGGCCACCCTGCGACTGGAGCTCCTCAACCTGTCAATCATCCTGACAGCCATTCAGGAAGAGATCGGAGCGTACGACTATGAGGAGCTTCAGCAGAGGGTTTTACTGCTGGAGACGAGGCTACACAGCTGCATGAACAAACTCGGTACGTGCTGGAGGGTTAGTAATACTCGCTAATACACAGAAACATGTTACTTGTGCTGCCTTTCACATTTGATGTAAACAAAACACAGAGGGTCTAACAGAATCATGTTGCATTATGGGAATTGGAGGATCCAGTGTTTTGGGAGCCAGGAACCCATACTTTGGATCAAAAGCTGGGATATCTCAGCTTTACCAGTTTTGTCTGGCTTTACAAGTGTTTCTTGCAAGTCACCTAATTCTATATAAGTACAGTACTAAATTGCTGATATTCCCCTTTAATTGAACACCGATGACATATGACTGATAATAACATTGGACATCATATTGTTATTAAAAACTGTTGATGATTTTGTGATTCCTGAAAGTCAGGAATAAGGAAAGTTTGATAAGAAAAAGTAATTTTTGAAATAACCTGCAGTATAACACAGCTGATGAACTCTGCTTATCTCCTTTCTTGCTGAGAGGTAGATAATCAGCAGCTACCTCGAGTGCACCCAAGTGGAAGACAACCAGTTCTCCCCTATTTCCAGTCTTTGTGCTAAGCTAAGCTAACTGCTAGCTGCTGTCAGTAGCTTCTTATTTACCGGACAGACATGAGAGGTTTTGAATTTCTCATCCAACTCACCAGACAGCGAATATGTGTATTTACCGAAATGGTAATTTACTGCTTTGAGATGCATGAGTTGGACAAGGTCATAGATGAGGATAGAGACAGAAGTAGAGTTATTTAGGCATATTTTGATTTAATTATTAGATAATGAGTGGAATAGAAAATTTGATAGTCTGGGAATTATTGAGTCTATGAATAGATGGCATATAAGTATATTATACTGCAGAGGTGGTTTGAGAAATTCATGTGGATGTTTTGATACTGTTTTTGCAGCAAACTGTCACTACTGAAATGATACCATTATACTGCTGACCTCAGTTTGCAGCGCAAGATCTACATTTTACAGCCTGTTTGAGTTTAAGAAGAAGTTTTCTAAAATGCTTTTCTCAAAATTCCACCTCTTTCCAGTCATGTCTCTCTCCCATCGTTTTCTGTTACGGAGACACAGTTCATGGTTGGGGCACAAACATGTTTTATTTGAAAAGTTCAATAAATGCTGGTGATCTGGCTTGAGACCGGTGGCAGGTGACAGCTGCTCATAAAGGAGCTGGCCAGGTGACCTTGACAGGAATCATCACTCACTCCAAACCAGAAAATATGAACACACGTTGGGCCTTGTTCACTAAAATGTGCGTAGAAATGACCTAACTTTGCACACATAATAAGTCTTACCACTGTGCGCATGTTAGTGAATCAGAATAATTCTAAATTGACAAGCACTTGCTCGCTTTCTGCTGTCAGCATATTGCCATGCCCCCATGTCGCTATATGAGGAAATCCATTTGCCTGGAGGCAGGGATTAAAGTGGGCCTAACCGATCCGTATCAGTGTTTCAGCACAGTAATGCTTAGTTGATCCATCTCTCAGGTGCTCAGCCTGGGTGTGCACGTACTTGCAGAGCTGATCATATTTAGTATCAGTAGTATTTAGTATATTTAGTTTCAAATCAATAGCCACAGGCAACATGTTTCATTTTTTGCCATTGTGTGATAGGCAGTATTTACTCATTAGTTTTACTCATATTTTCTTCTTAAAATAAAAGCATCCAGTAAGATTTAATGGAACTAATTAATGGAAAGACTCTGCTGCTTTATTTCAAAAGATTTGACTGGATAAACTTGTAGTCTCTTTGTTACATACTTGTTCGCCTGATGGGAAGAAAAGCACAGAAGAGTCATTTACCATTAGATCCCGACTAATCATGTCGCCCCGACAGGATGGTTAATATTTAATAATAAAGAAATTATTGTTGTAAAAGTGCCCTTTCTGACTGTGGAGAACGATGCTTCATTCCTGCTGCTGTGTGATAACCACCTATATTTGATAAGTGATATAAATATAGGGACTGGCACCTTAATGTTAAATTCATCCAGGGCTCAGCCCGGTTGTGAACTCCCTCGCCTGGTTGGGTGCTTCTTCGGTGCACCACATTACAAATTCCACTTTAACTCCTGCCTAGAGTTGTATCATGAAGAAAGCGCCTAACGCAAAAAAGCTAAAGAATTTCGCAGCTGAAGTAGTTGAACCAATAGTGTCTGAGCTAGAAGGAAAGAAAAGGCTTCTTTTGAAATTGATGGGAGTAGCTGATCGTTATAGGCCAAGTCAATAAAAACAATGAAAACCAAAACTTTAATTTCATGGACATTTTCATGTACTCCATTATAAGCTGGGAATGGGACACTCAGCTTTTATAGTTAAAATTTTAATTCTGATAATAATTGTTGAGGATGAACAGGCGCTAATTTCATAGTTATTTAATACATTTGGCCAATGCATTAGTAAATGTTGTCTATTTTAATGAATTCCATTTTAATTTGCATTTAGTTAAAAGGTGTGTGTTTGTATTTTCTAAGACAGCCAGGCTTTCACCATTTGTGTGTATGTGTGGTCTGAGGCAAGTCTAAATTTGTTCACAGAATATGAACATTTTTAAGGAAATATTGATAAATTTGAGCATAAAATGTTTGCTCATGGGTTTTAAATGTTTGTGAATGAGGCCAATTGTTGCTTTGCTTCCACAATCTTCTCATTTGCAGATTAAACACAATATGTCCATCATTTGTCAACAGGTTGTGGTCGTCTGACTGCAGTGAGTAGCCCAATCACAGTGAGAGCGTCGGGGTCCCGCTTTGGCTCTTGGATGACTGATGCTATGATTCCCAGCTCTGACAGCAGGGTATGTGAACAATATGTGTGTGTGTGTGTGTGTACATGACAAGTGAAGCAGGTGTTGTGAATCTGGTCACTAGGCAGCTTAGTTCTGTATTTTTCCTAATGCATTTTTTCTGTCTTTCTGCCTTACTTTTAACGTGACTCCTGTGTGCATTCTGTCTTCACTCGCGACAAGCTTCACCCATTTCCCACACACACACACACACACACACACACACACACACACACACTCTTTTCAGGGAGCGAATATTAAGCTAGTTGTCAAGGCGACTGTCTCCCAGTTGCCAGGTGTGATTTATATCGCCATGGTGACCCTTGCCTGTTCCCTATTAGAGTTTTTCCCTGGTGATGAGAACGAGCTACACACAGCAGCACTACCCCAGTTATTACATTCAGTTTCCCAGTTACCAGTGTGACTCGTACTGTTACAGTTAAGAGGTTATGGGTGGCGTCTCCTTCCCTGCTCCCGTGTCAGTTTGCATCTTTGTCCCAAAAATAAGAACCTTTTTCCGTCTCTGGCGTTTAATGTTGTATACGAGATGTTTCTGAATCCGAGTGTGACATTCAGCAATGCTCAAGTAATGCATTTTATGGAAATCCAGTAAATGTTCTTTCTGGATCTGTATTATAAATAAGCCAGTGAAACTATAAAAAAGCTGTAATCTGCTGAATTCACTTTCATCCTCTTGCTTTTCCTCGAGCTTAGAGGAGCCCTGTGGAGTCCCCTTGTAAACAAACACAGTTATGTTTACATTAAGTATTTCTTACCAAAATGCACTGTGTGTATCGTTGAGGCCTAACAAACATGTCAGATGCAAATGTTTTCTTCCTCAATAAAACATTTGCATCGCTGATTTTTTGAATATTTTCAAATCTCCATGCTTCAGTTTGAAGAAACCTGAGAAATTCTGATAATGCAGTGTCATTCTTGGGTGTGTGTCACGCTTGAAAACAATGCATATTCAGCATTCAACAGCCCCTCTTGTACTGGCATAAAAAGCATTTTTCCATGCACAAAGCACGGAAAAAGAGCGGCTATAAGACAGTATATATTAGTGTCACTGCAGCTGGTGACCGTCTTTTATATACAGCGAATGAAGCACCATCTTTAAACGTGGTATCCAGTTAATCCCTCCATTGTTTGAACCCGTGTTTTCAAGTGAGCAGCCTACTTCTTCTTAGCCTTTTGTTAGCACATTGCTACGTTTCATAGTGCATTACCACCACCAACCGTACAGTAGTGGAATGGCATGAAACTGTGACCGTATCACGTCACATGCTTGTGCGTGTGGATGTGCGTCCGCATGGTGTATGCATGAGATCAAAACAAAACAGGGACTAGCTCATTAAAACATTACACCATAGCACTGCTGTTGGTCAAAACCTCCACTGGGTAGCTACAGTTGTTCTACAGTTGTTCGCTAATTTGTTAGCAAACACTGCCAACGTACATTTCCATATCCAGTTACAGAAGAACATCATTGCCCTTTTCACTAGGTAGTCAGCTCCACTCTAACTGAGTTGACTGCCCGGTGAAAAACCTTTTGCAGGTGTAAAAGGCCGACTGCTGCTGTTGTGTAATCTAAATTCCAACTCCAGCATTTTACAAAACATGATCTAAATGTCATTTTCACTACTTCACTGCGCCCTTCCACCAAGTTTCATGACAATAAAGCCAGTATTTTTCCCAAATTTCTGCTGACAGAAAACATAACAGAGCTAAACGTGTGTTTTTATTGTTTAAATCTTATTTTCTTAAATGAAATCATAACAGATCAGTAGATTTCCTGGCTGGATAATCAATATTGTGTGGAGCTATTGCCACACACACACACACACACACTCTGTAAGTAAAGTCATTCTCATACATCCTTTGGTATCCATGACTACAGTGTCTGCACAGGGTCCCAGGTTGGCATTTATGAATTCTTCATTAACTCATCAGTGTGTGAATGTGTGTTGATGTGTGTGCACTTATTATATTTTAGACACTCACACACACACGCACGCACACACCTGTCGCTGTATTTGAGAACAGCTGCTTAGGTGTGGAAACCCCCCTGATCTGTCAAGATGTCTCTGCTGATAGTGTGAGAGGGAGGGAAAGGATGAGAGTGACACAGCGAGGGAGAGAGAGAGAGAAAGAAAGAGAATGGGGCTTGTTGGTGAGGAGGTGTGATGCAGGGACAGGAGACAGGAAAACGAGGGTGGACGGAAAGAGGAATAAACAGAGTGAGGGGCATCAGGAGAAGGGTGATCAAAAGTAAGACAGTAGTGGGAGACCAGTAGGACGGGATGAGAGAAAAATGGGAGGCAATTAAGAAGTAAAAACAGAAAGGAGGACAGCAAAAACAATCCACTGTACAGATTTACACTCACACAGGCCCAAAGCACTGACACGTACACACAGGACCGATAGACATGCAGTTGTGGAGAGAGATGGTAGAGTGAAGGGGCAGCCACATAACTCCACTCCTGGAGCTGTTAGGTGTTCAGTGCCTTGCTTGAGGGCATTTCAGCAGTGCTCAGTGCCCACGTGGGTCTATGTAGCGCTGATGACGCAGTATGACAGTCACCAAATCTGTCCAATCAATGGGTTTCTTGTCCCTCGTTATGACTTCATGTTTAATCCTCTTAAATGCAAGAACACGAACTGGATCAGACATAAAAGGCAGAAATGTATAATTGTTTTCTTTTGGCTGGACCAACTGAACCAAACTGCAGTTGTGAGAATAACAGCACACAGCATGGGATATGATACCCACCTGATTTGTCTAACTCACTGAACTTTAAAATAAATATTTGAAAAAGAGAAGTGTGGGTTTTATTCTCTTTTACAGTGTAGGTGTGCTACGAAGCGAGCACATCCCAGCATGGGAGTATTGTATTAGGATAGACTTCAAAAAATCCTTCCCTTTAGGGGAGTAGGCCACCTGGGAAGGAGCAGAAAGAAAACGGTGCGACAATCTTTAAAACTAAAGTGAGACTTCTAGAAACGGTAAAAAGCTCCTTTTTTGCTCGCGCTGTTTGTGGTATAATCAGCGTCTGGTGCTTGTTTATATAAAGTAAATGGTGCGATCAAATGCAAGAAGATTACAGCTGCCAGAAAACAAAGGTACTTGTGAAACTGGTTTTTAATGGAATTAAAAAAGAGAAAGTTTCATCAGAAGAGCAGGTGAAGCAAGGAGAAAAACAGGGAGGAACAGGAGGTATTTAGAGGAGAGAAGAGGGAGAGATGAGTGTGTTGGTGGTTGTTTGGTGATGTGCAATCAGTCGTCTTTTTTATTGTCTTTGCAAACCGCAAGCTGAGTCTCAATTATATATTGTGCTATTAAGATCTCGCAGAATCACTGCAATCAGATACCTTTGTCTCAAACTCCCTTATTCAATGGTAATTTTGAATATTGAGACAACAAATTAACTCTAATTTTTAAAATGGTGCTTCCACTGCAGGACATCTTCTTTTCTTTGACCCATGGAAAAAAAAATCCTTTTCATCTGCTTCCTCTTTTCTGCCCTCTGTACTTTTCTCTGTTTGCAGAGGGAATAATGAGCATCGTTTTCACCAACAATGCACTCTCTTGCAAGCACTCTCTGCTCTTTTCTTTCATCTATTTCACCTCTCGCCCCTCTTTGGGTAATTAATCCTCCAAGCTGTCTACGCTCAATTTTCCTCCCATCTCGTTTCCTCTTCCCCCTCATCTTGTCTTGTTCTCTGTCCGTTTGTTTCTCCATAGATCTCTGATTGTTTACCATATTCACTGAAAAACCATCTAGCAGACTTTATTGGCTATAGCTAGCCAATTAATCTAAACTGTGTGTGGGTTTAAAATGGTCTTCAACTGACCTGTTTTAAAACAAGAGCCCTTTTAAAGGCTCTTAAATATTCACTTGATGTCGAGACATAGGACACATAGGACACTGAGGCTAAACCTGCATGGTCTTAGAAAAAGTCAGGAAATGAAGAAACAACATTGCTGTTGCTGTTTTATTGCAGGAGCCAGTTAGCTTTAGTATCATATTGCAGTAATGATGAGGAGAAATACACCATCTGGCTGTTATGTGGATGTAACATAACTGTCTGGATGCTTGTTATAGAAAAATATGGCCCACTTCGACGAGCAACACAGACATTAGTTTTATGCTTTATTTTCAAACTGTATGTTTTACTTTTAGAAGAGAAAACTATTTGGGGATGACAGATGTCGTTGATAACAAGCTATCTTGTGTAACCTGTTTCTCGTTTGCTGGAGTTTAAACTTCCTCCAATACAATAAAGAGCAGGACAAAGTCGCTAACGTTACCATAAAATCTCTGATAGTGTAGCATTCAGACAGAATTTCGGTTGTAACCAAAAGCCACAAACTATGTCATTATTTCAGAGAACTCCTGGTGAGCATGGTAGGTGACCATTGTGGATCTCTCTGCACATAAGATAAGATAAGATAAGATTAGATAAGATAAGATAAGATATTCCTTTATTAGTCCCATGACAGGGAAATTTACAAAGTCACAGCAGACACAACTATGTACAGCTACGGTAGAGGAAGTATTGAAAAATAGAAACAATATAGTATACAACACTATTTACTGCCTGGTGGGTGTTAATTTAGTTTCCTGGATACAGAGGTAAACCATGTGTTTCCCTCTCTTCCTCCATCAGGTGTGGTCTATGGACGGCTACTATAAGGGCAGGCGTGTGCTGGAGTACAGAACCATGGGGGATTTCACCAAGGGGCAGAACTTTGTGCAGCATCTGTTGCCCCACCCCTGGGCAGGAACCGGCCATGTGGTTTACAACGGGTCACTTTACTACAACAAACACCAGAGCAACATCCTGGTAAGAGCCTGGCTGGAATAGAAACACAGGAGACAACAGTTTGATAATTAAATGATCAGAGTGATGCGTCTGTCTTTCCAGGTTCAGTACCATTTCCGCTCTCGTAGCGTGTTGCTGCAGCGCAGCCTTAGTGGAGCCGGATACAACAACACGTTTCCCTACAGCTGGGGAGGATCCTCTGACATCGACCTCATGGCTGATGAGATGGGACTCTGGGCTGTCTATACCTCTATCCCAAATGCTGGAAACATTATGGTACAGTCTACCCCAGTGTGTGTTCTTGCACTAACTAAACAAAATAACAAGCAAAGTGAAAATGTGTTTTTCACTGTATTTGAATAAGGGACGGCTAATGTTCAGTGACTAAAACACAGGGAAAAACCCACTGATGACGCAGACATTGTTGCTGTCAGCAGGTTCGCTTTACCTTCCAGAAGTCATAAACTCCCACGGTTTTTAGAAATCCATTAAAACAGCTGACAGACAAATTGCTCCATTGAATAATAATGTAATCTGCCATATAGAATAGCAAGTGCACTGCAGTTTTCCTAACACGGTTTGATAAAGTATACAGCTAATTTTGTGTACTACTGTGCACTTGTTTCAATCTCCTGCTTATGAGGGGGAGGGCGGGGGATGTATGTGACATGAATCTAAAGACTGATGAACAGATTTCAATAAAATGCCAACAGTTCAAGCGGAAGTAAAACATCTTCACCAACATAAAATGATAAACAAAACATGATCCACCCATCTAAAAAAAACGTATTACTAATATTTAATATCTTGAACTCCATATTTGAGCAAGGAGGAAGATGCCGTTTTTGCATAATATCCAGAAAATTGGCAAAAGAAAACATAAATGAATGCACATTTCCATCCCCTACTGGTGTGATGAATTTGTGAGTATCAGGAGTTGAGCTTATCGAGATAAACAGCTGGTGGCGCTAATGCTCCAGTGGGGTGCCATTAAACCATAGCACAAGAAGAGGGTGCAATGAGAGAGTGAAAGAGCGCCACTCAAACCTCACATAAGAAGTGAGTTGTTTTTGTTATCTTTTACTTAAACTGTTTAAACTGTGCGTAAAAACAGATGGATGGAAACGCACTTACATCTTATTTACTGTGACCAGGCACAGTGGATCTGTCAAGCTCTGACAAGCCTGTTTGTACATAAACAAAAAACAAAAAAACATTTCTGTGAATGTAATTAGTTTCTTAAGAATCCTGACCAAGACCCATACAGAGCTGGTGGATTTTTTTAAAATCATACTTAAAAGTTATCTACACTACGACGTTCAGAATAATCAGTCTGAGCAGAAAATGATGTCTCCCCACTCTGTGTGGGTTGTAATTGAGCTTCTCTGTCCCTACTTTTGATCAACAGGACGGCAGTGTGTGCATGTTAGTGTGTGAGAGTCTGTGAATCTGTCAGTGAGTGAATCCGTGGCACAGTGAAACCAAGCCGAAAATCAAGTCAGAGCAGCTGCTCAGCGACAGACTCAGCAAAGCTATTGAGCTAATAGAGGCAGCTGCAGAGCCACCATGGGGGGAGTTTGGATGCACATTCCTTTTAGTTTGAGATGCTGAGATATGATATTTCGAGAACCTTTAAGCACAATTATGATAAAGGACACTTAGTTACTGTCCATCAGTGGAGTTAACTAATAGCTAGACACACAACATAGGCCTCCTCTCATTCAGTTCAACAAACATTGTAAGGTTATAAAAGCAGGAAGTTTCAACATTGTCATCTTGTGCAACAGCAGTTTTTAATGGATTTTTTTTTAAACTACGTGTACGGTTTTATGATCTTGTGCTCGCTGTGGCCATTCCTCCCTCTCTGTCTCCAGGTGAGTCGCCTGGACTCTCGCTCGCTGGAAGTCCTCCAGAGCTGGGACACGGGGTTTCCTAAGCGCAGCGCGGGCGAGGCCTTCATGATCTGTGGCACCTTGTATGTCACCAACTCCCACCTGGCTGGGGCCAAGGTCCACTTTGCCTACCACACCAACTCCTCCACGTACGAGTACACCGACATCCCTTTCCACAACCAGTACTCCCACATCAGCATGATGGACTACAACCCCAGAGAGAGAGCGCTGTACACCTGGAACAACGGACACCAGGTTCTCTATAACGTCACACTGTTTCACGTCATCCGGAGTGATGGATAGATCCACACAAAGGAAATGTTAAAAAAAGAGGGTTAAAGTAGAGGCAATGGGTTGTTTAAGGGCACTGCAACACACACACACACACACACACACACTCGCAATGGTCATTCATGTCAGCAGGAAAGTAAGAACTGTCTGTGTTTGAATTTGAATGACTTAGACTGCAAGAGCTCACTGAGCTAATAACTAGACAATACACGGTTGTTGAACACATGTCTAAAGGTCACAGACAAGAGTATTCATCACGGCGACGTTGAAAATTAACTGCCTCTGCCACGGGGACGCTGATAGAAAGAAGAAAGTCAGACAGTTTGAGCTCATCCATATTCTGTTGCGTTTCATTCCACTTGTGTCTCAAGACGTGATTTTGGAAGTTGAGGCTGAATTGTCTAAAAAAAAAAAATGCAGCTCGTGAACTGAATTTCAACTAGCTTCAAACTTCGAGCTTTGACGACGGACCTGCTGGAGATATTTTGGGTTTGTGATGTGATCGTGGACGTGTTCAGTCAGCATGGTTGTTCATTCAATAAACCTTACTGTCAAACTTTGCCAAGACTGTTGTCATCTCTGTTTTGGAGCAGGAAGAGTGGAGAGGTGACTTTTTACCTTTTTTTTTAAGCATAAGCCTATGTGTCTGTCTACATATATGCATGTGTGTTAAAAGTGGATAGAATCTAGGTTTGAATCTTTTTTTGTCATGTGTTCGACCTTTTCACATAATAGAAGCTCAGCGAGAGGCAATAACAAATGAGACCCCAGCTGATGGATGCTTAAAATAAACTATATTTATTGCTAACTAAACAAAAGTAACTTACAAATCAGACAAAGGGAATTGGAGGCCCCAGTCAAACACAAAATAAGGAAGGGAAATGTCAAGGATCAACCATACAAAAGGCCTCGCAAAACAATATAAAGCTTACCTAACCAAAATAAAACCAAGAACAGGACCACCAGTGACCTCCAGCATAACAAAAGAGCTTTGTGCCAATAGGGGGAGATGATCTCTCTCTCTCTCTCTCTCTCTCTTTCTCTCTCTCCCTCCACTCTGCATCCATATTTTACAGACGCGCAACCTCAGTCAGAACAGGTGCTCTCTGGAGAGGTGAGACGTTTTAGAGGACACAAACAACCACACCAAGAGTGAGGACGCACCAACAGACATAACACCCTCACCAGAAGTGAAGCGATGGCAGCCATTTACATGTTACATATGTCCACCTCTGGGCAGGAGGATTTACAGTATAACTAATTAAAAAACAGCCACACATGCTCATCAGTGCACTTCATGAAGAGCAAGGCTTCAGCAAGGCTTTCATATAATCTGTGGGAGATTTTTGTTCCCTTACTTCAGCCTTTAAGGCAGTGCCTCCTCCCAGGCAGCATTAGTAACCCCGTAAAAACGCCCCCAAGACGTAAGTCCATTACCTTTCTGCTGTTCCATGACCCACAAGCTTCATGTGACGGGATGAAATGAATGGGTTTGATTAGAATATTAGTCACAGGCTAATCGGGCACACAAGACTGCAAATATGAAGCACGTTATTAGCCTTTGTAAAGAAGAAGAAAACATGTGGCAACAATGACGTCAGTAACGAGCCCTCCCTCACAGAGTGTAGAGGGGTAAAGGATCTCCACAAGGAGATGATGAGACAATGTTGGTTAGCAATGTACGACAGCAGTGTGCCACCAGCTACACCCCTGACTTTGAATGATGAAACATGGAGAAAGTGAGAAATGTGTACACTCTACTTACATTGTTCATACGCAGTTTCAAAACTCAACGGCTTCACAACACCTGAGCCAACACGTCCGACACGACTACCTGACTACCAGGGTGAATTGTTAGTGAAACATTTCCCAGTTCTGACTGGTGTTTCTCGTTTGATAATGCCAACATGTTAGATCGCGCCAGAGAATTTACCCAACACACTGTGCAGTTGCTGTGTGGCTTGTCCCAGGAGCTCAAATTTACAACTCTATCATCCAGAGAGGCCCTGTGCCCGTCCAGACACCTCAGGCAGAACCATGTTAACTGAATGCTGAAAAGTAGCAGCTGTGTTTGCAGCAGGAAATGATCAGAAGTTACACCAACAACCAATAAAAGCCAATAGACTTTTTGTTATATTGGTAGCATTGCTGACACATCCACACAGACATATTACATAAAACATAGCTTTGTCTCCTGTTGTGCATAAGACCAGTGTTAATTGTGAGTTTTCTTTGTGTTATAATAGATCTGAGCAGTGTTATTGACCATTTGGGTTCAGAGGGGAACGTCGTCTTGAGTTTTGGTCAAGTGCAGCTGCAAAGGTTAACTTGATCATTATTATTTAAGTGAGCTGTTATGAGCAGAAATTAATACTGTCTCAGACACACACACACACACACATAATCATATGCTAGCATACAGTATAAGGGCACAGATACAGGCAGCACAACCCGCACAAACACACACAAAAGATGTACAGACACAAAGAAGAGGAGGCTGGTATAACAGACAGCAGAGGTCTCTCTGATAATGAAATGAAACGCTGGATCGATAAAAAACGATGGAGGATAATAAAGAAGCCCGGTTATATGTGGATCTAATTGTGGAAACATCACAAATGGCCATTCTGTTGCCATGGTGACTGTGATGATGTTGTGTCTAACTGCCTCTAGTACGGGTCACTGCTTCGAAAACCAGATATGACTCCTCCACTGATTTTCTCCCACCTAATTGTATAATTTGAGACATTTGAAAAATAGAGTGATGACATTTTTACGTTTTATTTCACTCAAAAATGAAGCGAATAAAAACTTTTCTATACAGACGCATTGCTACCCGTACACCTGAGCAAAAATCCAATCTCATATATCAGTAAACTGTGAATTTCACAGCATTTGGGGACATTTTTTTCAGCCTGCTTCGCTGAGTCCTTCTTCAGCAAGTGATTTCCAGCAGCCGCCCTGAGAGAGAACAGGTGTGAACCTGCCGCATCCGTTCATTTCCTCTCCAGCAGCAGTAATTAATAGATCATAACCAGAATAAGGCAGCGCTCTGATAATCACAGTATTTATGGAAACACCTTAACAAGGTTGTCTTTCTTATTTCAAGGTTGTACTTTAAGTATTGGAGGAACTGGGCTACTTAATTGACCCTTAATTAGCCTCAAAAAGTGTGACGCTAGTCTGATGAATAAATATTGGGCAGCGTATTATCAGACTGAAAGTGTAGAGTATGAGAGCGCTGCTGCAGGTTGTAGTCTGGTTTATATTGTGCTGTGGGTGCTGATACATTGTGCAAAAAAAGATGATGACACCTCCATAATAATGACTGCTCATTCTATTTCCAGACACAGTGATATTCACAGTGTTTCTGTTCACAGGTCAAAGGTGAACACAGCTGCCTCTGACGAAGCGAATATTCCCAGGATGTAAGTGTAGTGTCACTTTACCTTAAAGTTGCATATTTTTTGTCCACTTGGTCGCAGCAGAACATGTTGTGAATTCAACATTGACATATTGTCACATTTTAGGTTGATGCTGCAAACTTCTGAGCTTATTTACACGTCTGGCAATTATGAATCAACATTTGGCGTCTTGTTTTTGGCCACCTGATGAATATTAGATCAAGATTCAGCTGCTTTTAGCTCTGTTTTATACAACAGTGTATCTGGGCCATTGTAGGTAAGAAAAAAAAATTGTGCAGAGCCGAATTCTCTGAGATTGAAGACACACTAATTTTTGAGAAAAAATGAATATAATTGCGAGAAAAAAAGGAAATTGTATTTCTTTTTCTCTGTTTGTTAAAGGAACGACATTGTTTCAGTTTGCAAGGCTGAATCAAGCTCATCACACCACAGACACTGAAAATATGTCTTATGGTGATTCTGTACAAGCAGATTTTCCTTACTGCTAAATCCAGTTTGATCGTCCACTCCAGGCACAAGAGGTGACATCTGTGGTGCATATTGATGAATATTATCATTACCTATCATTGGAAACTTATTTTTCTTATGATTTAAATTGTATGCTTACCTTTTAAGGAAATTAAACATTTTGCATGTTCAGCTGACCTGCTCTGCTCTGCTCTGCTCTCACTAAGTGCCCTCTAGATTAGCAGCCACGTGCACCAATTGAACACTGTCTCCCTTCTCCAGATAATTAGCACTAAATCACGTTGCTCTTTCCAGAAAGCCTCACAGGAAATCATTAGGAAATTACCAACCTGCAACTTTGTGTTATCTAACAGTCCAACAACTGTAATATTAGCCCAAACTTGCAGTGCATCATCTGCTTTTTGGTTTTTATACAATATTAAAAGTATATTTAAGGATAGATTCTCCCTTCAGCATTGCCTCATTGCAGCCTATTGCACACAGTAAACCACAAGTCCATGTCTAGTATTGCAGTTTGTGATGTTATCCTTGCAGACACGTTACATAACATGTTGGCACACATTCTATCTCTGCTTTCTGACACAAGTGAGCATATTATTGGATTCACTTTGCATCGACAGGCCGTATAGACTCCCTGAGAATTTATTTTGCTTTACTTCCACCCCTTTGCGCTCCTCTGCCTTTATTTCCTTCTCTTGTCTTTATTTGCCCACCTCCCTGCTGTCTTTGGCGAGGCCCCAGTCAGTTTGGCACGATCCCTGCTGCAAGGTTCCCTTCTCTCCATCTATCACCATCATTGGCTCCGATTTTCTGCATCGTGGAAGTGCTTCTCCGGAAGACCTGCCGGATTTCCACACAGGGGCACACACACACACACACACACACACACACACACACACACACACGTCCTCAGACAAAATGCTGCCTGCTGCAAAGTAGACGCCGGATATATCATTTTTACCCTTTTATTTATTCATCTCTAGCTGTCCATCTATCCATTGGCTTTTGTCTCCTGGGCGAATATCAGCCTGATGAATAATTTACTGCTGTTAAAAGAGACCACCTGAGGGGGGCAGAAGAGGGGGAGAAGGAAACGGAGTGAGGAGAGGTAAAGTGAAGAAGGGCAGATAAGAAAGAAAGAAAGAGAGTATGACCTTTAGTAGAGAAATATAATCCTGATAAAGGAGAGAGGGAAGCCTGAACGCACGTTGATGCAGAGTTGAGCGCAGTGAGAGACACATGGCCTGTGATCATGTTTAATTAATGATGGAGGGATCAGCCTATTAAACAAGACGACTAGCCTGGGGGGGAAACATGGGCGGGTGGGGGGAAGAGGAGGTCGGGGAGGTGGCAGATTGTTTGCTCTTTTTTGTTGAACGTAAAAAAAAAAAGAGAGAAAGAGGAGAGTAAACGGGTAACAGAGAGGATGAGGAGGTCTGATGGAGAAAAGAGAGGCATCAGGTTCCACCCGGGCTCGTCTCCTGTTCTATTAATAGAAGTCAGAGCACATTGGGGAGGGGAAACCAACCAATTAGAATCAAGCTGCACTACCAGTAGTAAACCCTCACCCAGTAATACACACACATACATACACTTACAAAGATGTCAGACTTGCTGTTGTCACTTATTGTCACCTGGATCAGCTCTCCGTGGGAGGCTGAGGTGTTATCCGACCCAGACCGCTAATGACGACCCCCACTGATGTTCTGTCGGCCATGTTGTGCTGCAAAAGTTGAAATTCACTCATCTGAGCCTGAGGGGCTGTGATGCACTTGGGAATGTTGTGGTAGCGGAGATGTAAATCAGAAATGTTGCAGCAGTTAAGTAACAAAAAGACATACAAGGTTTAAGTCTGGTTCAAATGTCTCCTGTGTACCCGCTGCTGCGGCGCAGAGGAAGCATACTTTTATCTCAGTGTTGAAGTGAAGTTGCAGATTCTGCTCCTACGTTTTGGGTCTAACATGTCTCCCGTAGGTGTTCAGGTGACTTGAGATCTGGTGGCCATGAAGGTCATGCTGCATTCACGTAAGGACAACAGAACAGGAAGAGCAAGGAGAATTTCCCATGACTGCGGCTTTTGCTGTGTTTTGCATTTGGAGCGTCTCACTAGTAAGTGAAACCTGAAACAAACAAACAGAGTAGAGCATCTTTTAAAGTAGCTGAATTGATTCTATTAGTGTTGATGCTGACTTTTATATGGATGTAACTGGATGCGATGGAGGCTTTGCAGTTTTTGCCAAGTGGAAGATATTGTACAAATCCCTGATTTCTCAGGGCACGATTTTCTCCACTCGCTGCTCATAATTATGATCTAAACGATATAACATGAACATAACAATAGCATCTGATTCACATTATACTTTTTAAACCCTTCACTGAGCTCTTGTGTCCTGCTCCGTGAGATATTTTACAACAGCTGTGGCCAGACAAAGGATGTTTTCATGTTGTCTGTCTGTCCCGTTCTCGTGATATCTGAGGAACGCCTTCTGGGAATTTCTTCAGATTGGCACAAACGTTCATTTGAACTTAAAGCACAACTGAATAAATTTTAGTGATCAAAGGTTGAAGGTCACTGTGACCTCACAAAACCTGTTTTTGGCCATAAGTCAAGAATTCACACAGTAATTATAACAAAATTTCACACAAATGTCTCGCAGGATGAAATGATGACACGATGACAACAGTCAAAGGTCGTCTTCACTGTGATATTAGGATGTTTTGCAAAAACACTTTTCTGTCCGTCATTCATCGCCGTAACACATCTTATAACATATCGTTAATTTATTTTATATTAACTTCTTATTATCCGTCACCGCTCTGAAGTTGTTAGATGGGTTCGATATCTGGACCCCCTCCCAACTCCATTTTATATTCAAACCAGACATTTGTCTGAGAAAATGTTTTAACCCTAATGACACACACAATTTATCATAATTCTGTCCATATACAGAACTCGATATAGACAGGAAGGACAAACAGACACAAAAACCTTTTTTTTGAGTTTCATAATCAATAAAAAAAAGTCAACTGGGATGAAAGTTAGATTTAAGATTAGTGCTGTATCAGCAACGTTTGAATATGAAAAGCTATAAAACCTTAAATGGCAATATAAACGGTGTGAACACATAAAACAAAGCGCACACAGACTGCACTGTAGAATCACTGGGAAGCGTAAACTTAATGTAGACAGCAGTATTCTCCTGTCAGATGGCTGATAATGATGAGGGTCTTATTATTGTGTCTTGCATACAAATATGTTCAGCCTGCTTGGGCCTATAACTCATCACACATTAACGTAAAGCAGATCCAGACTGCAGTGCATACATTTTCATACAATACCACCAAAAGTCCAAAAATCTTTCCAATTTTTGATGTTTTTTGTCATATTCAAGGTATCAAACCTCAATAACTAGATAAAGAAATACCAGTTCTTAGTTTTGCGACTAGAGATCTTTGGCTCTGTGATATTGTTTTTAAAGGAATAGTTTGACATTTGGGAAATATACTTTACAGCTGCCGGCTGTAGCTGCATGTTGAACGGACGGACCTGAGTGTTTTATCAGTTTTCTCGTCAATGAAGCGAACAAGCATAATTCTCAAACTACTCCTTTCATTTTTGCCTGCCTAATGTTGTTTTTAAAATGTCACAAAATGCCACTTTGTTCCCCCTGAATGAACTCCTTTTGTTTTTTCTTGACATAAATGTTAAGAGTATTGATCTTCCGCAGTAAACCCTAACGCACATAGACTCAGCTGAGTGTATGGTTTCTGGTGTTAAGTACTGGGGACAGACATGAAGATAAATAATTGATTGTGATTATGTACACGATTGAACTTTAAGTCAGCAGAAACATGCAGCAGCGTTGAGATGATCTTCTTTGTAGTAACCGTTTAGCCCTGGACGCCGAGGTTCCCTTTCAGCCAACATTATTGATTCTCTGCATTACTCCATCCTCTCTACCTTCCCTCTTGTTCCCTTTCATCCTCTAATTTGATCTCTCTCCCTCCCTCGGAGTCTCTCTTCATTGAGATGCCGTCCCCTTCCCCACATCCATCAGAGCATCGCCTCCCTCTCCCATTCCTCTTATCTCATTACTCTCTCTAATTAGCCCCAAACGAGCCCGTAGGAACCAATAACACGCCTCCACTCACGCATATCAATGAGATTCATAGCACACACACATCTGTAAAGTCATTTTTGATTTGTGTGCATGTGTGTGTGTTATTCACATTAGTCTTTTTGATATATGGATTTGCTGATGCGGCCATGAGTTTTGGCAGACTTTACTTTGGTTGATTATGCAAGAGAGAAGTGTGTGTGTGTGTGTGTGTGTGTGTGTGTGTTTGTGTGTTTGTGAGCGCTTGTGTGGCCAGCTTGCATCTCAGTTGGACACAGGAAATGAGTGTTTGGTCAGGAACAGATGATTGTGAGGCACTGTCCCAGGCAGAACTCTGTACCAGGTGGTTGCCAGTATACACGCACGGGCGCACACACACACACACGCACACACACACACACGCTGACCACTCACAAATAAACCCATGCACAAACAAGCAAACAAACAAGTCCAAGTTCATTCATGCGAATAACTCTGAGCCACGCCAAACCTAATGAGAATATTTCATGTTTTTATAAACACCTATAAACTCACTAGATTTCATGTTTTTCTTTATAGTTCTGCATGGATCGTTTGGACATATGCAGTAAATAAAGTGACATTCAGATTAAGCATATCAAGTGGTGTGTTTGACTGTGGCGAGCAGGTTTATTAGTCAGTTGTGTGTGACTGAGATGGGAAGTAACCCAGGCACAGCTGCAAGTGCAGCTAAACAAACACTCATACATAAAAGATGAGTTCCTCTCCCCCCCCCTCACATGCACACACACAAACACACACATCTATACATATATATATATATATATATATGTGTGTGTGTGTGTGTGTGTGTGTTTACCTGAGTTTATTGACTAATCTTTTTGTAGGATTTCATTCACCACCTCTCTGTGTACCCAGGAACTGGACAAACAAGGCTTCTCAGTTTCACTTGTTATTTTAAACTGGTATGGATCTGTGCACCTGTGTGTGTGCATCTGTGTTTATTTCTGTCTTTTCTCCTCTCCTCTCCTCTCCTCTCCTCTCCTCTCCTCTCCTCTGGCCTCAGTTTGTCTGAGAGTACAGAAAAATACCTTTCGGTGTTTTTATCATCGCCGCTCAGCTATGAATCTGTGTCCGTGTATGAAATGGGTTATGCCGCTTCTAACCGAGCCACAGCTCAGCTGGCGTTGTGTAATGAATTAACAGCATTGCATATTATGACTGTTTGTGCAAGCGGGTCATGGTGAATCAATAGCATCTGAGTGGAAGGCAACAAAATCTCTCATCCTCATCTTTGTTTCACAGCTGTATCTGTCTTTTTCTTTTCTTTATTTGTACATGTCTTTATCTGTACACCCCTCCAACCCTTCTCTCTCCCTCGTTTTCCCTCATATACCCAGAAGCAATGAGTGACTTGAAGGGCAGAGGGTGAAAACACAAATTAACCACAGAGAGCAAGTGAGTGACAGAGGCAGGGAGGAGAGGGGAATGGAGGGATAGACCATGTAAAAAGAGATGGGAGAGGGAGATTGTCTCCGATATTGATCTGGTAATCCTCGTTGTGCTCTCTGGCGATTCTAATCTTCCTCCTACACAAGATGAGGAGACGCAGGGAAAGGGCGAGAGAGAAAAGGAGTACATGAGGGTGGGAGGGATGGAGCGAGGGAGAGAAGTGAGGAGGGGATGACAAGAGAGGAGGAGCAGTGCCATCCAGTGGTGCAGAGGACTGCTGCAGCATCGAGGGTTCCTCCCACTGCTTCATTGATAACATCTGTTAATGGTTGCTCATCTGTGTTGGTTTGTGTGTTAACAAAAATGGCTGCTCATTCATAACTACACGAACCAAACCAACCTGTCGGCTCCTCTCAGTCTTTGGCTCAGAGGAGGCAGTGAAACAGTGAACATATGGTTGCTGTGACACACTCTGACCTTGAGTGTGGTATTTTGGGAGTAAAGCACATGCAAATAGAGCCAGCCCCCCCCCCCCGTGACCCTTAAGGATAAGTAGTATAGAATTTGTAAGTTTTATATTGAGATATGCAAATTAGGCTTTCTAATTTATCCTGCTTGCATATATTCATTTGTATAATTTGCATACATTTCCAGAGCTGATATCTGGACGCTGGATGAAGTCAGGTTAAAAATTCTTGTTTCAATTTGTTGACATATTAGAGTCAAAGGTTTTAATATCACACCATAAACCAGAAAATACTGTCCACAGTCATAAAAAGATATTTAGGAATAAAATGTTGTGTAAATCATGCTATTAATGATGTAACTCCTATGTAAAAGCTTTCAGATTATAGATAGGAATAACACTGTAAGGTTTGGTGTAAGTACGTGCTACTGAAGTGGAGATTTCTGGTTCTGGAGTATGAGAAAAAACTAATTTTGAAATAACGGCCTTTAAGGATATGAATTTTTGAAAAATCTATAGACGCAAATAGGCTAAGTGTAGTAAAATAAACCCCATGAATGTGTATTTTGTATGTTTTCTCTCCACTTGTCTGAAAGAAGAAGCCCAAAATTGCCCCAAATCTCAAATTTGACCAGTGTATAAAAAATAAAATGTGCCTGTAGTGTCTCACTTTTGCTGCATATAATTGATATTTTTATGGATAACATGACACGTACGTATTGGAAGAGGTGTTTCTTATAGTGATGAAGCCTCAGAGGAGAATTATCATCTAACTCTGCACTTCCCCTCAGCTCTACAGAGCATTTTGGTTTTGGTTTGCATTGTTTTTGGTTTTATAGGTCGCAGCTTAAAGCAGCAGTTGGTAACTTTTCTGAAATATCTTTGACATATTTGCTGAAACTGTCACTGTGTCCTCATAGAAGTACATGAGACCATCAATCTCTGAAAAAATCTGTGCTCCTAATATCATTTGCAAGAATCCACCACCTGAATTTTTATCTGCTTGCGGCATAAGCAGATTCACCATAATAACTTCTGAAGATGAAATGCTGTGCTTGCTTTTTCTCGTTTCACACTCATCACAATTTTACTACTGCATCTGTATCAACCTAGATTACCATTTGTTAAATATAACTGTAAAACTATTTCATTTCTTAGGTTATATTAAAAACAAAATGAGCATGGTTTTTGAATGAGACGTTCAACAATCAGACTTGGGTGAAATGTTCTGGTGTCCACATACTTTTGGCCACGTAGTATATCAGCATACACTCTGTTCAAAGCTCTTTCTCACACACAGAAACCTATTTTCTGCCTGCCTCTCTATCTCCTCTACGCTCCCTCCAGCTACACTGTGATGACCTCAAGAGTCATTTATTAACATGGATTATATGTCGACAGGAACAAAACCTGGCAGAAAACCAGCGGATACACTTCACTCTCTCTCTGTCTCTCTCTCTCTGTCTGTCTCTTCCTCTGAACCAATACTCCACCAGAGGCCTGACACAGAGATTGAAATGAAAGGAAAGACAGACGCAGAGAGAAAAGACGGAGGAATATATGAGAACAGAAGAAAGATTGACCATCACTGGCCTTTTCTCAGCTCATCATTCAGAAGGCTCTGGGTTTGATTTTCTCTCTGTGCTCGAGATGAGCCATCAATAACTGTGCTGTTAAAGTCAAGCGGCGAGTTACTCCGCTCGTCTGGTGGGGAGATCAGAGGAAAGGAAAGGGAAAAGGAGGACAGGTAACTCTGTTGCTGTGCAGAAACACACATCCAGTCTCTTGGTGTGTGTGTTGTACTCAAGCACAGGGGATTGAATTCAAATGGACCCCTTTAAGGAAACACTGACACTGGTGCAACGTCTAATAATGTCCCATTTTCCCCTTTGTTACACATACTAGCAAAACACCTGCAAAACTGATGACGTTCCCATCAGCCTCAGCTGCTTTTACAGTTCTTTAGTTCTTGAAGGCTGGACGATCTTCACATACCTGGAGAGAGGGGAAGCCAGGTGTCAACAACAAACATTCACAGATTGAAGCTCGGCATTCACCATGAAATTCCTGCCTTCTAAGCAGTATGAGAGCACTCTTGCTCTTCTCTTAAAAAGAAACACGACTTTCAGTCCAGCAGTTTTGTGTTTTCTGGATGCTGTCAAATAGACAAAATACCATTTTTGTCAATTTTGACTCAACATGAGATCTGCCAACTTCAAACTCTGACGGGAAATCAATGACAGGCCACTCTATATACCCACAATGCCCCACCTTGGCCTCGCTGTGAGCAGCGATGTAGCCCATGAACAGGATGCTGGCATACATGTTGAGGGAGAAAACGGAGGTACCAAAGTCGCAGTGGACCAGCAGGATGATGACCGAGCTGCTGGCGGAGGTGGTAATGCAGGTTGGGAGGCAGAGGCAGAGCAGGAAGTCATAAAACTTCATGATGAAATCGTTGAGGAGGACACCCACCCGCTTTAAAAACTGGGGGTTAATGGTTAAGATTTAGACATTAACATACAGCACATTTTTAACCTTAAAAAAGGATTTGACCTGATGGACAGAAGATTCACCTCTGACTTGAATGTGTCCAACTAAAAAACAAACAGAGTATTGTTTCAGTCTTCTAACTCATAGCCAAATAAAAGGCTGTCTCAGAGTTTTTTCAAATGTGCCATCTTGGATGATTATTGAGAGTTTCTGCAGCTACACGCAAAGGACGCTGTAAAAAACTGATATCAACGAGGAAATGAAAACACCCGCTGTATCATTTCTTCAGGGAATTATTAACTCATCCTGAAAAGGCATAAATCACCTGAACAGGCAGGAAAGTGACTGTGACCTGAGATGTTAAAACTCATCAGAAACACCAGAATGTAGATGATCAGGGCTGAAATGTCGATCTGATCATAATTAGTCTATTGGTTGACTTCTGTCTGGTTAGTAACTGACATGTTGAAGCATGAAGTCACCTCTCCTACTGGGTCACTCATTTTTCTGGTTGATTTTAACAGATTACAGAACAGCATAGGCACAAAAACACACCCTCTGTAATGCTCAAGATTGTTTAATTTTTAACACTAACATAAGACCTACAGAAAAACCACAAAGCACGAGCAAGTACAGACATGGAAACAACACCAAAACAGCAGTAGTACCCTCTCAAGATATATCACTTAAAGGAAGCAGAGGATGGTTTCAAATCAAATATTGTACCATCAACTCTGTGTTATGTATCCTGCTGAATGTTCAGCGGATCTGATATAAACACAGATTTGTGGATTTAAAGATAAAATACCTGCAGCAATTACTGT
The DNA here is from genome assembly GCF_042242105.1 of Pempheris klunzingeri. Lineage (NCBI taxonomy): Eukaryota > Metazoa > Chordata > Actinopteri > Acropomatiformes > Pempheridae > Pempheris > Pempheris klunzingeri. The sequence continues at coordinate 6,283,879 of NC_092014.1, forward strand.
ACCTGTCTGCACCTGTCACTGTCTAATAGAAACACTTCTCACTTACTGCTTCCTCCTTTGAAGCCTCGACAGCGGACACACATGCAGTCACACACACACACACACACACACACACACACACACTGCTGGTGTGATGACCTTTTATCTTCCTGTCTAGCTGTAACGAACAAGCCACAACGACCACTGCAAATACTTTATAGCCACGTCTGTGCTTCATATGACGGCAATGACTGTTCATCAGTCCACGTTATTCCAGACTGAAATATCTCAACAAGTATTCAACAGATTGTCAATTAAATTTGGTGCAGATGTTCATGAATCCTAATGACTGTGGGGAAATCCTGACGTTTGTTGATGCAGAACCACAAACCTTTCACTCATTGAGTGAAAAGGTTTGACATCTGCTCAAGTGGAGTGGCACAAACCTTTCACCATGACTCTGACTTCTTTGGTTTTGAAATTTGCCAACAGGTGTTAAAGGTCCTTTGAAGGTAAATTTTCATGACTTTAGCACTTTGGTACTTTGGACTTTTGTGATGGTGTCTGCACATTTTTTCTGTCCATCTATCGACTCATTATCTGCTGTTTATTCAGGTCCTGGTCTGAAAGTAGCCACATCTTCGCTGAGCCATCAGGCTTGATAGGATATACACTATAATCCCTCCTGTGGTCTGGCTCTGGGGTCCCCTCTAGTTCGACTTACCCGTGTGTCACAGGGATGCATCTTTATCAGACGTCTGAACCACCTCAGCTTTTCCAAAGTGTTGCAAAGGAACAGCAGTTCTCCTTTGCACATTAGGTTTAATGAGTAACTAGTTAAGGATGACTGTGAGTGTTACACATGGACTTCAAATACTGACGCCATGAGTGCAAATCCCATCATAAAAAAGGTTCAAAGGTTAAAGATTTTAGAATATAACATTCGTTTTGAGCTTAAAACTGTCACTGACGTTAAAAATATCAGAATCTGTTTTAAAAAAATAGAGAATAGAGGAACTCTGTAAAACCACCAAATTCCCAGAAACAGAGCGATGATGTGACCTTGGCTTGGTAAAATCCCTGAATAATAATGCAAAGCTTGCCAATGGCACATGCTTCCACAGACACACCCATACACAGACTGTTTAAAAGCCCTGTTTACAATTTACTTAACAGACTGACCGATAGAGTCCAGCTCAGCTGTGGACCCTCCTCTCCATGATGATGCTGCAGGTAAGAGCTCAGGCAGACTCTATGCAACCTGCACGGTTAATGACGAATTATCTTAATGATCTCTGCTCCTGTTTTCATCATCCTGCCTGGATGTGCGTTTATAAATGATTCTCATAATGTTTAATATTTTAAATTGAAGTAAATTGTATGAAACCTTAAAAAATAATGAAACACTTTTATGACCTAATGACTTATTCTCATAATGTGCCGATTAGAATTAATGTTAGTAATTATAAGGTGTTATTAGTTCCAGAGCAGCTATGTACTATCCAAATTCAGAAAACCAAAACAAACAGCTGACTGTGAATACAAATACTTATTCAGTGAAGCAAATGCTTGTGTTAAAATAAACAGTTAAAAATTAATGTGATCTATAAATTGACGTCTATTGACAGGGAGTTAAAGTTTTTCCTAAATCGTTAAAGTATTTCATTCAAATTAATTTTAACTTAATTCAGCCCAATTGATTACAAAAATATGCCTCTCTCTCTCTCTCTCTGTTGTCATAATGCATATTTGTTGTTTCATGTTATTGAGGGTATTAGTGTTGACTTTAGAGTGTTGTTAGTTTTTGTTAGTTACATATTAACAGGCACACTCAGTTCCAGTGAGCAGATGTGATCTGTTTACAGATTTTATATCTTTGATACTAGCAATTACAATAATAGTAATAATAATTATATTAGATATTAGAATATCTATCTATCAATCAGTTTTGTGGTTGTTTTAAAATGAAATTCATTGAACCAAACCTGATTTAACACCGCCCGGTTCAGAAAGGCTCAGGCTGATATCAGACGCAGCTTTTCTGTAATGTAAACACCCAGTGGGATGTGTTCAAACTCACACAGTCAGCAGGAAAAACACAAATGTTGTAACTGATGTTTGCTGCCAGTGACGTAACTGTAGTTTCCTACGAGGCGAAACAGTCAATGCACACAATAAAATAAAAGTTATCTAACTTATAACGCGACAAAAAGTAAAGGAGTGGAGATGGGCTTGGTGGATGGGGTTAATAATACTTTAAGATATAATGTCTCATTTCTACATATTTATGGGTCTGTCTCACACTAGATTTCGCTCTGGGCATGTAAACCCATGTATTCGCTGCTTCTCTGCAGCTGTTGTGTGTGTGTGCCACTTAATTCAGAAAATCCCCACAATAAACACATTAAATTAGCATTCAATTCTGCCCTGTGTGTTAATATGCATATGGGGAAGTTATTAAGAAGAATTGTAAATCAAATGATAATGTTTGTGCAATTACTCAGAGTTAATGAAAATGTATTCAGAGGTATTCGATGAATCCTCCTTATTAGTTATGACAAATGGTTCTCCCATTAACATTTTGTCACAAAACATTAATGAAACATCTGTCAAGTCACAAAATTATTCAAAATATCAGTAAAATGTTCACAGACAACGTATTTCATTTGGGGACATTTAGGGACATTTTTGGCGCAGAGTGGGAATGAAAGAGGCTCCATTCTCCCTATTACAAGCCAGTGTACCATCAAAATGATGCTGAAGCTGTTAAATAGTTGCATAATGCATATACAGAAAATACAAAGTCCAAACAAAACAAACATTTAACAGCGAGGCACTGACTTTGGCATCATCAGTTAATATTAAGCATCAATAATGAAATTCTATTCACCTGTTTAGTATCGGGAAAAGAAACTTTTCTCCTGGTGCCTCCATGATTTTGAGTGAAATATTTAAACAAATTGTGAATTGGTCAACATTAACTTGTGTATAGACGTTCACGTCCTCCTCAGAACTAATGTTAACAACTTTGGTTTCTTTAACTTTTCATTTAGCGGCATCATCAGGTCAAAACTTTAATTTTAATAAAACTAATGACATCATCATCAGCCTCAGCTAGACTTTGTATTTAGTTCTAATTAGCAAATTAATAAGCTAACATGATAAATTAAGATAGTGACCATGGTAAACTTGTTTTAGTAGCCTATTTATTCAGTCTCCATATCCCAACTTAATGAAACAGTAATAAATTATTGGAGTCCTGTTTTAAACATCTAATGTTCCCCAGACTGAAATGACTGTTGCTCCTGCAGTCATTGAATCGAACTGTAGAGAGGATTTTTTCTTTCCACTTTATTTGCATTGCCTTTTATGAGTAATGTCTATGGTGAAATTAAATCTATTAATCACTGTAAAAGGTGCTGTAGATATCATTTATCTCTTCGCTTTCACATCCAGGTAACATTATTCGTAGCTCTGCTGGTCCTTATGACCTCAGTTCACTCTGACCTGCAGTTTCATCTGCCCATCGACTGTGATGACATCTATCGCCGTGACAACACCACCTCCAGTGGGGTGTACATCATCTACCCGGGAGGTCCCACCACACCCCTGCAGGTCTACTGCGACATGGACACTGACGGAGGCAGATGGACTGTCAGTACAGCTCCTGGTTGTAGAAACACATGACAGTCATGTTAGGGTCATTCATTTGCTCATTTTATCACTGAGCTAAAACATTTCTATATGAATACTACTACTGTAGTGTTACTTGTTGGTAAAATTTTAACATCTCACCTCCTCACATTCTCCCTCTCAGGTATTTCAGAGGAGGATCGATGGGACTGAAAATTTCTTCAGGCCCTGGAAACACTATAAAACTGGATTTGGGAATGTGGCTGGAGAATATTGGCTTGGTGAGTTAAAAACATGGAGTGAGGTGAGAGTTAAAGTATGAGGGGTGTACTGTGTCACTCTCTGCCCCTGGAAATTAGAATGGCAAGCTTTCTCTGTATTTTTAAAAGAAAAGACATTTTTAACCTTTAACCCTTTAAGTCTTTTTAACCTGGCTTTTAATTTTGATCTTGAGCAATGTTGTGGTCTTAGTTTTCAAGTTCTAATCATTGTTTTCTTTTTTTATTATTATCATTTTCATCCCTGGTGTTCATTTTATTGACTGTTATTGATTGATTTCTTGACATTTTATAATTTTTTATTGTATTTTTGCTAGTTTGTTTTATTGTTCCTATGTGAAGCATTTTGAGCTGCATGTGTAAATGCAGGTGCTATATAGATAAAACTGAGCTGATTAGGTGAGGGGCTTTGGTGCAGGAGGTGAAATGAAAGTGACGGTTGTGCACCTTCTCAGGCCTGCACAACATCTTCCTGCTGAGTATGAGGAAGGAGAACGAGTTACGCGTCGACATGGAGGACTGGGATGGAGAGAAGGCATCCGCCCAGTACTCCTCCTTCTCAATTGGTTCTGAGAGCTCTGGATATCAGCTTCACCTGGGCAGCTTCACAGGGGGAGGGGCAGGTGAGGACCACTGTGATCTTCTTTTGGGAAGTTTTGGATTGAATGATGGTTCTGTAAATAATACAGGATGTTTTTTTTTATTGAAAAACATTCCTTTATTCCTTTTAGGCTTTTTAGAATGAAGACTGATTTTCAATATATAGAAAAATGGGTCCTTTAATCATTTGTTTTTCCAAGTTAAGTTTTGTTGTGTCCTTACAAAAGTGGATATGATACTGTGAACTAACAGCCCTGGAAACCATAATGACAGCTCACACTGATTTGTGTGATGCCAGTGAAAATCTTGTTCTCCAGAGACAAAAAAAAGAGCTTTCCAAAACAATAGATTCATTTCTAAAATAGTAGGCCTGTGTAGCACATTTATATGTAAAAATAAAAAACCCAAACTTGTTTATCTTTAGGATTTATTAAGCAGAGCATCCAGTCTGAAAAGGTAAGAGATTGTTCAGCTGGTATCAGCTGGTATGGGACTGTGCAAGAATTATTACAGTAAGAAGGAAGCTGATTAGATCTATGCAGTGTATCACTTCATTTGTTTGTTTTCTGTCTGAATGCATATATACAGAAAGCTACAGAAGGATATCAGGCAGCTCAGCCATCATGAACTATGCAGAAGAACAGCACTGGATTACAGCATCACACTGATATCAAAGCCCTCGCTGAGGCTCGTAGGCTGAAGTGTATCTGAGGAGTCAATCCAAAAAAGCTCCCTTTGGCATGTCTTTCTTTCCATATGTCCTCTTCTTGACCATTCAATGTGCTCAGTGCCCTGGAATCATAGAGAGGAGATAGGGTGCGAAAATTTACTAAAATCATGGGCAACAGGATAGTTTACATCATTGCATCTGATGTAGCTCTTGTGCTCAACAATCCTTCGTTTCAGTATCATCAATAATTTCTTTGAACCTCTCCCTTTGACTTCTTGTATCAAATATATACAATACTCACAAAAAGTTAGGGATATTCGACTTTCAGGTGAAATATATGGAAAATGTAAAAAGTGAATGTTACAGTGATATTATATCATGAAAGTAGGGCATTTAAGTAGAAGCATGCAATGGTCATTTTATTCATTTTAAACAATTTATTGAAAGAAAATCTAACAGTGGTAGGTATACCACAACAAAAAATGTTCGGTGCCTCAATAAATTGGGATGTGGCCAAAGGACGTCCACTCCTCTCCTTTCTGTGACTCTTCCAGTCTCTGTATCACTGTTCCAACCTCCTGATGACACTCTGTGACCCTCTAAGCTCAGTGAACACCTCCGTCTGAGGACTTCCTGTTTGAAGCCTCCAGTGTTGAGGTGCTGCTGATCAATAGTTAGGTGTCGTCTTGGTCTCATGATGTCAGAATGTGAACAGCATGATGAGGAGGACTGTTTAAATACCAATTCTACCTGAAGCAGGAAATGTATTGGTGGATTCATGGATCAAACCTGTTGTGAATTTTGTTGTTAAGCTTCTTGTTAGAGAACAGCAACTTGTGCAAAAAGTACTGAGACACTGAACAGTTGGACATGTGCATTCAAAGGTTTAGAGAAGGTCACATTAAGTTCACCTGGAAAGGTTAGAATGCATTTTAGGTTCATCCTGAAATTTCACCTGAAAGCCGAATATCCCTAACTTTTTGTGAGTAGTGTATATGTTTTTTCATTATACTGTAAGTAAGAGGACTGAAATAAAATAGAATATAAATCCAGATTAAAAGTCCAAAAACTCTAAAGGCACAAAAAAGTTGAAAGTAATGCATCTCTTCTTTGTTACCTGATGTTTTCACAGCAAATTACTTTTATCCTTTTCAACATCTTACATTTAACACACTGGATCTTCCCTTTAAAGCACAAACATGTTCAGGTGATTATACGCTATTGAAAACATAGTTATGAATACTATATTCCATTTTTGTTAATAGATCCCCCCTAAAACCTAGACACTGAACCATCTATAGTAGGGCAGCAGCCCTGGATGGACAGCAAGTGCTTCTGAGTTTCAAAGAGCAACTATGACCTCGTCTAATGTCGTTTCTGTCTTTATTTCTAGAGGACAGTCTTTCAAATCACAACAACATGAAGTTCACCACCTTTGACAAAGACCAGGACGCGTGGGATACCAACTGCGCTCAGAGTTATCTGGGTGGATTCTGGTACAACGAGTGCCACATGGCCAACCCCAACGGCATGTATGCACCTAATGGAGCCATCGCATTTGAAAACGTCCACGTCATTTGGTACCATTGGAAGGGCTGGAACTACTCCCTCAAGACTATTTCCATGAAGATCAGATCAGTCGCTGCGTGCGCATGCAAACATTAACCTGATTAGCCGCAGATTAACTAGATTATGGTAATACTTCACCCTCCATCAGGTGAGGAGAGTTTGTACAAGGGGGAGAATCATTTCTAGCACCTGTGTTGTTCCTAATGAGTTTTATACAAACAATATGTACTGAAAAATGTGAGAAAAGTCACTTTTCTTTCTTCATTGAATGATTCAAAAATACAATCAGTCAGATTATTTTATGTCAACAAGCTGAATGCATCTGCCTCCAGTGTTATCATTATTCTATTTTATTTTATCATGACAATTGTGGAGAACCACTCAATGTAAATGAAATAAAACACAAATGTTTCCACATGCATCCCTAATTGACTGACATGAATACTTAGAGCAGCACCCAAAGTAAAACAGAAGTCACTCCCTGCCCCTGATCACAGGAACACCAGATATCTATTAAAAATTTTATAGATGTTAATGTTGGAGCAAGTCGTATAATTTTAACAGCTGCTCTCCTCTGAAATGAAAAATTAATGTTTTCCCCACAATCTCCATTTGAGTGTGAGTGACTGAGCAATAAGCTATGGAAAGCCCAACAGCTCAAAAACACACTCCTTTCAACACATTAACAACACTAATCATGTACAAACAACATGTTGTCAACGTGTTGTCAGCACATTCACAACATGCTGATTTTACTCATGGTGACATGTTGACAATGAGTTGATAACATCCGACTGATAACTTTGGTAACATTAAGACAACTGATTTTCCACACATCAACATGTTGTCAACATGTTAATAGCATGTTGTCAGTACATTCTTAATGTGTTGACAAAAGCTGTTCGCATGTGGTTAATATGTTCTTAATGTGTTCTTAACATGTTGAAAATCTTTTATATTTGAACTGTTGGACTTTCCATATCTGTCATAATTGTTACTTGTCCTAACCTGTAAAATCTTTGGCTGACGCATGTAACATAGCTAATCCACGTCCCTCTGAAGATTAAAACAACTGACTAAAACTGTCTCATAAACACCAACAGCACATCTCCTGCAACGTTAACGTTAACAGATGGTTTTTTAATAAGTCTGAGGGCTAATGTTAGCATGGCTAGTGAATGGTAGCAAACGTTTTAACTAACATTCACTTGCTGAAGTTGTTCACTGGTATATAAACTGGATAACAGCGGAGTAACAAACATGCTGCCTCTGGAGGCCCACGACAAATACTCCAACATGACTGGTGATGTTGAAGCTGTTCCCGGGAGGCTCTCCATTTTGAACAAAAAGAAACTTCTGTCATTCATCTCGACATGATTGAAACTAGTAGACATTACATCCCTCAAGATTGAAAGACTGACATACTGCATGTTCAAAACAGAAATATAAATCAGTTGTGTAGTATACACTAACTGCATATTGGAAACTGAAGAATCTATTATCTCCACTTTTTTCAGCTTGTATGTGATGTACCTCATTATTTATCTGATGTTTGATAAGTCTGATAACTTTTTATGATAGCCACAATAATTAAACTATCTGAATAAATAAGCCTACCAGTTTGTAATCCTCTCCTCACCTGCTCCTTCTGCTTCAGAAATCTTCAAAGCCAGAGGTTCAACTGTTGAATGCACTTTGACTTTAAAAGTTTGAAAAGCCAAGTGTTTGTTAGCGTTTGCAGGTTAATAACAGACAGGATACATGTTAACTAAACACACGGTGTCACCCTTGTGCTGCCTTTAAGGGACCGACAGGTGTGGTTTCAACAGGTGAGCTGACGTCATCTCACACATGCAAAGAAAAGTCAAAAGATGCAGTGACGTGGTGCTGGATGAAGAGGAAGGCAGAGACATTACACCGGTTATATTATTACCACTAGACTGCAGTGAAAACATTAACATGTCACTGCAGTAAACTAAATAACACAACAGAGAAGCAGAAGTTGTCACTTCAGACATGAATCTACGCTCTTTTTTCCAATTATTCCAATTTTAAACAATAAGGTTAGTGGTTCAACATCATGCAAATGCTCTCTTGTCCCTGCAAAAATGGCACAAAATGACCACAATTTAAAACTTTACTATCAGTTGTATATTTTACTTTTGTTTCTTCACACGGTCCTTTAAAATATATATTAATATTTCACTTGTACTTTAGTTAAAGAAGAAGACATGTTTGTGTTTGTGGTTACTGGGATCACAAATGCAACTTGAGAAATGGGTTAAAAATCTTTTTTTGATGCATTTCTTTTTTTTTGGAAAAGTCTTTCAGGATTGTGGAAATACCTTAAAAACAGCAGGAAGTGTTGTTAAATGATTTTCTGAGCTTTTCAAGGATCAGCAGGAAAATCTGCTGCCAAGACCTTAATTTGAAAGGCGCCTGGGTACCGTGGCTGTTCATTTAGTGTATTGGAGTGAAACATTTTCATCTGGAGTATAAAAATATTACCGATCAGCACACATAAATGTACTTCACTTACTTTCCACCACTGTCAGGATTCATCCTGCTGGGAACATGAATGTCTGTACCGAATTTGATGCCAACTTATATTGCAGACGGGAAGATTTTCCATTGGATCAGTGAAACCTTTGACCCGCTGGAGAGTTGGGGCATGAGGAGGATTCATCCTCTGCGGAACATGAATATATGTATGTCAAAAATTTCACAGCAGTCCATCCAAATACTGAAAAATGTAGTCAGTCAGGATTAACAATAGTTTTACTACGACTTCTACAACTGGTCGCTGTAGTAGTGACAGACATGCATATCACTTGATTGTCATTCAGGAAGAGCCATCATACAGATTTAGAAAATTAAATTATTATCATTATTATTGCTATTATTATTATCCTCCATTTTCTTCTGGGGTAAAATACCTCAAAATTAAACCAGCTTTAACAATAATTAAGTAAACTTTCAAGTAGGTTAGTGAAGATCATCGAAGTCAGGATTCATCCTGCTGGGAACATGACCTAAATGAACGAATAAAAACCAGGCCAAATTAACCCTTGTCATTATTTTACAGGTCCCACCGCCTGGTGATTTATTTAGGAAATGTCCGCAGCGATTAATGATTTATTTTTATTTATTAATCTCGGGTGCATCCTCATAACTGGAGTGTTTTACTGCCAGAAAACATGTGTTTATTTAAAGGTTCCGCCTTACTGGAGCGTTTATGATGGAAATAACCTCAAGCTGCGTCTTTAAGATAAAACAAACAGAAACGCCGCTGGTAGGTTTTCCCACACCAGGTCCTCCCCCTTCTCTCTCTCTCTCTCTCTCTCTCTCTCTCTCTCTGTCTCTCTCTCTCTCTCTCTCTCTCTGTCTCTCTCTCTCTCTCTCTCTCTCTCTCTCTCTCTCTCGGACCCAAACTTGTTTCAGGAAAAAGCGCCTGAACATTTTTTTTCTCTCTGGAAGAAACAGGACAGGCGCGTCCGTGCCAAGGAGAAGGCGTAGACTTCCTCCAAACATTTCCTCCGCCATCTCCGCTTTCGAGACTCAGAAAGTTTTGTGTGTGTGTGTGTGTGTGTGTGTGTGTGTGGAATCTTTGAGAGGAGAGAGGACGTTTTTCTCTTTCTCCTTCCTCTCCCCCTCCTCCCGTCATCCATCCGTCCGTCCGTCCGTCCACCTGGTTGTTTTCTTTCTTGTGCTGTAAAACAACAGAGGATTCCTCCATCTGAAGTGTTGCAGACATGGACTGGGGAACAGATCTTTGGGTAAGTTGACAGCTGACACAGAAGAAGCGAAACCTTCATGGAGAAGTCATTACCAAAAAAAAAAAAAATGCCTTCACTCATGTAAAAGTTGTCCTGCTATTGTTTTCCGACGACACAGTGTGAACTCAGGACTGCTGTTTTTCCACGGCAGGCCTGAGTTATGTGAGTTTGAACCAGCAGCAGGAGGCTTTTTCTACAAAAACTGCAGCCAGAGGGTTTCGCAACTCCTGCTGCATACCTAATCATAAGTAGAGGGGAAAGAGGAGAGGTTTATTGCTCTCTCTGGCCACCTTATCTACACACTGTGGGCTACACACCTATTTCTATCTCATTCCTTCTTCACGCATGCTTGAGCCCGAGCTTTGCTTTGTGGCAACACTTCCCTGGAGGTGCTGTCCTCTGTTTTGAAGTTTATCTACTGACTGTGTCTGTTCGGTGTCTCTGAGCTGAAGACCACAGTGACAGTCATCAGGTCGGGCGACCATCCCCATCACTCACTCCAGCCCGACACCAGTGTCCTCTGTGGAGTCGGTGAGCAATAAAGTTAAGGGGGGCTGAACTGGAGTGGCCGCTCTTTTAGTGCTGCAAGTAACTTTTGTTTTCATTTTGATGCGTTTCCTGGTTCCACAGTCGATCGTTTGGCCTATTAAATATCAGAGTTTGGTTAAAAGTTGTGTCCAAGCTGCTTATTTTTGTCCGAGCAGCAGTCTAAAACCCAAAGACATCCTGTTTACTACCTCATGCAACCCAGAAAGGCAGGAAATCCTCACATTTGAGAAGCTTAAACATAAGAATGTTTGGCATTTTTGCTCCATAAACTATCTGTCAATCGTCAAAATACCTCCTGATTAATGACGATCAGTTGATCACTAAGAGCACTTATTTCAGCTCTACACTGGTTATAGATGGGCTGATGTGGATCCTGACAATGCATGCTATGCGCAGTATGTGTTTCAGACTAGATACCCTGGCTTGAACTGGTCATGATCGTTGGTTTAATAGTTGGCAATGACGACCAGACAGGCCTAATTTTCGCAAATCCTGCTCAGATTACGGTCAAAGTCTAAGTGCATGCCTCTGAGATTATTCCACAGCGAAACAGACTGGGTGAGGCTGTTGGGCAGTTTAATGCTGCGATTGTTGATAAAGAGTTATTCAAAATCATTCAGCTGCTGCTGTTTGTCGTGTGTTGATAGGATATGATAAACAGCAGCATAGTCAAACTATTGTGGGAAAATTCAAATATATAATGGCTAGAGCTGAAACCATAAACCTTTAGAATGATAAATCTATTATTAATCTATAAAAAGGCCCATCAGACTCTCCTAAAGCCCAATGTGATACCTTAATGATGCTTGTTTTGTTTCACCAACCGTCCACACCTGAAGATATTCAGTTAAAAATCACATGGGGCAAAGAAAAGCAGCAAAAAAGCTCACATTTGAGAAGCTTGTGAATCAAGAGATTCATCGTTTTCTCATTTCAGCTGCATGCACGGCTGTTTTGACAATCAGTGCGATCATTGTTCAAGCATAAATGTCAAACATAAACCAGTTCTACCTCAAATGTTTCTGCTTTTCTTTCTCAATTGATAGTCATCTGAATATCTATGAGTTTAGGACTACTGGTCAGACAATACAGGTAATCTGAAGGCGTCACCTTTAGGACATTGTGATTGGCTTTTTACTCTACCTGATGGTTTATGCTATATCAGCTTGTCCCAACATCACTGAAGCTTTGTGACGTTTACACTCACGGGAAGATGAAACTGCAGGACTTAATGGTTTTTATGGCTGTATCATATCAAATAAGAATATTCTAATTGATATAAATCAAAATATTCTTCTTTATCAATTTAGACACATTTCCCCCATAAATCTGCCCAACATATCGGGCAGAATTGGAAACTTTGTCTAGTTCGGAGGGTTTGAACACTGTTCAATACTGCGGCTCATCATGACCGACTCAGCTGCCAGTCGGTGAGATTTAAGGTGTCAAAGCCACCACCTATCTGTAAATATGGCATATACACACAACATAACCCAGTTAGACCACAACGGTTTTTGACAAAAATAACCTAATAGCTGCTCTGTAGTTAATCTGTCAAACTAAGATATTTCATAGGTTTAAATGGTGCAACCCAATTTAGTAAATCAGCCAGAAACCAGAAGTTACCATTAACTTAATGAGGACTTTACAGGCATCCTCGCACAGATTTCTGAATATCTGATGCAACCTAATCTGGCTTTTCAAGTTCAAACTTTTAATGTAGCCTCGGTAAATGTTTACTAAGTGGAGATTTACACTTACCAAACTAATTCTTATGTAGAGATGAAGTCCTAGCCCACTACGACCCATGTGACCTGACATTTGATGAAGTCCTTGATAACAAGGACTAATAGTGTAAACTGTAATGTAATTGTTTACAGGTCAACTAAATCAGACAATACAATCCTTTTTAATCTCTATGAGGTGTGTACACACAGTAGGCCTCCCTACATCACTGGAATACAACATATATACACATATATGTACATGCAAGTGAACTGGGAAGATTCAAAATTACATTTCACAAAAATAATATAATAATAATAACCTCAAAAGCACAAAACATACAATAACATTTGGATAAATGATTAGAGGATCTGTTCTAAACTGCATGAATACTCCACAATCATTTCTCTATCGATGCATGCATCAATAAAACAATGTCATATTTACATTTTAAAGGACTGGCAGCTAAGATTCAGTGTAGTTTGTCTCCCTAAAACTGTCATTTTTGGAAGTTATGGTAGAGAGTTATGATGCTACAGTGACCTGCATAGTTGCTTTCAGCAGAGCAGAGCTACAGATATCCCCCAGCAACAGATTTGCTGAAGTCTTTAGTAGCTTAGATATTCAAGTTTTAATGGCGCAAAACCCCCAGTTTGAACTATTTATTAGTCATTAAGAGCTTCACACAAACTTAGAGATGGATTTACGGATAGCTGGTGCAGCCCAATCCCTATTGTTTTGCAGCTTGCATTATGATTAAGGTGAGCTAGAATGTGACCTCAGATCAGCCTGGATCAGGAAATACTGCTGCTGCTGCTGCTGCTGTGTTTCGTCACAGTGAGGGGTGGGACTAGTCCGACTGGTTCCAGGATCTGGAGAGGCCCCGGGGACCGTCAGTCACAGGGCGGAGGTTCACAATGAGCTAATGATTATCTCATTCCTGAACCCTCACTGCCTCACTATCAGTGTTTCCCCCTCTCACAAAAACACATCCAAATGTACCACAGTAATGTAAAGTAATGGGGTAAAGGAAGAGACGTGCTAAAAACATGTTCTTGAATTTCCTCATCACCAACGGTATTTGTTTGTTTCTTGTCCAAGTGTTTACCTTTTCCTGGTGCAGGTTTTAACAAGGAAAAAAGCACCTATTTTACTCCATCATCCTCTTATGATTTTAATCCTGTTCCTTCCTCCTTCCCTGCCTCCTCCCAACCCTCACGTATCCAGGACATTGCTAACTGTGTTACTGTATGATCTCCATTTAGCTTCCCCCTCCTCTGAGGACTCAGTATCTATGTCTCTGGCTCCGAAAGACCCTGCAGTCTCTACGCAAACACACACACACACACACACACACACACACACTCACACAGACAAACAAACCAAAAGGTGGAGTCTGTCTTTTTATCTCACAAGAGACACAACAAATGAGCAGCTGTTGCTTTGTTTGACCATATAATCACGCTGTAGGTCTTCAGCGAGACCTTTACTGTATGTCATGACTGTGTAAATGTAAGACGGAGAGGACAAATGCTACCTGTCCGACAGGTTTGAGAGTGTGTGTGTGTGTGTGTAAGTGTGTTTTGAAGGCATGCATGAGTGTAAAGAGCAAGAGAGGAATGTAGAAAGGAGAGTCTGCCTTTATTCTCTGCGACACCTTTGTGCTTTTTGTGTGTGTGAGAGAAGGGAGGATACTGTGTGTGTGTGTGTGTGTGTGTGTGTGTGTGTGTGTGTGTGTGAGCGTGTGTGTGTGTGGGGTTATTCTTAGGCTTCTAGTTTCCATTTGTGGCAGATCCACTGCCTGATTAAATGCGATGCAAATGTAATGCAAGCAGTCCAATTAGAACCGAAGTGCAACTATTTTAATTATGGATGAAATAAAAACAATTTTTTAAAAGCAAAAATTCAAACAATGTGAAGATTGACAGTATCTTTTTTTGCACTTTGCTGCCGTCTCAAGATCAAACATTGCATCAAAAGAAGCAGAAGAAAAAGATAGATGGATAAATTGATAATGAAAACAATCATTAGTTGCTTTACAGTGTATCTCAGTGCCAGAGGTTTTTTTCAGCCATCTTTGTCTCAACAGTTTGCTACGACCTTTTATTCTCCATCGCTCTTGGCAGTCGACACTGTAGGGAAGGAAAATCAGATCTGACAGAAGCAGAAACATCTACGGATCCTTATCAACAAAACACTGAGTATAGTTTACAATAAGAAAGTAGTGAGATAGACCCTACACAAAACAGCTCAACGCATATCACAACAAGAACAATAAAATAAAAAGTTCAAAAGACAAAATATAAGAATAAACATAAGAAAAATGTCCATACTTAGTCTAGTTTAAGGGAACTGAAACATAAAGGACACATTAAACTATTAACACATTCAATTATTAATTAAACATTTCCAGTTTAGTCTTACTTAAGACAAAGAACAGCAAGAAATACAACTAGACAGAGTATTTTTTCATTGCAGATTCATTTTCTGTCAATTCAGTTAATCAACTAGTTTGAAGTCTGACTCTGAGACGCCAGCAGACACTTGTTATGTTCCTCAGAGGCCTGTGCTGCAGTCAGCTTCACTTCTTCTTGTCTTGTTTCGGAGGCGTTTTACTTTCATTCTGGTTTTAAGTAATAAAACACATGATCACTTAGACCGAGTTCATGTGACTGAATGGCCAGTGCACAGTGGTACACTTTCTGAAAAATCCCTGTGGGCATGTTTGTGGTCGGTCAATGTGCTGTTGCTTTGTCTTAAATTCAGACTGTGCACAAAAATGGCTTAACGTCCTACATTAATGTAACCACAGTCAACGTTAACTTCATAGTCATTGCTTCATTTCAAATCCAAAGATCTGAAGTACGGAGCCGAAACAATGAAAAATATGCTACTATCCAAAAGGCTTTAGACTGCACTGTGTCAGAGTGTGTTAGAGGTTTGCTGTGACACATCGAGGTGCTTGTCAGCAGACGTCTGCAGTGTTTGTGTGCACATGCATGTATGAAACTACATGGTTCTCTATGCTGTTCCTCTCTTAGGACCAGTGTGATCACATCGACAAGCACACGCAGTCAGGCCTTGACCTGGTGGAGCGGTACATCAAGTTTGTGAAGGAGCGCACGGAGATAGAGCAGAACTACGCCAAGCAACTCAGGTGTTCTGAGCGTGTTTCTGAATGTTTGTTTATATTTACAGCATAAGTGTATTTGTGTCTTCGTGTGTAATAGAGAGTAACACTGCTTCTTTTACACTGTCAAACAGGAGCCTAACAAAGAAATATGCCAAACGAGGGAGCAAGGAAGAGCAAGACTGCAAGTGAGAGAAGAATAAAATGTCCAGTTTCCATTATGTCTCCCTCGCCTCTCTAATATTGCATATTTGAAAATTACAATTGAAGGCTCGCTAATCTCCCTTAGATACTGCTGCTGTTAGCCTGTCAAGCTTTCCACTCTTGCATGGCAAATATTCAACTCCATCTCCACATAACTTTTTATTTTTCATGCTGACTTGTTTCAAAATATAATATTATATTATTAAATATGTGCGTAATGTAATGCAAAAAGACTGAAGCAAGAGCTACATGTCCAAGGCAAAAAAATCTGCATCCTAACCAGCAATGCTTGTTTGTTTGAGTTTTACAGTGCAGTAGTAGGAGTAAAACTTTTATATATTCATTTGTTGGTTTGGATGTTTACTGTCAAAAAACATTCTTCACACAGTGGCTGAGTTACTGTTTTAATGTTATTTCAAAGAGCATGCTTCACCAATGCAAGAGAGATTTATTTCAGGATGAAGAATAAGTGATGAGTTTGGAAAATGCAAGTTTAGCTTCTGAGGTTTAAACTTCCCCAAACCATAAAAAAAGAGCAGGACAGAGTCTCCACAGTTCCTCTAAAGTCTAATTTAGTGGCATCATGGCTCCCATGCTCTAGTCTTAAAAAGGTGTTTCTCTAAAGTAGCCTCTCCCTTCACTAAATTATGTCGTTCAGAATCAGTATCAGGTTTATTGCCAGCTAAGTTTTTGCATTACAAGGACTTTGGTGTGTAGTCAAGAAAAATAAATATAGAATAGACATATTTACAATACAGAATCCAAGAAAAAAATGTACACTATATCTATTTTTATGAGTAAAAGAGGGAAAAAAGCAAAATAGAAAAGAAAGTAGTTTACTTGAAAATAACGCTAGTGCTACTACGCTAGTTAGACATGCTATGGTTCGCAATTTGTACAGAATAACATAGTTTTCATCTGTTTGGAAGAGCTAAAAGAAAAAATCCATCATCCACCAAAGCCCCATGCACATTGACAGGCCCGTTGTGCCTATTACGGCTGCTAAGCTATCATTGGACAAGACCTGTTTGAGGGTCAAACGGTCAAATAAATGTCAGTTTCCAGCTGTGATGATTTTCCAAATGGTCTCTCCTCCATGCTGCAGATTCAGCAATCACGCGTCATTCCAGGAGATCCTGAACGAGATGAACGATTACGCCGGCCAGCGGGAGCTCATCGCTGAAAACATGATGACCAGCATCTGTGTCGAACTCACCAAGTACCTTCAGGACCTCAAACAGGAACGCAAAACGGTGAGAGAGGGAGGAGGAACACACGAAGGAGGAAGGGAAGTTTGGCAGATTGATGTGATATGCTGTGTCATCATCTTAAACTGTAACCGCTTCCTTCCCCAGCACCTGTCTGATGCCAAGAAGGCCCAGCAGAACTTAGAGACCGGCTTTAAACACCTAGAAAGTGTGAGTTATCTTGTTGTTGGATCACATTAGTGTTATTTACAGGGTTGGTTCGCCTAAATTAGGAGAAAAAAGCCTCAACTGCCTCTTGTGGTATCTTGTTTTGCAGGTTTAAAGTTTTCTAGTTTCCAAACGATTTCTTGAAAGTTTCCTGTAAAGAAGTTAATTTAGTAGTAATTAGAGGGGAGATACAGCCAAAGCTCTTAGACCTTTATTTTGCTAGTTTGGCAGTTTATGTTGAGTCAAAAAGCAGTTTTTGACTGAGGAATTTCCTTGAAAAGAAACATTTATTCATCATTTGTTCATTGTTGGAAACTTTATACTTCATATATGTTGAGTTGTATGTTTGCCTGAAGACAAATTGCACATTTTTGTTCAAGTTCAGCGTCCTGCTATGCACAGACCACAGGGCTCTAAGTTCAGCTAGTGTAACAAGTACTTTTAGTAGAAATTTGCAAATGCATTAAATTAAGTATTTACATTTATTATTTAATTTAGAATTTTAAATTTGTTATACCAATTACTATTTCCTCAAGTTTTCAAAACGCTTGTTTCTGAGATTTCTGTCTCCTCCCCAGTCCAAAGAGATTAATTAAATTTTACAGTTTGTACTGAAAACATGCTATATTAAAAACTGAACAGCAACATCTTTTCCCTTTTTCTGTAGTAAAGACAATAATAAAGCATAGTGAGTGTCTCACTGTAAGTCATTACATCTAATAAATAATTAACGTTCTGTTAATTTTAGTCGAGCCTTTGCAACACTTTTCTGAAAAGATCAAACGGACCAGTGAAGGTGTCCACCTGCATGAGGAGGATAAACACCAGCCTGGCAACCAAAAAAGCATTCTTATTAATGGCTTTAACTGACCTCAAAGCTATAAGCTGGTATTTAATGAGTTTATGAACTTTTAAAAATAGTATAGTAATTTGTAATGTTTTGAGCACCACAAACCAAATTTCGTTTCCCCCTATTTCTGGGGCTGGCAGAAGTAATCCCTGAATCACAAAGTCATTCCAAATTAAACGTAATCTCATCTGTGTTACTAGATATCACCAGAGGAAAAAGAGTAAATATATCTATTGTTTGTAATTTGTGTTAGCTGACCCTTTAGCGTGCAGTAACATAACGTGGTGAACAATCCTCTTGCATATTTAATACCTCTAGTGGGACTGAATTCCCTGAATTTTGCATCGATAACGATACTAAAGCTAGTGTGTGTGTGTGTCTGTGTGTGCATGCCTGCAGACTAAGAAGCGCTTTGCCAAGGAGTGGGCGGAGGCTGAAAAAGCCACACAACAAGCAGAGAAAACAGAGAACGACCTCAATGCCACCAAACTCGATGTCGAGAAAGTAAACACACACAACTCAACGCTGATGTGTTTTGTTTTTTTTTCACCTTTGGTTTCTAAGATATTTTCAGTAAAAAAAGAAATCCTTGAACTGTCCTCCTCTGTCTCCCTCTGTGACTCTTCCCCCCCCTTCGTGTTCCCCGTCCCTCCCTCCACTTCCTCCCTACATCTGTTCCTGCATTTCTCCTACTTTGCATTTTGTTTTGCATCTCTTCATTTCTCCTTCTTCCTGCATCCTTTCATCTTCCCCTCCCTCTCTCTCTCTCCCTCTCTCTCTCTCTCTCTCTCTCTCTCTCTCTCTCTCTCTCTCTCTCTCTCTCTCCCCATCGTTCGCTCTGAAGGCCAAGCAGCATGCCCATGCCCGCACACACACAGCGGAGGATTGCAGGAATGACTATGCAGCACAGCTCCAGAAATACAACAAGGAACAAAACTTCTTCTACTACACAGAGATACCGCAGATCTTCAATGTGAGACAAAGACACACATTCACACCACAGTACAACTGGGCAGAGCTCACACACCTGGCTTAGTGACATAATGCAAACCAAACACACCCTGGTACTGTCTTTCAAAATATAATACTTCTCCAGTGTTTTCATATGGCTTTTAATGCGTAATGTACGCTGTGTAAACACAGACTTTGAGGAGGTGTGTTTGTGTGCCGAACAGAAAATGCAGGACATGGATGAGCGGAGGATTCAGCGGCTGGCGGAGGGCTACTGCCAGTTTTCAGACATCGAAAAGAAAGTGCTGCCCATCATCTCCAAATGTTTAGAGGGAATCTCTGCAGCAGGGGGGAAAATTGATGAGAAACAGGTACATTTGATGACTGGAATAAGGGGACTGTGAATAGGCCATGTCTGTCTGTTCAGTGTTATATCTAAGATACCACCCATCTGCAAGTCTATGCTCTGGTGCCTAAATTAATAGTTTGGCATTTTGGGAAATTTTATCATTTACTTTCTCGCTGAGAGTTAGATGAGAAGATCCTTATGACTCTCAAATCCGTCTGTAAGATATGGAGCTACAAGCAGCAGCCAGTTAGCTTATCTTAGCACAAAGACTGGAAGCAGGGGGAAACAGCTAGTCTGGCTGTGTCCAAAGGTGACAGTCGCACCTCTGAAGCTTGCTCACAAACGTTGGAGGTGGAAGTGAAAGTGAAAGTTTTTTGTCTAATCTGTACAAAATTTGCCAAGCTGTAGCCAGATTGTTTCTTGACTGGGCGTGGTGACTTCCTGTGAGGCAACAAGACCAGCAGGAAGACGGAGACTGCAGGAAGTCACTGCCAAGAAATACACACAACCCCTGTTTTGTGACCTGTGGACAGAGCCAGGCTTGCTGTTCCCCTGCTGTTTTCTTGTCTTTATGCTAAGCTAAGCTTTTGATATTCACTGTGCACACATTAGAGTGGCATCAATCTTCTCATTTTACTCTCGACAAGAAAATCTACAAGCAAAATGTCAAACTATTCCTTTAATAATGCTTCCTAACAGGTCTCTAATAATTTAAAGGTGCCATGTTGAGTTTCCGAATGTATTAAATGCATTTCCTTCCTCATAAAACATTTACAATGCTGATTTTCATAGGCTTTTGAATGCAGCATTGGTTACATTGTTTACTAGCTTGCAGTTTTCTTCTTCCCTGTCTTTGCTGGCACGCTGCTGCTTTTCTTGGCACCATTGACAGGACTGTGTATCATCTCACCTGCATGCACATGCGGTGCATGTCCATGTGTGTCCTTGTGAGATGAGCAAAACAGGGACCCACTCATACAAAAAATAGCTCCATAAGACTACCTCCGGTTACCCACAGATAACCTAGTGTGACCTTTGTAGATTTTTATAGACATTTTTTATGCATTATGCACATTTCTCATGCAGTATGGAGTATGTTGTGTCAATAAATGTAAAAAAGGAATAACACATATTACACATACTGACTTAATGGAGGCACAAAAAATCTTGAGTAAACATTTCTCTAAATTTGAAAAGCCTACAGTACTATTGATGATAACAGACTTCTATACAGTGTCATAAAGTGTGATGATTACCAAATTAATGGAAACTCTATTTTTTTCTACAAACTCACTAAGTTTACTTAAGCATTCAGATTCCTGTAATAACTACCTTTGGTAATCTTAGAGGTGTTGATTTATCTTTTAGGTAATTTTAAAGCCAGTGGTTCACATTGTTTGTTGATGTCGATGCAGTTTTCATGATGAAGTTTGTTTTTTAGCCTCTCCAATAGTTATGTGTTCATGTTAAAAAAGAGCAAACATATTCTTACCACTTCAAAAATCCAGTTTCAGTTGGGCTCTGTTGTGGGTAACTGTGAGCCCACATATAGAGAGCCAATGCTGACTTAACATCTGACTTTGATGTGAATAAGAGTCTGACTCATGTCTGTTTGTCTCCCTTCAGGACTCGATGCTGTTCATAGAGCAGCACAAGTCTGGTTTCGAGCGACCTGGAGATGTGGACTTTGAAGACTACACTCAAGGAATCAAACCAGCCACCTCTGACTCCAGCCTCAATCCGCCCAAAGTGCGCGCCAAGCTCTGGCCTTTCAGCAAGAAGCACAAGGTGAATCCACACTCTGTTTGCATTAGATTAGTTTCTCTTTGAGTTTGCATTAAAAGTGCAGTGTCTCAAGGACAAGATATTCCCTGCCTCTCCCCTCTCTGCTTCGCCTGCTTCTGCGTTTGACAACCTAAAAATCCTCTCTGTCTTCTTCTTCAAATGTGGCTTAACAAATCTGGACTAACAAATTGTTATCGGGCTAAAATTACTCTGTCATATCTAATCCATACAATTTTATGGATACAGGGGTGATTTGTGGGGTGTCTCGTTGTGAAACAATACATGCTCCTACTTTGAAATAAAGGCAGCATGAGTAGAGACGGGAAACAAAAATGAGCACATCACATTGTTAATGTAAACCTTCAAACACTTTACTGCAAGATTAAATTGTATGAAGTGAGTTCCGTAATCTGATTTAAATTATTTCCATATTATTGACCTCACTCCAATTTGAATGAAAAGTTTTGTTATCAGTCTGATAACAGTCTTCTTTTGTATATTCTATAATGTATCAGGTAACTTACTGTAAACTGCAATAATTATACCAGCAGATTGTTGTGTTTTTAAAAAGGTAAACTGACCTTATTGTAACTTTTTTCTTATTGTCCAAAGGAGAACCAGTGAATTATTGGTCAATGTTGATGCTTTCAAACGTTTTGTCTTAGAGTTAAAGGTGCAGTATGTAGGATTTAGGGGGATCTATTAGCAAAAATGGAATTCAAAACTATGCTTTCTGTAGTGTAAAATCACCTGAAGCAAAGAGTTGTTGTGGGTTTTTTTTAGCGTAGAATGAGCCCTTTATATCAACAGAGGGAGTGGGTCCTCTTTCATGTAGTCCACTATGTTGCATTTCCATGTTTCTACAGTAGCCCAGAACAGACAAACAAGGGCCAGCCATGTTTTAATGCTGAGATGGCAGCTCGAATTTGGTGGCATGAATGCACCGTTTGGAAGTCAAAGAAAGAAGAGGAATATTGTTTTGTGTTGTGACAAATAGAGGAGCACCCTTATTATCTAACAGAAGAAAGAGCGAGGCAATGAAAATCCTCGTCGGTCGGCGTAAGTTCTCCAATTGGTGAATGTAGGTGAGGCGAGAGGTTGCAATCTGCAATCTCACTGCTAGATGCCACTAAATCCTACACACTGCACCTTTAATCTTTAAAAACTAGTCACAAATATATCGTTTCTTTTCCAAAAAAAGTTCAAATAATATTCTAAAACAGCTGGGCATTGTAGTTTTAAGTAAACGTTATTCAAACGGGAGAAAATAGTGTATCTGGTGGGGACTATTTTCAGCTGCAGATTAATACACATTTGGCGTGATGAAGTGATTTTTCTTCGGCACCAGTCCAGGATGGTGTATGAGGTACTGAATTAAAAATAAACAGTTCCCATGTTCAACACAAGACAGAAACATGTCACCCAGTGCAACGGTTTGGCTCACTGATGTGTTGTTGGTAGTTTCTGGACTCAGTCTGTGGCACAGAAGAATAAGCTGCATCAGGTTATTTCAGTATTGGTTTTGGCTCTTAAATTGGATTCACATAATCACATGAGATAAATAAATATTACCAGATTTATCCTTTAATAACCAACATGTTTTTATTTCAAACGATAAATACATCAGCATTTCTCAGGACACTAAAGAAAAGAAGGTGTCAGGTTACAGCTAAATGTGCTTTTGTAGGTTTGACTTGTTGTAGATATGTTTGACAGCTGTGAAGTTTAAAAATCAAATCCGTGCGTGGAGCAGAATCCAGCTCTGTTCATGCTCCTTTTGACCGGTGAAGACGTGAAAAATGACGCTCACACTGTCTCATAACAATGCTTTAAAACAAACACTCACACACACACAAAACTCAACACACATTCCAGTCATGTCTTACCCGACCACCCTGTTGCCCTCAGGGGCCAATTCTAATTCCAGTCTGCTGCACAGACTTGCCCCAAAACGCCCCGCGCTCTCTCCTTAACGCTTCATCCACTTTGCTACAGAAATCTCTTGACTTCTCTCTCTTCTTTTCTCCTCACTACCACTGTGATTTTCTCCTCTTCCTCTGCCCCCTGTTTTTCCCGTCTTCAGTTTGTCCCTCCGTCTTTCTCTCCCCCGTCTCCTTTCCCACCGGGCAGCCACCCCCTCTCCCTCCCCCTCTCCAGGCTGCAGCACTCCCCCCTCTCTCTCTGTCTGAGAGAGTTTAATCGCTCTGTCAAACCCAGGATTTCCACCTTAAAGATATTGCACAAACAGCACTCGGTGAGTGACGGCATCTGCTCAGGTCCAAACCCCATCCTCCTCCCACTGTCATGTTCTGTAAATGTCTCCCCCCTCATGTTTTTGTGTCATTGATCCTATGCATTTAAACAAGCTGTTATATTTAGACATTCCTACTGTGCCTTGTGCTTTTAAAACAACGGTTACTATGTTTGTTCCTGCATATGTGTGTTTCCCATGTAGTGTGTTTGTTGTACCCTCACACAGAGTGTCCCTCTCTCTCTGTCTAGATGTTGCATGCTGGAAAACACATGGTAACACCTATTAACTTTACGTAAAGGGTAGACTGAAAAGGTTTTTAAATATTCTTCTGGTGCTGGATTCTTTTCAAAGGGACATACAATTTGAAGAGTAACTCCACACTGGATCATGCTGCACTGACCTCTGGGTAAAAAAAAAACTATAAAGGCCCAGTCACACCAGAAAGAGGCTACTGACATGGCAGGGCGAGTCGGGGAACAACTATGGCTGCTGAGCTAACAGCTAACAAGTTAGCCACCCAGGATCATATAAGTACCAGTCAGTCACAACCAGGAATCTTTTGATTTTCTCCGCACTGTATTTGTATTTGTGACTGTATTTCCAGGTAACCAGACATGATGTGTACACACACAAAATATGAATATGTTATTGTATCTGAAAATAATATAATTTGGAGAGAAACATAAAGGCTCCTGGAAATACTGTCAGTCAAATGTAATGGGGCATACGTGAGTTTTGGTTTTCAGTCACTAACAAGACAATTCAAGTTCACAGAGATTATTCAAACACCACTGTCTGTGTCTGTCAACTGTGGATACTGTGTTAGATAAAAAATGAATGGATCACCCCAGCTTACAAGCTACAATAGCTATTTTGGCCTTGTCCCATTAGAGTCCAGTTCAAAGTTCATCAAAGTTAAATTCGATGCAAAAAAAACCACACAGATTTTGACTTTGCCACAAAGTGTAAATCTACTAATGTCACTGATTCCACTAAAAGAAAAGAGTTGATTTTCGCTGTGACATTTCGCTGTTAATCTCAATTCTCTAATGTCATATCATTATTTAACTTTGTTTCTGTGGAGAAAAAAAATTGACCCTTCTTTAAAAAAAAAAAAAAAAGCAACTTAAATCTCATTTGCATTCTTAATAATTTCCCCTTAATCATAATTTTTGATAATTTTTCATAGATCAAATGTAATTCTTGCACTTCTGTAAAAGCACATTGGTGTGGCATCACAGGAGAAAAAGCCTTACAGTACGCACCAGTCCAGGACATTAAACACAGGATGTTAGTCATGCTCCTGACTCTCTCTGTCTGTAACCATGTGCGTTTTCTTTGATTTCCCAACACTACTTGTTTGCCTTGAACGGGGTTTGTTTCAATCTTCTCTGCTGTTGTGTTTCTTCAGACCTTTCAGTCTGTGTGTAGATTATTAGCAGCACAAAAGACAGACAGAAACAGGGAGGAGTGACATCGGTGGTAAGAAAACAAACATATATACATAGCATAAAGATATGACAACACATTATTCTGTGTGTGTGTGTGTGTGTGTGTGTGTGTAGCCACCCGCTGCAGAAGATTTCTCTCACCTTCCTCCTGAACAGAGGAAGAAGAGGCTGCAGGCGAAGATTGAAGACATCACCAAAGAGCTGCAGAAGGCGCAGGACCAAAGGTAATGACATCGTCCACAGCGTCACAGGCACCCCCAAGCCCTGTGTAATTTCATTATGACGAAAAGCTTCAGAGTATTGGTTTGGATTGATAATGCTCACTGTGCATAGATTGGACCTTGGTGAAGTATTTTAATAGCTTGATTGGTGAAAAGCCAATCACTTCAGAGTTGAGTTACCTTAAAAGGGATTTACTTTAAAACCATCCTCAGGAGCTGGTGGAAATGTCAAAAAATAACCTCTTTATCCTACTGCAAGCATCAAACTGCCACAATATCTGTGTCACTTTTGCAGCAACTCTGCTCTTATATGTTTTAAATATCAGTGGATCTCCTGGTTAATTAGTTCAGCCTGACTTAATTGTAGATTTTGGGAAGCACATGGACGAGAAACGTTCTTAAAATCCCCTGAAGTATTTTCCTATGATGCCGCTCTAATTAAAGTTAAAGTTTGGGAAGTTTATTTTAGTTTATTTTTAGTTTATTTAAGTTTAACACTGAGCTAATCTGCTTCATCAGGACAAGTAAAGAACCCCATAAGTGTAATAAACTCTGTGATAGAAGAACACATTTTGTGAATAATAAAATACACTCAATAAATCAATTCTGTCCCAGTTGTTCTCAGGCGACAGCCATGTCGAAATATAAGCCGCTCTCAAAGTTAACATAGGTTTCTTACATGGCCAAACTTGTCCACATACTTCTCTCCATCTGCACTGGGGCTGTTTTTCATGGTTCAGGCATCAGCCAGTTTCAATCAAGAGAAATTTTGATGCTAATAATATTTTGGACAATTGTGTGCTCTTGCTTTGTTGTTTCAATATCACAGTACTCCTGTGCACAAAAACCAGGTCCAGAAAGAAATAGATTTCCCAATTTGGTGTGAAAGAACATGACCTCAACCCCATCCAACACCCCTGGGATGAATTGTAACTGCCCGACCTCAATAATGTCACATACAATGATTCGACATGTCCCCTCAGCAAGTCTCCCTACTAGTACAAAGTTCTGCCCGTCCCTTCGGTCCTTATCAGCAGTGCTGCACAGGAGAAAAACTTCCTTAATGAGCGCTCACATTTCCAAAACAATAACACCTTCCTCTCCCCGTCTGACCCCAGTGACGCACTGGAGAAGATGAAGGGTGTGTACGAGCAGAATCCACAGATGGGAGACCCCTCCAGTCTGGAGCCTCAGATCACAGAAACAGCCCAGAACATTGGCCGCCTGAGGGGGGAGCTCACCAAATATGAGGTTATACACTCATAACAGAGACATGCATGACAGATCAGATTACGGTTTTTGTGCATTTGTGCACATCTTGACATCTACTGCTAATTCGTTACAGACGTGGCTATCAGAAGCAGTGGGAGGAGAAGAATCTTCCAACACCATCAACAATAATACTCAACATGGGTAAGATCTCTATTTAGAGGGGTGGTGTGACATTTTGGGAAATAAGCTCATTTGCTTTGCTGCTGAGCGTTAAATGAGGAGATTAACACCAGTAAATACGGAGGTGCTGACAGCAGCTGGTGAGCTCAGGTTAGCATTAAGAGTGGAGGAATGGAGAATATTTACAGACCACTATGACCTGCAAGGCAAGGATGATCAATGAGGGTGGCAGAGCTAGCAGTACCACTGTGGAGTTAATCTGTTAATATGGTTACTGCTGGGTGGTGCAGTGGTTAGCACTGTAGCTGGCCGGCAGGTTTGCACTTTGAGCCTTTCTGTGTGGAGTTCTCCTCATGTTAGTGTGGGTTCGATACTCCAGCTTCCTCCCACAGTCCAAAGACATGCAGGTTAGGTTAATTGGTGACACTAAATTTCTTGTAAGAGTGTGATTGGTTCTCTGTGTCTATGTGTTGGCTCTGTGATTGGGTGACAACCAGTCCAGGGTGTACTCCGCTTCTCGGAAAAGCAGTATAGATAATGGATGAATGGATGATCACTGCTGGCTGACCTCTACTGGTGGTGCGAGCTATTACAATGCCATTAATAGGCCAAATAAAATGTGGGATTTACAATGTTTTTATTAAACATTTTACAATGGCCACATTTTAGTCAGAACTGATTATTTAATATTACATTTGTTGTCTTTTTACTACAATGTCATAATCATATTTCTGTAGGCTTTGTGAACAGTAACTTATATTGAAGGGATCTTTAAATGTGGTGTTAGTTTAATTAACCAGAGCTTATGTTTGCACGATTGTTTCTAATGAATATGCTGCAGTATTTGCTCTTACAAGTGATTCATTTTTGCATAATTCAAATCAGTTTGTTGAAACTAGAACTGTAGTTTTATTTCCACTGTGCAGATATGAGAGTGGTATCAGTCTGCTTATCTAATTCTCAGGAAGTCATGAAGTGAATGAATGAAAGTGCGTTACAGAACATACTGAGGAAATGACATGTCTTGATTTTCATCTTGGGTACGTGTATGTCTAGTGTGGTAGCAGCAGACCAGACTCAGAACATCTACACAGAGTTTGAAGACGAGTTCGACGACATAGAATCCCCTATTGGCCAGTGCACGGCTCTGTACACCTTTGAAGGTACATTTCGATATTTTATTTATTCACACTCAGCTTGTTCGATCTCATTTTAGCCTTTTATGTGTCTTACCTGTGTGTGTTTGTGTGCAGGCAACAGCGAGGGCACCATTTCCATTACAGAGGGAGAGCTGTTGAGTATAATGGAGGAGGATAAAGGAGATGGATGGATGAGAGTCCTTAGAGCCAGTGGAGAGGAGGGCTATATACCTTCATCCTATGTCAAACTCACCCTGTAACACACACACACACACACTCAGAGCTTATGATGGAAAGTTAACACCCAAAGGTGAATACAAAGTCATCCATGATAATTGGAGCTGCTCTCTGCATCTTTTATCTCAGCCAGTGACGTGTATAGTGAGATGAAAGTGAGTGATTAGAAAGCTCGTTATCAAGGCTGATTGCAATATCATACACTCCCCGTCTCTGCTCGCCGCGGCAGGCGAGGCATCCTCCAACCACAGACTGTCAGTCCTGTCTGATCTCTATAGATTTCACCTTCTTTAATACCAAACTTTTGAATGTATACCTGATGCTACATGTCCTTATGTCGATATATCCGTTCACTTGACTTTCCCACTGCCATCTCTAACAACCTGCTGAACTTTTTCTTTTTGTAACACCAACCCTCTGCTAAAACCTCCTTCCCGACAGGATAATGTGAGTTTTTTAAATCATGGTTATGTGATGTTTTATGACTTATAACTGGATGAAAACCACTACTCTGTAGAGAGTGCACAAAATATAAGATCTCTCAATAGACTGTCATGGTAAAGGATCAGTTATTTTATATGTCTACCTTTTAACAATAGTCAGGTGCCCATATGAACACTGAGGTTTCTTTCTTCCCACTGGCCCTGAGGACATCCCCTCCTAATGTGCTTCTAATATAAGTGACAAAGCCTTTCTGAAGCCAATATAAGGTGTCAGCAGTGTTAGGTAAACTAATCAAGTGGGTATCTTCCAAAGTTTGAGTTTTTAATTTAAAAAAATCTGTCTTTACGTTTTCCTGAACAGCATTTTCCCGCAGAACTGTTGAGGAATATCAGACAAAGACAGATTCCCTCTTGGTATAAATAATGTGGCCTGCTGGAGCCTTTTATTAGCTTCAAATAAACTTAGGGATATATTTTTTACACAGAGCAAAGGCTGTGGATTTTGTAGATTTGAAGCCCTTAAGGAAGGGATCTCTTCAGGGCATGTACATAAGGGCACTGGAGTATTGTTTTTAATACTTGGAAAAAATGTGAACATAACCTTTTAACTTCAGATGAAATAATTTCTCTGAGTTACATTTGCAAGGAAACTTGGCTTGTAATGTTTTTTTGTGAATTTTTAGACACAGTGGGTATAAAACAAAGGAAAAGCACAATGGCAATAATGATCAAATTTCAATGTTAAGTAAAAATACAGCATTGACAGTGTTATAATTCCTGGCACTAATATTTGGTGAACTGCCTGTGGAAAACAAGCAGTTAAAAAGTCCTCGTCTACTTTTTGAAATCCAGCTTTCTGGAGCATTTACAATTCTGTCACTAACTGGTTCTGTGATGGTTTTCAGGTTTCTCATGTATGTATACTGGTTTTACATGGTTTAACCACCTGTTTTTATATTTTGAGCCTCTGAATCTCACTCTTATTGGTTTTCTCAAGCCCTCTGAAACAATTAAAACCGTTATCATTATTCTGACTTGAAAGTCATGACCTGTTCAGCCAAATTTAGAAATAATTAATGACACCAGAATAAATTTCAAAGGGAGGAAATGGGAGTTTTTGAAATTAAGCTCCTTGCAGGATGACTAAGAGTGATGAACAGTAAAGGAAAAAAAAAAAGTTAAGCACTTTTAAAATAGGAGCGTTTTAGGATCACTCCAGATATTGTTTGACATAAAAATGCTCTTGCTGCAATTTTGTGTCTGAATCTTTTTCCACAAAAAAAAGTTATTTAGTTCTTTGTTGTCACTGCTGAACAAAAAATGGGCACACGTTTCCACATCACACTTGTAGAACTGGACACTGGTCTGTACACTTTTTAAACGAAGATTTAAAGTGAGCACAGAGACACTTTCCTCCTTCAGCAGACACGTTTGAAAACAGCCTTTTAAAACTGACACTTTTCAAACTCTGTACAAACAATCTGCAGAGTGAAGCTCAAACATCCAGAGAAGTAACAATAAGTAGAACACTTGTCTGAGTAGAGGGGGCTTTAAAAGTCTCACTGTCAAAGAACCACACAAGGTTTATCCATCTGTTCCTCTACCACTCTGAATGATCCATTTTTTAAAAGAAAATGTGTGTATTTACTTGTATCATTTGAGTTATAAAGTGAAAAAGAGAAATTATTTCTTGTCTTTTGTTTCTTTAGTGTCATTTATGAGAAATGTTACATACGAAACCTGGCAACAATGAATAAACAAATAGATTGATTGCATTTATTGCAAACAGTGAAGTGAAAAATACAATTTCCAGTGTGGTCCCTTACAGCAGCAGTTCATGTACAAAGGGAACTAACTCAGTTTTAATAGTGTCTGTTTGTTCAGAATCTCAAGTATCAGACAAGTGGTGTGGGTTGATAAAACAGTCGGAGTGTCAGAAATGCACATTTGAAGTATACAAAGAATTGAAGTAAACAGATGCAGGTTTTTGGGTAAACAATTTCAGATTCCCTGAAAAGGGAAAATGAATACAACGCAGCGCTTTTCACAGTAAAGACCTACACATCCCAGATGTAATTCAGTCTTTTATAAGTGAAGTTGCCGCTTGACAGTCTCTCTCATCTCAAAAATAACTTTTCCCTTTATGCATATGTGATCTCGGGGGTGAGGACTCTGCCTTCGCCACCAAAACACGCTGAGGCTCAACTAAAAACATTTCATTTTCATCTGTGCTTCTTACTTTCCTCCTGTGAAGAAAGTGCTGATTTCACCTTTCACTCAGTGAAGCAGGCCCTGTGGCTCAGGTTAGAGAGTCAGGCTGTTGTGGGGTGATCTCCACGGGTTCCAGTTTATCCGAGAGGACACAAAGAATCTTGTCAAACTTCTCGTAGCGTTCCTTTCTGTCAGCTGCTGCCCCCGACTGACCCCAGAACAGCCGCAGGGCGAACTCTGTCCGGAAAGCCTCCAGCAGCTCGGGGATGGGCTCCCAGTCTCCTGCACATGCAGAGTGATGGACATTTATTCAGATGTGAAACCACAAATTATACATCAGTTTCACAATGTATAGCGTCTTTGAGTAGAATTTTTTCTTTTTTCTTTTTAACTTCTGCTACCTTACAATAGGCCTCATACGAACAGATTCATTTTCAAGGGGCATGTACGAATGATTTCAGAGAATTTGTTGCATTTGCTAATTGTCTTGCACTTTCCCAGTGACTTAACAAACTTAACTCTCAGTGGCCCGGACCTGTCGTATAAGTACTGAACAGAAAGTCTGCCTTTGTCGACAGCAGGGAAAACCCTAATTACAGTGCGATGCCTCAAATCTGAATGAAACTGTTACAGAAATCAACTAGTCACTAAGTGACTATAAATAATGTACAAGACACTATATTTAACTAAAGTAAACTCATTATTCTGGTCACCATATCATTGGGTTGCTGTTTTCTTTTTCAATTTTATTGACATATTTTTGCGTGGCAACTCCTCCTTTTAACACAAAAAGTAAAGCATCGCTAGCTGTAAAATCTCTCATCAATCTCTGTGACAATCACATCCTCTTGATGTTGAAACAAAACAATGATCCAATGATCAAAATTTCCTAATGCACTCACTCTCCTCATGACCAGGTGACACTCAGCAGTTCAGAGAGTTTTAGGATAAGAATACAGTAATATTCTTTGTCTGTAACCGTGTCTACACAAAGAGGCCATTACTGTACGTGCATGTGTGTACCTGTGAGCAGAGAGTGTGCGTGCTGCTGATAATCTTGTGCATGTAGCGCAGCACTGCGAGCAGATTGGAGGACATCGTAGAGAAGCTGACAGCCTC
This sequence comes from Pempheris klunzingeri, assembly GCF_042242105.1. Classification (NCBI taxonomy): domain Eukaryota; kingdom Metazoa; phylum Chordata; class Actinopteri; order Acropomatiformes; family Pempheridae; genus Pempheris; species Pempheris klunzingeri. The sequence goes on from NC_092014.1 coordinate 6,315,809, forward strand.
GCTCACTGTTCTCCACCGGGTCCTCACCCTCCATCACCATCACCAGAGGAACCAGGTGTGGCACAGCTATGGGGCCGTGGACTTCAGAGTCTAAAGAAGAACATATGAACACAGAGAACACATAAGACTCAACTCAATACATTACTACTGGGTTATAGTGCTATTTATGTAGCACCTGTTTTAACCTGCCTGGAGTAACAGGTGTTTTTACTAGTTAGTTAAAGGGGAAGTGTGCTGATTTTACGCAGGTTAACAGGTCTGTTTTGTGGCTCCAGAGGGAGCTGTGGGCAGTCTGATAAACTCTCAAGTGATGGGATCAATTTCAAATGCGGCTTTTTTCTCCCTCAGTCTGTTTAATCTTACACTGGATACAAACAAAACAAAATGACCACAGCTGCTATCAGTAGTTCTGTTCATCAATTCTTTCTACACCTCAATAGCTGATGTCAGCACTTCCATCTAATTGGATTAGAGGCTACACCTCCAATTTATAATAGCATCTGGGTTTGAAAAGTGGCACTGAATAGAAGTATCTGCCAGATAAATGTACTGTAATGTAACACCCACTTACTGTCGCCCTCGTTCAGCAAGTTCATGAAGGGTTTGAGTTTCTTTTCATATAAAACTGCAGTCTCTGTGTGGTTCCTCCTCAGCGCTCGCCATGTCATCTCCAGTCGCATTATCTGCATGTGTCCGAGGACATAACATACCGAGATGGTTGGAAAACTTGAACCAGCTTTCACTTCTCCTAAGTTTACATAGTGCAAGCACATTTTTGTCATAATTACACCACCTGAGGCATCTCCAGAGCCTTCATCACAGCTGAGAAGGAGTAGAGGTTGTGGGTGTTTTCTTTCAGGGCCTGAGCCAATAAGATTAATTTATGTAAAACTGCTGCCCTCTGGCTGACTGTCCCTGTGCAGCCCAGGATGTCCACTGCGACTCCCAGTGCTATAAGATGATGCCTTAAAAAAAACAAAGATTCATCGATTAGAGGTGTGTGTGTGTGTGTGTAAGTGTGCAGAAGAATAAAGCAGCTGGTGAGGGACAGTTTCCTCACTTACCACTAGTGGTATCCGGCCAGATAGAGTCAGAAAATATATAATTCAAGTCTTGAATCCATCTATTTCCATTTGTCTGTTTTTAAGTGTGTCAGCTTCATGTACCTTTCCAACAGATCCTGTCGTAACTGGCCTCCGTGTGGCAAAGTGACAAGCTCCAGCCCTGATCCAACTCCCATAAGCCTCTTTTGCTCATCAGTCACCCCAACGATGCGTGCTACCTGCAGTACCACAACAGAGACAAATCAATGGCCGATCAGGTTTAGAATCTAGTTCTCTGAGTGATTATTCAAGGTACTCTTAGTAAGTGGGAGTTTGGTTTGTAGAGTTTACTGAAAACACCACATACACAAGAACCCACAATTATCAAACTACCAACAATGATAACTTGGACTTACACAAAAGACAGAAGTAAAAATTCCTCACTTTAGCTCATTAAACACAAAATTAAAGCCATTTATCAAATTTTGTATGTATGATGTAACCAACTTAGAGACTTCTGGATTTTTAAAAGTAGGTTCTAGATAGCTGGAGAACAAATCAGATATTTGAGACAAATCAGTATCCAAGATATCTAAGCTAAAACTGCCCTATTCTAAATGATTTGTTGCTTTAGCTAACATATTATTCATCATATTTGCCAATTATTTGCATTTGATTTGAACATTTGATTGGCTGTTACCTTTATTTTGCATTTATGAATTGTGCAAATAAAAAGCAAATATTGATTCTGATTCTCTACTTGGCACAAAGGCAGATGATTGAGAGCTACCTGGCAGTCAACACTGAGCATGTGCAGAGCCATGGTCTCAGTGTTTGAGCGGTTGAAGAGCTCTTTGAGTGCCAGCAGGACGTTGGGCTCCAGAGGTCGGTTGTTCTCCGGCAGGAGCAGTGACTCAAACTGATCCACCTGGAAACACGAGTGCAATTCCACCTATGATGGTGTAAGAAGGATATCAACAACACAACATTAGTACACAACTGACCCTCTGTGCTGTTGCATACTGTATGAGGAGTTGTTAATTACTGAGGCCACTGAATATCTGGTGAAGCTGTTGCTTTCTAAATCATAAGAAAAACTTTAAAAAAGCACTTTTAAAACAGACAGCTGTTACAGGGCATCACTCTGACATCTGGTGGCTGACAATAAGTCAGTAATTCAGCCCTCACAGGTTAGAAACAACATGAGAATTGATAAATAGATTCTCTGAGGAATGTGTCAGATTGAACAAAAGTCATGGTCCATCTAGGAGCATGGAAAGTTTCCTTTTATGATGCTGAGGTTGCAGATACACAGGGGAGCTCAGATTGCTACACACATTTACAAGATTATAATCCTGATCAAGTTCTCTTAATCACCACCTTTAAAGTTGTGGGATTTTAGGATAATTATTACATTCCTGTAAATCACCTCACACTATTTTAGGATGGTATAGATAGCTTAACTATTTGGTCTGTAAAACATCAAAACATTTTCGATAATGTCCATCAAAATTATTTTGGAAGCCAGCACGTCATCTTGAAAATGCCATTTTTGTCCAACCAACAGCCCAAAACCAATCAGAAATCGAATTTACTGTGAAATACGAAAACCAGCAAACAGTCACATTTGAGGGGTTGGAACTACAGAATTTTTGCCATTTTTAGAAAAGACTTTTTTATTTGCTGAATAATTCTTTGTTGACTCACTAATCACCTAATGATTTCATTTTAATTGCAATTTGATATGAAAATTCCTCGCTACTTTGCATGGCAACAGTACACACCTTTGACAAAAATGAGAGTCTGCTTTTTATATTAGAAGGAAATGAATGGAAAACAATGGCTGCCTGAAACAGTAGGAAAGGAACATCTGAAAAGCTACAATTGTGATGCATGTATTTAAAAACTGTACAGTGGACATGGTTTGTCATTAAGGAGCTAATACTTGCAAGAAACCAGAAATAAATGTGAAAACTATAAACTGTGAAAAAAAAAATAAATAAAAATGTATACAAACATGAGGCTTTTCAAAATGCCAGTCTTCCACTTCCTCTGCTGTCTTCATATGACGTTCTTTGCCAGGCAGCAGCGGTAATGGCGCTTCGTTCTCCTGTGCTTCCAGAAAGCCAAAGGAAGTCTCTGTGAGGCGAGCGCGGCTCTGCCACTTCTCCTCTGCACGCAGTCGGTCCACGTGACCCTTCCGCTGTTGTGGCACCTGTGCAGCAAGTGGACACAAACTCTCCATAGAGGATGTACAGAAAAACAGATGACAAAAAAAAACATGATCAAATGAGCAGGGGGTTCTTTACCTGGACGACCAGCTCATCGTAGAAAGAAGAGGGGTCAACGTCCCGGTCTGTGGGTGGCGGAGGGATGGCGTTGGGGAAGACAGCAGAGACCCTGAGAGGTTTAGGAGGAGCTCTGGGGTGCAGCTGTCCATCCGAACCTCTCAGAGTTACACCACCACCTGCAAGGACGGGAGAAGGAGTCAACTGTGGTACTTGAACCCTTAAGCTGCCTGCTCAATCACACTCACAAGTTGAGACAAACTTTTTAGTGGAGAATAAAAAGTCCTTTCAGGTTGCAAGAACCTACAAATTCACAGAACAAAAATGAGAACGTGGCAGTATCCTAAGTGGTAGCTACGGCCTTGTGTAGCACTCTTCATACTAGAACTGACACTGCTGATGTGTCACTCTGAACAAGGTTGAGGAGTTTGTAGTGCATGAAATCATGGCAAACCCGCTATTTGAGAGTTTCTGAGAGTTTTACTAGTTTTAAGTGAACAACTACATTTAAATAAGCAGCAAATAAAAGTTCTCCGTGTGCCTGGCAGGATGATTAATTTCAGAAGTATGCCTGAACTAAAACATACATGCATATGTCCCTGCAAACACACTGCATCCTGTGAAGGGATACTCAACAACATATCAACAGTAATCTTCCATTATGCATACTGCTCTGGTTTTGTGCTCAGCAAACAGGCCAAGTTATTTTTAAATGGGTATTCTGCCTTAGGTGTAATTGTGTATTGTGTCACAGCTGTTAAGTATTTTGTGGCGTTTTTTTCCTTTTTTTTTTTTATCTCACCATAAATAAAAAGCATTAAAATATCGTGCACATTACCTGGATGGGAGGGGCGTGTATGTCGTGGTCGGGGGCTCAGCAGGGGTTCACTGCCAGTGCGAAACACTGGGGAAATGGGCACGGGGCCAGTGTCCTCTGACTGAGTGTTCTGGGGGACGCCTGGAGTGACAACAGGAGGTTCGAAGATAAAGACCACAACGTCATAAGCATTCTGTGTGTTCTGATGATGGCTTTGCTCTACGCTTCCTCTCAAATCAGCTCTGGAAATACATTATTGGCTGAGCATCAGGAGAGGAAGCTGCCTCCAAATGTCCACTAGTTGTAGTCTCTGTTGTGTAACAGTTCAGTTCAAATGTCCACAAACATAAATTAGAAATCTTCCAGCAGTCTGATCTTCAGCAGCCACATATCCACTACAGAGTTGTTTTGCTGGTATTTCTGTGTTTTAGCATATTGAAAACAACTTTGAAGGTCATTTATAAGAAATGAAGAAACAGATCTTTTGACGGTACTCACATCATGAACTATTAATTTTGCATCAACTATCAGTAAACATTAGAACTTATGTACATTTACAAGTGAAATACACACTTCAGAGATAAAACTAAAACCTAAGATATAGGATTGGAAACACCACCACATGAGCCACAAGCAACACTCTACTCATGCGTCTCTTGGACAGATGAATGACAGTGGCTTGTCTCCAGAAGCTGTGACAGAGCTGCATCCAGTGGACATCAGGGCTGAGTGATGGCAGCCACATGTATGTAGAGGCTGCATGTGTATGATAATATACCAGTTCGTAGGTTGCTGTCAGATTGTGCAGACTGAAGTGAAGGCCTCCGTCCCAAATTCTCCAAGTTGGCAGGCTGACTTCCACTCCTGCCACGCATAAAACAAAGCTCATGAGAATATTTACCTGGATTTGTGTACATGGAGTATGTTTCTACACTACATTTCAACAGACTTCATCCCACCTTAGGAGTGGATTGATGACCTGCAGTGTGTCGGAGTGTGCAGAGCAAAAGCTGCGTCTTTTGTTGGCTTCATTGTGTTTTTCTCCAACTGCACCTCTACTGCTGTTGCTGCTTTTGGGTGTTGCATGTCGCTCTGTGATGACACGCAGAGGAAGCGTCCGTGTGATTGGGTGAAAGATCACAGCGCCTGAGGCCTGGGAGATGGGCCGACGCCCGCCCACATAGAATCGGATGAGAGCAGGAACATTGTCAAAGCGATCCTCCTCAAACTGGAACAGCTCCCGAGAGTATCCCTGTCGTACAGATGGAGGCACACACATAATATAGCAAGCAGAGCCTTTAAAGGGATCGTCCAAGAAAAATCTACTTTTTCACAAACAAATACTCATTCCCAAGTGACTGGGAAGGTAACTAGTGTAGCTTGCAGCATTGTGGAGGTCAGTTTGGTCTCATAGCAGTTACAATGCAGTTACAGCTAAATTTTAAAATAAGGAAGCAAAAGTCCATTAAAAAAAAAGGTCAAACCACTTTAGCAGCACAATCAGCTTCTCTGCTAATGATCTGCATGCTCATTATGTTTGAAACAATCGGCACTTTGTCAATTAATTGGGAAATATTTCTGGCATTATGTTTTTTTTGTATTGACTCCGGGTTGTGTCCCCAACTTATTGTTGTAGCTGCTGTGGATCAAAGCTAATTATAGCTGCCAAGATTGTTTCTGGTTTGATGGTCTGCACAGAAAATGTACTAAAAACAGACATATTAACAATTAGTTGATTATTCCCATCCTGCTACACATGGACACACACATCATAGACGCACCTTTTTGGGACGAAGAATCACTCGTATGATCTTAAAGTGCATGGGGCCGTTCATCCAAAAGCAGCTCAAAACATAGCTACCGGGGGCAGAGCTTGAGTCTCGGACCAGGAAGTCTCCGTCCCTCTCAAACAGAGACTCTGCAGCCTGGAGACAAGTCAGCAGGTTAACTGGGTTTGATGGGCATGGAGGTTCACATGGAAATGGGAATTACTTGTATTTGCCATCTTACTGAGAGTTTGTTAGGTACAGATATCTAAAATGAAGGTGTTTCTAATGTTCATACTGTTGAATCAATACCTCTTTTAAAATGTTTCAACCAAAACACACATTATAATCTTCATAAAAATTGATTTATTGGAGGACTGTTATATCAGACTGCATTAGCTTTAGCTAGGTGCACTTAATAAAATGGCAACTGATGTAAGAAACTTGGGCCACCAGGTGGTTTAGTATAAATACTGGAAACACCTAGTTTGGGTCTTTAGCTTTGCTTAGCTTTATGCTAAGCTAAGCTAAGCTAAGCTAACCACCTGGTGGCTACATCATATTCAGTCACTGAGACATGAGACTGGAGTTGATCTCATCTATTTCTTAACAAAACAAAGCAAATAAGCACATTTGCCATCTAACAGTCAATCTATTCATTTAAATTGTGTGTATAGAATTTTTTATGTCTAAATACAGTGACAATAGTATGGTCCATTGAGCACCTCTCGGCTCAGCGGTCCATGGTACCATGCATGGCCCCTTGGGTCATCGGTGCTGAGCTTCAACTCCTCCTCCAGCTCCTTCTTCAATGACTCCATCTCTCTCCGACCACCAAATAACTACAACACACAGAGCAGAAGCACAGCAGAGACCAGAGTTACCCTGCATGTTTTCTATGCTCACCTATTCTATGTCAGATGGTTTGAAGGAAAATATGTAGAAAAAAATAGGCAGCTAGAAAGAGCAACTGAGAGAGACAAAGAGGGCGTTTGCTTAACCTCTTACCTTCAGCTGGCTAAAGTATGCGCTGACACTCCTCCTCTTGCTGAAAAACAGGAGAGAAGAGGTGATTTGGCCGCTACTAAACTCACCCCAGGGAGCCACAGATGATGGTGCCATGTTTTTCCTTTGAACATGAACAGTACAAGGATTGAAGGCCACTGCCAAGGTCTGGGCCAGTCATTAACGCCACATAAACTGAGGGACTTTTAATAGCCTGCCTGTTTTTCCTCCTTCCTTCCTCCCCAAGCTTCCACCTTCCTGCCTCTGTAAATACAAGACTCACAGATGGACAGGTCAGAGAACTCACAGCAGGGCTTAACTAGATAACTCCTAACCATCTAATGAACTATTACTCAGTCTAGTAAATCTGCATCTATGTCTCTGTGTGTGTGAACCTGCGTAAACAACGTGGTACAAGTCATGAGCTTACAGATTTTTGGAGGGATGTGTTCAAACAATGGTGTGGGGTGTCCTTGTTTACCCCATTTGACCCTGAGTATAACTTGCACACAACAAATACACCACATGGCTTACAATTCAATTCATAACCACTCCTGCCATTATTACACAAACTGGGTCATACCAGTAATTTATAAATCGAACCACTCCCCAGACAAAAGTCAAGTCAAAACAAATGCCTAAACTTTTTTTAAATCATGCACACCTTTCATATTTTACTTATTGAGTTTGCTGATCATTTTTATTTTCTGCAAGGTTTAGAGAAGTTCTTTCAAGGGTATCTGGATAACAACAAAGGCCTATGACAGCGTTTCCCAATCCTGGTCCTGAAGCCCCACTGCCCTGCATATTTTAAATGTTTCCCTGCTCCAACACACCTGATTCAAATGAATGTGTTGTTTTCAGGCTTCTGTGGAAAATGATGACAAGCTGATCATTTGAATCAGGTGTGTTGGACCAGAGAAACATCTAAAAAATGCAGGGCAGTGGGCCTCCAGGGCCAGGATTGGGAAACACTGGCTAACACACTAGTTGTGCTTAGTTTATGCCTTTAAACAAAAACACAACTAAACAAAAATTAATGAAAATAATATATATATATATATATATATATATATATATATATAATAAATAGTTTGAAAATAATAATCTGAATCTGCCTTTTTTCCTATGACTAGTACCCGATTTCACAATTCTTTTCAGCAACCTTCCAAGGAAGTTATGAAAGTAATTTTGTTGACTAAATGCTATTTCATAGGTCTGTCTAAGCTGCCAGTAATACATTTCTAGTGGAAAAATGCTACATGTTTTATCGCAAACTCTCCAAGTACAGAAGTCAGTCTAAAAAATACCTAACACTTCTATGTTTTAACTGTAGATTATATAAAGCCATCCGAGGTTAAAACCTCCCAGACAAAAATAACAAGCACATGACCTCGGTGGCACTGTAGCTCCGGCTGTGCCCACTGACCTTCTGCATTACTGACTAATCTGCCAACTGTTTTCAAAATTAATTGTTAGGTCTGTAAAATCTCAAAATAGTGAAAAATGGCCATCATAATTTCATAAAACCCAAGGTGGCGTCTTGAATTTGTTATGTTATGTCTGACAGTCTGAAACCCAAACATATGCTATCTCAAACAATGCAAAACAGTAAACTCTCACGACTGGCAAGCTGGACCTGGGATAGGTTTGGCATGTTATCATTAGCTGCTGATGGATTCTGTTTAATGGCTAATGAATTAATCAACTAATCATTTCAGCTCTGCACTAATATTTTACACTTGTGTATTGTTCTCATTTAACTAACCAAACCCATCTAAAATGTCACCATCTAGAAAAGTGGTCTATAAATAATGTATTATCATTACTATCATTATCATTAAGTGTCTTGCACTATACTCAGGTGGGTTCCCTAGTTTACTTTATTACCTAAATGGGGTGGATAAAATATTTGTAAACCTTGTTAACCTTTTAAAAACTGTTTTTAACAAAAACTCTGCATTGAGCCCTCATAAATAAGCATTAAGGCCTGTTGTGTCTGACTGAATTATCTAGATGTACCAAATATAATGGCAATTGTATGGTCACAATTAAAGAACACACACAGCAGCAAGAACATACACATCAATCCACAGACATCCTGTTAAATCACAGTTTTAAGGGTTTTTTTTAAATGAGGTAAGAAGGTGTAACATCCTGTTTGAGGGGCGTTGGCCCAGGTGACAGACCTGAAACACCTGTGCACACTAATGGAGAGCCACTATTGAGAAATGCAGCCGGACACCTCATAAAGAAACGCTTCAAACACTTAAATTCAGCTTCACCAACCAACTGGTTTTCATCTGAGTTAAATTTTACTTCACAACAAGCTAAAATTTGCTCCGACTTGGAGCGACGGCGGTTCCGAGTTGTGCAACAGGTAGTTAACACTAGCTGACGCGGCTACAGGTAGCACGAAGTTAACCAAACCACTGTTTGACTCTGTTTTTGGCCTAAAAAGCAGACAAAAATGTTTAACAGCTTGTGTAAGGACGAGAAATGAGTGTTAAGAGAGAAACGTTGCCGCACATCAGAGGTTCAACAAACGGTAAAAAAAAAAAAGTAATCGAACGTCTCGCGCTAATTAAAGAACTCTGAGCGTTGTTGACGTAGATTCGAACGGCAGCGGCCAACGGTCCTACCTGTCACTGCTCCTCACTGCCCGCTCCTCTTCCTCATGTTTTTACGGCTTGTGGTCCAAAGTTAAACCGCCACCAAAAAAAAAAACAAAACAGCTGAGGAGTCGTGCTCCTCAAGCCCTTCTCCGCTCCGGTCCCTCCTAGCCTGCCCCCCCCCCGCTCCTCCTCCCTGCCCAGGAGTTTCGGACTTGTTTCCACAAGTTTTTCCAAAACCCCTCCTCTCCCCGCCCCGGGCCCCGGCGCTGAAACACCGCTATCTGCCCGGCATTCCTCGGATACCTACACAAGCCAAGGTAACACATCACCTGGCTACAGTTACTGTTAGACTGTAGGTGCATGTACGGACGGTAAATCCCACATATGCTACTGATTTAGTCTCTTAAAATGTTCCCATGTCGACCTGACTGACTTTTTTTATTTCACAAACTGTCATTCCACCACAGAGGCTGTTCTCGGGTCATAAAAGAACTAGTCCACGACAGCCACACAAATTCTCAAATGAATCTTTAAATAACCAATAATTGTCGGTTAAATTCTACTTATAGATATGTTCTCTGATGTTAACTAGTTTAAAAAGCCGCTAGTGCCTGAGATTTTGTGACAGCGCATTAATATCTATCTGTTGTGCGGTCAAGTGTGTTAATCAGATGTCTCACCTGATGTCGAGCGTGTGTCAGCCAATCAGAGCAGAGGACCGGAACTATCTGCTTCGTTGAGACCCAAATGTTTGGTTTACAACCTCTTGAGCAGCCTGAGGTTTAAGACTGCTGAGCAGAGATGTGCCTGAACTTGACAGCCTCCATTTATACACTTACAGCACTTGTCAGATGTTACATTTAAAGAAAAAAACTAGAATATCCCATGTGTATTTCTCCTGGGATACAAGTCACTGATACCTGAAAGGAAACAAGCTAACAAGATATAAAGGGCTGGTTCACCTAAATTGCAAAAATCAAACAGCATTGTGTCACTATAATGTCTAATAATACAACTGCACACATGGGCTTCAGTAAAATCTGTTCTTTCTGCTTTTTGATGTTTTTGCATTTTTCCCTGCAGTATTTCATAGAGCTGTAAAGTGATTTCAGTGTTTACGAGATTGACAGAAAAATAATCAGCAATTATTAGATAATTATTTTTATAGGCTATGGCTGGAAACCAATAGAGGTAAGTGAGCACAGTTTTTCTAACTTCAGTGAACCGACTCTTTAAGAGTAAAGTATATTTTTTTAGATACATGTTACAATGGTGAGCCTTCAGATTTGTTGCAGCAGTGAGCAAGTAGCCATTACAAAAGGCAATGACTCATATGCATAATGGTTAAATGTGGAAAATCTTTAGGATTATTTTGGAGGGTTTGCGGCCACGAATGAGACCGTTCACATATATTATGGGATGCTAAACAGGAAGTAAAACTAACTTTGGATATAAAATTAAACTTCAACCCAGAGTTGAATCTCAGGCATTCAGTTATATCACATTTGTTGTTTTTTGAACAATGAAGAATGCAGAGATGTTTCTTTGCCAAATACAAATTACAGATTCATCCAAATTACAAAAAGAAATTTCTCACTTGGTTTGCGGTTTTCATGCCTCCTTACACCAGTGCCTCCATCCCAGTGAAATGCAGGTCAGTTAAATTCCATTTATGATGATGGCTGCACTGAATAGTCTTTTTTTTCAGGGCAATGCCAATGATTAATTGGGATAATCCACAAACCTTTTTGTCAACCATTTTCCCAGGGACTATTTCTTTAGTAGAAAGTAATTCCCATGAAAACTGAACAGTCAGGTCTGTAATTATCCAGATTTACTGGAACAGTGTTTCTGCAAAAACAACTTGCAGACACTCCCTTTGAATTGTGGTGGCAGCAGAAATCTCAGATTTATCCATTATCTATACCATTTATCCTTAAGGGTCGTGGGGGAGGGGGCGGGAGCCGAATCCTAGCTGACTTTGGGCAAGAGCACACCCTGGACTGGTCGCCAGTCAATCACAGGGCTGACGCATAGAGACAGACGACACGCTCACATTTACACCTACAGGCAACTTAAAGTCACCAATTAACCTAACAAAACAACAACTCAACAGTGGTGCCCTAGCACTATGGATAGAGTGAGCCTATTTTTGTGTTTTAGGTGAACTGGACCTTTAATGCTGGGAATTATCCTGCACTGAACAGTCTTCTCTGTAAAGACTCACAAACCCAGACGCCGGCATGTGTCACTCAGTCCTTGACTTCTCACTGGGAGGGAAGTGTGTCCAAAATATCAAAGTCCCAAGGTGTGTTGTTTATAATGTTAGTCATCAAAAAGCTGCCGGAGGCCTGGTCGATTAAAAGTAGGTGAAGTAATATCAAGATGTTATTTTATATCCATAAAGACTTTTCATTCATATGAGCTTTTCAGCCTGTTTATACACAGCTGGTTGATGTGTGCACCTACTTCACCATACACACACTCTGACATACATTTTATGAGGCACTAGTAAATTATTAGCCAAACATTAGTGTGGTACATGGTACGAGTGGACCTCTCAAACATGTCACTATCATGGACACACACACACACATACACCTGAAACACCCATTGTGGGTCAGCTTACCTGTGTTTGTCCTGACAGCGCTCTGTCTCGTTGATAGTGTTGTCCTCATTCAGGGGGCGGAGCTGGGAACAGGAGGCAGAAAGACGATGTTTCTTATCAGCACGATGGAGGCGGGGCAGGACACTCTGACGGAACAGATCCTTCCTCGGCTTCACCTGCAGCAAATGGTAGAAACCCAAACGAGCAGAGAGTCCTGCTGATCATATTGTCTCTGTTGTGAGGAGACATCTACTGCTCTGTGCAGTCACAGGTTTGTGATGCCGCAGTATGTAGTGCTCTCACCAGATCCATAGAGGATCCCAGGGAGTACTTTCGGCTCACCCTGCGCTCCACTCGCACACCTGGGGGGGACAAAAGAACATTTTAAATAGTTGTGTGCAAAATGCTCTTTAGCAGAGAATTAAAGAAGAGATGGTCTGTACCACTCTCATGCCTGGCTGTTAAATATGAAGCTGAAACAAATGAGATATAAAGTGTTGCTTAATTTATAAAGTATTATAAGGGCTTTAGAGGTTCTTTGTCACTTTCAAATAGAGCCAGACTAGCTGAATACCACTTGCTGCTGCTATGTTGAAAAACATGTTTTGGTATCTGTGTACAAAAATCAGACATTGTATTTGCACTTATGTCAATATATATGACATAGTGCAAATATATGCAAAGCCTTGTACAAAATAATCAAGCTGGTGTTAAGACTGTTATTGATTTATGTTGTGCTTTATTGTGCTGCATATTTAGCGCAACAGTTTTTCAATTTACACAGAACAATCAGTCTGGAGCTTTCTGGGCTCCTGAGGACTGGTTGTCTTCTTGAAAACATCTAATTAAAACATTTTTAGAATGAGTTATTGAATTAGAGCCCAGCTCCTGTGTGCATGTGTGTTTACACGTGACCCGTGAATTTCACCAGAGTGCGGGTCCAGTGTCTGTCGGTGTCTTGAAAGCTGACTGAGGATCGTTTCTCTGTGTGTTGCATCCTCTATCCCTGCATCTTTCAGTTCTCCATCTGTTACATTCAGCAAACCCTGGAGGGGGGGCGAGAACAGGGAGAGTGATGAAGAAATAAAGAGACAGTTAGAATTGTGACGACTGAAGCACAAAACAGAAGAAAGAAGGGATATCAACAGGCACATACAGATGCATCTTGCACACTCACGTACCTCCAGACCGTAATATTCACTCTCTAGTGTCTTGGTGTACTGGGGTAGGCCGATCTGTCTCAGCCACCAGGCAATGGAGCGATTATTCATGTCTGAACAGCAAAGGCAGAGGAGATACTGATTACATACCAACACATACACACACACACACACATGCTTGTACATGTTTTATGTACAAGTTTCTGAGGAAAGTATACATGGAGTAAATCAGCTTACTTTCAGAAATCACCCAACCAGACACAGAAGCAGGAAACTCTTGTGTTGTTTGCTTTGCAGCAGCTACAGTATGTCTCACCTACCTGTTTACAGGGTCCAACGAGGCACTCTGGGATATCCGTACTTCTCTCTTCCCCCTTCTAATATTTCTATCTCATAATGCCTCTTTCATGTCTCACTTCCCCCACTGTTTTCCTTCCTTCTTTGCAGCTGTTCTTATCTAAGTTGTAGCCTCTGCCATTAAGTCTGCCTCTCACTTTCTCTTTGTGGTAATAGTGGAAGCCCGCTCCCCCTCAAACCTGCAGGGTCACTCAAAAAGCCAATCAGATTGCACAGTGGGCACACAGTACCCCCAGGAAAACAGCAAATCACAACACAGGAATTAGCATGAGCTCCCGGGAGGCGGAGAGCACAGGTTGAGGCATGTCATGAGAAAGAGATAGAGTTCAGAAAAACAACAAGGGGGATGTAAAAATGTTTGACTGTTAGGCAGCTGTCAGCATGTCAAGTCAGAGACAGGCATGTACGCAGTGAGGTGTCTGGCAACCCCTCTGTCCAACAGTGTGTCAGGAGATACAGTATAAGCCTGACACCTAGTGTTGAAGCAATTAGTGACACATGCCTCTTCTTTCTGAATGAGTTCAAGGAGCACTCCCTATTTTTCAAGCAATACCACGGTGTGAGTACTGCTGCTCCACATCTAGAGGGTGAAAGTAGTGCACGTGGTAGCAGTAGTGCCTGTTCCCATACTTAGCCTCAGTTAGCAGAGATCTTTTGACATGGATCCGAAAAGGGATGTTTACTCTCAGTTCTCTATGGTAAATGGACTGTTCACACACCATACACTGATCGCAGGGGCTACCTAGGGGAGCTTTTCCTTGCCACTGCTGCCTAATATCTGATGCTTGCTCATGTGGGGATTCTTGAATCCTTAATTTTGAATTCCTGAATCATTGGGTCTCTCTCTTAAGTAAAGAGTTTGGTCTAGACCTGCTCTTTATGGAAAGCATCTTGAGGTAATATTGTTGTGAATTGGTGCCATATAAAGAAAGATTGATTGATTAATCAATTGATTGATTGATTGACCAGAGGAGCCATTCTGGCGTTCAGTATCTTGCACATGGACACCTCAATATGATGACTGGAGGAGTTGAGGATCAGAACCACTGCCCTTCTAACCAGTGGATGGCTTGCTCTAACTTGGGGCAACACATGTCCAGGTTTCTTGGTCATGGCAAAAAAAAAGTGCATGGGCAACCTGGAAGGTTCTGCCACAGCTCACACTTGTTGAAGTTGACCAAACTAGATACCTTAAAATGCAAAACACAGCATTGGGAGGTTTTTGATCTTTCTCCATGACAGGACCAGTACATGCACTGATGTCAACATTTCCTGAAAGACAATGTCTGGCAGATTCGACCAAGCAGGGCCTCTCTGGAACAACATGTAAAGAGGCCACTTACCAGGCAGGCAGATGAGGGTCTGTGTGAACCTCAATGGACCACCCTAGCAGAGGCATCAACAGCCTGCTATGAGCTTGTAGCATGCAAGCGCCTCAAGGATGTGTTAAGCGCTGCAAGTGCAAAGTGGCATTACTTGCTTGCACTTACTCCCCTGTGAGAAGGGGAGTGTGAAAAAGTGTTAACAGTCGTGTTAGTCGTTATTATTTTTATTGCCGGCAGCAACCCGTCTCCTCAGATCTTGCATCATGCTGTAATACGATCACCATTTTCTGTATTATACAACCATATATATATATATTTGCGTCTGTGTTTGTGTATGTTTATATAGATATATAAAGCTATATATCTATTTTGGTGACCCTGTGACTTTTTTGTGTTCTTATATGGTCAACCAAGTCAAATATCAGCTCATTGCTCATTGTCGTATGAACTTCAGCTTACCCAAGCTAAAAAGCTCTCCTGTGATCTGTGACTAGAGGTTAGTAACAACCCAGAACTTTATCCAGCGATATCTCCATCAGTTGTATTGCTGATAAAATGAGAAATACACCAATGGACAGCTGAAGATCTTGTGTTTTATATATGTACTGGTTGTCATTTTACCACAACAGCTTTTCTGAGATTAAAGGCTTTTAGAAAGCATCCTTTAAAAAAATAAAGAGAGAAAACATGTATGTGGTCTTCTGACATCTGATTTAATTAGCTTGAAGTCACCTTGATAATCATCAGGAGACATAAAATCAGTTTTCTGCGACACTCAGGAATATTTAGCACCTATTTGGAGGCCATTTTAGAAAATGGCTGCCATAACCCTCAGCAGTAATTAGTTATTACAGCATTCACAATATTTCCCTCTTAATTGTTGTGAAGTAGAAGTACAAAGTAGCACATAATAGAAATACTCAAAAAAGGTGCCTCCGAACTGTGTTTGAGTTTGAGTTTTATTTCAAAGCTGCTGTCTCCCTGTGTTACATCAGAACGTGATGCCTTGAATTGCTGATTTCACTAGTTGACGCTTTTAGTTGATCCAGGGGCACTAAATATGTGACCTATAGTTTATTTTGTTTGAAATGTTACAGGTGAATGGGTTTTGAGTTTAGGGATTCCGGCTGTGAATCCAAATATGTGCCCACATGCCAGTAAAATCCACTGCTCTCAGTGTCTGAGCAGCTGCTCAATTATTCATCGAGCAATTTAAATGATAACATGACAGCAGTCTGTCTCTCTGCTGTTCAGCTTCAGAGCAGATTTCACAAATTAAACATGAGCTGTTCAACATTATATAAACATAGGATTTAACTTAAGTATTTTCCCCTTAAACACTGTTACAGGTTTAATGTTCAACTTGATGCCTCTAAATTTACATCATCTTTGCAATTTACTTTCACAAACTTAAATAACACACAGTATGCACAATCTACCTCCCTCAAATAAGACGATTTGGCCACATAAGAGTTTGCTTGGGAGGTGTCTAAATAATGTTGTGGTTGACCTTGCAGCACATCTATTTTTCGATAAACTTGTGTTCTGTACCACACGCACAGACACACACGCCTATCCTATCTGATACTCATACATATGCGATCCACTTTCTATCAACTTGTACCACTCATAGCAGCAGCAGCAGCTTTGTGTCTACTGTATGAACGTGTGTGTGTGTGTGTGTGTGTGTGTGTGTGTGTGTGTGTGTGTGCATCTGTGAATGTGAAGGCAACTGTGAGGGTGCGTCAGAGGAAAAAGGAAGTTGCGGGGTGAAGTTAAAAGCCTTCAACACACTGCAACTCTGCAGAACACCCACCACGGAAGAAAGGCAGAGTGAGAGCACTGAACTCTGACAATGAGATAATGAAAGGAGAACAGGGAGGTGCACATCGAGAACGAAGACACAGAACAATAAGGAGAAACTGAAGGTGAGAGCTCACTGTAATACTCATTCTACTCTGATATGCAGTTAAAGAATGTGTTCTCTAGTGGAGCCGGAGCTTTTTTTGTTATTTTACTGGGTTTCAAGCAGGCCTCTTCAGTATTTTACTGTGAAAGGACGGAGTGAGACTCGCTGCTCAGTGTTCACTGGGGGCCAACAGATTTAGTGCTGATTTGGTCTCAGATTGGTCAAAATAAACTTCAATAATTTCCATTTAAGTTAAACTGTGACAAAGTAAGATTCTGCACTACTTTATTTATGTGATGCAGGAGCAAATGGTGTCATGCAGTAGGAGGTTTTTACATGTGAGAATTCAGACAGTGAAAACATTTCAGTTCCTCAGTGTGACCTCCACAAATTACCTCAAAAATTTATCTATCTCTCGTTCAGAAAACAAAGATGGAGTTGTGGCGGCAGTGTGCGATGTGGTTGATTGACTGTCGAGTTCTTCCTGATAACCACCGGGTCACATGGGAGGGCGCACAGGTGAATCAGCTGTCTCACAAAAAAATCTCTCACACCAACACATGAACGTACGTCCTGTCTGGGGTCCTTAGTCTAATATTCTGTGTGTGATGTTCCAGGTGTGTGACCTGGCTCAGGCTCTGAGAGATGGCGTGCTGCTCTGCCAGTTGCTCAACAATCTGCTGCCTCAGGCCGTCAACCTGAGAGAGATCAACCTGCGCCCACAGATGTCCCAGGTAACACACACACCTTTTCCTGCTCCATTTCCATAGTCAATTTCCATAGTGACCAGAAGGTAACACTGAAGCCCCGAGGATGTCTGATAGGGAAATACTGTGATCTATATCTGTCCACATTGGGGACTGAGTGTAGACAGCCGAGGGGATTGTGATGATGATGATGAAGAAGAGCAGACAAAGAAAAACAACTAGAAAGCACTCAGAGCGGGCCTACAGATTTTGCGAGCCGGCAAAAAAACTCATTCAGCTCATTAATTGAGCCGGAAAAATCCAAAAAATTACGCTTGTGTGATGAGATTTTGTCATTTTGTTTTCAATTTTGACAAACTTATCAATCAACTTAATTATGGAATTTTGTAGGGATTAGTGACAGTACTCTAAAAAATGACAGTCAGGCAATTTGCTGCAATAAAAATATACATAATAACTCACAAAACTGGCAGATATTTTCAGGACGTAACAATGAACAGAAACGACAGCGTATACCTACATCGGCATAAAGATGGGGAATTTTGGAAAATAATAAGCCGGCAATTGTTATAGAGTCATACAGTTGTATCCGTATGTTTTCTCTGCCATGGCCAGTAACTCTGTCGTCTCTGCTGGTTGCCTGGCAGCTTCTCTCAGCAAAAAAATAGCTCAACACATAGGCCTTGTAAAACAGCAAATTGTTTTACATTGTATTTACAGATGTAAAGATGTAAAGTTTTAATCAGTGAGTGTTAGAGGTGCTCGTGGGCTGTTTTTTTTCTTTTTTTGGTTGTTGGCTCCAGCACATTCACCCTCAGCAAGAAGGTGAAAAAGCACATTTCCCAAAACTCTAGTCCCTTAAGAAATATTTTCTGAAACTATCTGGGTCCACCTGGATCCAGATTCATACTCAAAACAAATGTCTCATTCCGTGGGTCATGGGCTTTTTTTTCTTTTCACCAAATTTCATCAAAATCTGTTAGAGGGAGGGCGTAAGTAGAATATGAAGACATAAGAAAGACGGAGAACGAGAGAGTGTGACCAAAAAGAGACAGATTGTCACATGGTTGGCCTAAACGCCACAAGGGAAGTCCTTGAATCATATCTCTCAGGACTCACAGTGATGTCCTAAACGTGTCTGTGTCTGTGTCTGTGTGTGTGTGTGCATAGGTTAATGTGCTTTGACACGTGCATGTGAAACTCTGGGAAATCCTATGAGGTCAAGGGTGGTTAAGTAACATCCGATGATTAACAGAAAACTGGCAGTCCAGTCTGACGTGTACACACACACACACACACACACACACACACACACACACACACACACACACACACACACACCTGATGTCATTTCACAATTCGAGGATCTCCTCTGCGCTCTTGCAATAAGTTTTACTGCTGCAGGGACTTATATATGTATGCCTGCGTGTTCATAATGACTCCCGGCAGAGAGATGCGATACGTGCACCAGTATCAGCTAGAAGTCAATGTTTCCCCTTTTCTCAAATTAGAGTTCCGCATTCCCTACTGCTGAGCAGACAGAGACATAAAAAGAGCAAGCAAGAGCAGCTGCTTCAGGAAGTTATGTAAACAGCTCATGTCCGACCACCATGTCAGTCGTACTGTGCACTGAGCTCTCTGTGGTTGCTTTTGTATTTTTATTTTTGTTATAATGCTGATTTGCTTCATGTACCATCAAACATTTCTTGGCTCATTGCTGAACATTGCTGTGCATGCGGTCCGTGTGGCTGAACAGCATTTACATACACTTTGGTGTCGTCTCAAATGAATGCATCTGTTTGTCGTATCTTTATCACTTAATGCTACAAAGTTAAAGACTCTGCTCATTAGGCATCATGATATTCAACAGTATGTTGATATTATAAAGTTCAACAGTATCTATCAAGTCTGTTTGAAATCTGCATGTTTAATGCGATGTGTAACACTGGTATATGTGCCTGCTTTACATGTTGTTTGTTATGTTCATCTTTTATTTGCTTATAATGCCTTTTGCCTGTTAAATGTTTAGTTTAATTTGTGGTTGTCAAGGTTTTTTAAGGTTTATTGGTTTATTGTTGTTGCATGCCTTCAGTTTCAGGCTCTAGGGATGGCAATGTTGGTCTGTTGGTCCAGACTGAAATATTTGAACAACTAATAGATATGTCGACATTAAATTTTACGAGGATGAATCTTACTGACTTTGGTGATCCACTAACTTGTCCTCTACACCACCACGATGTTGATACGTTTGGTTTTTAGTGAAATGTCTCAACAATTATTGGTTTGATTTCCATGAACTCTGATTCACACGTTCATGTCCCAATCAAGATGAACTGCGATCACTAACTTTCCCTCAGCATTCATCAGGTCAAACATTTTATGTCCATAAAATGTATCCACAATGTATCCAACACAGAAATTATTAGAATGAAGAACACGGTAAATACTAAATCTGGTAAACATAAACATCAGCATGCCAAAATGAGCATGATGACAATGTTGTTTAAGTGGTAAGGACAGCCTCAAAGAACCGATGTGGGAGTTTTGGTGTTTGATGAATTACTTGAACTTTTAATTGATTATGAATATTGCACTTGGTAAATGCTGCATACATAAAGTAATGTTTGTGTTTCTATTTGTCTTTAGTTCCTGTGCCTGAAGAATATCCGGACCTTTTTGGGAGTTTGTCAGGAGAGATTTTATCTCAAAAAGAGTGAACTGTTTGAGGCCTTTGACCTGTTTGATGTTCGAGACTTTGCAAAGGTATTATCCCACCACATCAATGTATCTCGCTGTTTATCTGTCTAATACAGTGCAGTCTGCATGAGAGAAACACACTGTGCACTCATACTGGAGTCATTATGGTAGAAGTCAGCGGTGTGAACAGAGGCCTGACTCCTGACTGCAGCTTGCAAACACCCACACAGCCCGAACAGGAAGTAGTTTAGTGATTTTGTGATTGAAGCGGCTAAGTGAACGAATAAATTCAGTATTTCACAGTTCGCTTTCGCTTTCTGTGCAGTGCAGCCGCAGCACTTTGAACCAAGTGAGTTGATTCGAAATGCGCACTTCTTTGATATGTATGCACAAAGTTAGAGGTAGCAGAGTCTTAAAGAATGAAATGAGTCAAAGTCAAGTCAAGCTTTATTTATATGGTACATTTCTTACACAGGGCAACACAGTGTGCTTTACACAGTCAACAGGAGGTGGACTTCAGCCTGACTGTGGGGTCTTTTTTGCAGTGTTTGCTCTTTTGACTTAGCTTACAGTATGTTACGGTCACTGAACTTCTCGTTTCACTTTACTGCTTCTAGTCAGTCATCCAGTACAATAAAATACACACGTGTGGTGTAAAATGTACAGTATGATTTACAGTGGTGCAAAAAGTATTCAGAGCCTTTACTTATGTAAAAGTAGTAATCCCACGCTGAAAGCACCCCTTTACAGGTAAGAGTCCTGCATCTAAAATTCTACTTCTACTGAAAATACAGAAGCATAATCAGCAAAGTGTACTTTAAGTACAAAGAGTAATGGTAGTAATTAAGAAAAATAGAAAAATATATACAGTATGTTGCTATATTTGATTGTTTATACTGATGCGTAAATAGCTTTTTACTGTTGTAGCTGGTCAAGGTGGAGTTAGTTTGAAGTACTTTACATACAGTTGAGTGGTATAATCCAGTGCTTCCAAACCCAGAGGTCGGGCCCCCTCTAAAGATAATTGTAGTGGATCTTGAGATGACCCCATTAATGATCAAGAACACAATTCTGCTCCATAAATGTGTTTTTATTTTCTTGATTCTTGATTTGTCATCTTTGCTTTTATTGTTAATTATTGGATTGTTTTACCTCTTATGACCTTGACCAATTTGCATGAAACTATATGAGTAGTTTAGAGGGGAAATTTCTCCTAAGTTGAATTGCTAACAACACACCCCCAGTAGACATGGCTTTGTTTTAAGGGTTAATGGGAAAGAAAAGATGGTTTAATCATTAAGAATGCGTTGTATTTTATAAACTTATGGTATATGAAAATGTATTATGTAAAATCAGCAAAGTAACAACTAACGTTAGCTGTCTAATAAATGTAATAGGGAAGAAAGTGTAATATTTGCCAACACAATACACAATAGCCTCAGTTCAGTGCTTGTGTATTTTCAAAGGATTTCCACCATTAATGATTTAAAGCTGACTGAGTAATGATAATGCATGTTTTGATAATTCAAGTTTTCACCACAGAAACTAAAAGTTTCACCTCACTGTACTTAATTAATGAAGCTGCATCAGTGTTGTCCTCCCTTCTGCTTTCATGAGACAGAGGTAAAGCTTAATATCAAGATCTTTATACTTAAGTTTATTCACTCTATTGCTTTGATTAAGACGAGATGATCAATATCACTCTCATGTCTGTATGTTGAATATGAAGCTTCAACTAGCAGCCAGCTAGCTTAGCATAAAGACTTGGAACAGTATACCAGCTAGCCTGGCTCTGTCCAAAGATAACAAAATCCACTCTCCAGCACCTCTAATGCTCAAAACTTAACCCGTTATTTCTTGTTTGTTTAATTTGCACAAAAATAATGTAAAAATAATGTATCACTATTTTTCAGGGGGTTATGTGCCAGGAATTTCTCTGGTACATAATCCTCCTATAATGTTGAATTGGCATTTTTACACAAACAAGGTAAAATGTGTTAATTAGTGACCATTAAAGGTGCAGACAGGTGGATTTTATTATCTTTGGACAGACCCAGGCTAGCTGCTTCCCCCTGTTAACAGTCTTAATGCTAAGCTAAGCTAATTGGCTTCACATTTGACAGACAAACATGAGAATTGTATCGATCTTCTCATCTAACTGATTAAGCAGGTTTCCAAAAATGTCAAACTACTTCTTGAAAGTCTTATTGAAGAATATTCTGGTTATTAGGTGGCAGTCGGACCGTAAATCAGTCTGTTCCAATTTTTTTTACTCTGAACTCAGACTTTCACTTCTACTTACGTCTTTCCTCCTTTTTTTGGTGTCTTGAATGAAAGTAGGCGTCAAACAAAAAAGTTCAGTACTGACTGAGAAGTGAATTCTTTATTTGGACAGTATACATATATATTTTATACCAGCAGAAGTGTCATGACAGGCCAACGCTTTTATTCCTCTCTCTGAAAGAAAAACATGAGTGCAGAACTCTGGAAAGCAACTCAAGGCAACTAAAGAAACTACAGCAGAAGTAAAAAGTGATTTTGGAGAAGGAAAATAGTGTTGTTTGCCAAAAAATACATAATTGCCTTGTTTATATCATAGTTACACATAACACATAAAACCAAACCGCGATAGGAGGAAGCACTGGAGCTCACTGACACATGTGGCTAAATCAGACAGAACAATCATTGACTGCGTGACGGCTGTCTTTGAATTTGTTTCTGATCACATCTCTCATGAAATTGGTTATCTGATCACTCATCATGAGACTGCAGGTTTCAGGTTAGTCAACAGTTGAACAGTGCAGGAATAAGAGTGAAACCAGCTCATAGGAGAATTATTCAGTGTCACTGTTTAAAGTGTGAAACAGCCATCACTGCTTTTGTGTGTGTGTCTCTTTATGCAGGATATACTAATATGATATTGTATGTGTGTGTATGTGTGTCTGTGTGTAACAGGTGATAGACACTTTGTCCACCCTCTCTCGTTCATCCATTGCTTTACAAAAAGGACTCCAGTAAGTATTTTCCTTCCTCTATTACATGATAAGTGTTGAAGCAGTTTGGTAACTCTGTCTTTATGCCCCTGTTTAGCATTTAATATCAGTGTATAAATGCTTAATAACACACTATAATGTAGTTGTACACAGATACATGGCCATTTTAAGTGTTTATTAATGTATATTATTTGTCAACAGTTGTAACTTCTCCTATCAATACATATTCTATATTATTACAAATGTTTTTTACTATATTGCAGTGGTAGAAGAAGTGCTCAGATATTTTACTCAAGTAAAAGTAGCAATACTTCAAGAATTACTCTGTTAGAAGTAAAAGTCCTGCATTCCAAACTTTAACTTAGTAAATGTACAAAAGTATAGTCAACTATATTTGAAGTACTTAGAGAAAATGTAGTCATTATGCAGAATGGCCCATTTCAGAAGTATATATATTATGTGACTGGATTGTAATTATTGATGCATTAATGTGAAAACATCACTAATGTCATGGCTGGTAAGGGCAGCAGCCATTTTAATGACTTTATATACTGCTGGGTGGCTTAACCATTAAAATACATCAAAATGTATTAGTTAATTATGTGCTTTGCATTAATTATCTGACTCTGCAAAGTAACAGAAGCTGTCAAAATAAATGCAGAGGAGTGAAAAGTACAAGCCTTCAAATTGTAGTGGAGCAGAAGTATACAGTGACATAAAACAACATTACATAAAGTAAAATACCTCAACAATATAGTACTTGAGTATTTGTGCTTAGTTGCATCCCACCAAAGCTATATTGTCATTCATTATCTGTTTATACAACATCCTCCACTTATGGGTGCCCACAACAAGAGTTATGGTTGTTGACAAATACATTAATAAACATATCCACTTACAACTACATTATAGTGTGTTATAAACCATTATTACATGTTCATACACTGCTTATAAATGATAAATAGGTTGGGGGCAGGGTTCAAGTAAATTCAAATTCACCATTCCTGTCAGTGTTTGGATGTAAAAGAAGTGATACAGACGAATGCAGCGGCTGAGTTACAAATCATTTACACTGACAGCGGATGCAGAGGTGTTCGGGTTGATCACAGTCGTCAGTCATGTTAAACAGTGTGAACACTGGTGCCGCCACAGTAATGGCAACCTGTCTACTTCCCCCTACAGCACAGATTCGTCTATAAGACCAATAACAATATTCATGTTATTGTTATTCTCCCTGCGCATTTCTTTCTTTTCCCGACCTCCAGGCCTTTTCCTTTGGGTGGATGCACTCCTGATGATGAGATCTACAGCGGCCTGTCTGACCAGATAGAGTAAGACTTTTTTTTGGATAATAAGAGAGGTAGTTTGAAAAAGCTTCCTTTTTTTATGATACATTTTTAAATTGTACTGTGTTATAAGACAAGTTGGAGCACAGGTCAATAAAATATCTCCTTTTGATGTGCTACTGTGCACAGTTAGGCCAATGATTCATCCTAATACACACAGCAGAGTCCACTTCCAATGTTTGTTCATAACTTGTGCTGGAGAGTAACAGCAACACAAATCAGCAGATCAGACACAATGGATTCATAGAGCCCATGCCAGATACAAGAAATACAAACAAATCCAAAAGAAATAAATACAAAGTAAATTCCTTTAAGTGAGCAAGAAAGCGGTTATTAAACAAAACTAATACTAGTAGTTTACCCTGACGCCCCCAAACCATTTGTACTTGTGTTTGGTAAATATATCTACTTCAGCATTTCCAATCTGAGCAGGTTTGCCATGCTGATAAGACAAAATGCTGAGGCAAAAAATCAGTCATTACGATTATAATTAGATTTTTACACCCAGTCTTGACTAATTATTAATCTATTTACCCAAAACCTGCGAAAAAGAGGACAGAATAATTACAATGATTCAAAGCTCCATGTCCATCCTGCTCCAGTATCCTTAAGCAGCCCCCTGAATCCCCACCGCCTACCCAGGTGTTGTTCTGTAGCTGAATGTGACCTCTGACCTCCGTGGAGTGAGAAAATTATGCTCTGTACAGTGAACGTAAAGAAAACAAGACAAATGTAGTGATGTGACAATGTCGTCTGTTCATATCATGGGTATCAGTGACACAGTGGATGACGATGATGACTTATACGACTTCGTGGAGGACGAGGAGAACGAAGGAGATGAGATCTATGAAGACTTGATGAGGACGGATGAACAGCCGGAAACTGTGAGTGGACCCCACACGGCATTATACCTCAGCCATAAAGGAAGGTTTTCGCTGCCTCTTGTCAAGCTGGAGGCTTTGCAGGTCTGTCTTTGACGATGGTACAGAAGGTCTGCAGGTCAGACGGTCCAGGGTCCAGCCTCTGTCTGATCATCTAAATCAGTGATTCCCTACAGTTTTAGCTTGTGACCCTTTAAAATGAAGCAATTTTTACTTGTCACTGGTTGAATATGTCTACCAGTTGTGACCAGTTCGACCAAAGACTGACTTTATCTCTTTGTTGCATTTTAATGTTTTTTGATGAAATTGTTCTATTTGCAAGGAAAACACAAACATTTAAAGACAGTCAATATAGTCAATAAACATAATTTTGTGTTGCAGAGATATGCCTTTGTGCTCTCCTGTCCTGTTAATCATTTTGCAATCTCCATTTATTTCATGACCCCATGTAGGTGTCATGACCCCCAGGCTGGTAACCACTGACCTAAACCAACCAGAGTTGTGCAAATACTTCTGCAATTTGTATTTGCAGACAGGAGCCACACTAACGAATGACTCCAGATTGCAGCCCCATTCAAGATAGACATTGTGTGTAAATGTCACCCAGCTACATAATTCATAAAGGAGCAATCTCCCTGCGAGACACTACAATAGCTGGTGTAAATTAAGCCTCCGGAGAGCCAGAGTCAGAAATGAACAGGCCCTCAAGGGAAAACACCCCTAGGAAATGCACCTGAAACTGAAAAGCCTTGTTGTAGAATTTCATTCTGTTAATTGTATCATTTTTTGTCGAATATTTCTGCATTAATTGGACTAGTGTTTCTGCCGTGGTCTGTTGGAGACAAGTGGAACAAATTTCTCCCAAAAACAAATGAAATTGCTACGCAAAAGGGCATCAAGGAAAGACATATAACTACCACTAAAGTGGAGGGATGTGTTCAGCCCCAAGGCACAAGTTAAAACTAATATCAGTGCTGCAAATTGTCTTTCATAGCTATATGTAAAATGGAGATGAAAAAACATCAAGGAAACATCACTTCATGTCTCATTAGACATTTTGTGTGTGTGTTTTTGCAGCAGCAGAAGACTGGTGTCGACAAACGCGAGTGCTGCCTGCAGGAGATCAGACAGACAGAAGAGAAGTATACCGATACACTGGAGTCTATATTACAGGTGTGCCCACATTTTCAGTGTCTTGAAAGGAGATCCATGCATTCACATACATATAAATTATACACATACAAGCATGCAAGCAGACATTCATAAGCACATCTAAAGAGAGATTAATAACCGTGCTCTGTTGTCTGTGCAGCACTTTATGAAACCTCTTGAAAAGTTTCTCCAGGCTGAAGACATGGAGAGTATCTTCATCAACATAGAGGTACAGGAAGAGATTATCTGCACACCTGGTCACGTGTACAGGCGTACCTTCATGTATCAGCCATGTTTACATGTTGTGTATGTGTATTTGCAGGATTTGGCCAACACACATCGTAATTTGTCGGCGGAGGTGCGGAGTTCCATCTTAAATTATGGAGCCAAGAACCTGTACCAGGTGTTTCTGAGCTACAAGGAGAGGTACACACACACACACACACACACACACACAAAACAGTTTTTCTGTTTTACCATAATACTGTAAATGCATGTATTGTATGTTGTAATATGTTCTAATATTCTTACTCCCCTCAGGCTCTTACTGTATGGCCATTACTGCAGTCAGGTGGAAACGGCGACAAAACATCTAGACAAGCTGTCGAATATGAGGGAGGATATCAAAATGAAATTGGAGGTGAGGAAAACACACTAATACACCTGCGGTTACTGCAGTAACAGTTATTTTTCAGAGATGTATGATAATGTGCACATAATGAGCAGCATTTGTTTATGAAGGAATTAAGCCGTTTTGGATAGTTTAAGGTTCATATTTGTGCCAAGTCAGCCTGAATTAAAGGTGGAATCACTGATGTCAACAGTAGCTTTTTTGAAAAAAAACAAAAAAACTGTTGATTTCTTCCACTGTCTTTTCCGTTCCCTTATGGTGGCGTCATTGATGTACAATCCAATGGTCAATGTATCGCCTATGTATATACGTCTATAGACTGAACAACTTGGAAAACAAACCAGGAAGAGGGACTTGTATGTTTACACATACTTGGCCAATAAAATTGATTCTGATCCAGATTCTGAGACGAAATCATACACAAAAGATTTCTATTCCTCATGTGAGTTTGACAAATACTAAAACTTTATAGTTTAAGATTTAACAACACAGAGTATAAGCTGACCTTGTGTGCTGTTTGACCTGTCCTGTCAGCTGTTTCACATGTGTAACTTTTAAATGATGGTCTACATGGGAAATATTTCCTAGGCTAAAGGAAGTTCAGTACTTGTTTCAGTACTGCATTTGGCCAGTGGTGGTAGGGCTGACTCTGCCACACAACGTCCTCTTAACACATCTATAGTTTAGTGCAGATGTTTATTTCCTTCTCTGTCTTCCTCAGGAGTGTTCAAACAGAGCAAATAGTCGGCGTTTTTCTCTCAGAGATTTACTCATGGTCCCTTTGCAGAGGGTCCTCAAATATCACCTGCTGTTACAGGTATGTGTATACAGGTGTGTGTGTTCTGTGTGTGTGTGACTGCATTACACCCATGCTTGTTAATTTTTATAGTCTATAATTTGTGTGTTTGGCCTGCAGGAGCTGGTGAAGCACACCACTGACCCCACAGATAAGGAGAACCTCCGCACAGCTCTTGATGCCATGAGAGTAAGTGTGTATGTGTTTATCACTAGTAATGTATGATACTTAGATATTTATTCACTGGTTGACTTGTGTCACTCCAGGACTTGGCGCAGTGTGTGAACGAGGTGAAGCGGGACAATGAGATCATCAGACAGATCACCACCTTCCAGTTGTCCATAGAAAACATGGTGAAGTCACATTTTTCACTTTTATTTTTCTGTTTCTTATTGGCTGTTATTTTGTTTTTCTTCACCGGTCATCCTCACTCTGCTCTGCTCTTTAGACACAGTCTCTAGCTCTCTATGGTCGCCCCAAGATCGATGGCGAGCTGAAGATCTGCAGCTCGGAGAAAAAGTCTAAACAGGACAGGTGTGTGTTGGTCATGTCTCTGTGTATTTTTCATGTGTAAACGCCATGTGTCTGACCCTTTGTTGTGGCTGCTCGTCAGGCATGCATTCCTCTTCGATAAGGCCATGTTTGTGTGTAAGAAGAAGAGTGGCGAGACCTTTGAGCTGAAGGAGATCATTGAACTACAGCACTACCAGATACGAGATGAAACAGCAGGAGAAAAGGAAAACAAGAAGGTGTCTCTACTGTACTGCTCTGTAGCACCAATTATACCAGACAGCACATATATTAGGCATCCAGAAAGCTATCAGTGTGTGTTTGTGTGTGTGAACAGTGGTCCTACTTGTTCCTTCTGCTGGACTGCTATGGGAAGTGTGGGTACGATTTATTCTTCAAAACCAGAGAACTGAAGAAGAAATGGCTGGAGCAGTTTGAGATGGCTCTGTGAGTTATCACACAAACACACACACACATATCCACATACACACATGGAAATACACACACTGAATTCTTGCCAAACTTGAGAGTTTAGTGGGTCTGTCTGCACGCTCACTGATAAATTATTGGCCTTTATATAGCTTCCCTAATAATGCAGCATCTGATGAAAGTTGGACAGTTTTGGGACTCTTTAAAGTGGCCGCAATCAATATTCTTACAAAAATAATGGATGAATGAAACGTGAAAGCAGTTGCTCATAGTGACAAACTCAAAGATAATTCTTTCTAGACTCAGCAATTTCCTCTCCCTTCTGAGCTTTATGGTGATTACTGCAAATGTGTAGTTTTTCTGGGCATTTTTAGTTCACTCTCACTGCTCTCACGGCGTCGTTTTCAGGTGTAGAAACTCACTGTACGCTACAGCCCAGCACCAAACAGCAGACAGTTAGAGCGACACTCAAAGGATCATTTAGCAGCCTGACATTTCCTCACGTTACACGTGGACTTACATTTGCCTTTCGATAACTGAAAGATAATGTTGCTCCATTCCCGCTGAATGTGTAAATAAGTATAAGTTTGCTAAAATGTTCTGCATCTTATCTTAAGATGAATTGATTTGAAGTGTAAAACATCAGAAGAGGGGCCGAGCTGAATGAGTTTAGGTTGCTGTGTTTATTAATGCCTATGATTCAAAAAGTACTAAGAGTATTGTTGGCAAACTCTACAAAAGCTTTACTTAACTGAATAGGAATACAGAAGATTATATTAGACATTGCTGGGAAAAAGAAGCTATCATAGCAATTTCAGAAGAAACATGGCTTCATATTTGGAAAAATCAATCCACTGTGCCTACTCTGTTGTCATATTTGCTTTTACCTTTCAGTGGTTATTCTGTAAAGTCCCAGCCCTCATTTGTTCCATCTTCATTTATTTCAAAATAAGAATAAACTATCAAAAAAAGTTTAGGTTGCCATTAACAGTCACTGACTTTGAAAAGTTAAGCTGTAGCCTCTTGTCGTTAAGTTTATATTTTGCATTTGTATTACTGCTGCTGTTGCATGCTTCAGGAGCTGCAAACAGATGCTCTCTTGGCAGAGGGTAACCACATTTTCTTCCCTTTCACCAAAGAGAAACTACTTGCCACTAGAAACCAGCTCTGAATGCTTCTCGTCCCAGAATGGTAAAAACAGTTGTACTTCACGGTTGCAGATCGAATATGTGTCCAGAGAACTCCACAGCCAACAACCACGACTTCCAGATGCACTGCTTCGAGGAAACCACCTCCTGCAAGGCCTGCTCGATGCTCCTAAGGTCCTTTGTCTCACTGGCTGTTTGTCTCAGTCACTTTCTTAGCTCCAAGTTTTAAAAGAAACTGAGTCTCTCCATCTGTCACCTGCAGAGGGATATTTTTCCAAGGTTACCGCTGCACTCGCTGTAAAATGGCTGCACATAAAGAGTGTTTGGGCAGAGTTCCTGTCTGCGGACGAAACTCAGGTCTGTATATGTGTATGCGTGTGTTTAAATACTACTTGTTACTAGTGTAAAGAATTAGCATCATTATCATTTTTTACATTGATTGTTCTTCAAATTATAGATCATGCTGGTACTATGAAGAAGGTAAGACTACTTTCATTTCATTTTTTAAAATCTTTTTTTTATTATTTAACTTGTGCAAGTAGATTCACTTTTAGATACGATTGCTCCAGTTCTTTTGTCTTTTGTCGCTCCAGAATAAAACACAGAGATCCTCTGGAAATTCCAGCATTGGTAAGAAAT
The DNA here is from genome assembly GCF_042242105.1 of Pempheris klunzingeri. Lineage (NCBI taxonomy): Eukaryota > Metazoa > Chordata > Actinopteri > Acropomatiformes > Pempheridae > Pempheris > Pempheris klunzingeri. Next base: position 6,346,631 of record NC_092014.1, read on the forward strand.
CCATGTTTTATTTTGAAAAATCTCAGACGGCACATTAGAACCTCTCAGTGTTGTGCTCATGTTTATTCCCTAAAGCAACCTCCTAAATATTCAAGAGTAATTCAAATATTTGTATTGACTGCCAGATGTTTTTTTCCTCAAATGACAACATCTCTTTCTCCTCCTCGCTTGTGTTCCTCAGGGTTTCCTAAGATGGAGGTCTGTCAGGAGTATTACGGCTTGCCACCGCCCCCTGTGGGCTTCGGCCAACCGCTTCACCTGTCCAAAGGTGACATCATCGAGCTGACCCGGGCCGATCTGGACCTGCCGTGGTGGGAGGTAACATTAACAACCAAACGCACGCACGTCTGTATTCTGAAAGCTGCGGGGGTCACACATTATTTTCTCATGTCTTCAAACCTTGTTTCCTGTGGTTTATGTGTAGGTGTGAAATGCTTTTTCAGTGTCTTTTGTCATTTTCCTCCCTGCATCTCATTCTCTTCCACTTCCTCTCTCGTGCCCAACACTTATACCTCCACTATGTGATTTAAAAGGTTTTGATTTGGAAAATAAGTGAAACACATGGGCTTCCTTCCTTTTAGATATTTTGAAGGTTCGGGTATTGTCACGACTGTCACTCACTAGGTACAATTGAATATAATAGAGCCATTTTTATTGTTGGTTCCTACATGGACCAATCAAAACATCTGCTGTGAAAAAAGGCCCATCAGATGAAATCTACCTCGGTAGTCAGTTGTTGCATGATAGTGCAGTTTAGATCAACGTCTTTTTTGGTTACTCATTGCAATCAAGTGCTACATTACTTCACTCACAAAGTTCAATTCACAAAAGCAAGCAAGCAAACATGGACACTGAAAAAAAAGATGATGAATTTTAATAGGTTCCTGTTCAAGTCTCAAATGTCAAATCTTCCCCCACGAGTACAGTTCCTGCATTCATTAACATTAACTGTGCTACTACATAAAAGTAACTCACACAAAGGAAAGTTATTTTTCTTTATTCTTCACTGTGATGATAAAAAATCTCAGTCAAGTTTAAATTGTGTCAAAATGAATGAACACAAATAGAGGGTTGTAAAGGCATTTCTATTCATCTAAAATCTAAAATGTGCTTTAATCTGTCATACTGCCGAGCTAGAGCTCGGTGGATTCACAATATTTAACCGAGCTCTTACTTTCAAACAAACTATTTTAATGATAGCTTCAAATCGTGACACAAAATAGAAGGGGTGTTGTACATCGTTTTATAAGAGTTCACATATCTCTTTTTTATGCATAAATCAATCGCTTCAGTGGTTTCAAGCTTTGCAGGGCTTCTCCAGTTATCCTTCATACAAATTTAGTGTGAATTGCCTCAGATCAACATCAGCTGAATATGAGTAATTCCCCTTAGGGTGCAGTTTCTTTATAAGTTATCCGTGTTGATTTCATGATTCATTTACATGTTGCAATGACTGCTCTGCCCACCCAGTCCGACCATGTGATTTGTTTTTGTTTGTGTCACTCAGGGAAGGAACCTGACTGTTGGTCAAATGGGATGGTTCCCCTGCCAAAAAGTTCAGCCCTACGTCTCTGTGAGTACGATCCACCAGCCAGCATGAGCTCCTAAACAACAGACACCCTCCACAGAACTGAAAATGACATAAAATGTGGAGGAAAAAAATGCATTTTCACAAGGCAAATGTGTCAAGTCCAGTGTTATGTGTGAGCTTTCATAAGCTGGCTACCATTTGCTGTACTGAAACCAACATTATCAATGTTAGGAAGTGAAGAACAGTTAACACCATGGCCGCAGGTCTTTAGTTTAACATCTAACGTCTGTATGATCTCACCCTTTCCCAGAGGCCGACCCCTGACCTGTCTAACTTCCACTGGTGAGTTTCAGTGTGACTTAGGTTAAACCTCAAAGGTTTTTTGTCCTCCTGTACTGCAGCAGGGGCCAAGGAACATCACAGAACTGATACAGAAAATACCAATGATCGCCACACAAAGAGAACTAGACACTGAAATGTGCTTTTTAAAGCAGCTTATGGATCAAACTGTATCATTATGACACTGATGGGATCTAGCGTCTCACACTATTGTTTTCCATGTATCAAATAACCTTTAGGGTATTAGTCATCATATAGTCATTGCTCTCTGAAGACTTTAAGTGCTGCAAACACCATGAATACAACCAGAAACATCTTGGTGTTGTCTTGAGTCACTATGTGTAGGAAATCACATGCGTTGGCGCCACCCAATGGTGATATAAAATATGACATTAAGGAATGAAACCAAAAACATAAAGTAACTCAACTCAAAGTAACATTTAGTATAAACGCTAATATTAATATTAACTAATATTAACACTGGATGTTATATAACATTTAATATAGGACAGTGGAATTTATTTCTAAGTAGATATAAGTTTAGATTAATGTGTTTGACGACAACTATAACTCCTGTAGCCGTGCATTCAGTTCAGGCTGGTCTATAATTAGTCTGAACTTAGTTTTAATAATCTGCCAATCATTCTTTTAGTTGTTCAGATTAGTTGTTCGGTCCATAAAATGCCACAAACTAAACTGGTAAAAACTTGCTGATCATTGACGCCTTCAAATGTCTTGTTTTGACCACAACCCAAAGATATTCAATTTACTATAAATAGAGTGAAGCAAAATACTTGATTAATTAAATAGTTAGTCAACTAATCACATAAGCGATTAATCGTTGCAGCTCAAATGTATAAAGGTATAATGAATGACAATGTTGTACTGTACATTAGTTATCACTTAAAACCATCCTTCTACCTGCATACAACAACACCATAGTGTGTCATAAGACACTCATTAATTGTTTAAAAAGTAAAGTGTTGCTGCAACTTTTTTAAAAACTTTGTAACCCTTATTCAAACAGCCTCTTCAAACGACAGATCCAGGATAATGTTTAATGCTAAAACTGTTGTTACTGTAACACTAACTAAAGCGAGTCATAAAGTCATAAAGTTAAAGATTATTAGTATTAGTTCTTCTTTTAAGAGTTACATAGTGTCGCTTTAAGCAAAGAAAAGGGTTCTGATTCTCACTTTGCTTGAAGGTTTGCAGGGAACATGGACCGAACTGCCGCCAAAAACCTGTTGATGTCCCGGTCTGATGGAACCTTCCTGGTGCGGCAGAAAGAAGGAGGAGAGTTTGCAATCAGCATCAAGTAAGGCTTCGCACAGCTGAAGTTTGGGAGAGTTTTATCTAGTTTCTTTCATTGTCTGTTCATTGAAGATGACCCCTTCACTGATTTAGTGATTTACAGGTCAATAGATGAAATGGTTAAATTAAAACTGGACCAAATTAGGTTACAAAGTGACAACAGCAACAGTTTCAACAGCGTCTCAATGACCATCTCAGATTAAATCAGGTCCTACAGCTACATGTTGAAACACAGTAACTGAAAAGCTGTTGAAACAATAGTTTTATGTAACAATGAGCGATTGGTTGACAGAAAATCCATTAGCTAAAGCTATTTTTATAACTGAATAATCTATGAGCTCAGATTTCACCTCCTCTCAAAAGCATTCAAATACACTTTCTTCAACAAAGCATTAGTGCATTTTCTATAACTCTCTGTAGTCATCAGGCAGAAGAAGGAAAAGTCTGTTTTCCATTCAGCTATCAAGGTAAATGAGGCTAAGTTCACCATTCTGCCTCTGGGTTTTGTTTGACTCCGAGCGTTTCCTTTAACTAGCTTTACTGTCATCTCTCTTTTATCCATAAACCTCTTTCTGCTCCTCCAGGTTCAACATGGACATCAGGCACATTAAGATCACTTCCACTGAAGGCCTGTACCGCATCAATGAGAAGAAAGCCTTCAAGGGTTTAATAGTAAGTGTTACACAACAGGATGACACAGAGCAGAAGAAATACACTGACGCTACCCTTGACGTTGTGGATTTGCGTTGAGTAACCTCATTTCCTCCTCTCAAACAGGATCCGACATTTGTCTCACATGTTTCTCACGCTCTCCTCCTCCTCCTTCTTCTTCTTGCATTAGGAGTTGGTTCAGTTTTACCAGAAGAACTCTTTAAAGGAGTACTTCAAGGACGTGGACACCACTTTGTGTACGCCTTTCAAACAACCGGAGCAAAGCAGCTCGCTCAACAACACACCGAACACCACACCAGGTACAGTACACCTCTGTCACCTCACAAACACAAGTCACACAATTTCCAACTACTCTTTAAAGCCATGTTGAAACGCTGGCGTTGTCCAACAGGAGGCAGCATGAGGAGTTTTGGCGTAGCGAGGGCCAGATATAACTTCTCAGCCAGGGACCGCTCAGAGCTGTCACTGCTGGAAGGAGACACCATCAAGATCCTCTCCAAGAAAGGCCACAGTGGTTGGTGGAAAGGAGAGGTGTACGGCCGGGTGAGGAATTAGCAAACATCCACACATTAAAAAAAAAAAAACATTTACAGGTTTTTAGGCGACTTGTCTTATCTGCTCGGCTCCTGTGTTTCCAGGTGGGGCTCTTCCCAGCCAACTATGTGGATGAAGACTACTCCGACTACTGCTGACGTGGCTGCAGAGCAGATGTGTAGACGCAGACTGTATGTGTATGGATCTATGTGATACCTGGTTTCTATTGATTGCATTAACCCATATGCATGAGTGCGGCTGTGAGTGTGTGTGTGAGGTGCTGTTACTGGTGATCTAATGACTGTCGAGTGATGTGTGAATAAACCTTTTGTTCAAATGTCCTGATGAACGTCTGGTTTATACTTAAGTCAAAGTATCAAAAGTTGTCTCAAAGGACTGTACATAAATAAAATAAAAACAATGAGTAACATAAGAAAAATGTATTAAACAACACTGCATACTCAAACTTTACGCTCATATGTGATTGTTAAACATCTAATTTCAAAACCACAGGCATTAATCTGTTGCCACAACAACCCCCACTCCTCTGGTTTCAGACTTTCCACAACATTTTGGATCCTGGCTGCAGATATTCGCTCCCATTCAGCCACAACGCCATCAGTGAAGTTGTTGCAGACGTAGGGCGAACCCAGGCTCACAGATGGCGAGATGAGAAGCATTTCTTTATGGATCTCATTTTGTGGATGATGGCACTGTAATGCTTAGCTTAGACTGGTGCAGTGTGATGTTTAAACAGGAGAGGGCCTTCGCCAGACTGTTGCCACAAAGCTGGGAGCACATTTATTGTCTGAAGTATCACTGTGTGCTGTGGATCTGGCTTCACTGGAGCAAAGGGGTCCCGTACCAACCATGAAAAAAACAGTGCAAATATTCAGTAGCACAGTGGAAAAGTACGCGGTTACAAAGAGATGTTCTGCATTAAAAATGCCATTTAAATCAGAGTAACCTTTAACACTGTTAAACTGATCTATATATTCTATTGTTATTGATGCATTGACATGTATGTATAATTTCAGTGTTGTAGCTGGTTAAAGTGGAGCTTCTGTAAGAACTTAATATATTGCTGTGTAGTTTACGTTTGTTTGATTAACTCATTAAATCTTTAGCATAAATAATCTTAGCCTGTTAAAAGAAAACATACTTGCAGCTGTCAAATACGTGAGTGTGGGTCTGAAATGTAGCAGGGCAGAAGTATCTTTAAGTAATTCACACATAATTTAGTAAGTAAGTAAATACACTCAATTACTTTCCACCACTGAGACCAAAAGGAAACAGTTGAAACAGTTGCATGTTGTTGGGTTGCCCTCATACTTTTGCACATTAAGTGTATATTTGGATGTTATTTCTGTCATCTATGACAGTAAAATAGTGTTTTTGCACACTGACAATCTTCCCCAACATTAGAAAACTAGGATTTTAATTTAACATGGTGTACTTGTAGTAACAGACTTTCAAATAGCCGGAGGTAACCTCAGTATAATTAACATTCATTAGGTGTCACATATACGAGATATAAGATGAGATGACGGTCTCTTCCCACACCAAAAAACAGAACTAATAGATGACAATGATTCAGCCTTACAGGTAGGTAAATATCAGCTTTAATTCTGAAATATCAAAACAAAAATTAGAAGCAACAACGACACGTCTTTCACATAATAATTTGTGGGAGGAAATGATAAAATGGAGGTCAGTGTAATGTCTGTGTTTTCTGCTCTGTAGATACGGCTGCTCCTCTCTTTCTGTTGCGTCGTCTGATTGTGATGGTTTCCTGTGGCAGACTCCATCGTGTGTGTGTGTGTGTGTGTGTGTGTGTGGGGCAATGACTTGTGGTCCTCTTCTCGTCTACTGGTAGTACAGCTCCAGGTTCATCCCATCATGGATTTCATCTGCAGGGGTCATGGTAAAGTACAATCGATCCGGGTAAAATAGTTTGGCTCCACTGACTAGCCAACATGACACAAATTTAAAACCATTCATTTGCTAAAAGCAGCTCTTAACATGTCAGAAAAAATAACTAATAGCTTTAGTCAGCCCATGTATATAAAGATAATTAAGAAATAAATGAGCACAGCTAACACTCAATGTCACATCAGAGCATCACAACATTATTGAAAATTAAATAAAAAAAAATAATAATAAAAAAAACTGAAGCCGACAATGTGTCCGACAATCATTCTGATGTCTAAATAACCGTGATCTCCACCAGTAATAGAAAACACAAAACTGCAAGTAAATTACGAACTCCAGTTCATCCAAGTCAGAAGTAGTAGCATCTACACATGCAAATAGTTTGGGATTTATGTGCCCAAGTTTCAAGATATTCTCTGCTACTGAGACCATTGCCTCTATTACAATACAAGTCAGGCAAACAGAATTTCAGATTGTTAATTAAAAATACTTAATTTAGACAATTTATCGATTTCTGGTGCTTAATTTTTCTGATGCCTTCTTTTAAAGTGTGAAAACTGAGTAGATGTCTGAGGAAATCTGAAAACTGGTTCAAGGGTATCAGCAATAATCTACTGACACTGACAGAGATTGCTTAAAGGATACAGTCACCCAGAGACACGTGGTCCTTGAATATGGTATACCTGTTGGAACAGAGCAGGAACATTTAGCGGCTGATAGAAGACAGCTACACATGCTACAGTCAAGCTGGGCAGCATCCCAGACGAGCAGCTTACCATTTTTTTAATACGATCTTGTCACACCGTGTCCCTGTCTGGGCGGCAATGAGCTTCTTCAGATCCCCGATGGTATCCTCAGAGCTGAAACATGAGGGTTAAGGAAGGAGCAGTGTGATGGTGCCAAAAATAAAAACCAGACAGACACACAGGTTAACATCATGTTAGTGAAAATGATTCTGTTGCTTCTTGTGTAGCTCAACTTGGGGATTTATTTGTTGATCCAGAGGGAAGCGGTCTTTTATTTCACGACAAGAGCACACTGTAATTCAGGACAACACAGAGGGTGTACTCATGATCATGATCAAGATGTCATTTCATGGTAGATTTGACAAGCTGGATCATTCTCAAATCACGTCTTAGAGTATTGATCACGATAGAATAAGTTATATGAAGATCTCTGGTTCTCGGAGAGAGTGATTGTAAAAGCCAAAGTTGATCAATTAGTGAACAGATCTGTTGCTCTGACAAGTTTTACATGAACTTTAAACTTCTAAGAAGTCAAACATTTAAGCTTGAGCCATCTCAGACTACCTCCACGTTATCTGTACGTGTACCCAAGTATTACTACAGACGCGATTATCTCTTCAGTTTATGTGAAGGATACTTGCACTTGACCCGGACTTTCTTTCCCAAACGATCGTTGCAAACCACCTCGATCATCTTCAGTTCCTGTCGGCCGATGGAAAGACATATTAACATAACACGTGTGAGCGTTGAGTCGATTTTAAAGCATTTGCTTAAATAAGCCAGTAACAATCGTACGTATAGTAAGAAGGCTAATGTGGTTCATTCACAGTGCGCCACATGTGATAAACAGTCAGTCAGCTAAGCTTTTATATCAGTCAGGTTGTTTTGTTAGCCCACAGCACCGCTAACGAACACACTGCACATTATTGTACGTAACATCACAAAATACACGCGTAAACCAACATTATGTCTTTAAAATGTCGAGCATTGTGTTACATCTATAACACAACTGTGTTAAATGAGACTTTCCTACCTGAAGATTCACAGCAGATTAACAATTTTGTTTCCTTTCCGCTGATGTTTTCTAGAGAGCTCTGTTCCCCTGCTTACCGTAAAGATGGTTTACTTTGCGTATTAGCCTCTCGACCAATCAAATGGCTACAGCGGTGATTGACAGCTCACATTAGCCTATGATACGACAGAGATCCTCGTCAAAGGCGGAGCTAATTCGAAAAACAACTCGTGCCGTAAACACGCTACTAACTGTCGTACTTTGCCTAGCTGCAGCACAGCCTGTCACACGGTAGCTACATTGAAATTAAACTTGAAATCGCCGCTGCAGAAAAAAATAATGGCAGACGAGGATAAGATGCCGGCTGGATGGGAGAAAAGAATGAGCCGCAGTTCAGGTAATGAAACGGAAACGACGAGAAGCTATATATGCTAGCTAGCTAACGTTAAATGCCAGTATGTGAACTGGTAAACTTAGCTCACTAGCTAGCAGCGCCAGCATCGTGCTTTGCTGTTGACATGAGGCAGCTTGAACTTCAAGTACAGTGGGGATAAGCTGATGCTAGTGGTGGGTAACTCGCTGTTACAGGTGTGTTTTGTTAGATGTGGTGTTTCGCTGTTATGCGGTGTGTTGCTTCAGTCATCGCACCAGTGCGGATCCATTCAACCTGGCTACTGCGGGGCCCTGCATGACGTCATTCTGCTCCAGTGCCTCACCTGCAGACTGGGCGAGCCCCAGCAAGATTTCACACATTTACACATTGATATTGGGAGGCAGAAGAAAACTTGGTGGAGTCTAATTCTGTTAAAGCACAAACTCTCCATTGATTACTCTTCTCCCGTTCGGCTGATATCCATGACTTCTAGGTCCCAGCAAAATGTAGCTTGCCTCTAAAGATACTTGTCAATGCCTTAAAACTGCAGTAATCAGTATTTTAGTGTAACAACAATGAGTCCAGTAATATTAAAGGTGTTGCTCTTGCTGTCACTAATCTCTGTGTTTTAGTATGTTGAGGATCATTGTTTTAGATTTTGGTGCCATGACTATGCTCTCATCAACTTTGGCCACAGCAAAAAAAAGCTTTGATTTTTTCACAGTATGCCACCTGCCCAGCACCCAAAGGCAGACATACAAAGTTAGTGACTACCTGGTGAAAAAAGAAGAAGAATATTGGAGTGGTTAATAGCCAGATGTTACACCTCATGAATTGGTGTGCAACAAGACAGACCTAAAAGAGGAGTGAGTTTAGGACTTGCATGTTCTTCACTGTATGCAGGGTATGAATCAGTAATTGTTAGCTGACTCTGGCTTGATCTAATAACAGCACACTCCTTTTCCCACGTTTGAAATCTGTACATCTTATTGTGTAGAACTCATTTTAATAATTTTCATGTGAAGTAGTGAAGTGACCAGAGACTGCTGTGGCTGTGACTGCAAGGGTTTTTTTGCCTGATGATATGACAATTTTGAAACACTTCCTTTAATGTGGATCTGTCATGTCATAGCTGATGCACAATCCACTAAATAAGGTTATTATTGTCAGTGATACCGATTTGGGACAATGGATTGGTGCATCGTTTAGCACACTGATAAAATGTGATAACTGTGTTTCCAGCTTCTCTTGCTGCCTCCATTTGTTAAGAAATCAATGAATGCTGCATCATCGACTCTCTTTTTTTGCTTTCCAGGCAAAGTGTACTACTTTAACCACATCACTAATGCCAGCCAGTGGGAACGTCCGGTGGGAGACGGCCGTGGAGAGCCAGAAAAGGTTATTGCGTGTCTTTTTTTAAATGTACTTACTCTAATGATAAAAAATAAACCTTTGTTATAGAATAGTTACACAGTGATTTACAACATAGCATAAAACAGGACTGAACTACTGATATGATGATTAAAATTGGTTATTGATGAAGAAGGTCATATGAAGCTTCTATCAAAACGAGATTTAAAGCCTTGGAGGATTGAACAGTGAACAGTGACATCTGGTGTTTTGCAGAAACTGTAGCAGCCCTTTAAGACCAGAGCCGGAGCACTATGACACCTCACTGATGTCAAACTGCAGTTTATGTCCAATCTATGTGTAATAAGTCTGTAATAAGTCTGACAGCTGCATTTTGTTTATTTCAATACATATTATTCCTGTTCAGAAATGCTGCAGTATACACATTTCTGTACAATACCCTAGTATAAAATAACAAAAATTATTATAAAGCAGAATAATTGTTAAATTATGTAAACTATCTCTGTTTCCTCACTTTAAATGAGCCAGAGATCATTTTTAACGAGGCAGGCTATGTAAATGGGAGCCCTACTATATTCAGTTTATTAACGCATAAGAAAAAGAAAAGCAGAAAATCCTCACAAAAAGAATCCTCCTCCACAAGTGAGAAGCTAAGACCACGAGACATTCGGTTAAAATAATGCTCATTATCCTATTTATTTATTTATTAGTACTTATATGCAAAGCATTAATACGTTCTTTATTAACTATGGAAAAGCCATTGGTTACAACTTACAAAACTTTATGTCTTCTTAGAAAGTGGTACTGACTGGTCTAAGAGAAGACTGACAAACTGTAGCCCACTCTCTGATCGCTCCTCTTGATTCTGATCAGTTTGTTTGTTTTCACTCACTCAGGTACGCTGCTCTCATCTGCTGGTGAAACATAATCAGTCACGTCGTCCATCTTCATGGCGGGAACAAAACATCACAAGAACTAAAGACGAGGCCCTGGAACTCATTCAGAGTACGTAGGGCATCGGGGAGAGGGCTCGTTCAATTAGATATTATCAGCGTTTTAATTTGCTCTTCGATTCTCTGTTCTGTGTAGAGTACATAGAGGAGATCAAGTCTGGAGATGAGAAGTTTGAGACTCTGGCTTCTCAGTTCAGCGATTGCAGCTCGGCTAAAAACGGTGGAGACCTGGGGTTGTTTGGCAGAGGTACGTCCTCACATGCACACACATTGTATACTGCAATAAAAGGTTTTATTGCAAGTAAAATAAAATGAGTATAAATGTGTTAATGCAAATCAAACCTATTATGTTTGATTGTGTCTAAAGACACAAAAGTAACAGTGTTACATAAGACAAAGAGCAACAGTGCTCATGGTTCATGTTTTTTCTTATCTACAGATGTTTTTATTTAAATTAAATTCAACATTATCAATTTGTTTTCCTCAGCACATCTTGCCTACAAATATCAGGAATACATCATTCCCTGTTCTGCCAAGCTCAGAGCGCCTGCAGAGCAGCAGCCTCACATTAAACTCTTCTCAGCCTCCATTAGTCTCATTTCTTTACCTGTGAGATCCATGTTTTAATGCCTTTTTTTCATCGTCTGTGATGTGAAACCTTCAGATTTCCACACGGTCGGAGAAATAAAGTGTGTGTTCTGCTCATAGTTCAGTTATATAATCACAGCTCAACAGAGACTTTGTACATAGTCTGTTTTGTTTGTCACTTCGAGTCATGTCATGAGTATTTCTGTAGTATTTTCTGTTGCTGGAGTCTGTTGGGTCTTTCTAGCCACGTCTGGCATCATTGCTGTTGTTTCCCATTACAGTGGTGACAAACCTCCAACTTGACAGTGAAACCTGATGAGCTAAAGAAATAGTTGAATGAAATATGAATTTTTAGTTGAACGTGGAGCATCATTTTACTACTTTTAATAAAATGTGTTTGTGTTTTAGGTCAAATGCAGAAGCCTTTTGAAGACGCTTCCTTTGCCCTCAAAGTGGGAGACATGAGTGGTCCTGTTTTTACTGACTCTGGAGTCCACATCATCCTTCGCACTGGCTGAAAGGAAGAAGCCACATACTGTACTTTCCTCTTTACGTCTTCACACACAAACACACAGTCCAACCCCAAACCAGACCTGTGATTTATTTGAATGACACACACCACCCAATAAACAAAGCTTATGGGCTGAATCGCTTCTTTTTAAGTGGGATCATTTTGTTCAAGAAGAACTATTGAACATGTCTGAATAATTTCGTTACACTGAACATGAAGGAGTATGGCAGGTTATTCTCGTAGGGCCTCAAGCTTTTATTAACAATGGTAATTTAAAGAAACGTGAGTGCCTGTGACTCTGCTGAAGCGAGTGTCCCGTGGAAACAGTCTCACACAACGCACAGTTTGAGAATGTGTCTGTGAAAGCTTGTGTTTTTGAGTGCGCATGTCTTCAAAAGGACCATTTACTGTATGTTTTTTTCCTCTGAACATTTTCCATTTATTGTGTACATGAGTGCCAAAGCAGTTCCTCTATCTGTATAATTGTTCTGGAAGATAGATCCATGAGATGTTTAAAATACTTCCAGGCCATTGCAGCGGCTGGCAGTTCGCATAATTATTAAGCATAATTATTCTGAGTTCTCTACATTTGGCATTGATTTAGATTTTTTTGCAGATATTCAGTAACATAGAATAATTTGTTTTCATTATTCATTTTGAAAAGTGCATGCCCCCACCCACCTCCAGCCCCTGTAGGATATGCAAAGACGGCACAGTTGAAAACTTCCAGGTTTTAACAATCAGCTCCGCAGCTTTTAAAAGCAAGCTCAGATGAACAGTTGCGCTGTTGTGTCATAGGAGTTTTTCTTTCATCAATAAAATAATCTCTTTTTTTTGTAAGTCTCTTGTTTTGGTTAGTTCCTCTTTTGATGAAGTTACTGCTTTTTCTGGACACATTGAACAATACCACAGACCTGTGTGGGAGTATTTATTTAGACCAGAATAAAACAATAAAGATGCTAATTATGTTTGCAGTTTGTTGTTTTGCATGTTTTATGTGGAATACACAGAAGCAACAAACTGAAAATGACTAATACAATATAATAAAGTGAGTTTTGATTAATCTTATCCTTGTATCATGGGACAAAATGATCAGAGCATAACATCCTTTGGACTGCATGCTTTTAGATAACTTCTGTAACGTTTTCAACTATTTTCTGTCCTGTAATTATGAAATGAGTTGCCAATCAAGCTTGTCAGTAGGTGGGAAGGTGTGACTTTGCAGCAGTGTCATTCATCAGATCCATTATACCATTTCAGTGCTGATAAAAGTCACACACAACTTGAACTACTGTTAAATGCAGAAATATCCAAGCATGCATTGTCACCCACTCGCAAGAATTACCTGCTAACCCTCAGTGTCAACTTGACAAACTGTTTTCCAATTATAATTAAGATTTTAATCATAACAAATGTTTTACACTTTTAATTGATATTCATATGTATAAAATTAACACGCTCTCTGAACTTATCAATGCTCCAGAGTTGGTAGATGCCTCCCCAATAACCCAAGACCAAGAATAGAACCCTGAGGAACCCCACATGAAATCACTGCACTGATGGAGACAGAGTCACTAACTGATTCAGAACACGTTCTACCAGTCAAATACATTTTATAGGTTGGTCCCTGTCGGACCCAAACAATTTTTCAGTGGACAGATATGCCATGATCAGCTGTCTCAACGTTTCCAACTGTGGGAGAGAGAAAATACAGAAAGTGCTGAAATAAAAGAGAAATGAGGATAATACCTACAATATACTACTGAAGTCAGACACCATATTTTAGATCCATTGGCAGTTCCCCCATCAAAGCAATATGCTCATTATTTTCACACCCAATTATGCATTTTTAAATCCAATGATTTCTGTGCTGCCTTTAATGTCAGTATTTTTGAAATATGAATTAGTTAAATAAGTTAAAAAAGTACACATAATAAGTTATGGTTAAATAGTTAAAAACATGTATTTTATTTACATTGATCCTTAGTATGTGCCACACTGCTATCTATTGGCCAACGGTAATTCAGCCATCAAAAAGTCACAGTATTCAGTTGAGCAGTCAGACAAGTCAGTGCCGGATTCATGTTGCTGCCGAGTGTTTGTTTTTTTACACGCTTGCGCCTTGGAAACTATTTGTCTGTGAGTACAGTGTGCTAGAATTATCAAGCAGATGCATTTTTAGTAAGTTTCTTATTAGAAAAAGTTTTCTTTTGTTTTTTGGTGAAACATGTGCTCTTACAGCAGTAATGCAGTTACAGCAGTAGCTAACTCTTATCACTGGGACTTGAAACTGTGTGAGGATTTAGCAATGCTTTCATGTACCACGGTACAAAATACACTTAATAGTATGTAATTCAATGTATAACACTGCAAATGCTAATGTTTATGTACGGATATGTGTTCATATCTCTGTAATGTTTCAGTTTTACAGTCAAATCAAGTCGAGTCTAGTCCAGTCAAATTTCAGCTGTTTTCAGTTTCCTTTGTCTCATTCCTCCCATCAAATTTATTTTCTGTGCTTTTCAGATTTAAGTTATTTACCCAAAGGTTATGTCCTCAGACCTGACCTACTATCCTATCTTATCTTATTACCTTATCTCCTCTGATTTGCTATGTCTTTTTTTTTTCTTTTTGTCCTCTTAAACTCCACATATATAATTAAAGCTGCAAGCAGCATTGGCGGGCCCTCGCACATCCGCTCACGTCGGGGCACGTCTACAGTCGTGGGCATGCCGCCGCAATATGGTTGGCATGGCTTGAATTTTGCAACCACCACATTGAGCGTTAATGGAACCAAGATGTGCATAATGTGTATCACATGTGCGTTTCATATAAATCAGATGATCTTTGTCACAAGAGACTGAGATCCTGTCGTCTGCAGCTGTTGCTGTGACTATGAGGCAATAAGGTTCTAAAGTCTGACAGCTGGCAGAAGGAAGAACCTGTGATAGAGCTCCTTCACACACTGAGGATGGAGTCTGTCACTGAAGGAGCTCTCAGTGTGAAAAAGTAGTTGTTCTATCTCACACTCAGTGTGGGAGTTGTTCTATCTCGTGGTTGATAGCTTTGCCATCATCCTCCTCTCTCCCACCACGTCCACTGGATCGAGAGGGCAACCCAGGACAGTGCTGCCCTGTCAGTTGGGGTGTGTTTACAGCTGCAGGTTTCTTGCAGTTTTGTGGACATGATCTGACTTGTCAGCCTAAGTGAAAGTAAGATTAAACTCTTAAACTCAATATAACATTGAAGTTTCATGTAAATTAAATGATCTTCACAAGAGACAAATTCCTGTTGTCTGTAGCTGCTGTTGTTGTTATGACGCAATAAGGGCATGTGAATGTCTGTTATACCTTGACTCTTATCCAGGATTTGAATTGTAGAAGAAGACAAGACTAGACACATATAATTCACACAAGATGTGTGTTCATAAGATAAGGTAAGACATTCCCTCATTAGTCCCATGACAGGGAAATTTAAAATGTCACAGCAGACAGGAGAAGATATAAAAAAGTATATGTACAATTAAGTCACAGGAGGTATAAAATAGAAGCAAAGTAATATATATAGGGGGAACTTAAATGAAGAAGGGAGAGATAACAGACACTGAAAACACATTTTCAGCTTCTTCCAAAGAGGTTTACATCCATTAG
This sequence comes from Pempheris klunzingeri, assembly GCF_042242105.1. Lineage (NCBI taxonomy): Eukaryota > Metazoa > Chordata > Actinopteri > Acropomatiformes > Pempheridae > Pempheris > Pempheris klunzingeri. The sequence continues at coordinate 6,362,157 of NC_092014.1, forward strand.
GAAGCCAGCACCATCCTCTGGTGTCCGATGAAATAAGCGCAGAATAAATGTTGGGATTTCATGTGATTCTGAGCCATAATTTGCTCTTTACCATGCATATATTTACACTGAAACAAGAGAGATTCACAAAGAAGCATCTTAAAGGATTTAAAGGTTAAAATAACCACAATTCATGTCTGCGTGGACAGGCATGGAGCCTATTTTTAGACACATAATTCAAATAAAAATATCGCTTTTCCTGTTGGGTCTAGGACATGGTTCCACCTTTTTTTTTTAGGTCTTGGCATTGGCCATATACACAGTGAATTTCACACATCTAGGTGAAACGTAGCGCAGGGGCTGCTTCGTTAAAATCTTGTTGAAATTTTGTAGGGGGCGCAGTTGAGCCGTATCCAAACGTATAAACCTGATCAGATTACTCATTTCAGGCCTTCTGATGTGTGTGCCAAGTTTGGTGAGGTTTGAATCATGCCTGGCCATTTTACAGCAACTTCCAGTTTCATGGCAAAGGAGGCGTGGCCACGGCGGCAGCGCAAGAGCTTCATGACATATCATCATCAAAGTCTTGGGATTTGGGTTTTCACCAAATTTGAGGTGGTTTGGTGAAGTTTCAATTATGTCTGGCCTTTCTACAGCAACTTTACAGCAGCTTCCTGCTTTGAAAATATAATGCCAGTTGTTCGGCCCCTATTTATGGCCACAAATCCATCAAATTCTGACACTTAATTTAAAATAACGGATTTCCTGTTACTTTTTTGTAGGTATCTGAATTCCCTATAAACTCATTAAAGTACATACATGTAGGTCAAACGCAGCGTGGGGGGGGTGCTTCATTGAAGTAGGGGGCGCTGTTGAGTCATTTTGATACACCCAAACCCATAAACCAGATCAGATTATTCATTTTAAGCCACCTGATGTGTGTGCCAAGTTTGGTGAGGTTTGATTCATGCCTGGCCATTTTACAGCAACGTCCAGTTTCATGGTGAAGGAGGTGTGGCCACAGTGACGGCATTTGACGAAAGCTCAAGATCTTCATCTATCAAAGTCTTAGGAATGTTTTCACCCAATTTGAGGTGGCTGTGGTTAAACTGCTGGGAGATAAACATTTGAGAATAGAAAGTGACACTTCCTCCCGCCACTAGGTGGCGCTATGACTATGATTCAAAATTGGCCTGTACAGCTATTCAGACCCGGACTGTCATTAAGCACAGTAAATTTGGTAAAGACAGGACATTGTGTGACGGAGTTATAGCTGATTGAAATTTCATGGCAAAGGATCAAAATTCGCCGTTCCGCCACACCCAGGCCTTCTGACAAAAAGTCACAGTTTCATCATCAGTTTCATCAAGGCCTTTATGGGAATCTGACAGCATTTTGAAGTAGATCTGGTCATTCGTCTTGTCTGAGGACATCACAGAGTAAAACAGGACATGGGAGGGGCTTCAACTTTTAAATCATAAAGGGGGCGCTATTGTGGTGTCTGGTATGTGCATTTAGTGGGTATGATTATAGTTGTGTTTATGTTCCTTTTCTGTGAATGATTATCTGAAGAAAGTCAGACGGGAAAAGCATGACCTAGGCAGGGGTAACCTGACCTTTGGGGTGCTTATGTTACACTCCTTTACCTTTAATCAAAGAGTATTTCTGTGACATTGATGGAAACCAGATGTTGAGCTAGGTGGTCAAATGGGTATAAAATGTGACCAGAGAAGTGGCTCGGGGGAGACGAGGACAGAGACGGCAGATTTGGCTGAGGGTTATGCTGTCTGTACCTAGAATTGGCTTAGCGTCTTCCCAGGATTCCATGGTGCCTGTTGATCTTTTTGTAATTAACCTATTGTTGTCAGCGGACGTTTCCTTTCATCAACTGCACATCATCGGCACTTGAGGAGTTACAAATTTGCCGTTCTCGTCAGGATTGCAGATGTGTCAGGATTGCAGATGTGGCAGGATTGCAGATGTGGCTCCTGTTGCTGACAGACTTCAACGGACCAACTCCTGCTCCATACTGACGTCAGGTGAGTGTTTTCTCACTCTTTGGGGCACTGGTTTGTTCATTGAGGCTGTTATGCTGCTGGCTGCACTGTACACTTATTTGCGTGGATATGCGATGATATGTGACTTTAAAATTTAGGATTGAGAGCTCTGGGTATTTCTTGGGGATTGATGTTTGTCTGCTTGAGGAGTCTTTGTGGGCGCGTCCAGTCTGAGTGTGTGTGTGAGGGTGGTACTTCAGTTGTGTGTAGGCTGTGAAATGTTTTTGTCTATGTGTAATTAATAGGTATATAATATATTTCTTATCAAATAGATATACATATGTTGTGATTGGTTAAAGGAGATTTAGTAACTCATAAGGAAGGACATTTTTGCCTCTTCAGTGGTATAAACCTATGAGCCCTTTTCAAGGAGACGCTTTATAAATTAGATAAACATATATGAGCCTAATAGAGGACGTTTATAAATCATATGAGCCTTGTGTATAAGAGAATGTTAGCACATATAATAAACTATATGAGCCTGTGCTGAGTCTGTGGAGGAGTGGAGAGACCAGTGAGGGCATTCTGGTTACACAAGCATGGAGAAAAATAAAGTTAAGAAGTAAAATAAAGGAAAGGAATAACTTCTGAGAAATAGATCTAGATTTTACACATAGAAGTAGTAGAAGATTCTGGTTGATGGGGAGGTTTTAAAACCGAAGAGGAGGATTATATTATATAAGGGAAATGCAGTTTCTCTCTATCTTTTCTTTTTGTCTGCTAATGTATGGGTGTGTGACTGCAGTTTGAGGAGAATCTATCTGCTCAAAAGAGCATATGGAAAATGGGAGAGAAGAGATATTTAACTGTCAGAGGACAGATTTTGTATTTCGGTTGTTGATGAAGAGATTTTGCTCTAGATAGTTTTGGTGTGTGTGATTCGTTTTTGACTTTGGGTCCTATTAGAATGGGTCTGTCTGGGCCTCAGGTAGTTTGAGCTAGATGTTCACTCTCTGATGGTCAGGGTAGACTGGAAGTTCTGGTTAAATTTAAGAGGTGGAGCAAAGGGAGGTGCCTAATTTTCGAAGGCCATTAAGTTTGCTCTTTCTAAAAGGAGGAGCGGCAAGAGAGCCCTTCCCCTTTGTTTTTTTCCTTCTCTCTCTGTGGAAGATAGAGAGATGGAGAAATGGGAGAAGAGACTTAAGGCCATATCAGAATGAAGATTGATTAACATATTCACTTTTAAAATAGAATAAGTATTCACTCTCTAAAGTGTTAAAGTTAACAATACATTGATAGAGATGTGGTTGTTAATGGTTGCTATTTAAAGGAAAACTCTTAGAAGAAGATACCCACTGTCTTAGAATACAATAACCCGAATGTTGGCAGATAATGTGTGTAAACTTCATTGAATTGTTTATTGCATTGTTGATAAGGATCTAGGAAGATACTAAGACATTGACCTCTTGTTTTGTTTTCTTTTTCCTTCTGTCTATTTATCTATGAATTTTGAATACACCTCACAGTGATACTTGGACACGTCATCAGTGATAAACCCGGGGTCACAGGGTGTTTCGGGTCTTTAATCATCAGACACCCTCGCCCGGGCGACCCAACCGGGGGTGATCAGACCCCGGCTTGTGTCCAAGTAGCGCACCACGGATCCCCCCTACGGATCCACAGCCACCGGGTGTTATGTCTCGTCGTGTTTGTTAAGTTGTCGGTGTTCACTTGCGTTTAGTCTCGTTTCTCACTTCCTGTTTTATTGTGAAAACTAAACTCTCCTCTCGTTTCAGGCTGTTGACTTCCTGCCCTTGTGTGTTTCCCGCCTGTGTGATTGTCTGCCCCGCCCTGATTGTTTACACCTGTTCTCCATTACCTGGTGTATAAATTGTCTGCATCTCCCTGTGTCCTGTGCCAGATTGTCTTGTCCTGTCATGCGTTCAAGTTGCCAACTATCTCGTCAAGCCATAGGAATTCATTGTATCTTGCTGTGTATTTTGTCATTACCCAAGTCTGTAAATATTGTTTGCCTGCCAGTCCTGATTAAAGTGTTCATCTGTCTGAGAGAGTCTGGTGTCCTGCTTTTGGGTCCTTCCTGGTCTAGTGCCTAGCCCTAATACCGGGAGGCCTTTTCTGTGGCCTCGAGGATGTTCTTGGTGGCTTTCCTTGACTGCAGTCCTCTTACTCCAAGGAGTTTGAACACTTGCTGTAGTGAGTGACCTGCGAAACCTCTGCACCAGATTTCGACTGGTTCACAACGGGCTTTCCAGCCATTGCTACGGCACTCTGTGATGAGCTCCGAGTATTTGGCCCTCTTGCGTTCGTTGACTTTGTCGATCCAGTCCTCCCAGGGGACTGTCAGTTCCAATAGCACCACTTGCTTGGTTGACTCCAATGTCAACACCAAGTCTGGCCGGAGTGAGGTGGTAGCAATGTTGGCCGGGAACTTTAGTTGCCTTCCCAGGTCCACTTGGAGCTGCCAGTCCCGAGCGGTGGTGAGGAGCCCTCCTTAGGAGTTGGACTGGTGGGTTACCTTCTGCCCTGCTCTGATGAAGGTGATTGTCTGCTTCAGGGTGGCCTGGGACTTGCTGTATTGTATCGCTGTGCAGATGGAATCCGCCAAGGATTTTAAAACTTGGTCGTGGCGCCAGCGATACCGCCCCTCCCCTAGAGCCTTTGGGCAACAGCTCAGGATGTGTTCCATGGTGCCCCTCCTCTGGCACAGCTTGCACTCTGGAGTGTCTGCCAGGCCCCAGGTGTGCAGGTTGGCCAGGCTTGGGAGGACGTCATACACCGATTGTATGAGGAACTTTGTGCGCAAAGGTTCAGCTCTCCAGAGCTCTGCCCAGGTTAGTTTGCGAGGTTCCACATGCTCCCACCTTGTCCATGCTCCGACCATCTTGAAGCAGCGTTGTTCCTCCACCTCTGCACGGATCTCGTCTTGGACCAGCTGACACTTCTCCTTGCCGCAGGTTCGGTCGTAACATGGTCTGGGAAAGCTGCCAAGGCCTGCCCTCCCCATTGCCACGGTACCCACCAAGGACTTGTGCCTCAGCCGAGCCTCTGCTCTGCTTACGGCTTCTTGTGCCTGCCACTTCCTCCCAGTCTTCAGACCTCTCTGGAGCGGGTGACTTTGAACTATGATGTATGAGAGTTGGAGAAAAGACAAGGAGGAGGGAGTGTGTCTGATTTTGGATCCTCCAAACGACAGGCGGGAACACTCCTGACGGTGATTCACATATATCAGGGCTTGCGGATGATCCTGAATCCAGCTCAATCAGGGCCGGTGCAATTGCAATTATCTACCTGCGTGCACATCCATTTATAGCCAAGATTGTTGATATATAAGTTCGATTTCACATATAGACATATAGTGTTTCTTGTTCATAAGTACATGTATGAGGAATATTACATGTATACATGTATAGTTATCCAAAAAGGGAGGCTTAGCAACAGACTGATCAATTAGAGTATTCAATCAAGTAGTGGAGTAACATTTTTGATTTTTGATTGGATTACTTGTGTATAGGTTGAGTGGGCTCAAATAGTGTTGAGAGTTGTTGATGTTGGTTTCATTGTCTGGGCATGATCTAGTTTGATTTAAGAAGAGTCAAGCATAAACAGTGACATTAAGTGACAATTTAAAACTTTGCTTTGTATTAATAAGCCTTTGGGATCCTTTGAGGTTGGAAATTGATAAAACGTGGATATAAGGAAACCATAAAATAAATAGTATACCTACATAAATAAATAATCAAAAATGGACAGTAAAAGTTCAAAAGTAATAACCCCGGTTGAAGTAGTGCAAAAGAACAATCCACTTATTAAAGGTATCACAAAGATGTCAGGAAAATGGAGTAAGCGTTGGCCTGATATTGATCAACCTTGGCCAGTGGAAGGGACTCTTAATCCGGATGTAATTAAAACAATGCAAGTTCTTGTATCTGCATATAAGGTAGGGTAAAAGAAAGGTAAGAAGGGACAGAAACGCAAGGAGAAGAGACAGAGAGAGCTTGGCATTCTGCAAATGTTTGACAATGAGGGACAGAAATGGTTACAAGCTACAAAAGAAAGAAGGGAAAGAGGTGTTGAAGAAATAGAAAAGAATACAAAGGAAACAGAAAAGCTAGTAGCAAAGGCTAATGCACCCTTCTTACATTCAGTCCCAGTAAAGAGGCCCCCACCTTATGAGGAAAAGGTGAAGTTTAGTGATGTTTATCCCCAGCTTCCAGTAATTAGCCAGGAGGGTAACTATCACATCAAAGATGAGGATGAGCAAGTAATAGAGATGGGGAAAGCTAAAACAACCATAAAAATGTACCCAAGCTCTAAAAGCAAAAAGAAGAAGGCACATTTAGAAGGTCTGAATGGAGTGAGATGTAGAAGGATGGAAATGGGAGAAGAAAGTCAGGATGATTCAGATGGAGCTGTTGGTGGATACGTCCCAGCAGTTAAGCGGATGTTGGCTAAAGCAGAGAAAAGAGGATGTAGATCGCAGAGGAGGATGACTGCAGGAAGGAATGATACTGATGAGAGTGATAACAGAGACAGTGATGAGGACCCAGATATCAAGGGCCCTTCATGTCTTCTTCCGACAGCATCTAGTACTGGTATTGGTGATGAAAGACAGTGGGTTCTAAGAGAGGTCAAGGATATCATGAATGAATGTCTTTTGGATCTGGAACAATCTACCTTCTTGGAAAGTCAAAAAGCCCAGGAGAATCAACTACAGGAGCTGCAGATAGTGGAGAAAGAATTACTGAAGAAAAAGTCTCCAAAGTCAGGTGTTTTGGGGTATGCATTACATTCAAGAAAGGGACAGCGACCCGATAAGATGTGTCCAGTGATTGTTCGAGGGCAGAATCTGGAGTACAAGCCTTGACAGAACACAGATATGTCAGACATACTTGAAAAATTACCTGTTCTTCAAGATGGAGCACATCCTTGGATTTCAAAGTTGGAAGAGGTTCCAGTGGGAACACAGCCTGCCATGGGAGATATTAAGAGACTTCTAGCTAGTCTCCTTGGAGTTTCAGCTATGGAAGAGATCCTGCAGAGGACAGGACTTAATCGGAATGTGAGGACTGCAGTGAACGATCCTGAGTTGTTTGCTGCAAGCAGAAGCCAAGTGTGGAGTGTTGAAAGATACATTTCCAACAAATGTACACCCTGATAATATTCTCATTAAGCCACTGGGACCACAGGAGAACCTGAGGGCCTATGTGTCAAGAGCTCATCAGGTGAGGAGGAACATCACAGGAAAGGATCCGGAATTGAACCAGATGGAGCAGTCAATTTTGCAAGCTAAGTTGCAGAAAGGGCTGCCCCTGCCAGTGAGGAGTAAGCTAGCTGAAGTGGTTGGCCTTGGGAGCATGACGAAAGGCGTCTACACAGATCATATAGCACATCAAGTTGAGCTATATTGGAAAAAGGAACATGACCAGAAAGAACAGGACCAGGAGACTCTTAGAAAACTTAACTGGGAGATAACAAAAAGAAGGAGAAGTAATAGGCTGTGGTTATGCAGAGTCAGTCTCAACCAAATCAACGATTACTACAACCGCAGCAGGGACAGATCCAGCTTCAGTAGTAAAATGCTAACGCTAACGCTATTGGAAACGCAACCAAACCGAGTCAAGTCCAGCCGAGTAGGTACTAGTGGAAACGTGCCATTAGACAACTGATCTTTTTGTAATAAACCTATTTTTATGCAACAAGTCGTTGTCAGCAGACGTTTCCTTTCATCAACTGCACATTATCGGCACTTGAGGAGTCACAACACCGGTCCTGATATGTTTGCCAATTTTCGAGTATACCTTGCACCTCGTTTTCCTCGTCGAAGTGTCCAAAGAATAATAATAATAGTAATAATCCATCCATCCATTGTCTATACGGGGTTGGTTGCGGGGGAGCTGGAGCCAATCCCAGCTGACTTTGGGCGAGAGGCAGGGTACACCTTGGACTCGTCGTTAGCCAACCACAGGGCCAACACACCTGGATTTGAACCTTAAACCTTCTTGCTTTGAGGCAACAGTGCTAACCACTGCACCACCATGCTGCCCTAATAATAGTAATAAATTCTTTGAATTACAATAGGGTCCTTGCCGAGTGTTACACACTCAGTGCCTAATAAGTTCCATCCTCTGCCCACCTCAGATCAAAGAACAAAGACTCTAGACTGGAAGAGAAAAAACTCTTTCAAATGTTACATGCAGATATTATTATTATTATTATTATTATTATTATTCAACCTTGGACACACCTCTTCATGGTACAGAGCATGATCTGCCACTAATGTTAGCAACTTTATCAATGAGAAAGGACGAAAACAAATCTCATAGATTTCACAAGACTTCTGACTATCCTTCAGTATGGTGAGATACAGCATCCCACGATAAAAGGTTCATGACTTACGAAAGGCTGTGTGGCAGGTTTAGCCATCTTAACATTATGTGCTTTCTTGTCATAGCCCACTACCACTGTCACACCCCCTTTTACCCAATTGGCATGACCACAAACACACCTTCACACACACACTTTCACCTCCGAGGCAAATTTGAACCTCCTGGGGTGAACACTGGGGCCAAAACTTTTGTCATACGGTGTTAAATCTATCAGCACTACCTCCAAAGCTTGACACCAACCAACCTAATGCCAGAGCAAGCTATAGAGCTGCTGGTTGCAACTACAAATAACGCCAGTTTGGAAACATTCCTACTTCTTGTCGCCTTCTCTAATGACCGTATACAGCTGAAATGATGTCCGCTGATTTCCTTCTCTTCTCTCTTTTTTTCAACAAAACATTTCAGTGTCTCAGCGACTCCAGCCATGCTCTCCTTTTCAACCCCACCCGGTCTCTACCTGAGTCTCCTGCTCTTTCTGTCGTACCACTCCCCTGCTCTCTCCTGTGTGACTGGGCCCTACACCCAGTGTGTGTCCGCTCCCTTTGTGCCAGGCCACAACCTGTTGGGGGAGGGCTTTGATGTGGTCACCCTGAAGAGAAAAGGAGCCTACATGATCGACGTGAAGACTTACCTCACTCCAGGCAACAACTGTACTCTCTGCCACAACCCTTTCCAAGGCAACACGCTGCAGAAAGTAATCCAAAAAATAAACAATAATTCAGCAGCAACTTTAACAGCTGCTCACACTTTGTGTGCATGTTAACCATTGTGTTCTCACCTTCATTCTCAGCTGCCTGTCTCTGCAGTGGATTGGCGTGCTATAAGCGGATGCAATGCTGAGCTCTACAGCAGTGCACACACCTCCACCAGGTGTTGTATTATACATTATTGTACCACTGATTGGGTGTTTTCATACTTTAACTTATATGTTGTTCTAATTTGGAAGTACAGCACGAGTTCACCTTTGAAATGAAACAGCTCTAATGGTGATTTACTGTAAATTGTGTCCACAGCTCACTGATTAGCACCTACACCTCCCAGGACAGCAACGACTGGAAGGTAGGAAACTTCTCTCCAGCCTGGAGTGAAAATTAAAATTAATGATATGATTAGATTTTGGAACACAGTGAGAGCAACCTACCCTTTATATACATATATATATATATATATATATATATATATAAAAATGAGGCTTGTCATCATTGGAGGCAATCTCAATGCAGAGATATATTGAGATGAGATTCTGCAATCAGTGGCAATCCCATATCTCCACAGTCTGGGACCAAACTCTATCCTCCAAGATGACAATGCTCGCCCCCACAGAGCTGGGTCAATAAATTGTCAATATCATGTCAATGTCATCCAATCCACCAAAAAAGAGTCAATAACAGAATACGCTGTTTGCCACTGGCAGAGAAGATTTGGCAAATTTTTCATGGGCACAACCCACATGCTGCCCATCCCCCAACTGCATGTTCCTTACAAATGTGGCACCATTTAAACGGGAAATAAAACAGGCTTTTTTTAGGCTCAACGGTATACGATTTATTGCCAAGAAGCATTGTTACAACAAAGAAAAAATCTACCAAACACAAATTTCCTTACTTTTTGTGCTATGTTTATGTGTGTGTGTGTGTGTGTGTGTGTGTGTGTGTGTGTGTCTGTCTGTCTGTCTGTCTGTCTGTGTCTGTGTATGTATGCAGGGTGGAGGATGTTTTATGACTCATTGATATTATTTTTATTGATCTTAACATATGTCTTTAATGGTCACAGAACAAATAGGCTACAAGTATATTAATTAGTATCTATTTAGTATAAGTTGGTTTATAATTGTAAGTATTTTTGTAGTGATGGTTTTATGAGTATATATTAATACTAGATAATACATATCATGGTAATTTTTAATGAATATCAAGCAGTTAATGAGCTTTTATCTTTTCTTATTTTAACAGTTTGGCCTAGATTTGGATAAATTTGTGTCTGCCAACGTGGAGGTGGGAGGAACACGCTCCGCTGCGTATAAGTTTGCTACAGAAAGGACCAGTGAGGACCGCTACTTTTTCAGCACTCACAGGATCACCTGCAGCCATTATAGGTAGTGTGGATCCCTGCAACACCGCTTAGGATTTTTCAGTCAAAATTATAAGATAAGTTCAGTTAATGATCTCTTCTGTCTCGCTGTGACTAGTTACCGTGCAGCAAGCAACCCACCTCTCAGCTCTGAGTTCAGTAAGGATTTGGCCAGACTGCCAAGTCTCTACAACTCCTTCACCAAGGCTCAGTACAGTGAGCTCATACGTACCTATGGCACACACTACATTCGCCAGGTTAAAACACACACACACACACACAAACACACTACAGCAGTCACTTTTTAGTGGAATGTTCAAATGTAGCAGAAACAGTTCATTTAAAAAAAAACTTTCCATGCAATCCAGCAGTGGGCACTGGCAGCTTGACCCATTGCATTCTCCATTGGCCTAGGAGTATGAGCTATGACCTATTAGTGAACTAAACAAAGCTAGTAATATTATGTTGCTTGCAATGAAAATAGCAGGGGGGTCTGCCAGACAGACCAGACAAACCTAAACGTGTAGTGAGGGTGAACTGGGAATATGTTCTTTCCACCACCAGATGATATTCTGGACATTGTTGGGCTGTTCTTGTTGACATGTCTTTTCAGTGTGACATGGAGGTTGGGGACAGCACCAGTGGACTGGCAGATAGGGGTGGTGGTCCCCATTCAAAGAGGGGGACTGCAGGGTGTGCTCCAATTATCAGGGTATCACACTGTCCAGCATCCCCAGGAAAGTCTAATTCAGGGTGCTGGAAAGGAGCCTCTGACCGATTGTGGAACCTCAGATCCAGGAGGAACAATGCAGATTACATGCGGGTAGTGGAACAAGCTCTTTACCCTTGCAGCATTGTTGAAGGGGTCATAGAGGTTTAGCCATCCAATCTACGTGTAAACCTTTAGGTTATGGTTAGATTAAAGTCTTCACCCAAAACTGATTTACCTCGTGGGTTTTGCATTTTGTCCTCAAGAGGAAGACATGTCCCCACAACATGACTTATATATGGCACACAAACATATAGACGCTTTTAATTTCCATATATATTCCACTATATATATATGTATATGTATATGTATGTGTGTGTGTGTGTGTGTGTGTGTGTGTGTGTGTGTGTGTGTGTGTGTGTGTGTGTGTATATGTATGTATATATATATACATACAGTACAGGCCAAAAGTTTGGACACACCTTCTCATTCAATGCGTTTTCTTTATTTTCATGACTATTTACATTGTAGATTCTCACTGAAGGCATCAAAACTATGAATGAACACATGTGGAATTATGTACTTAACAAAAAAGTGTGAAATAACTGAAAACATGTTTTATATTCTAGTTTCTTCAAAGTAGCCACCCTTTGCTCTGATTACTGATTGGCACACTCTTGGCATTCTCTTGATGAGCTTCAAGAGGTAGTCACCTGAAATGGTTTTCACTTCACAGGTGTGCCTTGTCAGGGTTACTTAGTGGAATTTCTTGCCTTATTAATGGAGTTGGGACCATCAGTTGTGTTGTGCAGAAGTCAGGTTGATACACAGCCGACAGCCCTATTGGACAACTGTTAGAATTCATATTATGGCAAGAACCAATCAGCTAAGTAAAGAGAAACGAGTGGCCATCATTACTTTAAGAAATGAAGGTCAGTCAGTCTGGAAAATTGCAAAAACTTTGAATGTGTCCCCAAGTGCAGTCGCAAAAACCATCAAGCGCTACAACGAAACTGGCTCACACGAGGACCGCCCCAGGAAAGGAAGACCAAGAGTCACCTCTGCTGCTGAGGATAAGTTCATCCGAGTCACCAACCTCAGAAATCGCAAGTTAACAGCGGCTCAGATTAGAGACCAGATGAATGCCACACAGACCTCTAGCAGCAGACACATCTCTAGAACAACTGTTAAGAGGAGACTGCGCGAATCAGGCCTTCATGGTCAAATAGCTGCTAGGAAACCACTGCTAAGGAGAGGCAACAAGCAGAAGAGATTTGTTTGGGCCAAGAAACACAAGGAATGGACATTAGACCAGTGGAAATCTGTGCTTTGGTCTGATGAGTCCAAATTTGAGATCTTTGGTTCCAACCGCCGTGTCTTTGTGCGACGCAGAAAAGGTGAACGGATGGATTCTACATGCCTGGTTCCCACCGTGAAGCACGGAGGAGGAGGTGTGATGGTGTGGGGGTGCTTTGCTGGTGACACTGTTGGGGATTTATTCAAAATTGAAGGCATACTGAACCAGCATGGCTACCACAGCATCCTGCAGCGACATGCCATCCCATCCGGTTTGCGTTTAGTTGGACCATCATTTATTTTTCAACAGGACAATGACCCCAAACACACCTCCAGGCTGTGTAAGGGCTATTTGACCAAGTAGGAGAGTGATGGAGTGCTGCGCCAGATGACCTGGCCTCCACAGTCACCGGACCTGAACCCAATCAAGATGGTTTGGGGTGAGCTGGACCGCAGAGTGAAGGCAAAAGGGCCAACAAGTGCTAAGCATCTCTGGGAACTCCTTCAAGACTGTTGAAAACCATTTCAGGTGACTACCTCTTGAAGCTCATCAAGAGAATGCCAAGAGTGTGCAAAGCAGTAATCAGAGCAAAGGGTGGCTACTTTGAAGAAACTAGAATATAAAACATGCTTTCAGTTATTTCACACTTTTTTGTTAAGTACATAATTCCACATGTGTTCATCCATAGTTTTGATGCCTTCAGTGAGAATCTACAATGTAAATAGTCATGAAAATAAAGAAAACGCATTGAATGAGAAGGTGTGTCCAAACTTTTGGCCTGTACTGTATGTATAGAATTTTCTTTTTTTCTCTCAACAATATTGTTCTTGATTTCAGGTTTCCCTTGGGGGGCGATTCAGGCGGGTCACAGCTGCACGTACCTGTTTGTCCAGACTGAATGGGCTCTCCTCAAGTGAGGTACATGTAGCATACGTGCCTGTACAATGTACTCAGTGACCAAAATGTATATTTGGACACACACTGTTACCCACCATGAAAGTCAGAAGAACTTTTTAATGAGCACAAATGAACAAACTGTAATGTTATTTTCCAAACCTCATGATCTACTACTGCTTTATGTGTCCATTCTATCTTCAAATCCCAATGTTCCTGTATTTAGTAATGTATCCGATGAAGTGGGTGTGCAGCACCACTCAAAACTTCTGAATGCTAAAGTTTCATATTTAGATTTAGTCTTAAAGTAAATGTGACTTACCTTGAGCAGATTTTTAAAAATTGATTTTTAATTAATCCTCCATAGGTAATTTTTGCCCAGGGGGCATTTTGTTATAGATCATCTGATCCTCCTCAACTGTTGGTTTCATTCCTCGCTCCTTTTAACAGCTCTTTAAGTGTCCTTGAGCAAGACACTGAGCCTGCACCTTTCTTGATGTTCACCTCTTTGCCACCATTTGAGTGTGACTGTGTGTGTGAAGCATTGTAATGCACCTGTTCACTGCTCCCACCATAAAGGCTTGACTATCAGTTGATAATAAATGTAATTATTTCTCCTCCTGTCCTATAGGTCCATTCCTGCTTGTCACTGGGTATCTCTGTAGGCCTGGGGAAAGTGAAATTATCTAGCTATCAAGCTTGCTCCAAAGTCCTACGAAACCAGGGCTTCTCCACCTGGTTCGGCTCTGGTCTCCACCAACACTACACAGAGGTGACAGGAGGCACTGGTTGGTTGGGGGAGTTTTCACTCACTCATGATGACTCCCTGGGCTACAGGAATTGGCTGAGCACCCTTAAAGACCGCCCGGATATTGTTTCATACTCTCTGAGGCCAATGTATGATTTGGTGCCAAATAATATGCAGAAGGTAGAGATGAAGGCTGCCATAGAGCAGTACTTAGAGGACAATGCTGTGAAGAACTCACCCAGTAGACCAGATTGTGGGTCGTCCACTCTCCGCTGTCCACAAGAAACCTGGAGGGGAACGCTGGTGGTGACCATTGTCCGAGCCTGGGGCCTAAAAGGAGATTTAACTGGCAAGACTGAGAGGTGAGTAGAGTGAAGCCAAGGATTTAGATCTGAAGGTGGGACATCAAACAACAAAATGAATTCACCTGTTGCTTTTCCTTGTTCCTATTCACAGCTATGCTAAAATGCGGTACGGTTCCAGCTATCATACAACTCATATGGTCCATTCAAACGACCCCTGGTGGAATGCTCAGTATAATTTGGGGAAGGTCAGTACATTTTCTCGTTACAGATCAGCTCAAAAGAATATACATAATCCCATTATTTGGCCTAAAAGAAAACTAATGTCTTATATACTATACTATGTAATACTTTATGTTAGTTCGGAAACGCACATAATTTAATGCTGTGAAATGGTTAGTTTTAGACATCAAAAACAAACAAATCTTGGTTAGGTTAATGAGAAGAGTATGATTTGGGTTAAGAAAAGTACTTTAGAGTACTTTTTAAGTGATAGAGTGATGGAAGACGCAAGTGACGTACTTTTTGTTTCATAACTGACATAAACAGGGGTCTCCTGGGTAAAAGTATGTTATGACCCAGCCAGCCACCATCACCTGCTCCAAATTTGGACTTTGTCAGTCAGTTGACTTCCTTTCCTCCCATCATAAGGGTTATGGTTGGGCCTCTAATGACTAAAGGTCACATAATGTAACACTGGCCTTTTTAACCCTTTTGGCATGAGGCTGAAAGAAATTTTCTGAAGTCAAGTAACAAACAAAGGTCAAAACCAGGCAATTTATGCAGAAAGGGGGTAAGCAGAGAATCATGAATCCACCAGGCAGGTGAAGTCAGGCTGGAAGAACAAAGGCTGGAAAGCTATGGAGAAAACTAGCAAGACAACCAAGCAGAAAGTGAGTGGAAATGGGCCAGCTGATACTGCATACTGCAATGCTGATGAGGCAAATAGTAGACAGGTGGGCAGGGACCTCAATTTGACATTTACATGGTAAATGCACATATATGTTTGTTTCTTTTGTTTTTTTAATGAAGGTGGACACATACAAGGGTTTGACAGTCGAGGCCTGGGACAAAGACTTGAACTTTGATGACCTTCTGGGAGAATGTACTTGGTACCTGAGAGCGGGGACACACAGACTCAACTGTCCAGCCAGTGGAGGCGGCTTTCAGGTCCAGTATACTCTGACCTGCGATTCATATCTGACTGGAGACAAGTGTAACCGTTACAATCCATGTTCAAAGTGAGAAATGCATTTACCGCAAATACTGCCTGCTTTTCCAACTGAAATCAAATTCAGATCAAAATAAGGCCTTTGTCTATGTATATAGATACTGAAATGGTATTCTGTCAATGAATGGAAAGAAACCAAAAGCAGATCAGATGTGTATGCAAAAATACAAAAAAAGGAAATTTAATTTCAGTCTGGGCTTGAATGTGATCAGAATTGTTGACTACTTGCCTAAAGTGTAATGAACTAGTCACACTGGCTGAAGAGTTATTTTTCTGCCATTCAGACATGACAATAATAATTTTTTCCTTTTATATTTGTCAATTGTTTTTGAACACATAAAATACAGAGAAAAAATCTAATCTTAACTTGTATTGATTATTGCTGTGTACTCAATTTGTAAGTGAGGAAATTTGGTGGTAGTGTGGTTCATATTTGGTCTGCAGTTGTAGCTGGTGATTTTCAACTTTCGCTTGTGTCAAAACTATCACATATTTGTTCAGTCAATTTTAATGCGAGCTTCTCAGCAAATAAAGATTGTCAAAACATGTGCATCATCAGGATATGCAAAGACGGCACAGTTGAAAACTTCCAGGTTTTAACAATCAGCTCCGCAGCTTTTAAAAGCAAGCTCAGATGAACAGTTGCGCTGTTGTGTCATAGGAGTTTTTCTTTCATCAATAAAATAATCTCTTTTTTTGTAAGTCTCTTATTTTGGTTAGTTCCTCTTTTGATGAAGTTACTGCTTTTTCTGGACACATTGAACAATACCACAGACCTGTGTGGGAGTATTTATTTAGACCAGAATAAAACAATAAAGATGCTAATTATGTTTGCAGTTTGTTGTTTTGCATGTTTTGTGTGGAATACACAGAGGCAACAAACTGAAAATGACTAATACAATATTATCTATCCTTGTATCTTATCCTTGTATCATGAGACAAAATGATCAGAGCATAATAACATCCTTTGGACTTTAGCTGAACATAAAAGTAGAGGAGCATGTTTCATAATCCTCAATGTAAGATGCTATCAAACAGATACAACCTGTTTCAGGTCAAGGAATTAAAATCAGATGTCTGTAAGTCAGTTGCCTATACACTGCATGCTTTTAGATAATTTCTGTGATGGTTTCAACTATTTTCTGTCCTGTAATTATGAAATGAGTTGCCAATCAAGCTTGTCAGTACAAATACACAGGTTTTTTGGGAAGGTGTGACTTTGCAGCAGTGTCATTCATCAGATCCATTATACCATTTCAGTGCTGATAAAAGTCACACACAACTTGAATTACTGTTAAATGCAGAAATATCCAAGCATGCATTGTAAACCACTCACAAGAATTACCTGCTAACCCTCAGTGTCAACTTGACAAACTATTTTCCAATTATAATTAAGATTATAATCATAATAAATGTTTTACACTTTTAATTGATATTCATATGTATAAAATGCACACGCTCTCTGAACTTATCAATGCTCCAGAGTTGGCAGACAAACAACAAACAAATACAAACAACAACCCTGAGGAAAACATGAAATATTGGACAATGAAAAGGTAGAAACCTATAAAAAATAAAAGCAGTTTATAGCAGCATCAACTCTTCCTGATATGATAGACTAAAGTGTATAATTGTGGTTGCAACAGCTCACCTCTTTAACGTGTACAATCATTGGTAAGGCTGTGGTTAAAATAGTGGGGAGTCTGGACTGAGCTGTGAGAATCATTTTATTCCTCCTCACCAGTGATGTTAAAGTCTTTCTTAAAGCTTTTTCAGGCCTGCTCCTTTTTCCCTGCAACAATTATATTTTAAATACATTGACAATTCCCCCCATAAAAATAATATGCTCATTATTTCCAAACTCAATTATTCATTTTCAAAACCAATGATTTCTGTTGTTTGCATTTTCTTGTTACTCATTCCTCCAATCAAATTTATTTTCTGTGTTATTTTCAGATTTATATAATTTACCAAAGGTCGAGTCCTCAAATCTGACCTACTATCTGATCTTATCTTATTACCTTATCTCCTCTGATTTGCTTTTTGTCCTCTGAAGCTCTACACATGTAATAAGTTCCATCCTCTGCTCACTTCTGATCAAAGAACAAAGGCTCTTGACTGGAAGAGGAAGCACACCAACTTTTGGAGGATTGGAACAGGTAAAAAACTCTTCTTAAAATGTTACATGCAGATATTATTATTATTATTGTTTTTATTATGTCAACCTAAGACTCACCTCTTCATGGTACAGAGCATGATCTGCCACTGATGTTAGCAACATTATCAATGAGAAAGGACGAAAACAACTCTCATAGACATTCTCTTACACAAAATAATGTTTTTCATGTTTTATTTTTTCTGACTTTTCATTTAAGAGTCTACAGCCATGCTAGTGGCTGTACATATATTTGTATAAATGTCATGCACTACTGTTAGGATATAGTGACAGTTTCAGCAAATATGACAAATTATTTTAAATATAAAATAATTTCATCCTTAAGTCATCCTTAAGTTACCTTAAGGCAGGATCATGCAGATAATTTGATTTTGTACAGTACAGTTTGGTTTACTGACCTTACTTACTTACTCTGAGGCTGTTTGGTTAGAATCAAATGCATCTGGTCAGGGACGAGATGTCAGTGAAGTACAGTAGTGGTTCATCATATAAACAGAATTACATCAATCTACAACTAATCTTGAGAATTAGACATGAGAATTAAAATGTCTTTGTTATATACAGTATGCTCAATAACATTCAAGTGATTTTAATTCAGTCACAACCTGGTTAGAATGTATTATAAAGTTGCTACAGTTATCTCCACTATAGTGGTAATTTTAAAGCAAAGGATGCTATGTAACTCCTTCAGTGACAATTCAAACTCCTAACATGAGAAAACAACAACAATATACTTAGTATGCTTGATAAGTTGTTTCAATACCAGGAACAGGCATATCATAATGTACAGGAATAGCAATAAAACTGTGACACAACAAAGGAAAGCTGGGCGGCTAATAAATCTTTATTGCTTGCACACAAATCAAAGTCTTTATCTCAGCGATATTTATAGTGTCTGAGGGACAGTTCTCATAAAACTGTATCGAACATTAACAAGCAGAGGTAAAGTGAGCCATCACCTACGAAAAGACGATGATAGACACACAACTCATAATTAGCTGTGAGTGCATAACAAATACTGTAGCTTCTAGAGCTGCTGTTTGCCACTAAAAATGAAGCCAGTTTGGAAACATTCCTATTTCTTGTCGCCTTCACTAATGACCGTATGCAGCTGAAATGATGTCCGCTGATTTCCTTCTCTTCTCTCTTTTTTTCAACAAAACATTTCAGTGTCTCAGCGACTCCAGCCATGCTCTCCTTTTCAACCCCACCCGGTCTCTACCTGAGTCTCCTGCTCTTTCTGTCGTACCACTCCCCTGCTCTCTCCTGTGTGACTGGGCTCTACACCCAGTGTGTGCCTGCTCCCTATGTGCCAGGCCACAACCTGCTGGGGGAGGGCTTTGATGTGGTCACCCTGAAGAGAAAAGGAGCCTACATGATCGATGTGGAGACTTACCTCACCCCAGGCGACACCTGTACTCTCTGCCCTAACCCTTTCCAAGGCAACACGCTGCAGAAAGTAATCCAAAAAATAAACAATAATTCAGCAGCAACTTTAACAGCTGCCCACACTTTGTGTGCATGTTAACCATTGTGTTCTCACCTTCATTCTCAGCTGCCTGTCTCTGCAGTGGATTGGCGTGCTATAAGCGGATGCAGTGCTGACCTCCACAGCACTGCGCACACCTCCACCAGGTGTTGTATTATACATTATTGTACCACTGATTGGGTGTTTTCATACTTTAACTATATGTCGTTCCAATTTGGAAGTACAGCACGAGTTCACCTTTGAAATGAAACAGCTCTAATGGTGATTTACTGTAAATTGTGTCCACAGCTCACTGATTAGCACCTACACCTCCCAGGACAGCAACGACTGGAAGGTAGGAAACTTCTCTCCAGCCTGGAGTGAAAATTAAAATTAAAATTAATTTTTAAAGTTCACAGAATAAATAGGCTACAAGTATATTAATTAGTATCTATTTAGAATTAAATGGTTTATGATAGTAAGTATTTTTGAACTGATGGTTTTATGAGTATATATCAGTATTTTATACAGCATATCATGGTAATTTTGAATGAACATCAAGCAGCTCATGAGCTTTTATCTTTTCTTATTTTAACAGGTTGGCCTAGATTTGGATAAATTTGTGTCTGCCAACCTGGAGGTGGGAGGAACACGCTCCACTGCGTATAAGTTTGCTACAGAAAGGACCAGCGAGGACCGCTACTTTTTCAGCACTCACAGGGTCACCTGCAGCCATTATAGGTAGTGTGGATCCCTGCAACACCACTTAGGATTTTTCAGTCAAAATTATAAGATAAGTTCTCTTCTGTCTCCTTTGACTAGTTTCCGTGCAGTAAGCAACCCACCCATCAGCTTTCACTTCAGAAAGGATTTGGCCAGACTGCCAAGACTCTACAACTCCTCCACCAGGGCTCAGTACAGTGAGCTCATACGTACCTATGGCACACACTACATTCGCCAGGTTAAAACACATACACACACACACACACACACACACACACACACTACAGCAGTCACTTTTTAGTGGGACATTCGAATGTAGCAGAAAAAGCTCATTTTCATCGTCATAACATGATCAAATTCAAAATGTTCAATCTATAACCTCAACATACCATCTGAACTAGTTTCTATGCAATCCAGCAGAGGGCACTCTGGAACTTCACTGACAGCTTGACCCATTGCATTCACCATTAACCTAGGAGTATGAGCCATGACCTATTAGTGAACTAAACAAAGCTAGTAATATAATGTTGCTTGCTATGCAAATAGCAGGACTGCAGGGTGTGCTCAAATTATCAGGGTATCACACTGTCCAGGAAAGTCTAATTCAGTTTGCTGGAAAGGAGGCTATGTATGTATGTGTGTGTGCGTGTGTGTATGTATGTATGTATGTATGTATGTATGTATTTTTTTTTCTCTCAACAATATTGTTCTTGATTTCAGGTTCACCTTGGGGGGCGATTCAGGCGGGTCACAGCTGCACGTACCTGTTTGTCCACACTGAATGGGCTCTCCTCAAGTGAGGTACATGTAGCATACGTGCCTGTACAATGTACTCAGTGACCAAAATGTATATTTGGACACACACTGTTACCCACCATGAAAGTCAGAAGAACTTTTTAATGAGCACAAATGAACAAACTGTAATGTTATTTTACAAACCTCATGATCTACTACTGCTTTATGTGTCCATTCTATCTTCAAATCCCAATGTTCCTGTATTTAGTAATGTATCCGATGAAGTGGGTGTGCAGCACCACTCAAAACTTCTGAATGCTAAAGTTTCATATTTAGATTTAGTCTTAAAGTAAATGTGACTTACCTTGAGCAGATTTTTAAAAATTGATTTTTAATTAATCCTCCATAGGTAATTTTTGCCCAGGGGGCATTTTGTTATAGATCATCTGATCCTCCTCAACTGTTGGTTTCATTCCTCGCTCCTTTTAACAGCTCTTTAAGTGTCCTTGAGCAAGACACTGAGCCTGCACCTTTCTTGATGTTCACCTCTTTGCCACCATTTGAGTGTGACTGTGTGTGTGAAGCATTGTAATGCACATGTTCACTGCTCCCACCATAAAGGCTTGACTATCAGTTGATAATAAATGTAATTATTTCTCCTCCTGTCCTATAGGTCCATTCCTGCTTGTCACTGGGTATCTCTGTAGGCCTGGGGAAAGTGAAATTATCTAGCAGTCAACAGTCTTGCTCCAAAGTCCTACAGAACCAGGACGTCTCCACCTCGTTCAGCTCTGGTTTCCACCAACAC
This sequence comes from Pempheris klunzingeri, assembly GCF_042242105.1. Lineage (NCBI taxonomy): Eukaryota > Metazoa > Chordata > Actinopteri > Acropomatiformes > Pempheridae > Pempheris > Pempheris klunzingeri. The sequence goes on from NC_092014.1 coordinate 6,383,701, forward strand.
TATACAGAGGTGACAGGAGGCACTGGTTGGTTGGGGGAGTTTTCACTCACTCATAATGACTCCCTGGGCTACAGCAATTGGCTGAGCACCCTTAAGGACCGCCCTGATATTATTTCATACTCTCTGAGGCCAATGTATGATTTGGTGCCAAATAAAATGCAGAAGGTAGAGATTAAGGCTGCCATAGAGCAGTACTTAGAGGACAATGCTGTGAAGAACTCACCCAGAGAACCAGATTGTGGGTTGTCCACTCCCAACCTGGCCTCTAACTGCTGTCCACAAGAAACCAGTAGGGGAACGCTGGTGGTGACCATTGTCCGAGCCTGGGGCCTAAAAGGAGATGTAACTGGCAAGACTGAGAGGTGAGTAGAGTGAAGCCAAGGATTTAGATCTGAAGGTGGGACATCAAACAACAAAATGAATTCACCTGTTGCTTTTCCTCGTTCCTATTCACAGCTATGCTAAGATGTGGTACGGTTCCAGCTATCATACAACTCATATGGTCCAGTCAAACGACCCCTGGTGGAATGCTCAGTATAATTTGGGGAAGGTGAGTACATTTTCTCATCACAGATCAGCTCAAAAGAATATACATAATCCCATTATTTGGCCTAAAAGAAATGTCTTATATACTATTTATGTTGTAGATTATAGTTACTTTGTCTAATGTGTATGTTGAAAAGTAAAAATATACAAATGGCGACAATGCTCGCTGCGATGTGCAAACAAATTTTTTGTGAAAGCCAAGAATCTTTAAAAGCAGCACCCATAATAATGTAATGGCTCAAAAATGGACAAACCAGAATACAGAAGCAAGACTCAAAGACTGGCAGGTTAAGATAAAAGTTACAGCACGTCCACATACTGTTAAACAAATTATCGTCAATTTATAAGATAAGATAAGATCAACTTTATTCATCCCGAAGGAAATGAATTCAGCGCCTTCTATAGGACGAATAATGAATAATGCTAGGAGCAAGACAGTAACTTAAAGGTCCCATATTCTGCTCATTTTAAAGTTCATATTTGTATTTGGTTCTGCTACCAGAACAGGTTTACATGGTCTAATGCTCAAAAAACACATTATTTTTCTGTTAGCAGATGTGGCTGCTGGAGCTGTTTTCAGCCTCTGTCTGAATGCTCCGTTTTAGAGAAACAGAAACAATCTGCTGCTTCGCTGTCATTTAGACATCTTTGTGTTACTGGGTGCTGGTGTTGGCGAGGAAAAAACAAGGTGGATTCAGGAGGTTTTCAGTGGACAGAGACAGTCGGCCTGCTGAGGGGCTGGAGGAGGTCACATGATCAACAGATCCCCTTATGACATCATAAGGGGAGCCAAATCCAAATGGTGTGTTTTCACACACATTTACCGAAAGATGGAGCGGGACAGGACAGTTTTTCCTCATAGTTTGATGGTCTGTAGGCACACCAGAGACACATAATCATGTTGAAAAGACATTAAAAAATGCATTAAGTTATATAATGCACATAATTGAATGCTGTTAGTTTTTGACATCAAAACCAAAAAAAATCTTGGTTAGGTTAATGAAAAGAGCATGATTTGGGTTAAGAAAAGTACTTTAGATATGGAACATATGGAAGTGATGGAGTGACTGAAGACGCAGTGACGTCATGTGCTACTTATGTCTAATGTCACTTCCATGTAGACTGTGTACTTTTAGTTTCTCACAAACAGGAGTCTTCTGGGTTAAACTATGTTAGACCCATCCAACCACCATCACCTGCTCCAAAGTTGTTGGTGAAGTCAGGCTGGAAGAACAAAGGCTGGAAAGCTATGGAGAAAACTAGCTAGACAACCAGGCAGAGAATGAGTGGAAATGGGCCAGTTGATACTCTATACTGCAGTGCTGATGAGAGGTAGACAGGTGGGCAGGGAAGGTCAGGTGAGTGGAATGATTCGAAAAGGTTTACTGCAGGAGAGGGCAGCTCAATCTGATACGACAGGAGAGTCAGTATGTGGCCGGACACAACAGAGCAGACAGCAGAATGAACACTAGGAGCTCCACTTCCAGCATCCAGTTCACCTTCATACATCCACACACTGTTGAGGGAAGGGAGAGAACCAAACACTCCAAAATGGATGAAGATATCATAATGTTGAACCATCCAATTTAATATAACTCTGCCCTGAGTGGTCCTAAACATATTTTTCTTACCTTTGGGCATTTTGAATAAGGATATATTAATGGCTGTGACAAAAGTACAAGATCATATCTATGTGTATTAACATTTCATTAATTTCTTCTCTTTTGTTCATTTATGATGGTCCACAGACCTCAATTCAACATTTACATGGTAAATTTACATATATTTTTGTTTTTTTTGTTATTTTAAATGAAGGTGGACACACACAACGGTTTGATTGTGGAGGTCTGGGACAGAGACTTGAACTATGATGACGAACTGGGAAAATGTACTTGGCATCTGAGACAGGGGACACACAGACTCAACTGTCCAGCTGGTAGAGGCGGCTTTGAGGTCCAGTATACTCTGACCTGCGATTCATATCTGATTGGAGACCAATGTAACCGTTACAATCCATCTCCAAAGTGAGAAATGCATTTACCGCAAATACTGCCTGCTTTTCCAACCGAAATCACATTCAGTTTCTCTTTGTAGTTTAAGATACTGTCTTTTAAAATTTATTGTTAATTAGTTTATCTTTAGCAGTGCACCTTCCCCCTGCAAATGTTTCTTTGGTCACTTGAACAACCAGCTAATGTCAGGTCAAGACATGTGTTAATGTTTATGAGTTAGATAAGAGGGGCACTTTATCAGGAAAGCTAATGTGAGGCGTTGTTCAGAGTCTGCGGCTTCTTCTTCAGAGTGCATCTTGTTATGTAGCGCTGTCTGACTCAGTGTGATTACGCGATAAAACGCTGACGTTAGTGTTTAAGATTTGATTAGCTATATCAAAGTAAGGCCTTTGTCTATGTATATAGATACTGATAATTAATTTGGTGGTGGTTCATATTTGGTCTGCAGTTGTAGCTGGTGATTTTCAACTTTCACTTGTGTCAAAACTATCAAATACTTGTTCTGTCAATTTTTATGCGAACTTCTCAGCAAATAAAGATTGTCAAAACACATGCGTCATGTTCTTAAAATGAAGGGAAACATGATTTAGAGCTGATGTTTTTCTGAAGCTAGTTACATGTGACGTACACTCGTGTAAAACAATATTTGCCCTGTTTTTCTGAATCAAGAGATTATTTCTTTTTCTGAATTAATGAGGTATCTCAAAATCCCAAGAGAAGCTCTGAGTATGAGTTTCTCAACATAGATTCATTTGTAGTTTAGTGGTAATCCATCAGGGCCTACAAAGTGGCTTCAAAGGCTACAAAGTGGTTTGGGAGAGATAGCAGTCCTGTTTAATCCTGTTTAATTTTGGTGGTGGGATCACAAATTATGCCTTTGTCATATGAAGAAGCTGTGGAGTTCATGTTCTTGAATATGATTGAAAATACTCTTTTATGTCTGTCTCAGGCCAAAGACTGAAAAAACATGTGTTTCGTCGTTAAGGCTTAATGGATCATCAAATGATTATTCTTAACTCACAGTTACAGCTACTGCATGTTTTAACTGGGAATAGTTGCCAGACAACTAGCCGAGACTCCAGGAAGTAACTGCTCCCAGTCGATAAATAGTCCCCCAATAAAATGGCGATTTACTTATTCATTTGTTTATTCTACACTTTGGTTTTCGACGGATTAAACAGTCAAAATTATTAGCAATTATTGAGGGCACATTAAATTATATGGCATCAGATTTGGATTATGTTTTATATAGTCTTTTCCGGGAACCGTTGCCAGGCAACCAGTGAGACTCCAGGAAGTTACTGCTCCCAGCAAAGAAATAGTCCGGTACATAATCCCACTGAAATACATCCATATCCCAAGTAACATACCAAACAATTTTTAACACTTTAGTTTTGTAACGGAGTAAACAAACAGACTGGAGATGCTGGTAAGCATTAAGTCATTTTAACACTGAGACATGGTCTGTTTCTCCGTATCCCCAGTCTTATTTGGGCTAAATTAAGCTAGTTAAGGCTAACCTTCTGCTTGCTGTGGCCTTAACGGATACATGTGAGTGGTAATATCCTCATGTAATTCTCCATCAGGTAAAGGTGCTAAAGCTATGCTTTGTGAATGTGACAATTTGCTATATAAACATTGTGTTCTAGTTTGTTTCTGCTGCCTCGAGTTGACAAAAGTAAGGTTTAAGATAACTATTTAGCCAAACGGATGACTCTGCTGCAGATTAGTAAGATATTATTGAGGATAATAGTGCCACGTTTGCTCATTCATAGCTCTTACATGTAATTCTGCCACAACATAGCAAAAAAAAAGCGATTATAACAACTCAACGAGCCCTTCTTGCTCGGGGTACCGGCTTGTGGTTTCCATCCCTCCATGTCTGCCACACAGTGGGGTGTAAATGTAAAAGCGCTAATGAAGTGCCCCCTCCCTCTCATGTCTTCATGCCTCCTGCGGTTAAAGGTTTCCTGTGCTGCGTTTACGCACTGTGTAAAAACCAGCTCCTGCAGCGACCACTGGATTCCTTCCTCTCATCTCTGAAAATGCTGAATGACTCAAACGAGCGCACAGAACAGCCTGGAGGCGGTGTTAAACCTCTCCCCCGTCGTCTGTCTGTCCATCCCTCAGTACGGGACACTCTGTCGGACACACGTGTGTCTAATTTAGGTGACTGTGCCCCTGACAGCTCGGTGGTTTCCGTTAGGAGGAAATGATGGAGAAGGAAAGTTTCTGACGCCTCTCCGTGTTGTTGGGACTGTCCGCAGGAAAACTGGAGATCATTTTCGCTTCTTGCGCGGTTTGCTCGCCCTCTTCATAACGCAGTTATACTGTAAATCTGAGAAATCTGTATGGATTTGGGATTAATAGGTTCTCCGACACTGAGATGTCTGAAGATTGGAAATGCAGCTCCACGCCTGTCTGTTGCTTTTTATCATCACAACAGGTGAGGAAATCTACTAATCGCTGGGGAAAAATCTCATCATGTACTCCTAGTAGTATCACTAAACTTTGTAGTGGACACATTGTTTAGCTGAAACTGGTATTTCATTATCTGCTGCTTTTAGAAATACTGTAATAATTGCCAATATGACTTAGCAGTTGATATGTAGCCAGGTTTCTGTATATGGAGTTGAGTTTTGTGGTTACCCAAATGCCTCAAGGCCAGACCTAAATCCTAGGTGTAGAGACAAGGGGAAGAAGACTGTATTCTGTGGCACCAAAAAGTTATTTGGTCTATTTTTATCCATTTTTATCCTCCTTTTTTTTTTTTAATCTTTTTTCATGCCTAAAAAATCCTAGAAATTACATTTTCTAAGGATGAAAAATATCCTTTTGGTTGAACTGCCTTCAGCTTGTGTCCATAAATGTCTAAATAGATCGATTGGTTTTCATAAAAACATCACACAGAGATAAGGTGATTTATTATATGCTTGTGTAATGCCCTCTTTTACCAGCTTCATGTTTTCTCTCCTCAGATAAAACGTTGGCCTTGTTGCACCAACGCTGTGGTGGAAATGTCAGCCTGGACCAACAGCCTGCTGGTCACATCAATCTCACTACACCTGGACTTTTTACAGACACCGACAGACTCAACCCCATGAACCGCCAGTCTGATGAAACCATATCGGTTCGAGTTTGCTCTTGGATGATAGGTGTTCCTCCAGGTCGGACGGTATTTTTTTCATTAGCATGGTTGGAAAGTGGTTCAAGTGTGTCAGTACGTTGTGTTTGGAACGAGGAGGATCAGGTCCTGGAGAGCGGCGTGGTGGCTCTGCTCTCCGGCTGTGATGGAAACAAAGCCACCCTCACTTGGAAAGGAGCAGGACACTCCTCAAATGCAATTCAGCTGTCCTATAACGGTGAGAAACCGAACTCAATTATCCAGTTTGATTTATTGAGTCTGTGTGGCCCACTTGCCTGCCATTGCACCCTGATCACGAGAATGTGATCTAATTGTCGTAATAACATTTGGAGCTTGTTTTCGAGCTGCTTTTTGCTGTCTTGATGAATACATTAGAAGTATTTTTAAGTACAGTAGAAGAAGAATGCTTCTTCTACTGTACGTGGTGTAACGTGCTGTAAACATACGGTGGAAATGTATTGTTCAAACTTTGTTGTGAGTTCCAAAGGTGGGTCATCGGAAAGTTCTTATCGCACTCACTGTGGTGTGGGGGACAGAGAAATGTTATGTTGTGATTTCCAATCTGTCTTTCCTCACCCAGTCCCTCTCTGTTTTTGTGTTTGTTCCTGGTCATGCAGTCCAGGAAGATGAGAGGAATTCCTCGGAGGACCACACCAGCCCACATTCAGACCGAGACCTCTCACGGACAGGAACCAGCTTTACAAGAACTGCTCCTGTTGGTCAAGAGGTGGTGAGAGGGACAGAAGAGGGCAGAGGTCGCCTCCGTGAAGGTCTGGAGCGGAGTTCTGGGCCTCAGTCGGCGTCAAGTCCCTCCTCTCAGGACCAGGGGCTGCTATCCCCCACCTCACCCCTGCAAGGACTCACTGTGGCTGGGAGAGCCGATAGGGAAACTCTCCCTCTTCCTGAGGAAGAGCCAAACAATAGAGCGGATACATCTGGTCGTGCTCACCGTGCTGATGATCCCATGTCTCCCAGAGAGAGAACACACCCCTATTTTCATCTCAGTACAGACACGCTGTTACACACATTGCACACAGCAAACACAGAAACAAACTCTAATAAAGAGCTCCCTCAAACCCAGATGGACCTGACACATGCAACAGTCTCTAACTCCAACACCATGCTTGGCAGCGAGATGCGCAAATATACAGTCACTCAGACACCTACAGCCACAAAAGCTCATCCCACTGTGTCCAGTTCCAGCGCACCACCACTCACGTCTTCTCCCCCTGAGCTACCTTCCTGGACAACCTGGGAGAGTGATACCATCCTAAGCACACATGGTGGAGCTGTTAGTCAGGCACCCAGAGATAAAGTACCCCATTTCTGGAGGAGCCAGCGAAGCACGGACAGGATTAACTCTGATCTGACCTCCGCCGTCACCTCTGACACTTTACAATCAGCTACCAAATCTCTGCAGGATGACTCAAGCAGTGCAAATACTGATACTGACCCCACTGCATCATCATCATCATCATCATCACCATCATCCTCATCCTCACAGGGCCTCAGCAGGACTCCTTCATCCACCGCCCTCATCACTGAGCTTCACACTGCTGTTGGTACTGTGGAGGCTGCTTCATTTCATCCCAACATTAGTGAAAATGACTCATTTGCATCTCCTGCATCAGATGTTACCAGTCAAACGGCTGCATTTGCGCCCTCTGAATTAGAAAACACGGAGGCGCTTCACACTTTCACTTCTTCCACACAGAGCGCAACAAGCACTGAGAGCGTCACCTACTCGCCACTTCCTTACACATCCTCTTCATCCACACAGACAAGCAAAGGGGAGACACAGACAGCACCACAAAGTACACAGAGACACTTTGGTAACGCACACACAACTACTAACACTATCTCATCTTCTGTCTTTACTAAAGTTGATGACTGGACTTCGAGTTTCACAGGTTCTTTTTCTACACCCAGTACAGCACCGACATTGGGAAATGTAGTCCAGAACTCAGCTGCCACAGGAACCACTGTGACTGATACACCACCTCCCACTCACACACTCTTACATGACAACTCACCCACAAACTCACAGACGCCCTCTTCTCTTTTTTCATCCACTACACCCATACGCTCATCTTCCACAACTCCACACACACTCCAAACACACACTACATCCTCTGATAGTTCACATTTCACACACACACTCCTGCCTTTGCCCTCCAGTACCACTGAATCTGCTGCACACACACCCCTCATTGACAAAACCATGCCCATACCATCACTAACATCAACAATCAAATCTACATCTTCACACACACCTCATATACGTAACCACCTGCCTTTGCCATCTTCTACTCGTCCTCCAGTAACGCATAAACAGCCCCACAACTATATTACTACTGCACATACCTCTCTGCTCTCACCCACAACTGCAAAATCTGATTATAGACATGGAGACAGAGAGGTAGAAGTGGAGAGAGAGGATCAATTTTGGCAGCGGTTTCCCAGTAGTGCAACCTCACAGACTCCCACAGCTGGACCTCCACGGCAAACTACACCCAGGACAACCCCACCTCCCAGCCAGGAGAACTATACGGCGCTCTCACCTTCTTCTTTAACCTCCATACCCACTTGGAGCTCCACAACTAACCAGCCACCCAAGTTCTACATTGTGCCAGACCAGCCTGCAGCCATCAGAGGTAGTGTATGTGTTTGTGCGTAACTAAATAATAGTTTTGGGTTTCCAGGCCTGTTGTAATGGAATTATTTGCTTGTTTTGTCCAGTGGAGTCAATTGAGCTGCTGCTGCAAATCATTGTAGAGGACTCGAGATCAGCTTTTACTTCTGGCTTGGAGGGAGACACCGCTGCTTGGGTGAGAGATTATCCACCCACACACATACGCTGGCATGCAGGGAGGCTCTAATAAACATGTTGTTATACAATAGCTTCAGAGTTTGATTTGGTTCATTTAGGTGGAGCCATACCTACAGAGAGCTCCGGGGTACAGCAGGCTGCTGGGAGTCTGGAGCAGGTGAGGTCTTATACTACTGTAGCTAAACAGTCCCAGTTTGTGTCCCTCACATATTACCATTAAATTCAAGTCACAGAGCTAAACATTGAATATTCATTACGCTATTTGTAAGAATATTTACCTGGTGATCATGGAAAGCCACACTGTTTGTATACCACTTTGGCCTCCATGGTAATATTTCCACAAATACTAGACAGATTGCTATGATGTTTGACACAGATGTCTATGGTGCCCACAGGATGAACGTGAATTACTTTGGTGATCTGCTCACTTTCCTTTTAACACAACAAGCAGGTCAAATGTTTGTTCACTTATGTGTATAATGTCAACAATTAAAAGGATGGATTGGCTCAAAATTTGGCATTCATGTCCCCTCAGGGTGAACTGTAATAACTTTATTTATCACTTTACTTTTCTTTGTCACCACTGTCAGATGAAACTTTTAATTGGAACAATATTTTGATGATGACTATAGTGAACATTATGTTATTATAACAACAACATTATACCTGCTAACATCAGCATGTTATAATTTCCATTACGAGCATTGAGTTGTTAGGATTTCAAAGTACAGTCTCACAGAGCCACTGGCATGGCTTTAGACTGTTGTTGTAACAAACAAAATATGAATGTGTTACTTTGTAAAGTACAAAATACTGGTGAGAAAAGTCAATTGCAATAAAACAGATGACGGCTGTATGTGGTAAAAAGGCACAAACTGGGGGTAGGTTGCAGATGGTGGTAAAGGGAGGTACAGAGGGTGAATTTACGGTTGATGATGTTTCAGTGGCCATGCAGTGCAGAGTCTAGTCGAGTTTAAAACCAGCGGGGCTCTGCAGTGGCTCGGCATGACAGGACCCACTTCGCTTTTGGAACAGACAGGACTAGCTCAGGCTGTTTGCGACGGGAGAAGCTTCAGATCATCCAAGATCAAAAACATCACACTGGGAGGTAAGCCTGGGCTGTATTGGCCACCTCCTTCCCCCTTTTCCCCTGTTTCTTCTGGCCTTTATTTGACAAACACAGACAAGGGGAGAGAGAGGAAGGTACAACATGCAGTAAATGTCATCACCTGGAACTGAACGTGACATGGTTGTAGTTGATCATGTGGACATGTGGCATGCTCTGTAATCATTTGGCTACCGTGGAGCTCCGGGCAAATTCCACTCTTAACCTGCTTACTTGATTAACCCAGTTACAAGCCGACACACGTAAACATCATAACGCCGTTAGATTAACTCAGTTAAACTCACAATCCAGTTATGAAAAATCTAATTAACACATTTGGCTTACTGGGATATTAAACTATAGCATGCAATCATCTTATAAAGAGACTGACCACCACAATGTTGGTCTTGGTGTATTTATGGGATTTCTTGACAAGAATAAAATGTAGAATAACACCAGTCTCATCCTTTAACACATCTTCCCTCCAGGTCTGCAGGGGGCTGTGTGCGACTGGTTACTGCAGTGCCCAGCAGGCTACAAGTGTGTGTCCCAGCTTGGCACTTCAAACTATAGCTGCTCCTCTGTCTGCCACTTTGACTACTGCCACCACCATGGCATCTGTACACACCACGCGGGCCAACGTCCAGTTTGCCGGTAAGAACACACATACTCTAAGCAATAATTTTATACCTCTCCGTCCATCAACAAGCTTTTGTGCAAGTGTGTGTCTTTTTTTTTGTGTGTGTCAGCTGCCTTGTAGGAGAGGACTTCTGGTACATGGGTCAGAGGTGTGACATGAGGATGACTCGAGCGCGGCTCGTGGGGGCGTGTCTTGCCATCTTACTCATCATGGTGATGGTGATTGGCATCTTGGCGTTTGTGGCAGTGCGACGCTACCGAGCCATTCTAATCCAAGCCAAAGTAGATCAGACTCGCAGCAGGTACACACCGATTCACTGACACAAAACTACAGCTCACAGCCTACAACACAAAGATTAGTACACACAATGGACACTAATATTACTTGTACGGTTTTCTACAGGGTTCAGCTGGTTAAATTAAAACTTTTAAGACATTTCTAATACCACATAGAATGCAATTTGAAACCTCTTTCACCATCATACCATCAAAAGTATGATGGAAAACCAATTTTTATATAGCCTTGATTTATTTATCATATCACATTTTTCACTTCCCGACAGTATATAATATATTGTATAATTTCTAATCATATGATTAAGTAATGTGACTTGGTTCGGATAAGTAGCATAAGATGGATGGATGGATCAACCAATTACAAATTATTAGTTAATTTAAGTTCATTTATCTTGGCTAAAAACTGACACTTGCTCATTTTGAGCTGATGAGTTTCTTACTGTAGCGAGGAGAAGTGGCTGTCCTGTCTTTCCTACTTTTAGTTTATATGCGTATTATGTCTCCCAACAGCCTGCAATCTGATACTAAAACATTTTATAACTGACAGTGCAGCCTATGGCAGGAAAGAGAAAATATTCAAGACTTTCATAAGTACACTTTTTCGATACTTTTTCTTTTGGAGGAAAACTAAATTCTGTGCTTTTTAAGACTTCAAGAAGGTAGAATGTGCTTGAGTAACAATGTTTGGTGAACAGGAAACACACATAACTATAACAACTAATATGGCATGCATGGTTTTAATTCAAGAGAGTCCAGACACTGAGAGGGGCATATGTGACACACAGTAGTTGTAATTACAGTAGTGTCCACTAGGTGTCACAATGTGGCTGCCAAAGCACACACTGAAGCTGAAGGCTGTGTTGAAGACTCTTCAGGAGTCAGTCAGGCTGAATCCAAATGTCCACTGACTTGTAGGCGGTTGGCGGTTCGTTCATCACGTCATCACATCAAGTCAGTTAGGGTGCTCGACCACGGGAGGATTAAGTGTGTTACTACACTCACTTCCATGATGATCAATCTGGATTTCTGATACACACTTCAAACATTTTTTAAGAACGGCTTTCAAAGTTAGGCCTGCTGACATTCGCAATTCATGCAAGAGAAACCTCACTACATGTTAAATAAACGTATATATGTAATTTATATGTGTGACATTGTAGTTTTATCCTACTGCTGAGATTAACTTCTAATATTAGGTATGAACACCAACGCGGAAAGTTGAGCCAAGAAGTGATAACCTTGAAGCTAAGCCTCAAATCCAGACTGTCTCCTTCACAGTGAGGACTAGATGTTCTCTCCAGAGGGAGGTGGACTCAGATCAGGGTTTTACTTTCTCCAGCAGGCTCAGTTAACCAGAGAGCATAGTTTACTGAAGACAATACATTGTAAAGGGTTACCTCTCCCTGCCATTGATTTGTTTTTCGCTCATTTTTCTCCAGTGAGACTTTCAAAACTGGCATGTAAAGTAAAGAATATATATGAAAAATATTTATTTGAACTCAAACCCAGATCAAGTTTAAGCAGATACAACAAATATTGTGCCCAGTGAACATTTAACCTCACATTATGATTTGTTGTGTGTGCAGCTATCGCAGGTTCAACCATTTTGATGAGCTGTCAGGACGGTTCTGGTTGCGTTCGTGGGCAGGATCAGCAGACTCGCTTGATAATCCTGCCTTTACACGCTCCGATGAGTTATTGCACCTGCGGGCACTCGACCGCCCATGCTGTTACCACGACGACACGCTGTCGCTGGCTTCCACTTGCCCCAGCCACGGAGCACGCATCAATACAATCTACCCCCACAGGTACACACACACACACACACACATATCCAATATTACACATCAATGGTTAATATGCTCAACAGTATCAGAGTGTTCAGGGGCAAATGTCTGTCTGTCCTTCATCTGTCTGTCTAGAAGCAAAACTGTTGTCAGACATCAAGTGAAATTCACATATCACATGAAATACATACCACAGTGGGCATACGATATAACATACATGTGCCTGTGCTCTGCTGTCAGGTGTACACTAAATAAAACATTTATATGATAACTAACCAAGAAAATAATCATCAAGACTAAAATCAAGCAAACATATTGCCTGGAGCACGATCTGCAAACTCATCAAGCTTTAAAATCATATAAAATATTGACCAGTAATCTTTTTCTCATACTACGGCTGAATAAATGATTAAAAACTATATTTCTGGCCCTGTCCTCATCTTTATTTTATTGTCTTACTTTTCTCCTTTTACTCCCAATACACTCGCTCACACATACAATATAAACAATATGTATATAAATAATCCATCTTCTCTCTGCATTCCCTGCAGCTCTCAGTACGGTTGGAGGGGGAGCGAGATGAGCATGGGGGATGGTGTGTTGGACTCCGGTAAGGCCAGTGACCTTTCTGTCTGTAGCTGGCCTGTGGAACCCATCCAGTGGACTCCCTTCCCACTTCTGCAGCAACTGGCCTCCCACAGGACGCCCACAGTGAGTGTTGGACTGCATGTGTGTGAGAGAGAGTTATATATCCAGTATACATTTGGTTTCATCATGTGCTGTTTATGTGTTGTTCCCCTGTGAAACCAGGTGAGGGTGTCGAGGCCGCGGTCTTACTGTGAGGGCATGGAGCTGGTAGACCTGGGGAAGAGCTGGACTGCTTGAATCTGTTTTGACACTGGTATTTGCGGGGCATTTTTGCATTTTAGGCCTCAAGTGTTCTTATTTTGTTGATTAAAAACTGTAAAACAATAAGTGTAAATTTGTGTATATAATTGTATATTTTGTTAAACTGCTTCATTTTCCAGTTTGAATCTGTTGTCTGTTTTCTATATGTTCCCTCTAACCCCAGAGCTCTTATGTAGGATATAGTGTAAAGATAGAAAACGTCTTGTATAATGCTAACAAGCACAAATCTTAATCAGGGCAAGAACAAATTTAGTGTATTTTCTGCTTTTAGAAATTGAAACGTGCGCATTTAAACATACTGAGCTTTCCACTCTGAGGTCATCGCATAGCAAGGAAAGTTTATTTGAGTGCCACCTTATATAAACGAAGGCAGTTAAAGGGCTTTACATAATGCTTTAAAACATTTTACAGGAAATACAGCATAAACCACAAATGAGGTCAAGATGGATATGGATGAAGGTCTAAATGCTTCAAGGAAAACTTTGACATAATTCACTTTCCTGCAGAGTGAGAGATGAAAAGATCGACACCACTCTTATATCCGTACAGTGAATGTGAAGCTCGACCAGCAGCTGGTTGGCTTAGTATAGCACAAAGACTGGAAACAGTGGGAAACAGCTAGGTTAGCTCTGTCTCAAGGTGAAAAAAATCTACCTACTGCCACCTAAATATTACTATCTACTAAATATTACTTTGTGTTTGTTTAATTTGTAAATTAAGGGGTTGTGTGCACTGGTGCGTTTGTGTGTGTGGGGGGGGCAAAAAATAGTCCAGCAACCAAACAGCTGTTTCCACCTTTTCCCAGCTAAGCTAACCAGATGCTGGCTGTTGCTTCAAATTTGCCTTAAAGGCATTAGGGTGGTTTCAATCTTCCCATCTGTGTTTCAGCAGGAAAGCAAATAGATTCAGTCAAATGCAGCAGCAAAAAATGCAATATAATGTTTTTTAAACCTATTGTATTTAAAAGTAGTCAAAGGTGGGCTGGGTTTTGTAGAATAGAGTAGAATAAAGCTTTATTGTCCGCGAGCATGGAAAATCTTTCTTATATGGCAGTTCATTAAAACATTAAAACATGCGCACACACACACACACACAGCACATAACACTGACAGCAGGAATGCTCTAAGTAATCAAATACAACATTTAAGAAAAAGATTAGAAAGAAATTTGATTCTTTAGAATTGAGCTAGCTAATTGCCTGTGGGATTAATTACTCCTTAATCCCTCCAAAATATCTTATGGATGTTTGTTCCACATAAAACAGTATCACCTGCACAGCAAAGTAGGAAACTGTCCTGGGGCCCCAGACCCCCAGGGTCCCCAAAAGCCTCAACGTATTGGTTGTGCATGATTTAATTTAATAAATTTGTTAAAGAACTAACAAAGTATGCAATCAACTAATGTGTGTCCCTCATTATTGTTGTATCTAATCCTGTGGCCCGGTCTCATAGGGGTTTTAGACTTTATTAGAAAAACAAGTTGTCTGCCCCTGGGCTCCCGAATCTGGCTGTGGTTCAAACTCTGTGGTGCATAGTAACTAAATGCTGCTTCTCCGTGTTTAATTTGGACCCTGGGAATGGTTAACAGACAGTAGATGAGCTCAGAGGCTGAGATGGCTCATAGGGTCAGAGGTGTATTTGGGCCTTAACCACTAAGAGATCGATACACAAGTAGTAAATTAACTCTATTCTCTGACACACTGGAGGCCACAGCAGAGACCGGAGGATTGGCGTGATGTGTACGCTTTTCTTTGCCATTGGCAGGCTAAAGTTGACTGAGCATTTTCTAATATTCTCCCTCTGCTAACATTCAATTTCAAAGAGTATTTCACATACCGTCTTGCTCTCTCTTTCTTACTCAAGCGCTCACACAAGCCACACCTCTCAATGCTGTGTATGAAACTCAGCTGGAATGTGATGCCATAAATGACTGGGAAAGACTGGTAGAGAGTGAAACTGGCAAATATGTAACGCCGACCTTCTGCTGCACTCCTATAATTGTCCCTGTCCTGGGAAAAGGAAAAAGGGAGTGATCGATTCGAGGAGGGAGGAAATGTGGCCAGTGAATGTGTGTTTAAGGCAGAGAGAGAGAGAGTGCTAGAGACAGGGAGAGGGATGAGTGAAAAGTGGACAGAAGCTACCTGCTAGCTTCTTCCTTATACGGTCTTAGTCAGAGCCGAGAGCCAAGCCCGTGAGTTTCTCTGACTGTGTGAGTGAGCAATGCAGAGGGATGTGTGTGTCATGCACACCACTGAGGTTTTGAAATGGCCTGAAGAACGGCATGAGTGTACATATTGAGGAATATCTGTCAGGGAGGAAGTTAAAAAAAAAAAAAGTGGTGTTATCTCTCTTCCTCTCAGTATAACTGTATGGGTACTGCTGAAGGATACAGGAAAATTAAGGTGAAAAGTGCTAAAGCAACATGCTCTCTCTCTCTCTCTCTCTTGCAGGCACACACACACACACACACAAACACAAAACCTTAAAAAGGGAGATTCATTCATTTCCTCAGACTGGTCACATGACCTGAGCAGTGCATTCTTCCCCCCATGTGACTCGCTCCAATATCTCCTTATATGGACGTCATCCAAAGGAACTCTTAAAGGGATGGTTGTCCTGCCCTGGGTCTATACTTGGTGTGTGTGTGTGTGTGTGTGTGTGTGTGTGTGTGTGTGTGTGTGTGTGTGTGTGTGTGTGTGTGTGTGTGTGTGTGTGTGTGTGTGTGTGCAGAGCAGGATGATGCCAGTCTGAAAAGCCAATTCCCTGATCAGCTCCTTCACCCTCCTCTGTTGTACTGTCCTCAGCTGCTCCATACATTGTTACATATGGCTGTTTTATGTGTGTTTGTGGGCCATGTGGTCACTTCCTGCGTGCATCTGCAGAAGTGAAGCACTCTTAAACCTACTTCCTGTCTCTTTCAGTGAGCTGGCTCCCATATATCCTTATTAGGAACACATAGAGCCACTGTGAATTCCCAGTGTAAGTTTATGAGTCTTTGTCCAGTGCCCTTATTGAGTTAAAACGGCACCCTGACCCACCCTCTTAGCCTCTGGTCAACTTATAAGATGAGTTTTGCTTTATGAATTGTGCCTTCTTAAAATAAACGTAACATCTCAAGTATTTCAGGTGGGAGATGCACAAAGATTCGGCCTTGAGTGACACACTTGGGTGTGTCTACAAGCAGGTGTGTGCACATTTTATGAAGTGAGTCACATTCCTGAATGATAATTTCATAACAGGCTTTCATTTTGACACCAAACATACGTATGTTACAGGAAATTACACACCTCTCTATATTGCTGCTTAATCTGCCTCCTCCACTTACTTAAGCATTACCAAACAAGTGATGAGAGATAAGAGATTTACAGCCTCCTAGGCATGTGCTGTAAACATATCTCAGCTTGACCACGTCTCACAGTTGCTCTACCATGTGTGTGTGAGTGTGTGTGTGTGTGTTTGCTATGCCAGGGCAGACTTGTCAGTCAGGGTGTTAACAGTACTGTCAGTGACCCTGAGAGTGCAACCACCTCATGTCCTGGCACTGCTCACCACCAGTATCTGCCATGAGTGAGGGAAGTCTGCTTAGCAAGTGCATTTGCACAATCCTCAGTTCTGTTGCATTCCTGCATGTCCTTCACTTAAATATGATGAATCATGTGTGTGTGTGTGTGTGTGTGTGTGTGTGTGTTCTGCAATTTGGATCTTCTTCCACTGCACGAAGAGAGAACAGGAGGCTAATAGCATGGGTGTTATTAATCAAATGCGGCTAAAGATTTGCGCAGCCAGGATATGGAGGCCCATTACCAGTGTCAAAGTCTGCTCAAGGTCCCAATATAAAACACATAAAATCACACATTTCAACATGTGTCACACTCAAGGACTGTGCTGTGTGCTCAGTAGTTACAGTTAAGTGAATTGTTGTCAAGCTTGTCTGCAATCACACGCGTGTCTCCCCACCCCCGCTGGAATCATAAAAGTGACACACACAGATATAAAAATGTGTTTTATTGATCACCGTCCGACTTGATAATATTGATAGTATATGGGTTAGTTTTGGTGCCGCACGTCCCCTCTGTCCTGTCAGAGCGCAGAGCTGCTATCTGCATGCGCCACACCCAGTGGACGCGGCAGGACCAATGAGAGCGCGCCGTGCGGAAAGTTCTCCTTTTATGGAGAGGGGCTGCAGCGCCAGCTCCGATATAACCCTGCAATTTATTGGCCTCCATTGCAGTCAAGTGCAGACACTAAATCCTACCGGAGTGTAGCGCTCAGTCACAGTCCTCCTCAGCCGAAAACCCTCCCTCACACAGGTAAGCCCTGCTGGATGAAGACAGAAGTTTTTCAGCCATGCTTTATATGTTTTATGTGTGAATTTTATATTTTAAGCTGAAAGTTGAATGTAGTTCGCCGGTTAAGTTCTGACCAGTTCAAGCGACCGTTGGAACTTGCATTCGCTCGGTCACGTACCATTAGTCATTCATTTTTTGCTCACTTTTTACTAATTGGTTTTCTAATTACAGTTTGAATGGCAGCTGAAGTGTTAACACTGGATAAAGCTATGTGTCTGCTTGCTGTCGTTTTACATTTAAACACGCATACCGTGATGTGACCCGTGCTGTCATCACTTCATCAGTCTGACAAATCAGACTGCGTTTAACAGCTTGACCTTCTCGTTTACATGTAAGCATCTGCTCTGGCACGGTTTGGCACGGTTTGGCGTCTCCGATTTCACACACACAGACTGACACATGATGGCTGATTAGCCGGATTAAACTTAAAGACCTCATTAAAATTGCAGGTAGGCGTTTGGAAATGCCAGAAACATTAGATGTATTTAGTTATTGGAGGATGAAGTTGATGTTGCATACAGCGGATATCTGTCAGAAGTTGGCTTTTTTTTATTTTATTTATTTTTTATTTCCTCTCCCAACACAACCTTGTAAGTATGATGGTCACGACCTGAGGCTAATGATGCACCTGATGGCTGACATGACAGGAAATAGAAGTTGATTCACCTCCAGAGGTTTAAGAGCTGCTGATTTTTAAAGCCTAAGTCAGGGATGTGGTGCTGGTTAATTCCCTTATGATGATCCCGGTGGAGGGAGTGGCCGCTTGTCTGTGTCATTTGAGGTTTAACGACACACGGGGCGGCTTCACGGGCCGGGCTGCCGCCGCCTCTAAGCTGCTCTCACTTTTGCCTTATATGGCCATGGCTAGGCCGAGGGAGACACTGCCTTTGTTCCTCAGCTCTGGATTTGGACTGGGACCTGCGCCAGTGCGACATCCAGCGTCCAGTCTGCATAACGACAAGGCTCTAACCCAGTTGATGTTTGCCAGATGTAACCCTTAACTGCCTCTCGGCATCAGTCTTAAACTCTCTGCTCCCTCCTCTTCTCCTCCTCTGTCCAGAAAATGGAAGACGAAATCGCCGCCCTCGTTGTTGACAACGGATCCGGTATGTGCAAAGCTGGCTTTGCAGGAGATGATGCGCCACGTGCTGTGTTCCCCTCCATTGTTGGACGTCCCAGACATCAGGTACAGCTTCCCCTATAATAACCATGAACTAAACACTTCTACACTCAAGTTGGTGTCTATGTGTTTAACTTTTTTTTCCTGTCTGCTTCCTAGGGTGTGATGGTTGGCATGGGCCAGAAAGACAGCTATGTTGGTGATGAGGCACAGAGCAAAAGGGGAATCCTGACCCTGAAGTACCCTATTGAGCACGGTATTGTCACCAACTGGGATGACATGGAGAAGATCTGGCATCACACCTTCTACAACGAGCTGAGAGTTGCACCAGAGGAGCACCCAGTCCTGCTCACTGAGGCCCCCCTGAACCCCAAGGCCAACAGGGAAAAGATGACCCAGGTAACGAGGGGTGACACGCTGACATTTCTTCTCAGTCTGCAGCCCTTAACTGCTCACCTGCAGCACCCTGCAACGGGAGAATATGTTGCAGCTCGGGCATTTCTTCTCCTGCTCAATCTGTCCATTTCCTCCTGCTCCTTCAATTTCCAGGTTTCCTCTGTCCTGGTCTGATCTTTTCATCTCTGCGGATGCTTCAGGTTTCTATATCTGCACTGTGATGCATCAGGAATGACTTGTTGCAGCATGATCACTGCTGTTTTCAACTCAGGCTTTTTTGACTTTCTAAAGTAAATGGGAAGCTTTTAACCACCCTGAACTGCATGATGCAACAGATGACAGTTGAGCAGGTTGCCCCACTCTTGTACAGTCATGCCCAAACTCAAGTACAGGTTTATACTCAAAACAAAACAGGCCAGTGTGCTGTGCTTTTCTTGCTCTGACTGTACTAACCCATACTAGCTTACTTCTGGTTCCTTTGACTCATTGCTCTGGTGACTCATCTCTCGTTTCCTCTCTCCTCCAGATCATGTTTGAGACCTTCAACACCCCTGCCATGTATGTAGCCATCCAGGCTGTGCTGTCCCTGTATGCCTCCGGTCGTACCACTGGTATTGTCATGGACTCTGGTGATGGTGTGACCCACACCGTGCCCATCTACGAAGGCTACGCCCTGCCCCACGCCATCCTCAGGTTGGACCTGGCTGGCAGGGACCTCACAGACTACCTCATGAAGATCCTGACTGAGAGGGGTTACAGCTTCACCACCACAGGTTAGCACACAAACCCTGACTTCAAAATGAGCTCCTACTTGAAGCTAGGGGACTAAGAAATGGTGTAACAGTCAAAATGACTCTAGAAAATGTCTTTTCTTACAGCTGAGCGTGAGATCGTGCGTGACATTAAGGAGAAGCTGTGTTACGTTGCACTGGACTTCGAGCAGGAAATGGGAACTGCTGCTTCCTCTTCATCCCTGGAGAAAAGCTACGAGCTGCCTGACGGACAGGTCATCACCATCGGAAATGAGAGGTTCCGTTGCCCTGAGGCCCTCTTCCAGCCCTCTTTCCTTGGTAGGTTAAATCGGAAACAGTCACTTAATGCAGAAATCTCTCAAATGCACGCATGGATTGAGTCTAACCATGCATAGAGGGAGATAAATTGTAGCAGGAAAGATGAGTTCTGAGATTTTATCAAAGCAAATGGACACATGACTGACTTTATATTCACTCTACAGGTATGGAGTCTTGCGGTATCCATGAAACTACCTTCAACAGCATCATGAAGTGTGATGTGGACATCCGTAAGGACCTGTATGCCAACACTGTGCTGTCTGGTGGTACCACCATGTACCCTGGCATCGCTGACCGTATGCAGAAGGAAATCACTGCCCTGGCACCCACCACCATGAAGATCAAGGTAAAACTCATCCCCATCACCCAGATTTACCAGATGCTTCCTCTGACAATGATGCAAAATGTTCTAGAAAGCTCTTTGCCTCTACTGCCACCCAGTGTGCAAACCTGGTTAATGCAGTATTCAGTCTCTTAGGTCATCGTTTGGCTTCTACTGCATTAACTGTAGACTTGAAATACTTGTAGTATCTAAGTGCCAATAGATGGTGGGTATACTTCAGTATTAACACTTATCCTTCTACCTTCAGATCATCGCTCCCCCTGAGAGGAAGTACTCTGTATGGATCGGCGGCTCCATCCTGGCCTCCCTGTCCACCTTCCAGCAGATGTGGATCAGCAAGCAGGAGTACGACGAGTCCGGCCCCAGCATTGTCCACAGGAAGTGCTTCTAAACAGACTGTCAGTCCCCTCCCTGAAACACACACTGCTACAAACCCAAACGACTGGCTCTGCATACATGTCTACACCAACACACTGGTGTATGCTGAGACCACAACACCTCTTCCCATTTCCCTCATCACTATGGCTATGGCACCATGCCCCCTGATGGGGAGAAACTCTGCAGGAAGTACAGAGCTTCCCAGGCGGTGTGAATGTGTGAGGAACATGATGTCCATTGTCGTGTTTGTGTAGGTCATTCCAGATGTCTTTGTTCACCACCTTATTTGCCTCTATGAAGGTTTATTCTCTGGTGGGCCCACTGCCCAACAGACCTGTAGTATTGCTTAATATGTAAATTATGTAATCTGAAACTTGTTTTGTTTTTGTACTTTCAGCCTTAAACGATACTTGGTCCAGTTTGTTTTTGTCATTATGCAAAAGACAAAGCTTCTACCTTGTATGGGGGGTGTATGAAGGTTTGTGCTGGGGGTTCTAAGCCTCTGATGTTCACAACAACCCAATAAAGCGCACATGTCTGAGACTCTGGTCTGTCTACTTGGCCTTTTATTCATCTTGGCTCACAAATATGAAGGGAAGTGTTCATCCCAAAGATTAAGAATATTTTGAATACTTTCATCCATCTTAAAAACCATAAAGTGACCAAATCTAACCTGACTGTTCTAAAAGCAGCAAAACCAAACTTTTTACAGCTGTGTTTCAAGCCTACAGGCCACGGTGAGTTCTGCACTATGAAGAGGTTTTGGTGGGGGAATCACATTTAATAACACTACCATCTAGTAGTGGGCAACTAAATTATTGGATTAATTTTATATGAAGGAATAAAATTAAAGTGTTTCTGTTCTATGCTCTTTTTTTGCACTTGCAATATTTTGAATGCATTTTTTCATTATAGTATAATTCTGAGGTAGGCTAATGCTAATTTTACAGTGGCAAAAGTACTTAAATCTTATACTGACGTAAAATTATCTAACAGTGTAGAAAACAAAGGTACAAACAGATTAGCATCCAAATATACTTGAAGTACAGAAAGTAGGTAAGAACTCTACATGGGATGTCCCATTTCTGAAAAATGTATTACTGAATTATACTTATGATTTACAGTGTAAACATTACTTTAATGTTGCAGCTGGTAAAGGTGGCATTAATATATTACATATACTGTCAGGTTGCTTGCCAATTTCAGTGGGACCAGTAAAGTCTTATCTTCACCTATTATACATTTTTTTTGGTGATTATATTTTGTATTAATACTGAATCTGTAAAAAAAAAACTAGGGACTAATTTTAGCAAATAAATGTGGTGTAAAAAGTGTATTTTTCTCTGAAATGTGACAGGAGTAGTATAATGAGGCAAAAATATATACTAAAAAATAAGTAAAACCGTGAAGTTGCACTTGAGTAAATGCAAAGCTTCTTTTTTTCTTTTATCATAAGTCTTACAAAAAAACTTTTGCACAGCAATTTGACCGATTCTTTACTATTATTCAATTTAAATATTATCGTCTTCAAAAAAATATTTTCTAATTAAATTGTTTTGAGTACTAGTTTACTGGATACTACTTTTTAAATTCTGTCTTTATTTCCTTTCGCAGTTTTACTTAATGTTATAAGAAATGTAAATTCTATCCAACAAAAAGAGAAAAACATGGATCGGACGGGGACAGGAAGTGTGTCCGTCACTGACAGCCTTCCGTCACTGTGCAGCAGCAAATGTAGTCCGGCCTGTCAACGGTTGGACGTTTAGCCGCCTGTGGCTCGGTGTGAGGCAGCCTCATCGGAACATGAATCTCTGGCTGTCTGGGTGAACATCTGAAGTCCTGCCGATCATGAGTTGGACCGTGACAAGGATGTTCGAGGACACGCATCCACAAATTGAACCGGTGCGTTAATAATAAACCGACGAACCGGCGAACACTTCAGTGGTTGTTAACGGTAACGCGGAGGTGCAGCAAGTGAAGTAAGATTAGCTTAGTTAGCTAACGTTAACGCTAAGTTGTGGTAGTTTGATCAGACTAGGCTTCAGCCAAACTTCAATTTAGTTTTTCAAACAAGTATGGGCAGGACGTATAGACATTGTGGCTGGATGGCGTGTGTTTTGGTGTCTCTTTTCAAAATGTTATGCCCAAATTAACCTGTTAATGAACAAGAATAATACTCGGTGTAAATGAGTGGACAGACAGACAGACAAGCGGGCATTAGGCTGGTGGTAATGCTGATATTAATATATTCATACGCTTTTGAACCTTGCTTCAAAGTGTTCTGTATCAGGAGAAAAATATACTAACACTATAACCTAAAGCTAAAAAGTCTATATCATCGTCAAATGTTAGCCTACATTTTTGAAAAATCAATTGAGAAAAGGTTTGTGGATAAAATAGCCAGTAAGGAATGTCTGTTTTTGACAAATCCAGCAAAGTAAGTACTTGACAAATACCTGACATAGATGCAGAAATCATTTTTAAAAATCCAATATTGTCAGAAAATAGTCCTGCACATTGATTTGCAGCATTTCCACACACTGAGAAATTCAGTGGAGACCTAGCACAGTAAAAGTGACACTGCAGAGGCTCTGATGGTATAAATCACCATATCACCCAGCCGTAATCTGGTGTCTTAATATCAACTTCTCTACTCTTTGTTGGACCTCAGTTACAAAATATCAAAAGTAAGTAAGTAACAGCAACCAGACATTAAAGGAATAGTGCGGATTATTTGAAGTAGGGTTGTATGAGGTACTTATCTATAGTTAGTTTGTTCCTTACAGTAGATTGCGGCTGGTACACTCCCAGTTTGAAGAAGCAGTCCGGAGTCCTGGCACAGACGCCAAGCAATGTACTGCTGTGGATGTGGTCAGCAGAGAAAATGTCCTACAGCCACCTAAAAAAAACCCACCTAAAAAAGTAAATATCAACTTAAGTGTATGCTATATTTTGAATATTTTGACAGCTTTACTTTGCCGTCAGATGACCCTTTCCATCGAAACTAAGGCTTTTCTCTCTTTCTCTTTAAAGCCAGCAGACTCCATTCACAAAACTAGTAATTTTACCTTGCAGAAAATGTGAGTTGCTAGTGTGCCGCTTTTAGGTGGGATTTTATTTAAGGTGGCTAAAAAAAGTTTGTATGCTGACCTCATCCACAGCAGCGCATTGCTTAGCATCTGTGCCGAGACTCCTGCCTGTTCCTCCAAACTGAGGCCATGCTGACCACACTGTGAGTTATATACGACTATGGTTAAGTACCTGATACAGCCCCACAACAAATAACCATCCCTTTGAGGAAAGATTTGTAGCATCTTGTTAATTCTTCCCAAAGGTTGACTGACACCCGTGACACTGTTTGATGTCTCTCTCAGGCTGTGTGTGATGAGGACACAATGTCTTCCACCTCGGTGGGAATGTCAGACTTGTCAGATGAGATCCTGCTGTGCATCCTCCGCCATGTTCCAGTGTGCGACCTGTTAAGGAATGTGGCAAACGTCTGCCAAAAGTTATACATACTGTGCCACGATAAGACCCTGCTCACAAGCGTCAGCCTATCTGAGGAGTATGAGGTAAAGCTGCTAAGTTTAAACTGCTAAGCCATGTTTGAACATTGTTGTAATGAATAATTTTCTAGTAATCTTGAAGTTCAAGTATGTATGTGAAACCTCTTTGTTTGTTTTTTTCTCTCCAGGCAGAGGATCTATTGGTCCGGTACATATTGAAGGAGTTGGCCATTTCCAATCATGTGCAGTCTCTCAGCCTGAATGGTTGCTACTGGCTGGCTGGCTCTACAGTGGAGCTTAGCGCTCGCTGCAGAGGAGTGACACACCTCGATGTCACCGGCTGCCGCATCTCCTCCCTTCGTCTCTCCCGCCTCCTCTCCTCCCTCTCTCTACTCAGATCATTTGCTTTTGACGTGAGGCCAGGTTTCAACTCTGCTATGCTCAGTTCAGAGGCAGTGGGATCACTGAGCCGCCTGTCGGAGCTCAGACAGACGCTGTTGACTCCGAGTTATGGTGTGGTGCCATGCTGCGCACAACTCCGCAAGTAAGAATCTGTCGGATTTCACAGATTTCACATTTGACCTGTGTCTAGTCACCTCCTATTTTTAGAGATAAGAGACTTTATTTATCAAATTTAGCAATTCACTTGTTACAGCAACAGAGGAGACAGAAAAGGTGCAGAAACAAAGTGTCAGTAACAGAAGTAGTGCAAAAACAAGGGATATAACAAATATAAACATAAATCTAATTAAAAAAATATGAGAAAAATGTGTATTGCACAGGATATTTTCTACCCAGTGTATAAGTACTGGACAAAATAAGATTTGACATTATGTTGGCGCGAGATGAAGGATTAAGGACTCACCAAAGTGATTACAGTTCTTCCAGAGGGGGGCAACCTCATGGTGGCACTAGATGAAAAGTCAGAACCATGAATGTCTGCATAAAATTCATCTTGCAGATGTTGTGATATTTCACAGGATAAATGAAACATTTGACATGTTAGAGTCACCACAGGAAAAAGTCAGGGATAGAGTCAAGTAGGATTCATCCTCTGAGAACCATGATTGTCTGTACAAAATTGAATTCCAGTGCATCCAATTGTTGTTGAGATATTTTAGTCTAGACCAAAGCAAAGTGGTGGACTGACCGACATGCAGTCAGTGCTTCACCTGTTTGTGTAGTGTGTCGCAATCAAATCTGGCTCTATCCTGTAATTGAATTAAAATTCACAATGTGTCTGAGATGCTGAACTGTTAAAGATGCCAAATACTAATTCAGACATGTCAACCTTCAATTCACACATAGGAACACATCACTGTGTATAGAAAAATGGACAAGAAGAATTTTTGGACAGATTTTGACACACTGCAAAATCATTGTGACAGAAAACCACCATCTTAATGCATTTGGTCAGTTGGTAGAGTGTTGCTTCACTGCACTGATGGCAACTCCCATCCTAGATGTGTGAATTCACGCTGAAGAACAGAGTATGTTACAATTTTACTGCTACAGTGTTGAATGTGTGTCTGTGATTGTGTCTCTGCAGGCTGATGCTGCAGTTTGACATCCCTGATGTGACGAGAGAGGGTGTCGGTGTTTGCTGTCAGTTAATGGTGGGTCAGAGCAGCGTGCCACATTACCAACAGCTGGAGGAGTTCACCGCCAGGCTGGCTCCAGGAGAGGTGAGTTTGCTTGTGCATGTATACATATATGTTCCCATATATCTGCAGTATTCCCTGTAGTACTGTGCTGTTTGTAATGAGTGTATCTGTTTGTTGATGTCTTCAGGTAAACCAGACCTTGCTCCTGCTCTACCTGGCGGTGTTCAGTGTTCATGTTCCGAAGCGTCTGAAAGTTTTCCTCGTGTCGATTCCTGGTCCAAACCCTGCTCACTGGCCTGCTGCTCCTTCATTGGCCAAGAGCTTGGGTCAACGGGGTGACCTGGAGGCGCTGCAGCTCCCTCGGTCCTGGCTAGATTCCCTGTCCCTAAAGCGAGCCCTGGAGGGAAACAGTCCGAAGCACCTGAGCTTCAGCCGCTGCCCAGCACTGTGGCCGCAGGTGTTTGAGTCGTTGCTGGAGGGAGGAGTCAAAGATGTCATGCAGCTGATCAGCCTGAACCTCAGTGGCATCAACCAGGTCCTTTACTCAGAGTGCAGGAGCGCTGACGATCAGCTGGTTCCTGGGACAATGAGCCGGTTGGCAGCTGGCTGTTCCAGGATTAAACACCTGAACCTGATGCACACACACTATCATCATGAAAACTCACCTGGGCTGGGTGGAGAAACACACCTGTGTGCCAGCCTGGCCAAATTCAGACACCTGCGGTCTCTCACTCTGCCTGCCTGTGCACTGTCGGATGGCTTAAACACACATCAGATCTCTACAAACAACAAGTCTCACTCTCCGTTGTTCCTGGGGCTGAGGAAGCCTCCACGTATGGGGCTCCAGAATTACAAGCCTGATTTAGCGTCGTCTCTGTCAGGGGACAGCACCTCAGGGCTCACTCAGCTCCTAGCTGGCTGCCCTGCTTTAGAGACCTTAGAGGTCATCGGTCCGGGTTTTGTCTCTGCACTGCCTCGGCTTGAGCCTTGCACTCGTGCCAGTGTGGAGCCTCGTGGTATGTGTGCGTGGGCACGAGGAGTTGGAGATGCACACTTGGCGGCACTTGAGGCCTTGCCTCGATTACGCCGACTGACTCTGGCTGGACTTCCTGGGGTCCTTAGGGGGACGGGGCTGGTACAGCTAACCAGGCAGTGCAGTGACCTACAGGTATTATCCCTTGCCAACATGGGATCACTAAAAACCATGAACTACACCCCTGCCTTGCTGGAGACACTCAAACAATGCACACAGCTACAGGAGCTCAGGTTAGAGGATCCCTTTGTGAACCCTTCATTTACTGTAATACTAAACACTAACCACCAGACAGACAGTACAGCCGTTAATTATCATTATATACCCCTTGTAGAGCATTTAAAAGCATTTAGTATTAATTACGTCTAATGTTTACTTTAGTATTTGAACTAATAATTGAATCCTAATGTTGTTTTTTTTCCTCAGTGGGGTGTTCAGTATATTCAGAACCATTAAATGTTTGGCTGACTTTACTAAAACATGAAGAATCCAACCAGCATTTCATTTTTTTCTTTTTATTTAATAGATTTCTTTGACTTTTAATTTGTAATATGGACGCGTTTTCTTATTTTATATATTTATTATAATTATAAAACCTGTAATTCACCTTTTAGGATTAGCAGAGTGT
Organism: Pempheris klunzingeri; assembly: GCF_042242105.1. Classification (NCBI taxonomy): domain Eukaryota; kingdom Metazoa; phylum Chordata; class Actinopteri; order Acropomatiformes; family Pempheridae; genus Pempheris; species Pempheris klunzingeri. Next base: position 6,411,397 of record NC_092014.1, read on the forward strand.
ACTATTTCTGATAATTATGGGAATCCCCAAAAGTGACCTGGTAGATTTGATTTTTGTTGTTTTTAATCAAAGTGAATGCCGTTATATCCACCATGAAAAGAAAGGCAGTACTCCAGTTAGTCTGATTAAATTTCATGGACCAAGTTGACATCTTGGCTCAGCTTGTTGTTTTTCTTTACTGAACACTGTTTGTTTGTGTGTGTATGTGTGTGTGTGTGTGTGTGTGTGTGTAGGTTAGAGCAGCCCTATCTGAATGCCAACGCGTCATTCTTTGAGGCTCTGTCCTGCTGCTCTCGTCTGCAGCGTCTCTGCCTAATATCACGCAGTGGTACCTTTGACCCATCGGCCATAGAAACCTTCATGGAGCGATGCTGCTATGTCATCATGTGCCACATATTCATGGGCGGCACCTTAGTGGCTTGTCGCACGCTGCAGAAAACTCTGCTGGACAGGTTAGTATTTGTGTGTGTGATGACGTGCCGCACATCAAACGTTAAATGTCAGGAGAAATCTGAAATTCATAATTTCTTGTTTTCTCTCCGTTAGATTTAAACATGACCGCTCTGCCCTGAGCGTGGTCATCTATCCATTACAGCATGAAGACCTGCCTACAGTCATCAGAGACATCCCACTGACACTGCTGGACCGGATAACTTTGTTCCAGAGCCATGTGGCCCAGCCACCGCATTTATCTCAACTGTAACATCACCAGAGAGCTGCAGTGTGATTGGTGCTCAACAGCTGAGGTGCTCAGACCACAAATAGGAAATAAAATTGTCAAGTGAAACACTGATTGTCAGTTGCACAGTGATTTCTGATTGTTTTTTTTGTTACACCAACACCCATTTTAGGCTGCTCTACAACTACACGTCAACCATGACAGTTTACATGTACATGACAGAGGAATGACAGTCTTCAAAGGGAAACTCTGAGGTTACTTTTTTTTTTCCAGGACATTTCACATTTTGTCCCATTGGGGCTTTGATTGTGGCTGCTACATCAAAAATAATTTCTTTTACTTCATCACTCTGCTACTGTAGAAAATAAGTGCCAAAATATAAATGTAGGGGTGCATTTGTTCAGAAATATTGTACAGATGGCCTGGATCAAATGATGTTGGAATAAACTCCATCTAAATTATTTGTAATTTGTGTCTTTGTGACGTTTCTCTGTTTGTCATGTTGTTGTTTTTGAAATAACAGTTTCACCAGTAGAAAAACAGGTAGGAATCGCATTAGGAACAGTGAATAAACTGTAGTGTGTGGGGAAAAATACATTTCATTTATATTTCAAAAAATAACTCCCACATGTTTTCACTCAGTCACTGGTAAGAGAACAAGAAGGTGCTGTGTCACTGAAAGTGCCAGTGAGTGTGCATACAGGGAGAGGTACAGAGGTGGAAGGCATATCCAGTTCCTGTACTTAAGTAAAAGTACTAATACAGCAGTATGAAAACCCCCTGCTGAGAGAAGCAGTTATATTGGTTTACCTGCGTGGTGATGATGTTCACTCAAGTTTACTTTCAAGATATTCTCCCAATATAACACTTATTAAAACTTATTCAGGAGGCCTGTGTCGCTTTTAAATTAATAAAAACCAAAATTTAAAATGTCTAATAATAGTCTGGCCCATGTGTCTTCACATCATTTCAACCCAGGCAGAGAATCAGGGATCACAACTATGACCAACTGAGGGCGACGCCTTCAGGAACCGTACAGGAAAACTAATCTATCACCGATACAGTCGATCGGATTGGAGCATCCTATCCAGCATGGATGAAGCCTTTTCAACAATATGTACAACCCAGTGATAAACTCTAATATGTTTAAACTCAACTGAAGTCCTTGTTGACTCCTTTTCATGGACTGAAGCGCCACACAAGCTGCTTTAAAATCGTTGTTCTGTATCAATTAATCAGGTCTTGTGTAGTTGGTGTCATTGAAACATCGTGGTGTACCAGCAGCTACAGAGCTGCGGTCTGATTAGCACTGTCAGTCTGATAAAAACCGTCTGGTTTGTTGTCAAGCGGAGGAAAAAAGTAACGTAATTAGCTTGAGGATAACTAGACAACATCGTTAAATATGTTTACGTCCGTCGCCTGTTCGTGCCTGCGAAACGGGAGGAAAGTCTCGGCCCCTGTAGCAAAGTTTTCTCTCTTTTCAGCGGTCAACATCTCACCCGGCGCCCTGAATCTGACCGGGGGACAACATTTGTCACCACACCGCCTGTCCGTGCTCCTCACACCGGCTCCCCGGCAGCTACCTAGCGGGCTAACAGCCAGATCCGTGTCCCTGTCAGCCGCTTCCCACAGGGGGAAGGACCCTCCGAGCTCCCCTTCAGCCCGGGCCGAGAGCGACCCACCAGACCGGGACAGCTTCGGCCGACTTTCCGCCGACATGTCCTCCAGGAGGTCGTTCAGGAAGTCCAGCCCGTACATCCAGGACCTGCGGTACCGGGAGGGGGAGGAAGAACCGGAGAGACCGCGCAGGAGGCCCGGGAGGAGAAACACACCGTACTGGTACTTTTTACAGTGCAAGAAGCTGATCAAACAGAACAAGGTCGGTCCACTTGAGCTGGTTTATCTGTCTGTCCGTCGCCTCCTTCTGTGGATGAACCTCATTTGTCCCCCTCACAGCTGCAGGAGGCTTTGGATGTGTTCAGCAGAGACATGCTGCAGGGGGAGAGGCTGCAGCCCGAGGAGAGCAACTACTCCGTCCTGATAGGAGGCTGTGGCCGAGCTGGACAACTCAAAAAGGCCTTCAGGCTCTACAATGATGTGAGAATATTTTATTCATCATGTCATCTGTGCCTTTAGCATCTTCATTCACTACCCAAATGTTGTAGTGATATGAGATATAAGCATGAAATCATAGACTCTTTGATGTATTTTATTATTTTATGCTCTATCCTTAATAATAATAATGATAATAATACAATACAATGATTGTCTTCATATTTCATGTACACCTTTTTCTCAGATGTAAATGTCTTGACACAAACATAGACGTCTCAAATTAAGTAATAATGTGTGTGTGTGTGTCTGTGTCTCTTCCAGATGAAGAAGCGAGGTCTAGATGCTACAGACGCTACCTACACCGCACTGTTCAACGCCTGCGCCGAGTCCCCATCCAAACAAGCCGGTCTCAAACAAGCACTGAAGTTGGAGCAAGAACTCCGTCGCAAGAACTACCCTCTGAACACCATCACGTACCACGCGCTTCTTAAAGCACACGCCATCACCAACCACCTTCAAGCCTGTATTCACACACTCAGGGTACGACATGGGCCAACATTTGTGGGAAGGTTTGTCAGCTGAACTGTGTTTGCTTTGTGTTTCTACATGAGTTTGTGTGTGTTTGCAGGAGATGCTGCAGAACGGCCATGCTGTAACTCAGGAGACGTTTCACTACCTGCTGATGGGCTGTTTGAAGGAGAAACGCACAGGATTCAGACTGGCTTTACAGGTAGATGCATGATTTAGAGGCAATTAAAGGGGGACTTTAACGATTTCCACCTGGTGTTGTATCATTAGAGCGTGGGCATTATAAGCAAATAAATGATGTGTAACTTTCCTCCATGTTGCCTGCACCCAGAGCTCTTTGCTCTTATGTCACCCAGCAGACTTTTGGCTTCTTCAAACTATAGATTTTACTTCTGCGCTTTTTGTGTGCCTGTATGCCTAAGAAAATTATTTTAATAATTCATTTATATCCACCTTTCTAATGCATAGTCGGCTGAGTTTTATGATGAGGATTATACCTGAGAGGAAAGGCCCCTTTTATTCTGAGTTTAGGCTGTCCTAGATCAAAGTTGGCACTCAAGAGAGAAACTTACTGAAGTCTTTGGTCATCAATATAGCTCAGCTTTTCTGTAATAGTGACCAAGATACACACTAAATAGGACTTTTTACTGTGTAAAAATACTTGGCCCATTTATAGGTCTAGCCCTAGTCCTCAATCAAAAACATTGATCTTAGATCGTACTGCAAGACTGGTCCTCTAACTGTCCCAAGAGGCTGCCTCAGGACTCTGACAGTGTCAAAAGCGTAGGACCAAAACCTCACAATGTGACGTGTTGCTCTGATCATAGACTATAAATGGAGGTAGAGCCACATAGATTGCTGTTGTGAAGCCTTGAGTTTGGCATTTTGGCCCTTGACATCTTGCATGTTTAGTTTGCAAAGGTGTTGGTATGACCTGCCTCTGATTGGTTAGTCACAAAGTAGCCCTCCTTCAATCATACCCTGCTTTATCATCTATTTTACTCCAAATGGGACCATAATTTACAAAATGAACATCATGGGGTACATCAGACTTTTAAATAGCCCACTGAGACCATAAACTCATTAGGAAAATTTTTACTGAGGCAATAAATCAAGTGAGAAATGGGCTCATTTTCTCATAGACTTTCTTACAATCAGACTTATTTTTGGAGACGTGACATCGCCCTCTGCTGGCCATTTGAAATAATGCAGGTTTAATGCACCTCTGCAATAACTTAACTTTTCAGACCTAGAAGATTCAGATTCAGAATCTTTATCGTCATTATACTGCTGCAAAAAACAATACAACGAAATTGAGAGGGCAAAATAATGCATACACTGCCGTGCTAGCATAATGCTACTGCTATAAACATATTCTCAAAAACATACCTCAAACTCACTTTGCAGAATTGTTACACTGTGTGAATCTTTTGCTCTGGCTGCAGCCGTATTCACATTCTCCTCCTGCTCCTGTTTTGGTTCAGTGCTGTGGACAAAGTTTGTTTATATTTTTGGTGCATTTTCTAAACTTCGGCTCAGATGGATGATGTAAGTTGATGACATCTTTTTCTTTTTTTTTTCATTTTTTACAAAGCAGAAAAAACGATTTGAAAATTGATGCTGCTCACTGTTGTTGACACAGACTGCAACCAAGACTTGATAAGACTGAACTCGCACAATGAAACATACCATGAACTTGTAATGTTGTTGTTATTGTTGTTATTGTTGTCAATAGGTGCCTCATCTTTTTTGTTTTTTTGTTTCAGGTTTGGCGACAGATGCTGAGCTCAGGGATTGTTCCAGACTTAAAAAACTATAACCTACTCTTGCGAACTGCAAGGGATTGTGGGATTGGCGATACTGCTCTGGCCTCTCACCTGCTGCTGAGGCCTGATGGGAAGTACGAGAGGGAGCATAAGTCACATGTTGACTCGGAGTCTGGACTCAAGGATGTGATAGACATTGATCTCCTGGAGAGGCAGTTGTTTATCCAACCGGATCCACTCAGTGTCCCTGAGGAGGAATCCTACGGCAGACAGGACTGTACCCAGCTGATACCTGTCAGACAAACTGTGTTGCTGCCCGCTGACTTAGCAGGCGATTCTACAGCCCCTAACCTGCTGGACGTATTTGAGGGTGAAAGGGGCGGCGTGGTTTCCCTGGGCACCGTGGATGGATCGTCCGATAGGCTCGCACTGATCGGAGGAGCTGAAGGTTTCCTGGAGAAGATGGAGGCCCAGAGACTCAGTCCGGACCTCAGAACTGTGACCCTGCTGGCCAACACGATGGAGCCGGGTCACCAGTCTCTGCAGACGCTGCTGACGGTCACCAAGAAGCACAAAGTGAAGCTCGACGTCACATTCTTTAACTCTGTGATTCACAGAGCAGCCAGAGCTGGTGACCTGGAGGGGGCAATGGTACACACACTCACACACACTCACACTCATTTACGCATACACACACACACACACACACACAATTCTATAGTTGTGAGGACATTCATTGACATATTGCATGTCGAGCCCCACAACCTAATTCTAACCTAACAGCCTTTTGAAGTTGTTAATAGGGATGGGTTGTATGACTTTTATACCTCATAAAAGTAGTTCACAGTGACTGTCAAATAGTGCTTTTGCTTGGAATGCACATCCCTGGCAAATTGTCCTCATTATACAGAAATGTCCTCACAATGATGGTTTAAAACCAAAATTTGTTCTTGTAACTATACAAAGACACACACTGAACACATTACATTACATACGTTACATTCTTGCACAGTTTTTTGGCATTAAAGGGTCCGTTTACTCAAATCAGAAAAATAATAAAATAATATTTACCCACTTACCTTCATTAATCATTCAGATTGTTTTGGTTGTTTGTGACCATCTTCTAGCCTCCACCCTAATACACATATCAGTGTCCCTGGTACTCTTGCTAATCTGCAGACCTTGCTGTGAACAGTTTCCATTAGAACTACTTTGTATTGAAGAAATGGTCTGTATTTTATCTTTCAATGCCGTTGGCACTAGAGACCAAATTGAAAACTGGGGCAAATTAAACCAAACCCATCTGCAGCACTGTAACAGCTCTGGATGTAAGTGTGTAACTTGGGTGACTCAATCCTTTTATGTGGGTGCTCATTTTCTCGTTATCCTTTCTCCCTCCAGGCTGTGCTGAGCGTGATGCACCAGCACAACGTGAACGTGGATGTGCAGACATTTGGATGCCTCGCGTTGGGCTGTGAGCGACAGAAGGACGGCCTGCAGCTGCTGAAAGACATGGAGGTGATGAAACACACATCCTGAATGTCAGAATGGATGTCGAATTTGGAAGTCATGTAATGTTTGTATTATTGAAACAGGAATTCCTTTTAGATGCTTCCACAGCTGCTTTTTATTTTTTCAATTTTCCATTTGATTTCTGTTGATGTAAACACAGAGAACATGGAAAGTTTAACAAAATAAAAGAGATGAACAGTAAGATTGGACAGCTATAGAAAACACTACTCTAATCTCAGCAGGAGCATGTTAGGAGTAGTAGTAGAAGTACAGTAGAAGACCAATATTGTGAGTTTTTTCATCCTAACGTGTTTTTTTATTTTTCAGGAGGCGGGACTTAAGCCCAACGTCCAGGTGTTCTCTGCTCTCATTGGCCAAGCAGCTCGAAGACTGGATTACGTCTACCTTAAAACAATCCTCAAAACCATGACAAGCATGGCGGTGTGGCCTAATGAGGTCATCATCAAACAGCTGGAGTTTGCCTCACAGTATCCCCCCAACTATGACCAGGTAAGCTTTCATATTGAGACCGAACTCTCGTCCATTTTTCTCATTTCCAAAACTGTCATTGCTTAATGTAGATGATGTCTTTGTTTTTTTAATCACATGGCTTCACAGTTCCCTTCAGCTCTACAGACAGTTTTGGCATCTTTCAGCTCATTGTTTTGGTTTTCATGTCCTCAAACTCCACTCTCATCAGCCTTGTTTTTAGCAGGCAGTTGTTTTCCGAGTAAAATCTCTCTCATCATCAGGCAAACACAGTCAGTGACCAGCTGGTGAATATAATGGAGCAGATATTTATGTATTTATAAAGGAGACCAAGAAAGAACTAAAAGAAGACTATATATAAGACGTGCCAGGGGGCCAGAGACATGACTCTAAATGAATCTTACTGGATGTGTGAATGGAAAATAATACGTTAGACGTGATTATTTTATAAGGTGATGGTATGTTAATGTTGGATTTTTCATGTGTCTTACTGAAGACATGAGACCATTTGCTGAGTTAAACAGAGCTCATGCTAAATTTGCAGATAAATGACTGATTCATGTTTTTGTTGCCCCTCTCCTCCTGCCCCAGTTCAAGTCCAGAAACAACTACCTGGTCCAAATTGATGGTTTCCGTGGTTACTACCAGCAGTGGTTGAGAGCCATGCCCGCTCAGAGTGCTGAGGACGAGCGGCAGGCAGAGCTGCAGCCTGAGACGGACGCTGCAGTGCTGAAGACAGAAGCTGCAGATGGACTGAAAGAGACCCAAAGGAACCAGAGAGCAGCAGCAGGGAGACATAATTCTCATAACAAGAACAAGAAGAGCAGCACTGCTCTGCAACATCACTGAAAATATATCATTTCTCTACTTGGATCCTCTGCCGGTCTGTTTGGATTCAGCTGTTGCTAAAGTTACTGCAGATGCATTTGTCTTAAAAGATCAATGTTCTTGTAATTTATTTTGCAATAAAAGTAAAATTTAAGTTCTACTTCATATTTAATTTTGTAACCACCATTTTAGGCTAGACTTTAGACTTCTTAAAGCATCCCTTCAGAGAGACATTATTAACTATCTTTTTAAAATAAGTCAAGTCTATAATAAATCTATTTTTAAATAATAATTTTACTCATTTATTTATACCACACTCCACTGTAGCAGTAGGAAACATCCACTGAATTAACTACTGAAAGAAACAGGTTTGACAGAGAATATTTATTTTTCATTCATTGTATTTATCTACTGCTCCACTACTGGCGGTAATGCTCCTATTAGCTGGTTTACCAACCGCCAATATAAACCAACGAAGAAGAACAGAAACGTCACATCCGGTGACGGTGATATTTGAGGAGGCCCGCCGCCAAAAACATCTAATTTGTTTTGGTTTAACAGGCAACGAAGGTAAGAAAACAAAGACTAGTATTTAAAACAATTTTATTGGTTTAGGTTACTATACTTTGTAGAGAACTGCAAAGCGTTACTGTTGACATTTTCAGCGGCTCTTTTTACACGTACTTAACTTTCGGTTTCCTGTCTGGAGGAAAGCTAACTTTTGCTAGCTCATTAAAAGTAAACAATAAAGTAATGTGGCTTTGCCTGTTTAGGAAAGTTCTAACAAAGTTTTTGTCAGAAAAGAGATGTATTGTACATTTGTTGACATGAACTCGGTGTCCTTATAAATGCTAACAAACCAGCCTAATCTGTAAAGTCAAGTTGAGGAACAAACATGAGGAAGTTTGGTGTGTGACTCGCTCAGAGACCAGGTCTAAATCCTACAAAGAGGAACTTGGATGATGATGAGTGAATGATGTGATGACTGCCTTCTCTATCTCTTTTATGTGCTAGATATTTCTGATGTGTACATCAGTGGAAAATGCAGAAATAATCATCCTCAGTGATGATGATGAGGAAGACTGTGAACGTGACATATGCAGTGAGCCCTCGGTCCTCATCGTGGAGGTGGAGGATGTGAAGAAGAGTGGTAACTACAGTGTTTACCCTCCACACCAGCCTGTATGTGTAGGTAGATCATGTTGTAAATGCTCATCAGCTGCTCCTCCTCTGTGTTTCAGACTGTGTTTTACCTCCCAGTGCTCTGGATGAAGACCTGGTCGTTACCTTCTCCCGCCGTGCTGAGGTGCTGCCTCACGCGCGCTACGACTGTCCCATACATCCTTTCACGTGAGGAAACTGCCACACACTTTGTGACCTACAGATCAGTGTCTATTACCCCTCCATCAGAGATAATCGCACTGCCTCTCTTCTGTCCTGCTCAGGGCTACAGATTGCGAGATTGGGGCTCCTGTCGCCAACAACCAGCTGATGTGCGATCAGTGCTTCTGCTACATCTGCGACAAGCTGGCATCATCAGTATGTGTTGATGTACTAATCTGTAAACTGTGTACACACACAACCCCATTGACTCAGCGGCACATAGCACAAACACGTCAAAACTCCCTGAATATCCCCACAGGACTCCGAGGAATTTTAACAGATACTTTGCTTTTGTTGCTTGTCTTTAACTTTAAGGGGTAAAACGTCACCCAAGCAGCAACATTGTAACAGAAACACCCTTACAATACAGTACAGCCTAACACAAGGACCATGCAGTGAGGCATTCACTGCATGTGCACTCCTTTTGTGAAGCCTGAATTATTCAGATAATGTTGACACTCGTGAACATGTTAACTCAACTTGGGTTCATCATTTAATGTCAGCTGTTGATAGAGGTCAGTTAAAGATTTAAAACAAAATTGTCTGTTTAGAGACCTCTTAAAAGACCTTTGATTCTCCCACATCTCTAAAATAATCTCAACAAAAATCTGAACATTATAAGCTGTGCCATGGTGATTTTATATATTTACTGTCATATTTTTCTGTCGTAAACATAAAGAATTGTTCTATATATTTTTTTGTTTTTATATGTTTGTTTTCAACCTGATTATTGTTAATTCTAGAACAAATGTATATCTGGAATTTAATTTATAGGTCAATTTATTTAATGAGCACAAATTAAGGAAATAAGCTTCAGTCACACGTGCTTACAGCAGAGAAAATGAAAACATTTATTTGTAAAGATAATTTGAAGTTTTGCTGTTGTGTATTTTTTCTTTTTTTTTGTCAAGGGAAAAAAAATTCTTACAGCTGCATTGGTGTGTGTGTGTGTATTTAGTGTCCAATGTGGTGTCACAGCGGTATGTGTCACTGCAACAGCCACAAGAGGAGCGACTTCTGGAACAACCTCAGAAACAGCGGGCTGCTGGGAGGACTGAAGGCTTTCAACCTCACGCTGTCTGAAATAGATGCTCACCTCCGGCATGCAGGTACTCGCTCTCACACCAACATGTGGACATGGAGATCACATTCAGCCACATTTAGAAAATCGGACTAAACTGATCTCGCTGCCATTGGATTTGTTCTCCTCTTGTCCAGAGACGATGCTACAGAGCTTCAGACAAGTGCTCTCTGCACTGTTTTCTTCCTTCCTGAAGGGAAAGTCGCTCGAGGAATATGGTCTGAGCCAATCGAACCAGCAAGGCCGCGTCTATGAGTAAGTGATGGAGCAGATCTGTATACCGTTATCCCCTTCAGATGAGCGCCACCATTTATAAATCATAAATCTGGTCTAGAAATGATTTTGGTAAATCATATTATTTTAGGATAAGAAAGTGCTTAGGATTCATTCTAATCCTTGAACGTCTGTACCAAATACTCGTCCAATTCTGAGCTGTGAGATTCACCATAGGGCCAAAATAGACTAAAAGTCGCAATATTTCAGCCTCTGCTGCCTTAATTTTGACCATTGTTTGGTCAAAAGTATCCATTTTGTCATTTTAATTGTTGGAGTACCCCTTTTAAGAATTCCCTTCACTGGGAAGGGGCTGCCAAGCCCAGACCATCAAACAGTCCAAACTAAAACTACACACAGGTTTGTGGACTGCCTCATCAACATGGACTTTGATTTGAACCAAAGCCTTGGAGAGCTTTTACATTATGTCACAACACATCAAGTACAAATACTAACAAACGAAAGTGATTGTAATTAAATTTTTTGGTTTATATGCTGCTTTTTCCCCTTTTTTTCAGTTATACGCCGGTGTACGAGTTTGTGTCATCATTCCTGAACAAAGCAGATAAACAGGATGGCAGAGCTGCTGCCATCATGAGACTCGGAGCTGCTGAGGACTTTATTAGACATTTTCAAGTCTCAGGGTACACACACACACACATACACAGGCATTTCCTGTTTTACAATAATGGCTATCTTCACTTTTTTTTTTTTTTTTTTAAGAAATGTTTTCTTGAATTGATATGATTCTCTACAGGACTTTCATCTTGCAGTCTCCTATGGCTAATGCTGCTGAAGCCAGAGTGGTTTTACTACAGAGGTACACACACACACACACACACACACACACACACACACACAGAACCCATCTTGTGTCCTATTTGTAACTAATTCATTCTATTTACCTCTTTCTGTGGTCGTGTGTTTGGGTTTTTCCAGGGTAATAGCATCCTTGCAGAGACAGATGGTGATGGCTGATTTTACACCAGAGTTCACCCACAAACTGCAGGATTTTTACAAGCAATTCAATTTCCCTGCTGAGCTGAAGAGCATGAGATACAGGTGTGTGTGTTTGAGAATGCAGTAGTTAAAATGTTTGTGTGTTTTCCTTTATTATCCCCAAGGTTACACATTTAAAGCCTTTTTGTGTATTGTATTATAACTGTGTGTGTGTGTGTGTGCGTGCTCCAGCCTGTGTGTCCGTCCTTGGGATGATGTCCTGCTGGTGTCTGTTCTGAAGGGGCAGAATGTGTCAGGTGTCCGCAAAGACAAAGGCAAGAAGGACGTCCTCAATGAACAGATTTCTGTAATTTTACTGAGAACAGAACTGCTTCAGCGACAGCACAGGTACAAAACTGTCTTTCACCCTTCTACGTACTGTATAGACACACACAGATCTGCTAATGAATCCACACCTGGCTGTTAATAATGTCTGCAGGTACAGAGAATTGTGTCGCTACCTACGAGTCGTCCAGACTGATGATTCCAAACTGTGAGTGTTCAAGTAACCACAAATATTGAACATATTGAACGGAGAGTTCCTTTTTCCAACAGTCCAGCCAACGTAGAACCAACACTGAATACAAAAATGTTTTTGTGGAGGAGAAAAATTTGATTTTAAAACGATTTGTGATTATTGATGATCAGTAACGTTACCAAAGTCTATTCTAAAACATTTCCAAATCTGTTTCAATATTTCTCATCCGTTTGCTGTCTGGTTTTATCATAAGATGCCTGATCTTTTACCAAAATTACTTTCATCAAGTATTTATCATGCAACTTGATGAAAGCTCATATTTCACACAAAGATCTGAAAAATACATTCACATGCAATTTGAATAAATCACATCTGTTCTGAGTCAAAACTGCAACACTCCAAATGTTTTGTGTCACATATCAAGTGATTGTTATTGTAAAAATATTATCTGTACTGACACCTTTTATGTTCTCAAGGTTACCTCCTCAGTTTTTAAACTCTACTGGTAAGATTTCTATAAAAGAAACCAGGCTGTGACGGCACTCGGTGGCTCGTGGAGCATAAAGTCTCAGCCGCAGTAAAGGATCAGAGATCTTATATTATGAACATGATGACAGATAATGGCGGCATGAATAAATATTTGGGCAGTTTGATAAAATATTGTATTGGTATGTATAGTGTGTCCTTGAAAAGTGACTGATTGTTGCAAATTTTGTAAATATTTGTAAAAACAATTTCCCTTGTAGCAGTTTCATCATTTAAAATGACCATTTGAACAATATTCTGTTGCTTTTTTTGGTTTGTAAATTTGAATCTGTGTCGCTAACGCACATTTTTAAATGACCTACATATTTAGATACAAAAACAAACCATATGAAGGTTCAGGCCTGTATTTTTTTTAGAACTATTCATTAGTACTTTATTATAATTAAAACCTTTCAAAATAAATCTCCTGCATAGATTTATAAATCATTCAGGTGGGATTGGTGACATAAAATTGTTGACTTGCTGCATTTTATTTGTTTCTCCAGCAGTTTTCAGCAGGTACAAGACCTCCTCCCTTTCTTCATGTGCATGGATGGGAACTTTATGTCCGCTCTGCAATGTTTGTTCACCTCAGCGAACGCCGCTGCTGCCCGCTTCACTCCAGATCTCTTCCTCTTTTATTTTCGCATCTTAAGAACAGCAACAGCGCCAAAGTTGACAGTTAGTCAGTCAACACAGCTCTGCTACTCTGCTGCAGAGTGGGAGCCGATTAAAGGTCAGACACAGAAACTATTGCTCTTTTTTTAAAAAAAAAAAAAAGAAAAGACGTGATTTTCTTGTAAGAAGTCAAACCACTTCCTCTGTCTAGGTGCTGTGCCACTGAGGCGTGCTGAGCTGGTGAAGTTCGCTCTCAGGGTTCACAAAGGCTCCTTTGCTGTCTTCACTGACGTGAGTCTGCAACATGTATCACAGTTCAGTTTGCCTTTTACAGATCTCAACAGATAAGAACATCAGCTTACCCTTTGAAATCATCTTATCAAAATCTGACTTGTGCAGGATTTTTTTTAGCCTTAAAAACAGAGCTCTGTAATGGCTTTGTCTTCCTCCAGAAGACTGTGGGGCAGCTGCAGCACGTTCATGATGCTACAGCCAGAGTTTTATCAGGAGCTTGTTACAGCTCACTTAATGTCTCTGCACTGACCTTCAGTAAACACTTGAAATGATGTTTAAAAAGTACTGAAAAAAATCATGTTTCTAACTAGAAGTTAGTTGTGTTTGTGGTCTTTCCATCAGCTCATATAAACGTCATAAATTGTTAATTGCTCCTGACTTTTCTTTTTTTTTTTTATTAATTTTTTTCATGTAATTCATGACTAACTCAGTGAGTCTTTATTCTCACTTAAAGCTCGCTCACGTTCCCCACATGAATGAATGTATGAGCTCTGTAACTGTAGTTTGCCTCACATGTTCTGTCGTCTCTCTGTTCCAGTCTCAGTGTTGGACCAGTTTACTCACCGTCGTCAACACACCTTGTGCTTCACTCGCTGCTCTACCAGCACCGAGCCCGCAGTTTCTCCACGTACGTATTTCATGTTTATTAACAGCTGTTTTTAGTTTTTATCAATTTTTCTCTTTTCATTCTGTATTTTCATGTCTCATTTTTCAGGAAGCAAATGATGTTGTGAGGTCGATCCTGCTCGGCCAGCACGGGTCAAACATACAGATCCCTCGATTCTTTCTGGAGGTTCGTATGTTCTGATCTGCACATACACACTCAAACCTTTGGAAAAGGTACTAAACTGTGTGTTTGTGTTTCAGGTGTATCCAGATCAAGCCCTGTTGCTGTTGGTGACGGGAGCTTTAGGTTTGAGGATCCTTAATGATCCTCTGCATCCGGCCCTCCCTGTGCTCAACACGTTTAAGGTAATCTGTTCATTTCGCCCTTAATGCCACATCCTGGTTGTAGACATTCAGTCCAAACACTGCTTCTGTGTTCCTCACCACCTCCTTAACTTCAATGGCTGAAATGATAGAACATCTCACAACTAAAAGTTTGACTCATTATGAGTTTTGTGAATATGTCTGGAGATTGTCATGAAGGTCGTATTTAATAACATTTCTGTCCCTCAGGAGAATTTGTGGGCCTTCACGTGGTTGTTGGAGAATTTGCCTGCAGAACGGCTCTCTTCCTTCACACAGGAGATCACACAGGAGATGGAAAACACATCGGGTGCGTCAGCGTCGTGATATCCAATCAATACATAGCATCTTTATAAAGGAGCAGTTCAATGCAAAGATGTTTTGGGCTCAGCGTAGTAACAGTTTAAGAAAACTAAAGGAGCTAACAAGCCTCTTGTAGCAACCTGTAGGAACCGCATCTCATTATAGTTTAGCATTTTTCATTAGATTTTCTTTATATCGTTCTGACTTTTTGTCTTTAACACGTTTTTAAAATGGGTTTGGCAGTTTAGTTAATTTGTTTTGTTTTAGTAGTTGGATCCAAACTAACCATTTAAAACACCAAAGTCCCCCAATAACACAAACTAAACGATTAAGGCAGCAGTAGACTAGCAGCTCCCATGTAAAATGACTGTTTTTGTCAAGTGAAGCCTCGAGTCGAGCGACGCGTCCATTTCTAGTTCAACATAAAGGATCTAACAGGTCCACCTCTGTAGGGATCCTTTCTATAATATTGTTGGACACTTCAGACAAAAACAAACACTTTTAGTGGACATACTTTTATCTGGAGCAATTGAACCAAAGGATTAAATTACAGTTTGTTCTCAGCTGCCAACCCAAAATATAGAAAAATAGGACTCAGTTTTTATACTGGATATACTGGACTTATCCTTCTACCTTAAATTACTGTTTTAAGTGGCACAAAAACAATGTTTTTCAATACCTTCATGCAATATTCGATGAAAATGGGGATGTATTTTACATAACTTATATTGATTGCTTTTTTTTTTTTATGCTGTGATTCCAGAAATTATTACATTACAGGACAAACGGGACGTACTTCTTTATATTGGATTTATAGTGCTTGTTTTATTTTTTTAATTGTTTTTATTTACGTCTCAATGGAAAATTCTGATTTTTAAAAAAATAAAATAAAATTCTGTAGCTTCCATGTAATATTATTAACTCGCACATAAAACCTAGCATGTCTGTTTCTCTTTCTCAGATGGGGATAATTTGTTATTCTTTCTGGGCGCCATTATTCCCACTTTTGTTTCTTCAACGCAGAACTGGGACCAGTAAGTCATGTTTGATTTTTAGCTTGCTGCAACAAAAGTACCACAAGTCTTCTTAGCTAGAAAAGTTCAGATTTTCTGAAGTAAAAAGTTGTGAATCTGATCTGTTGCCTCTCTTGTTTTCTTCTGCTGTGGTGGTGATCAGCACCTATTGTAAGTTGCTCTGTCACATGCAGTGATTCTTCACAGTGCGTCTTGTGGTCTGTTGATTTTTACCCTTCTGTTTCTTTTCCTTGTGCAGGCAGTCCAGTGGCTGTTAACCTCTACTCCCCGTAAGGCCCCGTCATAGTGTCAGCTGTAAGTCCCACTACTCATCAGCTGATCATCAGCTGATTCTTCCTCTGTTATTTCAAAATTCACTGTTAAAGGAAAAGTCTGTAATATCAGTGTTAGAAGTTTAGAAAGTGTTTCATTGTGAGCCTTTAAGGTTAGGAATATGCTTGAATTTGAATATACTCCTTTGAAAACACCGGACTTATCCTTAATGTCGATCTGTTTTAATCAGTAGTCTCAGTGCTGATATGATCCGTCATATTTGATCAGGGCATCAAAAATGTGAGGTCAGAACAAGTTTGGCTTTTAACTGAATGACTTAAACAGTTAAATTATTATTCATAATTGTAATTTCAGACATTTTAGCACCAACACTAAAAAAGGGTTTGAAATAGTGAGTGGATGTGTCACAATAGTATTTTTTTCATTGCTGATCCTTTACTGGCTGCTTTGGCACATAAAACAACCAAACTGTTATCTTTGCCTTGTATCATTTAATATATAACATCATGTTAATCAACAGCTCCTGTGTTGAAATAACTTGTTTTGTGCTGTTGTTGTAGCAGGGCCTGATATTACCTGGCGAATACTGAGGTCACAGCAGCAGGATTTACCTGGACAGACGAGGCGTATGAAGAGAGCACATCCTCACCGTTATTCATTATTTAATGACTTTATAGAGACACTTTATGTTGCTTCATCCTTTTAATGACTCAATCAGTGTTTGTTCGGTGGATAAACTGGATCCAGCTTCATTCTGCACTCAAGGATTTTGCTTTTGTTTCACTTGAGGAACTTTTGTTACTTTCTGGAATCACTTTTTGATATTAACTTATATTACAAATGCTCATAAGGGTGCAGTTATGGTTGGTAAACAAATGGACTGTTTTCATGAAGTGCTTTGGCCAAATTATAGAAAAGGACAATAAAGTATTTGCTGGAGTGGATGGCTGAATTATTGCTTAAGTTAATTAATTAGTTAATGAATCCCAATGTAAAAATAAGTCTTTATTTTAAATTCAGACACTAAAATTGGCTCATATTTGCATCAATAAAAACACACAGTGTAAAACAAGGAGGCTGTTGCTCTGATTAGCTCAGTTTAGAGTTTAGGTTCAGTTTTTAAACCTCTGTTGTCTGGAAGAACTCACATGGTCTAATTAATAGGTTACTGATTATTAAACCTTACCTGAATTCACTGATGTTCAGCTAAAACTTGCTGTAGACTTGTTTAACTGCATTTGAAGCTAATGTGTATGTGAAACTTAAAGTTTCTGCTCAGATTGTAATACTGTAGTATCAGTCACCATGTAGGCTGTTATAAGTAAATCGTAAACAGAGTAAAACGTAATTTACAGCTCATTTTAAGTGAGTATTCTTTTTCACACAAAGGAAAAATTCACATTTTGGGACATTTCTTACCACAGACTGTATAAGAAGTGGATGTAGCCCCCCTGACATCACCCAGTGGTTTGTGGTCTTCCACTTTGAAGCCTTGAACAGTGATTTGTTGCTTTTACACTTGCTGTTAATTAAATTTTAGATCGGTATCAAACTTCACATCAAACTCAAATATTTTCCAGTTAACGGTAAGCTGGCACTAAGACACCCTCTAGTTTTGGGTTTGTTAGTAAAGTAGGCGGTGAGGCTAAAATAACTGCTGATTCAATCTCCCACTACAGTTTAATGTTGAGTAACACTGTTTTCTAGTGTTTCTGGTGGATAGCCAATTCAGCTGAACCTGTGCTGGCTTAATACTTAGAGCTGAACCCATTTTAAACTGAAGATAAACTGGTTAAAAGCTAAATGACAGAGCAACACTCCGGATCATTCAGTCAAGGCTGTTTATAAAAGTTATTACTAGCGCATATAGTTCTAAAAACAACAAGCAACAGTACTATGCTGGTTTATCACTAACCTCAGATCTATAGTCTTAAATTATACAGTATTCATATGCGGTTCAATTATCTTAAATTACACAGTTGAAACGTGATTCAATAATACGCCTTCATTTTAAAAACACACTTGAGCTGTAGAGGCTGCATAAAAGTCTTCGATGCCAATGAGGCACTAGTGCATTTGTGTCCAGTAAAGCAGCGACTCACAGCATCATGGAGTAAAAGTCACACAGGCACACTAACATTTAACACTGCAGATAAAAACATAAGTGGCATTCTTGTATCTCCAAACTGTAAAACTCTGCATGAGTGAAAGCTATAGAGAAATCAGTGCATTTGATTGAAGGCATTAGAATACAGGGTTCCTACAGGTGCTGGGAATCCTCAAAATTTGAAAAATTAATGGAAACTGCTTGAAATTCAGTCACATTAACATAATAAATCATTATCTGATTGAATAGTCTGCCTTTTAGATTGAGAAGTAACAAATATGATTTGGGTACAATTAATTCACCACAGCCGTAAAGTGCTGGAAACGCTTGAAAATGCACCTTGAACCAATTTGGACACAGCGTAGGAACCCTGTATAAGAGGTTATCTTTAGGACGAGTCAGTTGTTTTTTTCATCCGGTGTTTATGTTGCGTATGTATTTCTGTGCAGTTGCACTGAGCAGTAAGAGAATCTTAAAACCGGTGGTCCACGTCCTGCGTGGCGCTGTTTGATAAGGTCAGACAGGAAATGAATCACCCTCAAATCGCTCTCACCGCTGCAGAATCCTCGAGTCGACAGGACGTCCTCTCCCTCTGTACCGTCCTTCCCTGCGGCAGCGTTTGGATGTCGTAGAGTGGGATTAAATGTGAACAGCAGGGCCTGGTTGGCCAGCGCGGTCAGGCCGCTCTCCAGGTGCAGCAGGTAGGTGAGGCCTCGGCTGATGCCAGTGTGAGGGTCAGCCAGTCTGCCGATGAGAGAGCCCGAGTATGACGGACACTGCAGGGTCCTCTGGTCCAGGTCCAGCAGGGCCAAATAACGACTGTAGCGGGTCAGAGAGTGAAGAATGCTCAACGAAGAGCTGGAGGGTGACCTGGTGAAGAGGAAAAGAGAGGACGGAGCAAAACAGAGTTAATTAGTTTTCACATATTCCTACCATTGTCTCAAAACATCACATATTTTTCTGTATTATGCATTAAAATACAAGGGGACGTTCTGTGACTCAGTGTAAGAAAGGGGTCGACTCTGAGCTCCCTCAGAGCTACGCACTATTAGATATTAAAAGAATAACAACACATTTAAAGCAGCAATTACTGATTTGTTTGCCAAAGGAACAAGATGTAATCACAACATTAACATTTCATCACCTCATAAAGTTGATAAGGTGAATGTGTTCGCATGCAGTTGTTTACACGTCAAGCAGACACAGGGCAGCATTAGCATTCGTCAGGAGTCGGGTTTCTGCAAAGTTCAATATGCTCTATTTTGGTCTCCACCAGCTGCTGTTGGAAACGTCTGCCTGTTCAGCTGCTAAAAGCTCCACTAAGGTTCACTGGCTCATTGCTCGTTGTTTTAACATTAAAGATGGTCACTGTCAATAGAAAACTACTGACTACAGCAGCTTTAATACAGAGACTGCACAAAGTGACGGTTGAAAGATTCTGAATATCAGAAGTGTTCATTTAACTTAATGTTCATTTTTGTTGCCATAGTTTGTAGCGTTGTTCACCAAATATTAATTTCTCCCTGTGACCACAGATTGTACTTCTTCCCAATTCAATTTTCCTGTTTTAGTATATATTTGTTTTCTTAAATCTTTCCCATCAGGACATTAAGGCAACAGAAAAGTCTTAAACAAGTATAAGGTTATAAGGTATTTCTGCTATTCTCTCCAACATGGACAGTTTACACAAGACAGACAAGATGACAGGGCATCTCAATATAAAAACAGAAATTATGTGATGAAATGGCAAAGGCATAACATATAGAATAAGGAAAGATGAAAATGCAAAGACAGGTAGCAGCTGACTGTGTCTCATGGAGCACCTGTGTATTCCTATCAGTCTCCAGGTGAGCAGGTCGGTCAGCTGAAGCGGCGTCGTCAAACTCGGCATCATAGCGTTTCCATCAGGACCGGGAGCAGGCAGGAAGAGACTCAGGGCGTCCACCAGTTTTCCGACCAAATTCTCGTCTCCTCCGATGACAACCAGCGGCCGGCCGCTCAGGAGACAAAACATGGCATGCTGGGAGAACGAGTTCTGTTTGAGGAACCTGAGGGCTCTGAGTCCAGCCTTCCTTCTCTTCCTCTTATCTGAGCAGGCTTTGCTGTGGATATTCTGGGTGGGAGAGGGTGCGTCGGAGGAGCCGGTGAAGCTGGCGCAGTCAGACGCCTCGTCGACGCTCAGCAGCCTGAGAGGAGGGCAGGGCGGAGACCTCTGGTCAACCTCAGCCAGGGCAACAGGGGGGGCGAAGTTCACATGAAGGTCCGGCACCATCTGATGGACTTCAGAGCACTGAGGTGTCGACTCCACTGCTTCTTCAGCTAGTGACAGTGATAACAGTTTCATCACATGCTTCAGTGTTTTTGTTTTGTCCCTCAGGCCTAAATAATAACATGTACTCACCAATTTATTACTGAAATTCAATAATAAATCCATTGGAGCAAAAAACATGTTTGAATCTGACTTATTACAAGTGATAAAAGTCCCCAAACTGTCTGTTGGAAACGTCCATCACAGTTTGCAGACACAGTTTGAGCTTAACGCACTTGTGTGTCGCAGCTCTGCTGTGCAGTGAGGAAATATTATCGATATTTCTGCTGCCCTCGCTTTTGGTTTTACCTCCAAATTAAGCGGTTTAGATAATCTGGCTTGTTCTCCCCTAAACAAGAGCTAACAGTGGAGAAGTCTTAAAACAACTGTGCCACATTTCAGCTTGGACTGACAACTAAAATAATCTGTAAATTCAAGTGTGGATGTTTCACATGTAAACACAGTTTTAAAAAATATCCAAATAAGAGTGGACTTTTTTAAACTTGTGTTTAAGTGGGGCGTTTGACCTGAATATGAAGCAGACCTACCTTGCAGTGGCTTGGACATCTTCCCTGGACTGTTGTCTTCATGGACTTGATTGTTCCCCAAACACTCAGTGCCCTGCTCCTCTTTGATTAAAACCTCACCACTAACAGTTTTTTGCTTGAATGGCTCTCTATGAACACAACCGTCCTCTTCCTGAACAGGCCCTTCATTTTCATCCTCATTTACGAAAGTAGTCGCATTCAACTTCTCCTCTTTGATGACTTCGTCGGATTTGCGCTCCGTCAGTATCTCTTCCTCATTCTCAAAGCCGTTACTCAGTGGTTGGTGCTCTGCTTCCTCCTCCGTGATGGCGGTGAGGTCGTCAGGAAAGATGGACTCGGTGGTGCTCAGCACCTCGATGCTGTCCTCGCTGTTGGCTCGTCTGGCGAACACTCGCACACGCCTGACTCCTGCGTCCACTGTGGCTCGTCTGTAAGAGGCGTCCATCATCCCGACTGGTGCTTCTGTGGAAGAGGGAGAAGTGTCAGCTGGTGCAGCTGTGCAGTCATTGTTTTCAATGTTGCTTCTTTAAAATGAGCCAGTAAAACATGTGGTAAAGAGACACAATATCCCAGAGTCCAAGGTGAAATCTATAAATTGCTGCTTTTTGCCTCCACCAGCCAGCACCCAAAGATCCATCCATCCATTATCTAAACCTTTTCGCCATAGAAGGTCATTGGTGGGAGGGTGGAGGCAGTCCTGGCTGGTCGCCAGTCAATAACATGGCTGATACACTGAGACAGACCCTCACATTCACACCAAAGGGCAGTTTAAATACACCAGTTAACCCAACCTGTACGTCTTTGGACTGTGGGAGGAAGCCGAAGCACCCGGAGAGGACCCACATAGGCAGGACAATAAGCAAGAGAGAACAGGCGACTCCACACTTAAAGGATTCAAAGCTGGAACCTTCTATATACCCAAAGATTTTCAATCTAAATAATGTCTTACCTCTGCTGTCAGACCCAGCGACGACATGCTGCGTTCGATAAGATTTCTCTGTCCCGAGCACTTCAATGCTGTCCCCGCTGCTCACACTTCCTGTCATCTCCGTGGGAACATCGGGGTCAGGGGTCACAGGTTCTCCTGCCTCCAGTTTGATCGGGATCTCCTCCACACAGGAGAAGAATGACCCAAGGCCCATCGGCTCCGACTGAAACATCTCCACGCCGCCGCTCTTACTCCCAGTGGCCCTCTGAAGCTCTGCCTCTGCGCTCTCTCTCTCCTCCTCATCTCCGTCCTCTGGGCTCCACAGCTCAAACAGGAAGTTGACGAGCGTGAGCCTCCTGGATCGTGACCGTGTGACGCGAGCAGTTTGCAGTACACTCCTGTCGCCATGTAGGCGGCGCTCTGTGTTAGCCAGCTGTTCCTTCATCAGAGACAGGAAGTAGGCGTTGCAAAGCTCCTGCAGAGGCTTCAGACGGTGCTCAGACCTGCGGCAGGTGGAGGTGGAGGTGTAGAGGGGGGGCTCAGGGGGCAGTAACACAGTCGGATCAGCGAGGGAGTCAGCTGGGTCGTAGGGCAGGAAGTCAGGCTGTTTCAGCTTCCTGTTTGGGTAGGAAGTGACCTGGCGGAGGAGGTCTCTGTGAATTAAGATCGAACGCTCCACAGCTTCAAGCTCATCTGCTTTTTGTCCCACATCTGTGAACCCATTGGTCGTCCTCGGATGTTCTGTCTCCTGTAGCAGAGTCAGTCGTGTGTACCTGAAACAGTCAGAGAACGACAGTCAGCAGACGAAGAGAGTAACAAGCCACATGTAACCACACCAACAGCAGGTCCTGGACTATGTTCTATCCAGATAAAACTATCTGGTGAGCTCACATGTTCCCAGCGTAGCACACGTTACATTTTCGTGCTGCAGTGTATGAGAGCGATGCTGCACTTTGTAGTCTGGTAGTGTACTAATGTGCTAAACATGGTGATGAAACAAGCTACAATCATTTTTACATGACCAAACACAGCACAGACATGTTTGTATCGACCGATTGTGCACACTGGACAAGTCCACAGGATCTGGATATAGATCGCCCCACCCCACACATTAGTTTGTCCATCACACTGGCTTCAGTAGAAGAGAATGAGAGGCTGAGGTTATATTTGTAAGACAGAGGTGTAATGTCTCTGCACTTTACTAACACAGGATTTTTGATATATGAGCTATTATTAGTTTCTTTAACAAAAGAAACATATTGCAACTCTTTGGTAATTCTGTTCTAGTGTCTTGTTACTAAGCCAGCGGTGGACGCTGCTCTATGAATAGGTGCATGTATATTGTAATGTCATCTAAGTAAATCCAAATCTTACTCGAGCTCTTGTAATTTCCTCTGCAGCTCCATAGAAAAAGCTTGTCTGTTTCCCGTCTTGAGGCTGTCAGAGGCCTGAGAGAAGCACGTCGACAGTTCAGAGAAGTTCTCCATCAACTTCGCCTGGTCTGAGCACACGTACGCCATGCAGAAAGGACGCACCATACCCCGAGCCTCCAGGTCGTACAGGGTCATGTGGTGAACGTATGCAAACGCGTCCTGCGCTGAGTCTCCCAGAACCACTCTGGAGTCCTCGCTGAAGTTGAGGCGTGGCCCGGGGGATGCGGGAGGGGTGTGGCCGGGGCCCGACGCCTGGTAGTCTACGGACATGATGCGAACGGAGAAGTGGTTGAGGTCAAATGATCCGATGACTCTGGGGTCGTCTGGTATCGTCAGCACGGGCTTGGGTCCCACCTAGAAACATCAGCAGAGGTTTGTAGAGACACAATATGATTTTAGGGTTAAGGTTAGCACGGCCCTGAGCTGCTCTATGTGAAAAGTGTCTTTTGTTATGAAGTGGAACTGACTGACTGAATATAAAGACTCACCTGCAGCTGCCAGTAGTTTTTTCAGTATAAAAAATTAGAAAATGTTGAAAAATCTATTTCACAATTTCATCACTTTAGAGGTCTAAAACAACTAGTCGTCAAAATGATCGCCAGTTATTTTGATTAGCAATTAACTGTTTTAGTATAAACACCAAACACTGTCTGGTTGCAGTTTCTCCACTGTGATGACCTGCTTTTCTCTGTTATATGATAGTAAACTGAATGTCTGAGGTTTTGAGCTGTTGATTTGACAAAAAAAAGGCATTTGAAGATGTCACTACAGGCTCTGGGAGCTTGTTACAGATCTGTTTTTTTATCTGACATTTTGTAGGCAAAAATTTACAATCTATGAACTCATTGTTACTTGAAGCTGCAGCTCTACATTTGTCATTCATCATATGATGACACACAGAGATGAGAAACAGTGTGTAACAAAGGTCCCCAGCTGGATTCAAACCAGAGACCTGGAGGTTCATGGTCGCCGCCCCGAGATCATCAGGGTGTCCCTGGTTCCAGCCTCCTAACTGTGAGGATTTCTCTGTTTTATATCTTTGTAAAGTCAAATGTTTTTGAGTTGTGGACTGTTAATAAAAAAAAATACAGCCAAGAGGACTTTGCATTGGGATCTGGGACTTGATGAGCTACTCTTCACTATTCTCTAAAATTCTATGGCCTTAACCAGAGTTTTTTTAATAGATCCTGTTTCCCTGATTCGAATCAATGACTTGTTATCAGGTTTAATTCCGTTTCTAGTTAAAATGATGTTCTTAGCCGAGTGATTCATGTGTGTCTCGGCTGCTGTAACGCAACAAGAGACTGAGACACTGAGACTAATAAAGCACTGCTATCATCTACCATCATCACTGGAGTTGGATGTTGTCACTGACATCTAGAGGACACCAGTGTACCCGAGCTTTGGGTTATGAGGTCTTGTGATCTAAGTTACCACGATACCTTACATGAAGTTGAGTTCACAGTGACCGTAGAAACATTAATTCCTCTTATAGGAATGGAGCAAAGAGGAAGGACAGAGACCTTAAGCTGTAATCGCTGTTTTTTTAAAATATAACATTTGTGTTTTAATTCCTGTGTGTGTGTGTGTGTGTGTGTGTGTGTGTGTGTGTGTGTGAGATGGCCATTGGGTGTAACTGACTCCTCATCTTGTATATCTGTAATTTCTTCTAAAGTCTCTTGCAAAAGTGATCTTAATCTATCTATTTAGACTTCCTGAATGACTTTAACTCTGTTTCAACACCGTGTCCATGACAAAAATAGAGCTGCAACATTAGTTTTGACATTGACATGTACCTGAAAAACCAAAATAAAAGATATCAATGAATTAAATATATATTAAGCTATACTTAAAAGCTGCCTAGAGGTGATGCCTTGATCATCAGTGCTTTGTGAAAATTAAATCACTAATTAAAAACAATAAAAACGAGGTAATTCATATATGTGAAAGTTATTTGACCAAAATAATTAAACAAAAACATTTTTATTGGATCCTGGAGTGTTACACTACAGAACTATGTGACTCAACATCCTATTTTATTGAACTACACATCTGTTATTACATCTCATTATGTTGAGATATCATTTTGTACACCTTACACCCTATAACTGTTACTATATATAGGTTTAATATTATATTATCCATTTGTTCAATTTGCACAGGAAAGAAGAAACTGCATTATTGGTAGAAATAATTGGATTTACTGACTATATTTGTGTTTCCTTTGCTCTGCTTATTTCCTATTATTTAATTTCCTTTTTATTATATTACCTATTATTTCCCCAGTGAATCAATAAAACCACATCTTATCTATATTCTTTTTTTGATTGCACCTGTTTATCAAGTGAAAGTGTCAAAGTCCCTTGCAGATGTGACTCTTAAAGCACCAGTATCACAGCTTATCACACAGTTATCTTCTTACACCCACACTGGGAACACACACCTGCTCGGAGAACTCGGCCACCAGGATGAAGTCTCGGTGAAACTTGGCGGAGGAGCTCCAGGGGTGGGACGGAGGCAGGAGGGGGACGGAGAGCTCCTCAGGTAGACTCCGAGCCTCCTGGTCCTCCTCTCCCTCCGAAAACCCCTCCGTGCTGGTGAAGGCCAGCAGGTCCGGTGACCCGATCATGCTCAGGCAGTCAGCGGTCAGTCCATGGAGGAGCCCCGGCGCTCTGCTCCGCTCGGCGGCCGGCCGGACCCCGCCGCCCCCCGGCCTCCCGTCAGTGAGTCAGCTGTTTGGGCAGGACGCTCCAGCGACACCCGGAGAGTCAAAAACTTGTTGCGCACTTGTCCGCAGCCATGAAGCGACTGATAGTGAAGCCGAATTAAAACTTTACGCACTTTCTACTCGTTTCCCTTCAATAACAAAATGTTTGAGTTAGTTTTCAGGAAACGGACCCCGAGAAAAACTTGACGGAGAAGCGAAAGCTCCCTGCGGGCGCCAGTCACACGGTTTCCCAACCTTTGTCCCGGGACATATCTTCCTCTTTTTCGTTGTCAGTGAGCCAACTTTCAGCTTAAAACTTGCGCCTGGGTGTCACGTATTTTACCGGCCCCTGTGCACCCGTGCTTAGCCATGTGACGGACGCCGGTGCCGGTGGACGCGGCTTCTCACGGCTGGAGGTCCGGACACACCGAGGGAGACTTCCGGCCGTCGGCCTGAAAGTAAAAGACTTCCGCTGGAGTGGTGGGAGGCTGATGTGGAGTTTTAGTTGAAGCTGTTTTACAGAGTTGTTGATTGAGCTTGATGGTCATTTTGGAGGCTGCTGAGCTGCACTGCATTACACTTACACAGGTGTTTCTGTTATTTTGTCCACCCCAACAAGAACATCACTGTCTGTATAACACAACACTGTGAGCCAGTAAAACCTTGTATACATGAAACAAGACCAAAATTATTTTACACAAGTAAACTCCATGAAACCAGTAAAATCTCATATAAACCAACAAAACCTCTTTGAAACCACAATGAAACCTCTTATAGACCAGTGAGACCTCTTAGTGAAACCTTATAAAGCCCTAGAGGCTCTCAAACAAACCAGTAAAACCTCTTATAAACCAGTGAAATTTCTTACAAACCACTTAAACCTGCAATAAAACTACTTGTACACCAGTAAAACCTCTTTTAAACCAATTAGATCTCATATAAATCTCTTCAGCCAAACCACTTGAAACCATATTTACCCTGTAAAGCCTGAACCATGAAATAATTGCCAGAAAATTCTAATTTTTTGAAACTGGAGTTTAAATTAAAAATTTTTTAAATTAAAATCTAAATGTACATATCAATTTGCATATATATATATATATATATATATATATATATATATATATATATATTGGATGTCTCAATTAAAGGCCCTCTGGTGCATGTATTACTGATCCCTGGTGGATTATCTGTGCACTGCATGTGTTTGATTGCATACATCAGGTTTTTCAGGAAAAAAAATAGCACACTGATGATGGAGAGGTCTCAAAAACTCATGGATCAAATACGATACACTTGGTGTTACAGGGTTAAAACATCTTATAAACCAGTATAAACTCCCATAAAGCAGTAAAACATCTTTAAACCCGATGGAACCTCTTGAAAACAACACAAACCTCTTATAACCCGGTACACTCTTTTATAAACCAGGGAAATATCCTATAAACAACACAAACTGCTAAACTAGTAAAGCCTCTCACTGAAACCACTAATATACCAGTAAAGAAAGAAACCAGTCAGAACTCTTAAAACCATCCAGTGAAACCTTTCATGATTCAGTGAACCTCTTACGAACCAGTAAAATCTCTTAAACGCCAGTAGAATCCCATAAAATCAGTAAAACCTCTTTTAAACCTAATTAAACCTCTTATCAAACCAGCAAAACAACACACACATCAGTAAAACAACCTGTAAACCAGTGAAGCCTCCTATAAAACACACACACCTCTTCCACTGAGCAGCTTCAGTCATCCCACTCATGACTGTGTCATATAATCATGGACTATATAACAGAATATAAAGTTACATAAATATGAAGTTGAACTGGTCTCTCCCGTGAACTTAAATCTACTTACACAACATGTGGATGTGTGATGAGAGGTCTGATTATAATGTTACATCCATGACACAACCTGACGAACCACCACAACTTATTTAGATGTTAGTTAGTTAGTTAGTTAGTTTTCTCTCCATCTCTAAAATGCTTCGCTGTGTTGTTTTATTGTGTTTATTTTCAGCCTCTCTGTTTGGTAAATCTGTCTTCCTTTGTTTGCAGTGTAGACAGTTGCTCCAATGCTAGAACAATGACTTTTTATGCAGAACTTTCTGCCTTTGAATCAGGCTTTCACTGACAGCGGAAGGAACGTGAGCGCACATCTGAGTTTGCAGAACAGCCAATAGGAACGCTCTCTCTCTCTCTCTCTCTCTCTCTCTCTCTGTGAGAAGAACTGTGATTGGTCAAAGTCCTAAATCACGAGCGAGATGTTCTTAAGCCTGAAAACAGAGCAAAGAGGAGGTGCAGAGGTTTATTAGTTCTCTCTCAATGTCATGTCATATCACAAGATGATTAAAATTATCGATTTTTTTCTCAATGACACCAAAGATAAAATGCTTACCTCAGCTTCAACGGTGACTTGGAGTCGGTTGGATGTGTTGTAGCTTTGTCACTCGTAGTGTGACCACAGCATAATGTTAAACACATTAAAAGACAGACTGGAAAAAACGATATTCACAGTGTTGGTGTGGTACAATTCATTGGCCGCTGTAATAATCACTCCCCCTGTCCTTACTGGCCCTGAGGAGATTCCTTCTCAATGCAATTTCAGTGTAAATATCAATTTTCAGCTAAGGCTGAAATGAGGCTTCGCTGCAGCTCGGCGAGGAGTCACTGTCTGAGGAAATAAAAAGAGGGAAATCTGAACTAAAACGCTAGAAGATCCCCACTGGATTTGACAAGTTCAGCAGGTTGAGGTCCCATTTTAGCTCGAGCTGTGTTTTGCTATGCATTTTTGCATAAAATGAGGACTTAAGATTTTATGTCTTCTCTCTAATAGACAGATTTCAGTCAGTCAGTCATCTCTTTCAGTGTTCATATGGACACGTCTGGGTTGTTGAAACTTAAGTATCTTCTGTACATACAGAAGTCCATGTCACATGTTCGTAGCCATGCATTTCTGTTTAGTAAATCATGGCATGATTTAGCATTTTGACTGACATTTGCATGAAACTAGTGCAAAACATTTCTAATGTGACAGTTGCATGTTTTAATCACTTGACACATAACTTTTCTCAAGCTAGAAAAGAAAAAAGGGGAAGAACAAAGCGAGAATCTAAACAAATTCTTTAATATTTATTTGCAGTTTCACTGTTCAATCACAGAAAATCATTTTTCTTTCACTCAGCGAGAAAACACAACTGAACACAACATTCATACTGTATTTAAAAGCAAGTGCATAAAATTATTAGGCAACTTCAACCATAATTTAAAGGGTTAGTTAAACCCAAATAAGTTTGGCAACAGACTGAACACTAAACAAGACAAACAAAATACAGCACACATCAACCTCCAGTATGACAAAATATAGATGCCGAGTTAAACAAGTCCAACTCAGACAGACTGAATAGTTTAATAAGTGCACGAAACCTGGCGGTTTTTAGCGTGTCATTATTTTTCTGCATAGTTAGAATATATTAAATTTAGGAAAATTATGCAGAGCGCACACTATCATTTACAGGACAGAAATAATGTATGCAGTTTAGCACTAAACTGAACTCCACCTCTGCGGTTAATAGATATATTGAACTGCATGTGGACAGTTCTCAGGCACATTGTTTGATAAGCACTTCCTCAGCTCCTTGTCTTGGCACATCTCCTTTCCTCAGGTTGATTTGTTTAGCTTGATTATCACTCTGACATGTGCAGTCTCCCCACAGCTTCTCCTCCTCCAGTGTAGACATCAGTCCATGGTGCCAGCCATTTTGTCATCCTAACTGTACCAAGTCCCCTTGCATCAAAGCAGGATGGAGGAGCTAAACAACGAGAAGGCATTGGGAGGAATCTTTGCCTTTAACCAAACACCTTGGATGATAAAAGATTACTCCTTGATCTGTGTGTGTGTGTGTCAGTGCTTGGGAAACGTTGTGTGTTGTGTGTGCAGACAGTTATATCAGCAGTATTTCAGGCTCTGACACGGCGCAGTAGAGCATGAAGCCCATCTGGTCCACCTGGTCCTCTGACAAGCCGCTCAGCAGATTCACAGCTGGCTTGAAGTAACTGTGTAACGCTGCTTGTTCGAGGTAGCCAATCAGCTCTGTGATGCACTGCTGGAATCTCACATCCAGGCTGGCCTCGGACCAGTCGCTCTCACTGTCACTGAGGTGCAGGATGAGATTGGCCAGTGGGGCGGCTTCGAGAGGCCGCAGGGCGGGGTTCAGCCTGCACACCGCCTTGAGGATTTTGAGCGCGTGTCTGCGGTATCCGCCGTCAGCAGAGTCGAGCTGAGCCAGGCGCTGAGTCTCCCAAGGGTAGAGAGACAGATGCCAGGCGTTGACCCAAGGAGAGGTGAGCTCAGGCTGGGCGGTTAGAACCACGTCGGCCTCCCTCAGCAGAGGCAACATGGAGATGAACAGCGACTGACTGCTACTCTCCTCTCCTTTTTCATTTCCAGGCCTGAGGGTTAAAACAAAAGAACGGTCCATTAGACAGAGCAAGCACATCAGGTTTAACACACACAAACATCACACAGCTATTTCTTTTAGGATTTGAAGTATTCTTATGTCATTGCCTTTTTGATACTCTCACATGTAAGACTGTGGGCAGGCTGTTACGCCCAGGACACTGCCTACCTGAGCAGCACATGTGCATCGTGGAACCTGGTGCTTTTTATTTTGCCACCCATTTTAACAGGATATGGCAGCCACACAGCTCGGCTACAGCTCAACTAAAGAGCTGGCGTCTCGCTTTTTAAAATTTTCTAATTTAAACTAGACAGTGAAAATGATCTCTGATAGTTATTTTGACATCATACCAGCAACATTACACACACTTCACTGCAGTTTAAGTGCCTGTACCTGAATGATGTCACATCATGACAAAAATATATTTAGAATTAAGAGTTAAAAGCTTTCTAGCATTTCTGTAGACAGAATATCTTAATTTGTTAGCATTTGATGGCCAACAGCTTACCACTGAAGTTTAACCAGTTTTATCATTTTTTTCAGGAGTTTTAATGTTAGTTACTCGCTACATCGTTGACTATTAAGAAAAACTCCTGAACTTCAAATTGTAACATCTAATAGTGCAAAACGAAACCACAGCAGAGGTGTTAACTCATAAAAAGAAAGTGCTTCATTTGGAATTAAATCTCAACATCGAACAACAGTAAAGAGCAGACACACACCGAATCTCCAGTCTCAGGTCTGGTCCTCCCAGGACAGGTCTGACGAGACAGTCCAGAGTGCTGCTGATAGACGGCCAGTTTATGGTTTCCATGACAGCTTTACTGAACATGTTCACAACAGCCTCTGCAGACAGGTAACCGCCCACAAGGTGCCTACAGTACAAGACACAAGGAGAGACTGCTTTGAGTGAATGAGTCAAGTTTCTATCAGAATGTTTCCATGCATATCTTAAGCCATGATGCCCTGCCACTGCCAAAGACTTTAATATTAGTTTTAATTTACTTTTAATTATTTTTTTGACTGCAAGCAAATATTCTTTGATTCCAGCCTCTCAAATCAGATAATTTGCTGCTTTTCTTTGTCATATATCCAAATATTTTGGTCAAACAAAACACACATGGAGAAGTCACTTTTGGCTCTGCGAAGTTGTGATTTTTCTGATGTTTCAATTAATCAACTCAGTTAATTGAAAAAAAGAGTATTGAGAATGAAAATAATTGTTATTTGTAACCTTAGATGTAGTTGTATTTGCTAATTTACATACAAGAGATGATGGCACAATATTTTTTACATTACTTGGAGTAAAAACACAACTGTTGCTAATTAGCAGTAATAATCTTCTACTTACACCAACTGACCTCATTTATTTTACAAACAAGAAGTGCAGGTTCCCTGATGAATGTCAGTAGTGTGTGTGATAACCTGTCCCAGTAGCTGCGTCCTCTGGGGAAATATTCCAGATTGATACGTCGGACCATCCAATGCAGCGGGTGTGTGAGCAGTGTTTCCTCTCCCGGGATGAGACGCCACAGAGAGGCTTCCAGCTGTAGAGGCACCAGCAGACACGCATGGTCCGCACTGACCACCTGAACACACACAGAAATGAACCAAGGTGGCTTTTAGGGAACATCATGCTATAGGACATCACTGAAGGGCAAATAAAGGTCATGTACAAGTGTTATCAGCAAAAAAAAAAGAAGAAGCACCTGCAGGTCATCCAGTAGAGAACCTCCGAGGCTCATTTCTCCCAGGGGCATGTCAGGATGACGGCTGTGCAGAAAGCCCTGGATCTCAGTGCAAATGTCCAGAGCGAGAGACTGAGCCCTCTGGACCTCAGGAGGAGCCAGTGCTGCTCTTGTGTGATAGTACTGCTGCAGCCGCTCCTGAACACAATTTACAGTTTTCCAAAGATAAAGAGAGCGCAAAGTCTTGACAAAACGAGTCAGTCACTGTTCAGGCAGACAGCTGCTGTCTTGTAGTTAACAAAACAGTTTTGAAGTTTTTACACTCCCACTGGGAACACATACAGTCGTCTCCTGAGTAATATCATATTCAAAGTCATTTTGTGCCTCTGAGCAGACTTCAGAACTGACAGGATGATGTCTTGCCTGTTAAGTTGCTCCAAGGAAGAAGCTAGTAAACAGCAGAGGAACAATGCTGTGTGTTTTCTGCTACTGCTGTTAAAGAAGCATTAAGGTGAACAAGCAAACATAAACTAAGTGCGGTTACACATGAACAGTTTTATAGAGTATTAAAGCTCTACCCATCTCTATTGGGGAATTCTGAACATTAGGGCAAAAGTCATTTAAATCTTGAGTATTGGCCAAATAGATCTCTATTTTTTCCAGGTGATCCTAAATTACCCAGTGTTCATTGCGAAAGCAGCTTTCCAGTGATCCAGAATGGAAATTAAGATGTGCAACTACTCATAAAAGATACAATTTGCATAAGCTTTCTTCAAAAAAGCAAATCCCATTGTTTCAAATCCCCTCTTATGCCCAGTCATGCGTTTGCGACTGCTCTACTAACATTTACTGAACAAATTATTTCATGTACCTAGTACAGAATAATTCACAGCATTCCTGCTTATGTGGATGTTCTGCACACTACCTCAAAGCTGTTTCACGCCTGTTTGACTTCTTCTATACAGCCAGTTCACAAGCACACACAGTATTTTGATTATGCAGGGCTCTTGGGGCTCTGTGCAGCCTAACCAGTGCATAACAATGTGTATTCCCCAAGCGCTGCGCTTTACAAAACATGTTACACATGCATAAATGAATGAGCTAACACTGAGCAGAGCTCTAAGAGCAGCTGCTAAGGCTGAATGCATTATCTATGCCTTCAAGAGCTCAGAGGCGAAATGCCAGAGTGTACCTGCAAACTGAGGACGCACAGCTGGAGCCTCTTGGACTTTGACTCAGATTTAGACTGCGTCTCCAGAGGGGACATCTGAGGTTGTTGGCACAGGTCACCTGATACAGAAAGATGTTAAAACAGCTGTCCAGAAATATCAGAGGGCTTAGAATATACTATTAAGGTAGACATTTTTGTGATATTCATATGTGTGTGATTTGCCTGAACACTTGTGGTTGTTGGGATGTAGCCGATACCTTTCTTCTGTTTGGCTGCTTTGGCAACGTGTTTCATCACCACGCCCTCTATGCCCTTCCTGATCAATGTGGGGGAGGCTGACACCAGACTCAACTCCTCCCAGCTCTCAGCCATCTTCTGCTCCACCTTTTCATCGTCGGCTGCACGGCCTGCGCGCTCTATCAGCTAAACACAAACAGTCATTGTCACAGACGTGAAGTCATGTATGACGAGTGATGCACCGCCAAAACAAACACTGCCATAGCCCGGGCAAATAAAGGTAGATTTAAGAGGCCCAAAGATAACCTCTGCCTCAAGGACTTTTAAACAGACCATCCAGAGGAGTCTTTGCATGTTTTCGTCCATTAAGTGCAAGTACGTATTTCATATTATTGCTAAACCAATTTCCTGTTGTCTGGGCAGCAGTAGATTTCCATTCAGTCCACGACGATGCAAAAATCTACTCATCAAAACTCTAAATTTCCAACATACTGAGACATTTGGTACTTTATTACTGCGAGCATTTTGAGTCTTTCATTTTCTTTGTCCACTTGAGTTGATGTTAATTAGGTTAAATAATAAGAGTCAGCAGCCAAACAGCATTCATTTTAACCCACAAAGCTCTGCCTAAACTAGTGACGAAGAGACGAGTTAGAGAATTTTCATTTTCTTTCTTTCTTCTGGACTTGACTGCCGGCCTAATTGCCTCCGACTGCAATCTCATACTAGTGTTGTGCTTTTCAGATTCATGGGGAATCTGTTTCCCCCAGGTCAGATTTTTATGGAATATTTGGAGGCTGTAATTACAGACTGATTTTCTGTATTCATAAGAAGAGTTCCTATGAATGACGCACTGATGTGATACTAACAACCTCCATACCACTCACCCGTTTCACTGCCAGTGTAGCAATTCCTAGCATGGCCGCCGCGCCAACTCCCAGAACCAGCCGGGCATTAGACAGCAGGAAGTCAATCACTATGGTGATGCCATCCTCTCCTCGCCTCCGACTGCCATGGAAGTTCATTGCTTCCTTTTTTGTGGTTAGCCTTGGGAGGGAAGAGTGCATAAATTCAAGTGAGTGGAAAAAAACATAAGACATGACTGTCAGGTCGACGGGAGATGAAGCTGCAGCATTTTTCATCTCTAGAAATCATGGATTCAGCTGCATGACTACATGAATGTTATAAAGTCAGAATAAACCATGAGATGAACTGAACTGTGCTCTCCACCACCAAGATCAACACCACCAGTGAGTCTTTTGAATGAATGATCATCATCCCTACAGTGGAGCTTCACATGGAGAATCTGCCAAGGAACCCGAGAGCTGCTCTGGAGGTTTATGGTGGTCAAACACCTTATTCATAAACTTTCTTTTAGTTAGCACCTTCCAGTGCTGTTTTCAGTTTCAGTTAAAGAACAGGTGAATGTGTTGAAAAACATCATGTAAAACTGCATTACGTTTGTAGTTTTGTTTTTGCTGTGGGAGCATCATGTGCCTCATAGGAACAGATTGATTTCTTGTGAGTGTAGTTTCAAAACAGTCACTAATCTATTAAATTATTCTGCTTCTTTTAGAGATAAAAATGTTATTTAATGCTGAATGGATTTTAAATCAGCTGTAAATCCCCTCGAGGCAAAGCTGTGATTTGTAATATTTGGCAAGATAAATAAAAGTAACTTGACTGATAATGAGTACAATTTTCCCTTCATTCATGACTTTGCGGAGAATTTTAATTTTGAGTAACTGCTGCAGTCTCTTACTGGCTTTAAACATATAGTACATCTGGGTGATATTCTAGGCCTTAAACTACCAAGACGAATCTTGTTTTATCTATTTATTTTTTTTTAAACATGAAGGTCACAGACTAATCAGACAAGCATTGCAATTATAAAGAGAGACGTGGCAACACTGCTGCTGGGTTGTTTCTCTTGGCTGATTCTGTGCAAGAGAAGCTGTTCAAAAGAAAATCTTATATGTTTGAGGTGTGCAGATTGGCCTCATTTAAACACACCTTCTGATTTGTCATAGGAGGAAAATCACATATATATTTAATTTCAACAATTATTTTGTAGCTTCTCATCTGTAGTTTCTCACTTCCAGTGAGCCAAATTGAATGCAGCCACCATTAATGTCATTAATTACTCCTGTGACTTTCCTTCTGTGACATATCAAAATGTCTATGACAAAGGTCTTTTGGTAGAACGGCTGCCCGTCTGACTATAAGGCCTGTGATCAAGGCCAGAATGACACTGCAGCAGAGGAGTATGTTTCTCAAACTAAAGTCATGGTGAGGTTGTTAATGATAGGAAACAACTGATCCTTTAAGCTTGCTCATTTCTGAAGCATGTGACCATGAGATAAATATACTTTTAGTGTGGACAAAACTGCATGTGTGCGCTGTGCTTGTCATATTTAGCACCTGAGTTTCAGATACAGCCACAGGACGTTTTTTTTAAGCCATTTCAGCCAAGCTGTGTCCTCTCTCCATGCCAGAGGTACAGGATCCCACAAATGGTGACGCGCTCTATTTATAGACCCAATACTTGCCTGAGTCAGATCAGCCAGGTCAAATATGTAACAACCTCCCAGGTCAAATTACAGCACAACAAATGTCTGCAGCACCTTCAACACGTTCAACATCAGAGCAGAGTTAAATTTTTCTGTTTAATGTCAGGTACTTTACTATCAGGCCTTGCAAAATGACTCCTGATGTTGACAGATGTTACCTAACACTGGTCAAACTGATAATGGCTGCAAACAAAAGGAGCAACTGATCTACTGATCTAGATCAGTCTTTCAATAATGCTAGTAGCCAACATGCTGTGTCCAGACCAGCACAACTTTTCTGTAACATACCACTAATTCGGAAACACTATTTAATGTGCAATTTACCCTTAAAATATACCACATGTTGGTGATACAGTGGCAAATGCATAACATTAGCAGCATCATACACCGAGAAGCTGTTACTGTGAGTGAGGGCACTGCCTCCAAGTTAAATGGTGAAACAAAAACGCTTTGTTTGTATCGTTTTCTTTCGTGTTTGTGGGATACTGCACTGACCAAAGGTGGCAGCACTGCGATACGACAAAAACGATATGTAACATAAGGACACCACAGAGAAAGAACACTGTGACTTCTCCTGCATGGATCTTAAACAAAGCATTATTTTAACTTACCTTGCGGTGTGATTACATGTGGTCCTCTGGGCCGGACGGCTGACATGTTTAGCTTAACACATAACGTTATAACTTATCATTCACCTGCTGAGTATTTCCCTTTGTGATAGTAACACATACAGCCTGCAGTCTAGTCTACACATTATCACTAACGCCACAGACTAATAACATGACATTTAGTAACGTAGCACCAATGTCTACCTAGCTAACCTACAAGACTAACTAAAGTTGGCTATTTTAATGTACTTTAATGTGCCAGAGAGGAGCAGCAAATGGACGTATGGCAGCCAACTCCTGCTAGCAGCTAACGTCAGTTAGTGAAGCTAACGCTAGCCAGCTAGTTAGTTAGCTCCGTTAGCAGTGAGTGACAGCTCGCTAGTTGTCCCTCTGCTGCTGTTAACGGTAAATAAACTTACCACACAGTGCGGGGAGACCAACAGTCCGACTCCACACCATTAGCGCTTGATAAAATCCGTTTTTGATTATCTCCAACAGCAAAGCGTTAAGTTACTTTGTACCGTTGACGGACATGGAGTAAATATAGCTCCACTGGCTAGCTAACAGCTGCTGGCTTCTTCTTCTTTGTTTTAATTGTGGTTAGCATTCAGCGTAGAGGTGCAGTGGCGCCTCCAGGAGACACCGACGAACTACATCAGAAACCAATAAGTGGAAAGTCACCAAATATTTTTACTGAAGCTCTGTGTTCAAGTACATTTTTGAAGATTTTTTAAAAAACCTAATATTGCCTCTTACTGTAAAATGTAGAAGATAAAAGTGTATAATTACATTGAAAGTATTTTCTTTAATGAATTATAAATAACTTTCTGGAAATATTGAGGATGCATAACTACTATACCAATTAAGTGAATATTAGGAGGATGTAAAAAGTTGTTTTCTTTTTGTCTCCTAACCTTGAGAGACAATCATCTCAATTGATATAATCAGTGAAATCTAAATGAACAGTAATCAATAAAACTACTACTACTAGTGGGACAATAAACATGTTCTTGAGTTGTAACCTGTTAAACAGACTTTCAAAACTTGAACAAAAGTCATTCTTAAGGGAAAATATACTCTGATGATGAAGAGAAAAATATCTCTGCTAGTTTGACGACTTGCTTGAGTGCTTAAAATTGGTCAGTGTGAACATGAATCTGGACAGCTGACTATGAAAGCGAGTAGTTTGTCACTCCTCTGCCTGATGCTTGAACATCCAGCGTGGTTGAGGGACGACCATGCTGTAATTAATGGCAGACCAACTCTGTGGAGACAATTTCAGCTTTATTTCATTCAGGCAGCACCTTTGTAGCAAAAAATGTGACCACTGAAAACCACCTTCCGTGCCACCACTATGTCCACAAAGTTAGTGTCCCATTCTTTGTTTGAGGAACTCAGACAGTCTTTACCTCTTTTAACCATTACCTTTAACTTTCACCAACATGTTCAAGCCCACAGTTGTAGCAGACATTCAGAAAACCATAAACATAACTCCTGTTTTTAGAAAGTAATTTCTGCTCCGAACCGAGGTTATTTTTTGCTCATGTGTAACTCCAAACTAACCTAGCGGCCAGCTAATAAGTACCTCTGCCAAATATGGCTGACTGCGAGCAAGAAATAAATTTATCTGTGTTTACACAGCAAACCGCAAGGACAAATACATCTGGAAATTAAGTCTCTTCCCGACTGCCCGTTTAGACACAAGCTAAACAACACAGACACAATAGGGTTGATTTTGCACGAATTAATTTCTGACTAACCCAAATACCACCCGATTTAAATGAGGAGAAATTAGATTTAATACAGAACAGCGATAACGTGGCCTCTGTCACTCTATAAGGAAAAGCAACTTCAGACTGAAACAGGGGTGTAAAACAAGGCCTGAGTTTTTCATCACTCCATAAAGCATCATTTTAGTCGATGCATCATATTGTAACCAAGACGAGCCAAACAGCTCAATCAAATCATAACAGAGAAAACACGGCTGTGCATCTGCCAGTTGTTCCAACTCAAACTGCAACAGGTAGGCTGAAGTGAACAAACAGCAAAGATCTGGGATGGCACAGTAAAGGTACGGATCAGAAATGTAGGTGCGAAAAAACAAAAGGTTTCTTTCTGCATAAAAGTTCCCCCAATCAAAGACTATA
This sequence comes from Pempheris klunzingeri, assembly GCF_042242105.1. NCBI lineage: Eukaryota > Metazoa > Chordata > Actinopteri > Acropomatiformes > Pempheridae > Pempheris > Pempheris klunzingeri. The sequence continues at coordinate 6,450,394 of NC_092014.1, forward strand.
CAATCGTATTGTACATTATAACAAGTTAGATTACAGCTTCGGTTTTCTTTTGTACAAGTCCATACATACATCTTTCTTTTAGCTCTTGCGGTCTGTACATCTTGGTTACAAAAAATACATGCAATTTTGAAGTATCTATGGACATAGAAACAAAAAAAAAAAAAAAAGTTTAAGGTAACTGAACAGTTTAACAACAGAGCGAAACTGCAGTAAGAAACTTGAACTTCTGTACTGTGTAGCAGCTCCCTCCGCCAGAAACAAATATGCACTCCAACAGATCCAGACTCAAATCAAAACGGAGATAACATGATGATTGTGCTCCTTGTGCCAAACTAAAATTGGAGCCAAAAAATGACAACTGATCGAAGAATGTTACAGTATTTAAATGCATAAAGGAGCGAGTATATTTATATGTGTACATGTGTGATACAGAAGTGCTCAGTGGCGTCTCATTTTGACTTTCCGTCCCGAACTCTCCCGGTGTTTGTCAGAGTCTTGACCGCGCTTCCAGTAGTTCTCTGAGTTGATGCTGTGGCGACGGTGACGGGACACTGACGGGTGTCTGTTTTCCTCTTTGTCCATCTCGAGAACTCTCGGCCTGGTGGAGGACAAAGATTGAGATGACAAGTCAGATTTGGATCATCGCTTTAATCAACGGGCTGTGATGGCTGTAATACAATCCTTTGGGGAACTCGCACCTGATCTAAGTATGTTTGCTAAAAGTGTATATTACAGAAATGATCCCTACAGAAATAGACCTGTAAGATCTACCGCTGTCTCCATCAGTAAGTTTGATTGTGTTATTGTGTGTTACACAAATATTGTGATGGATCCAAAGTCTCAAAGTGAAGCAAACAAACAAACGGACAGAAACAGCGGTAGGCCAGGAACTCAGGTGTAAAATTACTGTTTTTGTCAAAGTAGTCTGGTGGCTTTGAAACAAGCACTATATCACTATTTCTGTGTAACAAAGGGGATCTTACAGGTCTGTCTCTGTAGGGATCCTTTCTGTAATGTTGTCAGACACTTCGAATAACAATCTGAGCCTGTCAGAGGCAAAAACAAGCACTTTTAGTGGATGTACTTTGATCGGCGCAATTTCCCTGAAGGATTACATTACAGCCATTGTAGCTTGTTCTCAGCTGGCGACTGAGGTGATCTGCTGGATCAGTCCCAAAATTCATTGGGACTTCATTTCGAATTCAAATAATGTAAAAATAGGGCCCAGCTTTAAATATACAGGAGATATCCTTTAAGCCCTTTCAGACATTTAATATGCAACATTACTGCCTTCATCAAGCTGTTAAACAGATGGCTTTTACTCATTCAGACATAGGTGACTTTATACATTAATGTTCATTAAGGCTTCATTCAGACATGACAGCACATTAATGGGAAGAACTGGGTGCTCACGCAATAGAGAGCGGCGTGTTAAAATATTATGATATTGAGTAACTTGAGAGTTGTCTGCTCTCTCACAGGCTGCATCACTGATGGGTTTTAAATTATGTTGCTTTTGAAGTCTTAATTAATGACCTGTGTTAGCGTGAGGGACGCTTGCCCTCGCGTCTCACAGTGAATCCACCGATACATTTTCACATCCATCTCATAATTTAACGTCATAAGAGAGCCAACTCTGCTGCTTGTTTTGAAAAAAGTCTGACATGCACAAACATTTAATGACAGGGTGTTAAGTTGGGACTCATTTAACTCCTATTAGCTCATATGCTGTATATAAAATGCTGAGTGTGTGCTCGTCTGATTATTACAGGTGTTTGTACGAACTCCTCAGCAACTTAAAGTGGGATCTTTCACTGAGTTTTCTAGTTACTAAACTGACTTCATGCATAGAGGATGATTAAGATAAATGTATTACAATGCAGAGCAGTAACAAGGTGGACATTTCTCTCTATGGATGTTTCACATGTTGTGTTGCTGCAGCCTTTACACTGATCTGACTACATTTCATTCTGGCCTGGACCATAAAGCTACCGTCATGACTCCTGTGTAAAAGCTGCCAGTGATGCTTATTCAGGCATGAAACCGACATGTTAAATGGCCGTAAAATTCATGCTACGGGGTGCAGGTATGAAAGATTTTAAAAGGCCTTCAAAGGTCCACTCAGATCCAAACAACCAAGACCTGAGTTGGGCTGCGTCGAAATCAGATTTAGTCTAACTGGGTAGAGGCAGGGGCTTGTCGTATTGTCAGGGCCTGTATGTCAGTATATCTAAGTGAGCGGCGAGACTGAACACAACCCTATGTTTAAAAATGCAGAAGGCTGCATTGGTGGGGGCGTGTTGTTTCAGGTACTGGTGAGGGGATGAAATACAATCCAAGAGGTACGACTAGAGTACCAGATCCATGAGCCTGAAGGCTGATCAGACGCCAAAAACACAGCACAGCGATTATGTCATGAGGAGGGATTTTACAGGTCTGAATGGTTATTGTGGCAGCAATCATTTTATCTTCTGTCGCAATGATCCAAAGGTAAATAGTACAAATACAGCATTCATGTTGCAAAGTAACCTGCCAGGAATATTCACCAGAACATATTTGACTGGCAAACGCAGCGACGCACTGGATAAAGTTGCATTGCATTCCTGCAGGAGTTGAACCAGCTTCAATATTTCTGACCTGCAGATCTTTAGCTGAAGCCTCCTGAGTTTGCATCCGCACTATGTCAACAAAATGACCTCAGTCAAATGAATGAGAGGGCTCCATTTTGTTAAACGCAGAGCGTATGTAGGTCTGAACGCAGCTTAATATCCAAGTGCATCCAATCGTGTGATGTGTCGTAATCATCATGAATGAAAGAGACAAATGAAGCTGTGAATTGCAGATAAAAAGATTACATGCTTTTCTTTACAGCCACAATTGCTTGTCACGCCGTTGCCGGGGATTAAGGCAAGAATATTTGTGAGCCTGAAAAGGAAATGTGAATGATGTTTTGAATAGTAGTATTATATGAATTAAAAACTGCTCCATGCCTGAAATCAGGAAGGTGTCGGGGAACTTAAAGGCATGGCGGACAGTGCCGGTTGATTTGCTTCCATTTCCAAGTTTCTCTAATGCCTAATAATGATAATATCCTGATTTCATCCTGATTTTGATATCAAATGTAACTATCCTCAGGTCTGTTTCTCTCTTTCTTTAAATGAAGATTTTTCAAGGGCCTGTCTCAAATATATATATATATATATGTATACCTGTGAGCAGCATCAGGATCTGCTTTGCGATGAGAACGTTTGGCTTTTAGAGGAGCGGGTCTCTCTGCAGGAGAAGAGCTTAAAGGGCTGTCAGAGTCCAGTCGAGGAGCATCAGGTCTGGTCCTGGCAAACATGAGCACAAACACGGGATCAGAGCCACATTTCATACAAGACAATCACTTTATAAATGACAGTACGTTGACTAACTTTCTGAGGATGATGACTGCGCGCCGCTCCTTGATGTCTTGGGGCCGGATGCAATGGGTGATGTCATCAGCAGCGTAGCCACTGAGGGAGAAAGATGTTTTCAGTAACTTCAGCCCTCGGCAGTTCAATCAATAATTCAATCAATGCATGACAGTACACACAACCATAGTCACCTGAGCACTGTGACACTCCCTCTCCTCACAGGCAGGACGAACACCGGCTCCGACACACGGATCGGTTTGAACTGGAAGCGGCAGCCGAAGCAGAGCGCGCTGTCACTGAAGAAGGACACTGAGACGATGGGCCGTGCAAAGATGTGCAGAGGATCTACATGTGACACGATGCAGCCGCCCGGTTGATAATCATTGATGACAGCACTGTTGACGAACCCCTCTGGGATGACTCCACTGGACACCAGACGCTTGATCACCAGCTCATGCACCCAGCTCGGGATCTCATCCACTTCTCCTTTGCGGTACAGCCTCTCCTGGCCAGGTCCACGCTTCTCCAGCTGGGCTCCATACGTGTACCCCTCCCCAAAGAAGTACTTGTTGCGGAGGGGTGCCCTGTCCACGGTGTGCTCACGGTACAGTCCAGCCTCTCCCTTGGCCACCACGTCGTCGATCTTCTCCTCGATGAGGGCGCACTCCTCCGGCGTGAAGATGTTCTTCTGCAGGATGCTGCTCCTCACCCGGCGGGCCTCCTGCTCCCGCTGCTCCGAGCTGTCATCACTGTGATCGTACTCATCGTCGTCGGAATCTCGAAACTTTCGCTTTCGACCTTTTCCGCTGCCGTTACTCGTCCCGTCCACGTATTTCTGTTTCTCCTCGTCTCTGTGTGGAGTCATGGACTTCAGCTTCTCCCTCAAGTCAGAGTATCCGCTGGCTGCCATCTCAGCCAAAACAATACGACTTCCGTGGTGTGACGTGAGCTCCTAGCTAACAGATAGCATGCATCAGCGCTGCATTTCAGCACCGTTTTCACTGCTTCTACTTAAAGTGAGCGGACTGGGTGTCTTAGGTGATGGATACTGCTAGCTTAAGGGACCTCTCACTCTCACTCACAGCGCACAGAAGTAGCTCACATTAGCTAATTTGCTCCGCCGCTGTAACACTGAAGCAACAGTCTGATGTGAAACTAGCTAATCTGTTGATGATATTACCAGGGGCATGCAAACAAGCACAGCTGTTTCTTCGACGCTGCTACACGCTCGGCTAGCGGAGAGGCTAACGATAGCTGGTCGAGCTGCTTGGCTACCAGCTAGCTAGTTGGCTAAGCTATCCTGGCTTGGTCTGTCCGTCGCCGCCTGGAAATACCGACAAACCACGCAGCAACATTTCACATGTCACCGCCAAATTCCAAACCTCGGGGCTCCGGAGACGTTTCCACTCAGGCTTTTAGCTCAGAGAGTCCAGGAAAAACATTGTTATTGTCCGCACAAGGGCTCCGTTTGCACCATCGCAGCCAGGCTTCAAGAGAAAGGCTGAAAATAAACTCGTGTAACCTGGTGCCGATCTGCGCATGCTCAGTGGTGACTCTCCGGGCCGGGGAGGGACGGTCACGTGTCCGGAAGGGAAGACACACAAATCCATTTTGGGAGTCTTGAGGGCACAACTTTTACCTCATGGTCCTCCATCTGCTCAAACCACTGCTAATTTAGTCCCACTAACCTCCTCTTTACTTCCTTAAAGATCATGCTGGTCTTTTAAGGTCACTGTGTTGCCTTATAGTGTTACTGACTGTGTTGATGAAACTTTGTTTGTTTCACATTTACCTAAAAAAAAACAAAACTAGTGGAAATAATGTGTTTGTCCGTTTTATAAGATTTAAAAAAAAATATATATATAGATTTTTATTAATCATATGTCAATAATGTTGGCACTATTTTCTTTCTATATACCACCATTTATTAGGCCCAACAACTATGTATTGAAACATAATGTATTTTTAATACTTTTATGCGTACGGTATTCATTAATGTACCTACAGACCTATATTTAGATTTAGCTCCAAAACAATGGGTCAATAATTAATCAATTGACAGAAAACTCATCAGCCACAATTTTTATAATTCATTCATTTTAAAGTAATTTATCATAATTTTTGTTTTATATTGAATACTTTTGGGTTTCAGAGTGTTGGTCTGACAAACTGGGGACTTTGTCATGTTTTAGGCCTTTTTATGTCTCTCAGACATGTCATATGATAAGCAATTATTTGAGAAAATAATTACATATGAATTAATAATGAATATGTGAGCATCACCATTTACCAAAACGTACATATTCAAATCGCTTGTTTGAACCAAACAACAGCTCAAAACCAAAAGATCTTCAGCAATATTTCATGAAAGATGATAATTAACTAAAAATGTTAATTGACAAGGAAAAATGTGCGGAATAGGTTCAATTTTTTTCAAGATGCTGATTTTTATCACAGCATTTTAAAACATTTAGTTGGGCCATTTCATATACTAAATACTTGTTTTTATTATTGTTTAATAATTTTCATCAGCCAGTGCAGAAGCGCTCAAATCTCCCTCTTTAAAATAGTTTATTTTATTTTGATAAAATATTCTTTACAAAACAGGAAAGTTGATGCATTAATATTGGTTAAATAAAACATTAAGTTGTACAGTAAATAGTATTAATAAAAAAATTTAAAAAACATGTTACATATCAGTTATAAAACTTTGTAATGACAAGGCACAGGCCTATGAAGCGCCCTCACTGTTCATTAACAGCTGTACAGATAAAACATCTTTAATGTTTAATCAATTAAAGCTACAATAGTAAGTGCAATTATAAAGGTGTCAACCTGAAAGAAGCATCAACTAATATTGACTTTTCACTGTCTTCAGGACGCACTTTGTACAGTTAATGCATATAATAATCAAGTAGAAGTGAGTTCAGGGAACACTTATGTGTTCAGTTATAATGTTAAACACCTGAAGGCAGGAGGAGGTAGGATATTTTTAAGGGTTTTGTCCATATTTCTGTGTGTACAAGTCATCATAAGCATGTGTTATAACATGGTGATTTCGCTGGGCGGCAGGGTGAGTCTCTTATCCCGCACAGACATCATGTTTTCCACCTGCATGGCGATGACTCGACACAACTCCAGGCCCTGCGGACAAACAGCGGCGACGTGAGCACAGCGACTGTGACATAACAGCTCCACTGAAAACGATTGTGATGTGTGGCCTCCAAAGAGTGTCCTTGTGTGTGTTTTCGTCATACCTGCTCCAGCTGTAGCTGAATGACCCGCTGTGTGTTCATGTCGCCCAGGGTGAGGTCTACGTATGGGTAACTTGTTCCAGCAGTGGGCCTCTGGGTGCGGCTGGACTGCACCTCCACTAGAGGGACCACTGTCATCAGCTCCTGCACCACAGAGACCAAACACAACACACAACTGTCTACTGAAACTATGTGACTCTACTGCTGTTTCAGTCACGATGAGATGAGTCATGTCAGTGCCTCACGATCGTGGATGTGTGTGTGTGTGTGTGTGTGCGGTTCCTTACATGTGTGTTTTTGTGCAGGAAGTGGAGACCGTGTTGATTGACAGCAACAATACAGGGGGCGTAGAAGGTGGTGGAACTGCTGCTGTGGATGTAGAAGAACGAGGAGCCGAACATGGGGAACACACTGATCAGCCCTGCAAAGACAGAATTTAGCAAGAGTGAGCACAGATTTTCACATTTTTATTCTTTGTGGAGGCGCATCATGACTTTATTAGAGGGGAACGTCACAGATTTTACACATCACGTTCAGTTTATTCATCGTGAGGAGTCCTACACTGACTGTGAAAAAAGTTATATAATGTGGCTCTGGAGGAGCTGAACAGAATGACCCATTTATTGTTCAATCTGCCTCTGATCACTGGAGCTCCTCTTTAACATGTAACATATGACAACACCTTTAGAAAAGTGCAAATTTCCACATTAGTTACAGCGCTCTTCTTGTTAATAGACCTAAACCTGAATGCAGAGTCACTGCGTCACATTTTCTCAACTGATTTTCCTTTTATCCTTATTCTCCTATTATAGAAGGTACAGTTGTTACTTTGTAAGAGAACGTAAGTAAAAACTGACCAGTTCAGCCCAAATCGCAGTTGTTACCTGCAGTGAATGTGAACAACTTACCCAGGAACTGCGCTCTGGCCTGGTGCGGGTTCAGGGTCTGCACTTGCTGCATGTGCTGCGTCACCATGGTAACCCACTGCTGGGGTGGCTGCTTTTTGAACAGAGGTGTGGCGATGTACTCCGATAATTCATGTCTGGAGGAAGAGGAGAGACATAATCTAAGATAAACAGAGCTTCCTTGCTTCCCTCAGTGATTTCTCAACATTTCTCAGGATGGTTTTACTCAGTGAGCTGTTGTGTTCTGCTGCCGGCTCTGCGTGTGGGTGGAAGGAGGCAGCGATAACGACAGTAAGAGCAAGACAGGAGTTTTTTTTTTTTTTTTAGAGTTGAGAAAAATAAAGTGTCACGCACTTTAAACACAAAAACTATTGACTGCACTGCATTCTGGTCTCTTGAACAACGAGTTTCTTCCTTTACGGTTGTTGAACATCAGTCCTAAAATGATAAACATTCATTGCAGCTTCAGTGCTGCTGTGCTATAACTATCTAAATGTAACACATAAATAATATAAGTATGTGACATTTAACAACAGGAGAGGCCCATAAATCTCATGTGTATTTCCAGTAAATGTGCTGAAACAGAAGAACTGTTTAAGGTGGAGAAATGTACACTAATTACACACTTAGCAAATTGGATTGCTGTTTATAGGGAAATACGATGTACTACAGTATTAAAGTTTCAGTGGGACCAGAATTTACTATGTTTAAAAGATCTAATTATTCCTTAAATAATTAATAAAATGTATCAACGTTTACTTTTAAAACTGAGTACAATTGTTTTCAATGTAACCACAAGAATCTGGAGGGAAAAAGGGAAGCCAAAAGAAGACAAATGGAGGGAGCTGCTGGAACTAATTAAAATCTGAGGCAGTGTGGACTGTATTAAAACAGGACGGGCTAAACGGCTGTTCAGTGTAAAATAAAATATTAGAGGGAATGGATGAAATTTGGTGGGTGTTTGTGTATTTGTATGTACATATACAGTCAAGGTGCATATGTTTCATATAGTGCACTGTACAGCACGTTTGCATGAAACTGTTCATTTTTCATCAGTGTAAATGCTCTCTGTATATTGGCCTTTATTCTTTTTTTGTTTTTAGACGATTCTTTTTTATTACAATTATTTACTTTTTTATGATATAAGTTTATATAAAGCATAAAGAAATGTTGACTTGGACTATTTTATCATTGATCGCTCAAACTAGAGGCTGTTTCATCAAACACTCTGCTTTGTGGCTGATGAACACCTTTTATCCATTTTACATTTATTGCTGTTTTCTCACATGCTTGGGATGAAGATGATGTCTTTGGCTCTGTGCTGCAAAGCTGCCAGTTTGGAGATCTGGTGGAACTGTTGATCGCTCACTTTCCCATGTGGAAGGACATTTAGCAGGCCTTTACGGTAGTCTGGCAGGATCTACATATACACAAAAACACAGTCACATACACACACAAACACGTGGCTCACATGTACTGCATGTATGTGAATCACGAGCTGTCGTACCTGGTTAAAGTGCATAGCGACGCAGAGCTCGTTGTCGAACTTGAGGGGTTGAGTCCAGATGACCCGTCTGAACCAGAAGCTGTAGTTGGTGTCGACCACCTCGGCTTCTGTCGCAACATCCAGGATGAACTCGTGCTTGTTCAGAGGACGCACATTCTGACCTGGGCATGTGATGTATGCATGTAAAATCATTCATTGCACAGAAATATGCATATTTATCTGCTGTTAATACAATATTCAGTGTCATATATGAGCAATACTAGCAAAACAGATGACAACAGACTGACACACAGACCGAGAGACATCATGTTAATACTTGCATAGCCACATGTTGCGTGACCTGCTGTGCTTTTTAATGGCACACAAGTGAGAGCAGCTGCCAGCTGTTATCACGTTGATATATTTGATGCTAAAGGAGGAAAAAATAACAACAACAACAAGAGGAAGTAAAGAGTCCTGGGTGAGTGTTTCAGGGGTATTGGAGCTTTCAGCACAGAAAACTCGATAAGACGGGAAGCAGGAGCGTTGTGAAAAGTAAAATGTTCTACAAGCAATAAGCACCAATGACGAAAGCTTCTTCTTTTGTTTTGACATGAGCAAGTTTTTTTTGAAATGGTCAGAAACTACATATTTATTCACTTATGGGATTTAAGTGTTTGACGATTTGTGCATTATGTTTGTAAACAGCCCAGTAGAAATAAAGAGGAAAAATGCATGTTGGATTGTTACTGGCAGAGACTCAATGTTGTGATATCGGTATCAGAAATGAAAAGGTGATATTGAGCCGCGTCTTGTTATCTTATTTTGACTGCCCTATCAGGACTGGTGAACATGAGTGACTTTCTCCCACAGCTAGAAACCAGAGAGCAGCCTGACATGCGATCTGCGAGTGGATCTGCTTCAATGACAAGAAGACTGACTTCAGGCGCCAATACATCATTCATTATGCGTTTGTGTGCGAGAGACAGAGAATTAGACGTCTATGAGCTCACCTCGATTGGTGACTAAAAATATGGCATATTCTTCGATGGCCTCCAGTCTGTGCAAACCCATCTCATAACACAGCTCCTCAATCACCTCCAGGGCAACCTGAAAAACACAACAATTTCAACACACACACACGCACACTAACACACACGCACACATAATGTATCACAGCCATCCTCTCATAGACAACATTCAACTGCCAGCGGTGGATGAACACTTACAGAGCAGGTTTTGATTTTCGCATGACGTTCAATGCCTCCAGGAAACAGAAACAGCTGACGCTTTGAACTACGTCCCGCCTGAGGAAGTACAAACACACTCACATAATAAACACTGTACATAAACTGGATATGTCAGATTAAGGTATATTAACATACTGACACACCTAAACCTATGAACAGAATATAAAAGGTGAATTGTACAAATATTTAAGTACAATTCTTATGTAATGTTCAACTTTGAAATACTTTTGCTTTATCTTAAAATTGTATGTACAAAATACACAGAAGTTTATAAGATGGTTTATGGTTATAGATTAAACTATACCACCGTGTCTGTGTCTCTTACTGCATTTTGACTTTGACTAATTAAATCTTTAAAAACACCTTCTTAACTTCAGAGTTTCATTTTTTAAGTTACTAAAAAAGCTGGGCATTGTGGTTTTTACCAGTGAATCCCCCAACAAATGCACTGTTTGCTGGGGGGTATTTTAAGGCTTAAGTGCTCATATTCTTTGTAATAAAGTGACATGTCACCCAGTGCAACGGTGTGGCTCCCTTTATGTGTTTTTAATATTCTTTGGACAACAATGGAGCTCCACGGCACAGAGGAATAAACTAAACTTTAGATACACAGAAAACATTTGTTTGTTTTTGGTCTTTCTGTTCCAGTTTGACCAACTGTCACATGAATTCACTGCTTTAAGTAATAGTAATACTGTGACAGAACACTTACAATAATAGTAGTAATATAACTCAATGTGGCTTTACTTTGAAGCACATTTAAATGCTAATACTGCTGTTACTGTTTCCCTGTTTTATCTAAGTAAAGGATGTGAATACTTCTTCACCCACTGCAGGTAAATAAAATGAGGCACTGACCATCATAGCCTTCAGCTCCATGCTGTTGGGCGGAACAATGCGGCCACCATACTGGAACGTCTTCTTCAGGTTCTGCTCACATGCTTTAGCGATGCCTAACATGTTTAAAGACAACATTAGATGCGGGTGGCTTTGGTGATGTGAAGAGCAGATTCACACTCTGCGATCGTGTGTGTTTGTGTGTGTGTTTTTACCCTGATACTGCGCCCCGGCACTGCGAGAAGCCTGCTGCAGGTACTTCAGCAGGAAGGGCTTGAGGACTTCAGAGCAGCGATGGAAAGCAGTCAGGATGTACAGCAGCCTCCAGCCTCGTTGGCAGCTATCACTTTACAACACAAGATTGCACGGACACACTCAGGATTACAGTCTGGAGGAGGGAAGAGGAGCGTAATGTCTTGGTTCTTGATGTGTGCGTTGTTAACGTGTTAGAGCAGACTTACGGTTTGGAGCTGGTGTTAGCAGTGAGCTGTTTGAGGAGTTGGCAGTAAGCCTCATCCCTCATCAAGGAGAACTCCCCTATGAGCTAAAGGGGAGGACACACACACACACACACACACACACGATCAAACATATACAGATTAGACAGACCGTCAACGAGAAAATAGTAGCCAAAGAAATAACTGTGTGTTTACCTTGAGGAAAGTGCTGACCACTTCCTGTTCTGTTGATCCCCTTGAAGCAGAGTCACCCATGAAACGCATGATTGCTGGACAAAAAACACATCCAGGGTACACACGTCAACAATATTTATAGTGAATATCAGATTTTGTAGAGAAATCCTGCACTTGTGTAGTTAAAATCTGACACACTATACTCTCATTGGATGAATCGGAGCCCTGATGTAATAAGAGAAATGTAATAAGATGATGTAATTAGAGGAGAGATGAGAGAAGGTGAGAACGTACACAGGAAGAGATCAGCTGCCACTCTGTTCATGGCTGCATCCGTAAACTCAATCAGAGACTCAGTCAGTGGAGCCTGCAAAGGAGAAAATCATACAAGAAAAATGTAGTGTAAACAACTCAATGCACCCAAAAACCTTTATGGGTTATGAGATGCTTTAAGTTATAGCATGAAGAAAGGCACCTTGGAGAATTTGATCATTTCAGTGGGCTCTCTGGAGTCTCTGCTCTTGCTTTTGCTCTTCAGGGAATCTCTGAGAACAAAATCAGTCACAAAGTGCAGCCTTTATATTAAAAACAATAAAAGAAGTAAGAGTATTACTTAAATAAAGAGAGAAGCTATAAAAATACTCCATTACAAGTAAAAGTCCCATATTAAAAACCTTACTAAATAGAGAAAACCATGTATTTAAATAACCTCATTATGCAGATTGGTGTATGTCAGTGTTTTAACATTTATTATTCAATCACTGTCATTGATGCACTGACATCTAAACAGTGTTGTAGTTGGTTAAGGTGGAGCTACTTTTTTACTAATTACTTTATCTGTTGTTTGGGAGTTTAAGCTACAACAACGCATCATATCTTATAAACTAATGTGTAACTAACTTAAGTAGAGTACAAGTACCTCAAAATTGTACTTAAGTACAGTACTTGTAAATGTACTTTGCTTCTCTTCACCACTGGATTTGAAATGGTCTCTGTGTAAGCTTAGTGTTTTTCTGTGTGTTTGTGAGGATTTCCATGCATTTGCAATTTGTTTTTCTTTTTCTCACCCCTTTCCTTGGGTTCCCTGCCTGAAGTATTTCTTGGCAAACTCCAACATATCATATTTACTGTCCTGCAGGGCCCTCTCATCTAGATCTCCATCGCCAAATCCATCAAGGGAAACCCTCTGAAAAGCAAAGATTGAAAAACGATCTGATATTCGCATCGGAGTGACTGAGAGAAAAAGACATACTGTGTGTGTATGCATGTGTGTGTCTGTGCACCTCAATGGTTTGATCTATCTCATGTGCAGCCATGGTGGACGCCACGGCGACAGCGACTGCTGATGACACAGCAAACTGTCCCGCTCCTCCTCGAGGCTCTGACTTGCGGTCGAGTGGCAGCGTCAGGAAGTCGGGAGGAGCAATGGGATGGACGCAGTCGGCCGGGAATGCTCCAGAGCGGCTGAACACAGCTCCAAACTTCCAACCTGACACATACACACAGAGCAGAGGGATTACAACACACAGTCATACAAAAGCACACACACACACACCTGGGTGCTCTGTGCCCATAAATAGCCTCACCTCTGCAGTCCTGATCACTATCTGCCTGTCCTCTAACAGCGGGTCAGCTCCTTATCTGTATGCTTTTAACTCTCTCCTGTTACTACGCTGATAACCTGGCACATAATACAGCTTTTGGTCTATTTATAGTTCAGTCAGGCAGCTCACGTTTAAATGTTTAAAGTGTTTATTACAACAGCAGAACATATTTAGAGTTTGGCATCCACACTCCGATCTCATCACTCCCTGCAGCTATGTTTACATGAGATACTGAAGAGTGATGATTAAATATCTTCCCCCTAGTCAGAGCCTACGGGTGGATGCTCGTGTGGTGGTGGGTCTGAGAATAGGTGGCAAAACTGATGCAGGGCAGCAGCAATATTGACAAGGCAGAGGGAGAGATAGGAAATAGTTTAAACACAGGATGTGTTTGGTAGATGGAATAGAGAATGAGGCATATCACACATATAGCAGAGCGCCTCGAGGTCCAAATACTAAACGCAAAGGTACTTCTTTCACTTGTGAGGACATCATATTAATCTTATCTTTCATAACCCTAAAAGCAGAGTCTAATCCCTAAAATTCTTTTTAGCATTTTTCAGCTCATTGTTTTGGTTTTCCAGCCCACAACTTCACTGTTTTGGTTCCATTCACTGCTCTCATCGACATTAATTAGAAAAAAGTCCTGATAAACTTACTGGATACAACACTTAATGGCAGACAGATTAGTTAGCGACTAGCTGGTGAACATAGAGGAACATTTAGCTGGTATTTCCCTCAGGTGTAGGTGGCGACCAAAAACAGAGCTAAATACAGATAAATATTTGACTTCATCAAGAGGACGGAAACACAACTCAAAAATAAAGGCTAGCATTGCTTGTTATCTGCTGGATGTGGAAATATGCCACTATTTGCTAACGCGTTTGCCAGCTTTGCCCCCAGGTAGGTGGTGAGTCCCCACTAAGTCATATCTTTTTATCCAATAATGACCATAACAGATCTCAGACAAATTCAAATTCAGACAACCTGACCATGACGTGCAATGTGAGATTCATTTACGAACAGCTTTGAAGTCCAAATGCCAGAGTTCAAAGAAAAAATAAATACATCACAGTCAATTACAAAAATGTGTGTGGGCGCACAAATTGAGTTTGTCCTCTCCAGAATCTATTACGCAATGAAATGATGTGACTCATCCCATTTCATCTCTTGTGTCCTCAAGAAAAGACATGAATCAATATCTTTCGAACTGCATCGCCATCTTCCATCTCAAAAACAATTTTCTGATACAATACTGTATTTAAAAGAGCTAGGGGCACTGTCAACATCACTGCACCTATTTCTCCTCGGCTTAAGATACCATCACACAGGAGCACGGACACATACAGGCTAGTAAATCTCTCAAAGCTGTTTATTTTTGGACCTCAGCCATGGCGTGAACATCTGGTTACCACATGCAGAACGGTGACTTTTACAGATCTGATTTAGATTTAGATTAAAACAAAAGGACTTAATGAACACTCACCAAAGTCTGGAGTGTCTCTTTTCAGCTCCTCTAAAAACACCACCTTCTTCCTCACCACACAGCCATAGTTGTACCCTGGAGAAGACACACACACACACGCACACACACACACACACACACACACACACAGACGCTTGAATTATAGATCTACTCATAAGATGAGAGGATTTCTACTGCATGTACCACAGTGTCTCACCCTTCTCCAGCCCGTCCATAACCTGCAGCCTGATGATGTCACCTTTGTGAAAACTGAGCATCGAGCGGTTGTCTGTCACAAAGTTTCGCTCTGCGATCACATAGTCTGAATCCTTCAGGGGAAAACGAAAAAACCCACACAAAGGGACGTTTGGTACTGCACTTACACTTGACCATGGACACCATTACTATAGAGCTGTGTGTGTGTGTGTGTGTGTGTGTGTGTTGTACCTTTTTGATCTCATTGATAAAGGTGTCGATGAGATGTTTGACCTGCAGGGCCTTGGCTGAGAACAGGATCAGTTTCTCGTTGGTCAGATTGAACTCCAGCATGTTCTCAGAGGGGATGGTTACAAACAGGATGTCCGCATAGCTGAACAAATACAGTGCAAAAGTAATATTATTCAACAAAGAGACGCAGATACAGGATAAGCTCCAAACTTTAAGAATTCAAATACAATACTAACTACATGCTAAACGTACAAAAGTTGCGAGAAAAAATTAATTGTAATGAAAGAAAAGTCAGTGCTTATATAACTAATAACAGTCCATTGTTTTCATTTCATGATGATAATAGGCTTGTAAAGATGATATGAAATGACGGAGTGGCCTAAAAAACTGTTCCTTGACTGGTAAACTGGCTGATTTTATCTTCTCACAGATATAGCTGTAAAACTGTGTACATGTGTCAGCCGATAACTGACAAGATACAATAAAACAGAAATGCTCAACTCTCAAATATACCGTGGGTATTAGCCTCAAAAATCCATTATTGATCAGGCTAGACACACAAACCAACCTTCTCCTGAATAATCACAAAGCCAGGAGGGGAAAGTCAAGATAATAAGAAACTTTGGCGTATATGTGTGTGACTTACAACAAAAGCTAGTAAGAATTTAGAAACAAAGACAGAACAAACAGCACATACGTGTAGGGTCGAAGGACTCTGAAGTAGTCGGGAGCTGCAGCGCTGCTTTTTACGGTCTTCAACAGCTTAATGCCGCTGTGGGACACTGACAACACCTGCACACCTGTACCCACACTACCCTGTGTACACACACACAGAGAGGTTTAATAATAATGAAAATAACACACTGAGCAAATATTATCCTCTGAGGATTTACCACCCTCACCGATGCAGGGAACAGACGGGAGAAGTATATTTCCCAGGTTTCCCTGGCGGCTGTGACGATTATTTTCTTCACATGCTCGTCCACTGGATCCATATTCTGTTCAACCCTGTGTTTAGCTGTCATTTACACAAACAGACACATGAACTCATCAATGTCAAAGAGATGTGTGTGGATTAGAGCACACTGTCAAAAGAAGGTGTCTGCCGGAAGAACAGATAGACTACCGAATAGAGCTTTCATTTTCTGCCTTTCATCCCGGGTGATGCGAACACACGCCTCCGACAGAGTGTCGTTCACTATCTGCAAGAGAGAACGGAGGAGCCGAGGAAAGAGGAGAGGTAATGTTAGAAATAATTTAGTTTGGTCTGTCTATGACTTTTCTGTTGTCAGGTAGAAATATGGAGCACCACTGTGAGAGATAAAAAGGGCAAAAAAAGGTTTCAACTTCTCATAGAAAAATATGGTATAAAATATAATAATAGTACATGCTTCAATTTAAAAAATTAGTGCATGGACAAAATGAACAAAAATGCATTTATCTGTTGATATTACATCCATCCATATATCCATCCTGCATTAATTCAACCATCTCTTAAGTTACCTGTTTGAAAATGAGGTCCAGCACCAGAGGATTGTTGAAGCTGTCTTTGGGATAAAAAACCTGTAAAAGAAAGAAAATACTCACAGTAGAACAGAATACAAACCTTTTGACAGTGGATCATGGTGTGTTTCTGTGTTTGTGTATTTGTGCATGTACACACCTCCTTCCTGAGGTACAGTCTCCAGGGAACATTGGTGTAGGTGTAGTGCTCCTCATTAGTGCTCTGATGAAGTTGTGTCTGGATGGTCTCTGTTTCTACAGGAAGCTCTCGAGAAACTGCACAGAACAGGACACATTACATTTTAGTGTCACTTTTATCACGCATCCTAATTTTGGCATTATATTTTGGCTGCCTTTCACTGCTTTGCTCCACTGTTACTGAAGAGAATGGAGGAGAATGTTATTGTCCTGACATTGTTGTACTCTTAGTTATAGAAATCCAAACGTTCAGAGGTCACGTCCCCTGAGGATGACAGGACAGATATTCTATCAGTTGGGTCATGTTGGGTTGCCACCTGCTTGTTGTGAGAGTCAGAGTGTTGCTGTTTAACTTCCCTCTGGTTCTCCTGGCTTTGTCTGGAACATGCTAATTGTTAGCAAATAGCCTTGATATTTTTGCCACCTGAGATTTCATGTGAGTAAGAAATTGATGTCAGTATCAAGGCAGAATTTAAGCTGAATGATGTGAGATGTGAGCCAACCTATCAGAGCAATGAAGGTGATCAGTCTCTAGGGGTTTTGCTCTCATGTACATCTAGCGTGGGGGAGGCTAATTGTGTGGAAAGCTGACAGTCTGCAGATTTTCATTCCAATGAATGAAATAATATACTTTGAGCGAGTGTGAGTACCTGGAGGAGGTATGGGGAGAGGACGATCAGGTGCTCTTGTCTTCGTGGCCTTGGGTTTTAATCCTGCCTCTTTCAGTGCGGACGCAGATGGTGAAGAGGCAGCAGGACGTTTGGGCTGGACAGAAAAGAAAACTTTCACCTACATGACTGATTTCTGGTATTACGTAACATGCATGTCTATATTATTGTACACACTACTTGTGTTTTGACGTTGTATTCGAGCATTTTTCAGGCATATGTGTGTGTGTGTGTACCTGTGGAGCAGGAGGGTTGTCCATCTGGGGTTTGAGGATCTGTAAAGCTTCATCCCGAGGGGTTTGCTTCATCTTAAACTTCCCCTCTGGTCTCCTAAACACATCCACACAGTGTCAACATCACACATTACACTTTGCAGGATTTGCAGTGTACTGTATAATCTGTGTGTGTGCTTATTGTGTGTAAACACAGTCAGCCTGGTGCTGTGTGCTCACTGCGAGCAATAACATCTCTGTCAGTATCTGTTGGTGGTTTGTTGCAGCCGGGGCTTTACAGTATGCACAGTTAATTCTGTGACTGAAGATAGAATCAACTGCTGTGCTGTATTTACAAGTGAAAATGAGTTTAAAACTGGGATTTCTGTGCTTGTTCCTCAACCCTCATCAGTCAGTCTGTGTGTTTGTGTGTGTGTGTTTGCAAAACCTCACCTCTTGCCAGGTGGCAGCAGGTCTGGTGGCGGAGGTGGGGAGTTGTACCTTTTGATGATTTCTTTAAGAATAATATAGACCATGTAAGAATTATGTACAAATGATGTTTTCTTTCAATGTTTTAAATCCAAATACCAACCAATAAGTCTGTTACAAACCATGAAATAAATAATGACTTGATAAATAATAACATCGACTACACGATCATCATTCAGTCATATTGTCTGAACCAGTTTAATGAAACATGACAACATTTTCCAGCTTTTAAATTCAGGCACCTTGGATATCTTGGCTGGGGACGATGTGATCTGTAGACTGAGGTGAGTACTTCACCACCTCTCCAGCAGGGGGCGGAGGAGATGTCACCACTGGGGCTGGGAGACACAACAAACAAGAAAAATAAACACATCTAATAATGCATTTTGCTCTCTTGAGTAAAACTCTTGTAATAAGATTTTTAGTTAAAGGGACTGAAAGTTTTTTTTCTATCTCCCTTGCTTGCTCACACCCTCATGTTTTCTTTCTCTCTCTCTCTTACCAAACTTCCTGACTGGTTTGTCCTTGTTTATCGGGATGCCAGGAGCCTTCCTCCGAGGGACGCTGTCCTTATCTGACTGGACCTGAAAAAGGCACAGAGAGGACGGAGAGTTTGTGCTCAAGGCTTTGCAGACACTTTGTCTCTTGTGATTTTGTTGGAGTCAGGATAATGTCTGAGCAAAACAAGGGGAAGAAAAAGGACACTGTGCTGTACTGTATGAATTCAGCACATTTCTGTTATAATAAATAGCAGAAAAGGGGAAACAAAATCGGTGGAAGTAAATCTGAAAGTCAACACGAGACATGCAGGGATTGTTGTGGTGCTTTGAATGTTCAGGAAAGTTCAGTGGACAAATTAATTTCATGTTACACTGAATAGCTCATTTTTGTCAAAAGTGGAATCATTAAAATGGTTTAACTCAAATCCTTTCAGTAAACCTGTGTCACTGTCTTAAGAAATCTGTGCTGTGCATCGAAACATCACAATATCATGTGGTGATGAAGTATGAATTATTAGGATAAGATAAGACAGAACTTTTTGTCTCGAGGGAAATTATTGTGCAGCAGCTGAAGTAAGAAGTAGGAAAGAGTGCATAACTTACATAGATAAAGCAGAATAAAAGCAATAATATGACCAGACCTCTATCACTGTAGACACAAGATATTAGAACAAAATCAAAGACTCTGTAACAGCCTTAAGAACATCTACATCACTCCTTTTGTCTGGTTATGCATTTGTCATTTGGTTTTATTTGGCTGTTTGCTTTGTTTTTTTACTCAGGTCTTTCTAGCAAAGGAGATCTCAATGAGACTACCTGATCAAATAAAGATTATACATATTTCTATTTCACTTTCAAGCACACTTGGTTTCCCCTGAGTGATAGAAATGAGTGTGTTTCTTTTCTTATCTAGGATTTTCTTTGGATGCACTTCTGTGGGACTTTTTTGCTCGATCAGCCTTTGGTCGTCATTCTGTCTACACCGCTCTTATTTTCATTGCAAATAAACCACTCGCACTTCCCATAAAAGGACTCTGCATCTCATTTTTCTGCACATAATTTTTGCCTGCCAAAGCATTTGCTTGTTGTAACACCTTTCATGAATTAAAAAGTAGTGAATCATTATGCAAATGTCATTTTGGACTATTACCTCACATCTTAGAGTTACTGACCTGTGCGGCAGTGTTATCTTTAGACTGTGTTGGCTCAGTTTTGTTAGTTTTGGTGGAGCCCGGCTGAGGGTTGTGCTTGTTGGCCTTAGGCTGAGGGTGAGCTGCAGGCTGAGCAGTGGAAGGATAGGGGCTGGATGTGATGTTAGCTGCAGCGTAGGGACTGGGACTGAAGTTAGCGTAGGGGCTGGGTGGGATGTTAGCGTATGGACTTGGGGGTATGACAGCATAGGGGCTGGTGAGGGCGTACGGGCTGGGAGGGTGCTGGAGCAGAGGGCTCATGGGAGGGCTCGTGATCGGGGAGGTCGGGGGGCTTGTAACTGGGCTGCTGACTATGGCCATGGCCTGCATGGTCATCTGCTGGGCCTGAGACACAAAAAGATGGCACATTAATTCAAACAGAGGAGCACTGGAACAAATAACCAGACACAGATCCAGACGGAGGGTTTACCATGATGATGGCCTGCTGGTTCACGATCGCCTGCTGCTGCTGAGCCAAAACAGCCTGATGGGCATCTGGAGGAGAGAAGAGGAGGAACACAGTAAACAGGGTGGAGGGATGAAAATTATGTTGGATGAGCTGTTTTCCCTCATATTTCTCTTCACACTTGATACGAACCAGGTGTTACAGGTGCCACCGCAGCAACAGGAGGCGACATCACGCCTCCCACAGGAAGGACTCTCACAGCTGTGGACACACAAACACAAACACACATCAAATTTCTGTCAAATTTTAAGTGTGTTTGTTTATTACACTTGCTAATGATGTATGGAGATATTGAGGTTCTTCCAGTGTCTGAGTCTGTGTCTCTCGCTCTGTCCATTATTATATAGTGAACTATATCTACTGTCCACTATCTCATTGTGACACTACACCTGTCAGTGATGACAAGATGACATGGTTTACTGTACTCACTAAAGAGTAAACGATCAATTGCTTATCAGACAGAAAACAGTGAATGAATGAACAAGGGAGTGATTCCAGACAGAGGTATGTTTTGACTGACCCCCAGGTGGAGGCGGGGGGCCGGTTGACTGTTCTTGCTCTTGCCACCCCCCTCCAACACCTCCAGCCCCTTTCATCCTGCTGGACAGTCCCGCGGCCGATTCTACTTCCTGTGAGGACAGACAGACTTGCTGTAAACTGAACATCAGATTACAGTATCAATGCACGAGAAAATACAAAGGCAGCTAAAGAAATACACAACCAAGGATTGAGAGCTGGCAAATGCCATATTTCTAATCTTGTTTATTTCATCTTTGCTCGGACAGTTCCTGATTTAAGTCAAAATTCAGATAATTTTAGACTTTATTTTGTAATTGTTCTTTTTTTGTTAAATGACAAAGGGGATTTGTAGAAAACATATGTATCTGATTTAAATTAAGGTATCAAAATGTATTGTTTGGTATCAGTAATGACACTCAGGTATTATAGTTTAAAGAAGTTTCAATGGATGTTTTGTTACACTTCAGCATTTCTTTTGTAATGACTCCGGTTCACCATTGGGATTCGTTGTAACTGGTGGGGGTTCAAGCTGATGGTGACAGCTGTCCTCTGTTTCACCTTTTAAGGCAACAAGTGAAGCATTTGACACTAAAAGATAGATTTTCAGAGGAGTACTCCTTTAATTGCTGGTTTTGTGCATTTGTGAGTGTGTGTATCAACGACAGGGCCAGAGAGACACCCAGAAAGATAAATGAAAACTCTGTAATCAGAGCACATTTTGACTGTCACATTGGAGGACTCCCCCTCTTATGTGAGCAGTCGTTCCATCAGAAATCAGCCACTGACCCATAAATCCACAGGAGTGTGTGTGTGTGTTTGTAGGCCATGTCTCATTAAATAGTAAGCCCTTCATTTGCCAGAGTGTCAGTTCCTCGTAAGCAGATCCCTGCGTTGCCCGGGTGGGAAATCACCGTGGCGATCTGGTGGCTGTGACAGTTACAGTAACTGGGTAACGTAATAGGTTGCTGGGCGGGAGAGGTCTGTAGAACACATCTGATACATGCTAATTCCTGTCAGCCACATCCGATAGCACGGCTAACATTCACCACATCGCCGTCCCAGCTGGAGACTGATAGATCCAACATGGCCAGCGTTCAATGCACCATTGCCCTAACTAAATACAAACGGATTTAAGTAAATCAGCAATAATCAGATATCACTACAACTATTTTAATTTTCATGACATTGGTGAAGTGTAACATTTGTGGTGGAGGTGATGCCTCATAAATGAGCTGACACAGGTGTTCTGTTGCTGCCTGAACTGAGCAAAGAGCAGTGATCTAAGTATTAGCAAGTCAGACAGCGCTAACGTCAGACACTAGATCTCTGCCAGCTGGCACATATACAACAAGGAACCTACTGTATTAAAGAGAAACTGCCATATACTGTATACAGCTTGTGTCTATCTATGTAACAAACCAGGCTTGGTCCGAATCATTTAACAAAAAATATGTGATCAGACACTTTTACTGCATATTCTTGTGTACTGTGGCCTGAGATGAACACAGAGTCTCTGGATTAATTATGGGAAATAATGGCTGCAAACTATCCATGCATCCATGCATCCATGCATCCATCCATCCATGCATCCATCCATCCATCCATCCATCCATGCATCCATGCATCCATGCATCCATCCATCCACTCAGAAAGGCTCCAGGTTAAAACTGCAAACCAGCCGGCAGATTCCCACCACTATGTATTTGCAATCTATAACAAGTAATATTTCATTTGAGGCTACAGCTCTGAAGGACAAACATTTCTTATTTTAAGATCTGGGACCTGTACTTGGACTACGTGGACACTGTTCCAAAGAATTTTCTGGCAGAAGAATTAGCTTGAAAAAAGAAACAGATCTGTAGAAAGCACTGTACTGTTTCTAGGTTTAGAGACTGTTATTCAGTGTATTAATGACAAGAAGCTCCTTCCCTTCCTTAAATTTTTCTATTACTGTATTATTAGTATTTGTGCTTGTTTTGCTTGTGTGTTTTTTTCTTCTTCTTTTGAATTCATGTATCTACCTCCCTCCCACTGTTTTGTCAAAAAAGTTCAATAAAAATGTAAATTTAAATGAAAAGAAATGTAACCAGGCAGTGTGCTCATTAAAATGTAAGGCTTCCCGCATTTTAACAAGTACACTTATTAAGATGTAGGTTCCTCACAATGCAAATAAAAACAAAATAGAGCTTTACATGGCCTTCACAGTAACTGAAAGTAAATGGCTGACAGAGGAATACCCTCTCAGGTGGTCAAGTGTGTCTGTGTGAGTGAATTATGTAACTTACTCCAGTTCCGTCAGACAGTACAGGGTCAAACAGGCTGTCGAGATAACGATCCATCCCTCGCTGAGGCTCCAAGTCTGTGAGTAGAGACGAGAGGAGCGGAGAATGCTTCATGGCTGCTGCAGTCAAAATCAATGTGTGTGAGCTTTAACATGTTTGCTTAAATGTGTACCTTGTCCATCAGAGCCAGGTATGCCCGAAGATATGACATCAGTCATGTCAAACCCACCGCTTAACAGGCTTCTGTAAAACAATAAGAAAAACACAGTTCAGATACCTGCAGTGTCTCCATCAGTGTGTAAAGCTAGCAATGTTAGAAGAAAAACTCAAAACCTAAAAGTAAAAAAGTATAACCAGCAAAATGCTCTTAAAGTAACAAAAGTAAAGGTACTTGAGCCCTTGTGACTGATAAATGATCATAGCTTATATCATGAAGTTGATAATGTTAATGCATTAAGTATCATTTAACAGTTGTAGTTAGTTGACATGGAGCTGCTTTGAGCTACTACTTTATATAGTTGTATATAAAGTTTATATAGTTTCGTCCAGAGGTTCCAAATTTAGGGGCCAGGTCCCCTCTAAAGGGTCACAAGGTAAATCTGCTAGGTTGTGAGATGATTGGTGGGTTAGGAAGGAGGAAAATGAAAGTTCTGAACAAATTTGATTTAATTTTTTGGAATTTCACTTGATCATTGAATCATTTTTCCTTTTTGGGCATCAAACTGTTATTTCAGTGAAACAATCTATGAGGTTTACAGGTGGAAAGTCTCCTTAGAGGAACAACAACAACTCATAGACATCTGGCAAATGACAAGGGCCCCAAATAGATTGTCATATGTTTTTTTAATCTTAATCTGAAAAGTAACTACAGCTGTAGTGGAGTCAAAAATAGGATATTTCCCTCTGAAATGTAGTGCAGTAGAATATTTAAGAAGTACAAGTACCTCAAAATTGTGTATGTGTGTGTGTGTGTGACAGTGTGTGTCTCACATGCTGGCATTAGGCCGCACTCTGGCTGGTTCCTGTGCAGAAATGATGAAGTAGCTGGTGTGTTTGGGGAAGTCAGCAGGAAGCTCCAAGTCCGACATTAGATCCAGAACATAGTCTGAGCCCTCCAGCTCTACCCACTGAGCTGGCTCCTTCAGGAGCACAGACCAGCCTCGACGGCCCTCCACCACACCCCTACACACACACACACACACACACACACACACACACACACACACACACACACACACAAACAGAGACACAGACACAGACAGACAGACACACACACATATATATATAGTGATACTCAAAAACAGCACAAATAGCATGTTCATGTTCCACAGTTCCATTGAAATATTTCTGATACCTCTTGACTTCTTCTTTAGTCTCCTTTCTTGTAACTGAATCCATATACAATATTTAGTGCTTATGTTTTACGGTAAGATGATACCTGTGTTGTAAGATGTCTTTGGCCATTTCCTCTCCTGTCGTCCAGGAGTATAAAGGACACAGGAAGGACACACCTGAAGGAGAAAAAATATACTGTAGGTATGAAAATAGCTTCTGACATACAGTAATTACTGAACAAAAGCTACAATTTTGAAATGATGTCTGGTGTTTTTTTTCATTCTGTAATACACTAAGCGCCATTTCAATCAGGTTATGAAATAATTCCTCAGCGGCATTACTATAGCAAAGTTAGTAGTAAACTCCCTTGTCTGTCTATGAAGATTTACACAGACACCAGCATCAACAAACACACACAAACACAGCCAGTGAACCAGAGCGAGTATCAGGTGTTGTCTAATCCTCAGTAGACTTGCCAAAAGGCCAGAGGACAGATTAGCTGGATGAGAGGAGGAAATGAGAGAGAGACAGATAGCTCTTTCGTGCTGAATAGTGCACACATTGACTGGGCTCAGGTGAAAAAAACAGAGGGGTGAGGTTGGGTCAGTGAGATTCTTCTCAAAAGGGAAAAAAAGGAGTCAAAACAAATAGAATTACATAACATACGACTTTGGCGCTGACACATACACACATATATATATAGTTACACACAATTAAGTAAAGTTTTACAATGATCAGTACATTTACATCCTTGTTTTGTTTTATTTTATCCATTTATTTTTATTTTTCATTTTTATTTCTAAACTAGGAGAGTGATCTAGACTTGAGACGCTCAATAACCTATTCATCTGCCAGTGAAGTATTTTCTCTATGTGGTGTGTCTAACATCTTAGTTATTTATTTTCTATTAATCTGAATTCTCTTTGTGAGTCTTTTTGTGAGTGCTATTACTCAGTCTACTGCTCAGTCATATAATTGTGTAACTTTGTGTTTTATGTGTCCTGTTTCTCAGCTCTTACGCTGCTTTATGATGTATCTGATGTATTGTTTTATACTATTCCATAAGAAAAGTGATAAAAACAACCCTCTTTGGCCACTCAACTCCATGTTTTATGCGTGTGTCCGTGTGTTCTCACCATCAAAGCAGTGTATGTGCAAAACAGTGTGAGCTCGCTTGCGATTAGCGGTCCACTCCAGTAGACAGGGTGGGTACGTCCGGACATACTCTGGCCCGACATTCAGCCGATGCAGAGCTTGAAGCAGACGGTGCTGACACACACAGTCGTAGCCCTCCGGCCCATAGTCAGACACAAATCTACAACAACAAGCACAAAGGGGGATCAAGTTGTGCACAACGACAACTGAAATCATGTTCAAAGATCACAGGCATGAACAGAAAATCAGGTAATAAATATACTTTTATATTATTCAATTAAATACAGAGACTCTGTCATTGTTCTTTATTGCATAGCCATTTCCATCGTCACTCATATAAACATATTTCACTGTTTGACTGTGTTTCTTACTTCAGTAAGTACTTGGCCAGCCTTTGAGAGGGCAAGAAGGCAGACAGACATGACGAGAGCAGGAGCCAACCACGCTCTGAATTCAACATGTTAGGATTCCTCCACACCTGATGGACGAGAGGAGAAAATGAAAGAGATAATGTGCAAAAACAGTGAAAGATGCTGTCTTGTTTGGCCTTTCATTTCTAACCCCCTCTAAAAAATGAGCTGGGCCTTACCTGATTGGCTACCTGAGCCAGGATCTCATCTCGGAGGCTGGGATTGGCAAGTCCTCTCTGGATGATGTAGTTCCCAAACAGATTCTCCTGAGCCCCATTCAAGTTAGGATCACCCATAAATCGTAGTATCTATTAAAATCAATCAATTAAGATCAAATCACATATTGTCACTTCACGAGTCAAATTATACCTATATACCTATATCAGTTTCACATTTAGACTCAAGGCACATTTAGAGGTTTTAACCTATGCAACATGGGAATGGAAAGTTCAATAGGCAAAAAAAAGTTTACACACAGGTGGTTTTAGTAAATGTTTGTAGACAGACAAACTATTGTAAATAGCTAAAAAATGAAGTCTGTTAAATCAGTTTAAACTACAGGACATTTTTCTCTGTCTGAAACTGATTTCCTGATATTACGCTGTCCTGGATTAGGTCCTGGATGATATAGTTTACCAGCGACATAAAAGCAACATGTACCAGAATGAAAATGTTCAGAGCTCCTTGCTTTAGCTCCTCATCCATTCGAATCAGGGAACTCTCCAGCGGGGCCGTGAGCATCCCAAACAATGGCTCCTACAACACCACACACACACACACACACACACACGCACACATACACAGCCACTGTTTACGTAGTTATATGGATGCAGCACTGCAGCAACACAGTGCTGGGTCTATTAAGCTGACCAAGGTTAATAATGTTTTATTCATGTCACACAGATACAGTGTTTTCTTGTGTGTGCATGTGTGTGTTTACCCTAAATATGGCCCTGATGTAATGTGTCATGAGGTAGTTGTTGATATCCAGGGGCAGGGTTAGCTGGGGGTCAACCTGAACCTTTGGGGCCTGAACCACTGCGAGGCAGTCAGAATGCAGCTCTTCACCACCTGTACACACACACACACACACACACACACACACAAACACACATGCCATGTGTCACCACAGAAATATGACAGTAAATATTGCTGAGCCCACCTGCAAACATGGTGGAAAACATCGGTTGAGAGAAGTGCATTTATAACACTGAATGACTGCAGATCAGTGTGTTGGACATCTGTGAGTGTGTGTATGTGTGTGTGTGTGTGTGTGTGTGTGTGCGTGCGTGTGCGTGCGAGTGCATGTGCACACCTGAGGCTGCCTGTAGCAAGGCTGCCAGCTCAGCGGGGATAGGCAGTGTTGTCACATTCACCACTTCTCTATTGATGCGATCCTACAGACATTGCAAACACAGACATTCACATTTAAATTACACATTAGTGCCGCATCTTCATTTTTTTTCTCAAAATGTGCTTCCCTCTCAGACACTCTTACTTCATTTCATCCTTCACTCACCTCCTCTGCCTTCCTTGCAGGCTCCACCACTGTCTGACAGAAAGACAACAGTATCACACTTCACACATTTGTTTGTTTTTTTAATACATTTTTCAAACACAAATACTGCAGATGTCCCCACACAGAGACACAAACACGGCGTGCATACCCTCATGTAACGCTGGCGGTTGACGATGAGCAGCACGGCTGAGCGGAACCTAATGAGGTACTTCCTCCTTCGAGCAAACTTTTTTCTGTTTAGGAAAAGTGTTAACCATGGAAAATGGATTATTCACACTGATACAGGCAAAAGTAAGAAAAACAAGCTTAAGGAATGGGCTGCAAGTCTGTAACAATTTCCGCACATAAGCATTTGGTAATATAAAAACTGAACATTCCCCACAAACTGTAATAACTGTACCTGTTTGACCTAGTGTTTATTGCTGTTTTAGGGTCCTCATTAAGTTAGTAGGTGAATTTTTACCCATTCAAATACAACTAACAAACTAATTTTGCATCACGTCTAAGTGTTTTGTCAGACGTGAGAAATCTATCACCTTAGATGGATGCGCATGGCCTGAATCCTCTGGCCTCTTCTCCTCACATCAAGTGCAAAAGAAGGAGGTTGTCTGTGATAAGCTTTGACCCATTTGGCTCTGTGAAACTAAACACTATAGACTAAATTGCCAAGGACAGGAAACTCCAGACTAAAGCAGGACAGTGTGTGGCCCAATGAGTCAAAAAAGTAAAATCTACTTTTTCCATTTTTTTCTTTATTTCTTAAAATTAATCTGAAAAAAAATGTAATTTCCAGTTTGTAAGCATGTAAACATTGTCAAATAAAACAAACTGATAAGAAAAATCCTGTTTAAAACTCTGTGCATGGGTGGGTTAAATAAGGTTCTTTTGTTCTGTGTTGTGTTTTTACTCTCTCCCTACTGTGCATAGACAGGATTATCTTTCTTTCTTTGAGTTGACTATGTTTTTGACAAACTTCCTGTCATCACTTTATATCTGTACCATACATTTGTGGAAAAATTCAATAAAAATATCTTTGAGAAAAAAAAAAAAAACTCTGTGCAGTGTGTATGATGTAGAGGCACCCCTGTATTTAATTTGGCTTCATTTAAAGGGGTCATTAAACTTAAGTATCCAAGCTGGTCATCTCAGGTGAATGTTACCTGGCAAGGTAGCCTCTAGAGCGAGCTTCTAACAGGGTCACACGCCGCCGGAGCTTGACAAAGTTCCTTCTGATAAAACAGTTACGTGTGCATCTCTGCAGCGTACTGGCAGCGAGGTTCAGCACACGGTCTCGCTTTCCCTCCAACATCTGATACAGCTCCTCCTTCAGGAAAATCTAACGCACACAAACGTACATGTAAATGAAAGAGTATTTATTTCTTATGTGTGACCCAGTTGGCCTTATTTTGTACAAGTGAATGCCACTGAGAGGGCTCACCTTGCTGACTCCCAGCTGATACGAGTCTTTCTTGACTGGACCCAGTTGGTGGAGCATCATGATACAGTTTTCTCCGTCGGCAGGTGGAAGATCCCTCAGGCAGAGCAGGGCTTTGTACCTGTGTGGCCGTACAGTACATGCAAACACAAATTTAAAACGACAATCCAACATGAATTCTGAAGTCCATGTGAACAAGGATCTGAGTGAGAGTTAGAAAGCCTTGGGTTACTATTGGCTATAAAGCTGAGAGACCTTGTGTGATTTTAATTGGGGTTCTGGGTGTTTTGGAAGTTAAGTGTTTGTTTGTGTTTAGTAGCTCTAGTGTGAATATAATTGACTGGGAAAGACTCAGAGTACTTTGGCAGGCAACGGTCAGAGGTGCTGTGAGATCAATTGGTTTCAACTGCTTTCCTACTGCAGGAGCTGGCAAGTGCCAAATGGCTATTTGAGCTCACAGAAATTGGTGTGTGAATTGAACTCTCGCCAGAAAAATAAAACTCAAGCAGTTTTGACAAGCTAAAAGCAGTGAGTGGTGAGAGGAGCAGGAACAATTCTTTTTTGGACAGAAGCCTTAACAGGATACAGAGACAGTCTATACTATATTAATGTTTACATGGTTCAATTAGAGCTTACATTTCTGTTCAAATACGTGAATTGTTAAGTAACCAACCTGGATAGGAAGCTGTAAAAGTCCAATCTGAATGGATAGCCCTCCTTCCTGATGTGGATGGTCTCCATGATACCAGAGTAATGCAGCTGAATGTTGACCAACTCCATGTCAAACACTCCAGGCTCCTACACATAGAAGTACATCCACATAAACATGAGCTGTATATAATATGTCAATTCAAATGCAAAAAAACCCCACTGCAACCCTGCACACATTATCCAACTTGCAAATATACCTTATGATGGTTTGGCTTGATGCATCGCACAAAATAAGGATTACACCTGTCACAGATAGATGAGAACGAATGGATGATATGATAAAAGCTTAGTACATTAGTCGTGTGTAAGGAAGTCAACTTTACAACTGAGAAGAAACTAAGAAAAAACAATTATATTCTTTACTTTCCTGCCTCTTCTGTTTTTATCTAGAAGAGGCATTTATTATCTCAAGTTAAGCAGATAAAATTAATCTTCCAGAGATTAATGGCTCAAACAAACACTGACATTGAAGGTTTATAAGGTTGCCAGAACTGATCTAATGACTTTAGTCTAATGGTACACCAAGGCCCAACAAATGGTTCAGAACTCATTGTCTTTTTAGACTTGAGGACATAATGTGTCTCTCTTTCTTTCACTCATTCCTCAGTCCCCAAATCAGACACACACTCCGTGTCCTGCAGCATCTCACAGTAAATTTTGGACACTTACAGAGTGACTCATTATTTTGCATCACCACTGACAGGAGCAATGTCACGTAACTGTAGTTTAAATGTCTGCCTTCTCAGCACACAGTTAATGTGGGAATGTATGAGGGCACTACATAATGCGTACATTTAACACTTACAATTTGGACATTCAAATGAGATTCAGGAAGGCAAAATATTAATAGTATTAAGCAGCAAATTAATTTTGAAAACAACTTTTTAACTGATGCTATGAAGGTGTGCTAAAAAGTTACCAAATACTTCTAAAGGTCAAAGGAGAGTTGGTTAACTCAAACCTTTGCATCTTCTCCAGCAGCTCCTGCAGGCTGCTTTGGAACTTTGCGCTGACCGTGTTGGCCTGATGACGCCGAGCTGCGCTGCTGCGCCGCCCGTTAGACCGCTGCTGAGACACAGACTCAGAGTGCTTTAAGAAGAGGCTCGATACCATCTGCACACACACACAGACACACACACACACAAATACAACACAACACAGGGCACAAAGGACACAGGACAAAGATTTAAGTCAAAGCAATCAATCCTGCGTAATCTGCCATATAAGAGGTGGATAGTATTTGTAGTAGGAATGGGTACTGAATACATAATGATTTTAAAACAGCACAATGAACAATTTCTAAATAGGTACTTGTATATTTCTTAACAGAAAAGCTAAAATCACAAGTTAAAACACACAATTGTATTGTGCCACACAACCACAATACAAGCTCATGATATTTAAATGTGTTATTTGGTGAATAAAGAGTAGGGGATAATGCAAATGTACAAACAGTACAAGAGAGTAAGTCAAGAAAAAAATGTATTTGCACATCTCACTCTGTTCTTGCTCTGGATGAAGAGGTCTAAAACATCCTGGCGGACCATGTCGAAGTTCTTATCCAAGAATTTGTGCACCTGCACCACAACTTGTGTTATTGGATTCAACATTGGACAAACAAAATTATAACTGCACAGTATCAATGGAATTTAATCTTGAAAACAAATACTTATTTAAGGGAATGTCATGTAAAGAAAATAAGATGGGTCTGAGAATCAATCGGAACAAAAGATGGAAACATCAGAGGTGGATTGGCTCTGAGAAATTGGATTCTTTGTGTGCAACATAACGAATGTTTACAAATTCGAGGCAATGGAAACAATTTGGTTGGAGGATAAAAAACAATAAGCAATTTCTTACTTGACAGCAGGTCGAGACTGTGTGGGCACATGAATACTAATCATTCCCACTGAGTCTGTGTGAGAAGATTCACATATTTTGGGAGATATTGTGGGAGTTATAAGAACCAATCAGCACCTCTGGAAAATATAACTGACTGCAAAATGACAAACACTAGAAGTGACCTCCCAGACAGCAGATGAACATAGTAAGAGAAACATTTGTGACAGAAGAACCTAAGGTCATGGACATTAGGAGAGTAAGAAATGTATAACCAAAAATATTTTCGTTGTTGTTTCCAATAAAAAGTGACAAAAATATGTAGTTTATGAGAAAGAAAGAAAGAAAGAGGGGTACCTGGTATGTGACCTTCCCAGCGTAGTGTTTCAGGGTGAACTCTGGCAGTGGCATCTTTGGCCTGGCATACAGTGGGTCGTTTCCATGGTGATAGTGGCACTTCTGAAGGAAGGTGTGGTCTGTTGCCTAGCGATAATCAGAGACGGTTAATGGTTGGTGATCCATGGAAACTAAATCTCTACAGCACAAATACGTGTTGCCTCAGTCAGTTACTCCTGCGGCACCGTGTTCATATTTCACTCTGAGCATCAGAGACTCTTCATAACACGTTTACTTCAATATGAGCTCACTCAGCTTCTCGCATCAGGAGCCCCGGGACTAATGATAGCAGCATTGATCAGATCTGGCAACGACACGCCTCAGCCTTCTTTATGAGAAATCCAATGAGCAAGATCTTTTTTTAAATCAATTTCTTTTCAAAATTGAGGTATGAAATATTTGACTCGTGACTTATTGTCAGCTGTTGTCTTTTTCCCCACAAAACACCTAAATAATGTAAGATTTCAAAAGTTTCTTATAATCTAATGTAACTTCATTTCACAGCAACACGTCTCGATCCACTGGATCTTTCTGCATTTATAAAAAAATTAATAGTTTAGTTCAACAGGTGTGGGTGTACCTGAGGAAAACCGCACTGGTCATCCAGTATGCGCAGTATCCCATGAGGCTTAGCAGCGATGAGGTCAAGACAGGCCTGGTTGTGGCTGAAGGGCTGTTGCTGCCACACGATCTGTTCCCGCATGTACTCCTCCTACACACACAGCACAAGAGCTCACCAGACTGGTTTATATAAAACTTTTCTAACTCCACTGTTACCTGCTTTTACTTAAGGTGAAGTGTTGCCTTCTTCACCACAGTTTTTTTAATGAACTTGTTGGTTTACAAAAAAATGCAGTGAATTAGAGTCAGTAAAGTACAAAAAGGATTTTTCTAAGAATCTTTTTTACTCTACGTAACCACCATCTAAACTATTGTGTCTTTTCTTGGCTCTTACTTACAAACAAAAGTGATTTTGAATTTTAAAGCTCCAGACAAACAAGTGACACACTAAATAATATACAGTATTTCAATGTGCAGTTAGGACCTGTCTCATGATTATACCAAGTTATCTTATATGCTCTTTATTCATACTTTGACTTTCAAACTGAGAAAATCCAAATATGTGTATGAAAACATGAACTTGTATTTTCCCTGACCTGCTCCTCCTGGAAGATCACCCTGTTAAAGAAGAACTGCAAAGTTTCATTGGCGTAGTTGATGCACAGCTGTTCAAAACTGTTCACCTGTAGCTCCTGGAGGGTAGAGAGAGACAACAGGGAGTGGGGGAGTTATTACAGGTCAGCGCAGACCCATCAGCGCTGTACATTTCAGAACAAGATTAATTCTTTAGCTTCACCTCAAATCCATATATGTCCAATATGGAGATGGAGAGGGCTTCGTTGCGAGGGTAGACCCGTCCATTGATGCGCTCTGTCAGCCAACTAAACAGCAGCGAGTACAGGATCTTGGCAACGGCATCTCTATGAAAAACACACAATAAGGTTTCTATGGAAACAGAAAACCTGATTCCTATGGAAACAGAGGACATCTGAAAAATCTCTCCCCCATCCCTGTCATCCTTTGTCCTCACATGCCTCTACCAAAGATTGGAAGACAATATCAAAGACTTCACACACCCTCTCAGAAGTCTCCTGGTATGATTTTAGAGAGGGGGTAAAAAAAAAATGAGGACATTAAAAAGCCTCAAACTAGACTGTCAGACAGGCTTTTGTTTCAGGGTTTTCCAAGCAGAAGTAGATGTGTAGTATTTCATTTAACAAATACTATATTCTGACAATTCAGTCACTCACCTGGCATCCACAGCACTCTCCACTGTGAGAGGAGTGAAGATCTTCTCCCTGACTGTATCCTGGGGGTGTCAAACACATCTGTTATCTGACAACATCTCTTCAATTGTTATACTATCATTTCATCTATGGTATGTGTATGAAGGTGAGATTATTAATGCAAAGCATGTGCTGCTCACTGTCAGTTTGAAGGTGACAGATTTCTGCAGGCCTTCAGGTGAGACCTGCAGCAGCTCAGCTACCACCCTGATCTCCTGTGCGCTCACCACCGAAGCGACCTCCTGACCCTCAGCCTGCAGGGACACACACCAACACATAGGGAGGCAGACACATTCATTATTACCATCATCTATCAACATCATCATTATCACTCAGCCGTGAAACGTGAATGCATTTATGTGGCCTATTTGTGTGTGTGTGTGTGTGTGTGTGTGTGTGTGTGTGTGTGTGACAGGGAGACCTGGTGTGGCTGGAAATAAACGTTCCCCAGATGAAGGACAGAGGA
The DNA here is from genome assembly GCF_042242105.1 of Pempheris klunzingeri. Taxonomy (NCBI): domain Eukaryota; kingdom Metazoa; phylum Chordata; class Actinopteri; order Acropomatiformes; family Pempheridae; genus Pempheris; species Pempheris klunzingeri. The sequence continues at coordinate 6,484,812 of NC_092014.1, forward strand.
CAGCATTCTGTAGATGCTGTTTAGCTCCTCTGGAGTGAAACACAGGATGTCCATGGCACTCAGCAGGCGCTTGAAGTCCTCCCCATCGTCCTTCCCCTCTATGGTACAGTCCCCTCCCTGCACTCATATGCACACAAATCACACATACGTACACTGTTATCAACAACAACATACTTACCCTCAGCAGGTTTTAATCAGAACTAATTAAAAACCAACTTATTAGCAGCTGAAGGTCTTGTTTTTGCGAACCTCTAGGGGTTCAACTTCTCACCTTGACGCAGTGATATTCAAATATACAACAGGGTGTTTTCGGGACACTGTGGTTATTGCTGCAATAGAGCACACTTCTGACCACATGTTCAACCAGGGAAGGCAGTGAAACACTACTTTTCAGCCTGGTGTTACATTACTATACTAGAATCTGCAGAAAGACAGAAATCTTTGTGTTTCATCTCATGAAGTGGCACTAAGAAGTCTCTATATAAGAGAAACAGAGATGTTAATCACTTTGTCGAGCATCCAGAGGGCCCTGATGTGATCTAATGAAAATTTGTGGAATTCCTCTTCTGCTACATTAAAAAATTCATGGTAATCCGTTGAATGGTTGTTAGGACATTTCAGCCTGGGCCAACAAACCAGCCTGCAGACCAGCACACACTGCGGCCCCTAGTACAATGCTGAAAAACAAAACTAGGACTATTTTTTCTCTGACCATTCCCATCCTTTCCTTATTTGAGAAATGTTGGATAGTTTTAGCTCTTCGTGCTTTGGAAAATTACTCAAATGAAACATTCTGGTTTGCAAACCAGTGCTGGGAAGCAATACAAAAGCGAAATTACATTTATCACATTTATTACATTTATCACATCCATTTCAGGTTCAAAGAATCTAGTCTGTAAATGTCCCTAACTCTGTATTTGGGTACCACAATGAGTTTTATGGTGGAGCCATTAATCACTTTGTAGAATAAATGTCACATTTTCAAAAAATTGACATCTCATTTGTTAATGTGACTGTGAAATTGATTACAGCGACCACTCCCTATCTGTGCTCTGTGTTTGTGTGAGTGTGTGTGAGGAGGAGAGCGTATTTCATATTTCTCCGAGCACCTGATTCAGATAGTAGTAAGTCTCAGCCTCCTGCAGATAGAGTGAGCGCTTCTCGTTAGGAGGAAGACCCGCCAACATCTCATAGAAGATGTGGTAGTTCCTCTCCGATTTGGCCTGTGGATGAACACACATAGTCACATGACGTACATAAATCAACAGTCAACTATCATCAAGTGCATACATATACACATACACAATTACAGAAGGTAGATTGACTGTAATGGAATTAAATAATATAATACTGTAGAAAACACAGCGTAATAAATAAACAAACTGATAAATAGATGGATGCATGACTGGGTTGTGTAAGGAGAGTGCACCATGTTTGACACCTCTCATGCAGTCTACATCTACAATCTCCTCTTTCTCACCATGACTCAGTGGTAAGAGGACTCCACCTGACCCGCAGTGTGTGTGTTTGTTTGAGCCCGTGTGTGTGAGCTTGTGTTTTTCACCTGAAAGACAATGCGGGACTTCTCCAACAGGTACTGAGACGTTATGGCACCGCTGATTACACCCCTTGTAAATGACACACAGGCAGGTACACAGACACACATGCATGCACGGACAAACACACACACACATGCAAACACAGTAAGTCCGAGTTAAGTAACAGGTCATGCATGTGTAATGTGCTCCGATCTTCTCTGTCACAGCTCTAGCAGAAGATCAACTACTCATCTATCTGTGTTACTGGGACATGTTAGCATATACTTAACACACTGTGTGTGTGTGTGTGTGTGTGTGTGTGTGCATGTGCATGTCTCCAGACATACACAAGTGACCAAAAGCCTGTTCAGATTTAAGCTAACATACAGACTACTTATTAGCTATTTATCCCAGTTAATCTACAGGTAGTCTGCACTCTGCTAACACATTCCTATAGCAACAATCAATTGCAATCTGGTATAAAAAAACATGAAAATCCAATGACATTTAAACATTTCCTGTATAAAAATATATATATAAAAACATTTTCCAAGTTTGTGAGTTCTATGTTGAGTATGCTGGCTGCTGTATTGTATAATTCTTTTAATTATAACAATTGTGATATGTTCCAAAATGTCTTGTGTGCTGCTCATAGGAGTGAAATCCTCAGTTGTTCCAAGCTACATCATGCAAGGATGCAACATGTAAAATAGTTTCTATGGAAAATACCCTCCCATAACCTCCTTTAGGCAGCAAGATGAAGGTCAGTGGGATTTCTTCTGATTACCTTATGTGACCATGCTTGATTTTGTTTCGTTAAAAACACAACTATTAAAATATCAAAATATGTGATCTGATTCTGATGATCTAGAATTGAGGGAAATTCCTTGTTTCTGGATAATCTAGCTGCCTCTACTATTCTGGATTTAGAAGCCCTGAAATCTCCAAACTGTTGCTGAAATGAATACTTGACCACATTGGTGGAAGTTGGTACTACTCACCCCTCCATGTAGATCTGTGTGTATTTGCCAAAGCGTGAAGAGTTGTCGTTGCGCACTGTTTTGGCATTCCCAAACGACTCCAACAGGGGTGTGGCCTCTAGGATCTGAACAATTACCAGAGAAAGAAACGTTACAATGGCCACCTTCAACAAGTGGCTGTAATGAGAGCAAAAACAAGGGTAAGAATACTTTACCTCTATCTAGTAGGAGATGGCAGAGAAGAGAGGATGAGGGAGAAAGTTAGTTTAACTGACCACAGTATGGACTGTATTATTAGCATCTATGTACATAACATACTCTACTGTATCTCTACCTGCTGTGTGATGTTGCATTTGTGATGTATGGCTGTCAGGTAACGCAGGATCAGTTTTGTAGCTTCAGTCTTTCCTGACCCGCTTTCTCCGCTGTGACAACAAGAACAGTTAACCTGAGTCCTTACAGCACATTGTGTACAATAACATAAGTGGTCAGAAAATGGTGTTCAGCCTGAGCAAAAGCTAAAATGAGTTTAACCACTCAAATCACTCCTAAAAGACAGGTGTTACTCTAAAGTTTTAGAGTTTCATCCAAGTGCTGCTAGTTGAGATGAGCAGCGAATTCAAGGCCTTAAGGAAAGTGAAAAATGTCTGTAAGAGCAATTTCATACCTGATCACGATACACTGGTCCTTTTTGGCATCCATCATGGTGGTATATGAGAGATTAGCAATGGCAAAAAGATGACTGCAACACAACAAAACATTTGTTTAAACAACACAGTGAGGACATTTCTGGGAAATGAGGACATTTTGGCTAGTCTACACAATTTCAAAGGACTGTTTAAAGGTTAAGGTTAGAATAAGGTTTAGGTTAAGGTGAGGGTCAAGCATTTGTGAGAGTTCAGGTTTGGGTCAGGGGCTAGGTAATGAATTACATCATTACAGTCCGCACAAGTATAGAAGTACAAGGATGTGTGTGTGTGTTTGTGTGTGTAGATGTTAAGTGGTAGTGAAATCCATAACCAAACTCTCCCTTGGCAACCAACCAACAGCGGTGTAACAGGAGCCTCTTACTAACACCTGAGAGTGCTGGCATTTACACCTCTATTTACCACCATACTGTATCTCAGAGCAGAGCTCGCTACACATGTAGACAGATGTAGAACAACAGCACAAACAAACACAGAAACACAGACTCGAAGATTACAGATAAAGTTTAGAGAATTTTGTTTTGTTCAAATAATGAAAGCACTTAGAGAGCATGTCCCTCCATTCAGGGTGCACAAACATCTAAATATGTTATTTTGAGGAGACTCTCAGGGCCAAGATGAAAAGTTGAATGCACAAAAGTTTTAAATATTTGCTGTTCTGCATTTGAGCCTGAATGTGTTTTAAAATACACATAAACCCCTGTTACATGCTATTGCACCTTGCCATCAGTGAAAAACAAAACAGAACAGGGGAACAGTTTTGTGGAGGTAGTAACAGAGCCGCATCGCTGCTGATGTGTTACATGTCATGCCCATCACACCTCACACCTTTGCTTTCAGAAAATCAGCATGCTATCTAAAATCACATAGTGTGGCAGCAATTTGCCGTCATTTGGTTTAGCGCAAAAAGCAGAGCTGGCATAGTGTCGGTCTTCTTCGTGGCGATATTGTGCGATCTCAGTGTGAAAAAGGCTGTAGAATCATTAAATATATATGAAATATTCAGGTGAGCGCAGTAATTTAATATTAGACAATGGCTTGTATTGTGATGTTGAAATCTTCTAAAATGGACTTTCTCTGAATCAAAAAAATCAATCATTCATTGCCAATGCAGACACAGACAAACAAGCCGGGCTGAAAACAGAACCTCCTTGCTGGAGGTGAAAAGCTCAGAGGCAAATTGCCCAAGTCTGACACACACACAAGCACACACACACACACACACACACACACAGTCCCAGGTCTTACGGAGGGTTGTCACTCAGGCTGCGGCCCCCATACTGAAGCACCATGTCTGTGCCATAAATGTTCAGCAACTTGTAGGGATTCACAGACACGAGGATGCTGCCAATGTAGGTCTGTGAAAAAGACATAAAGGCAGGACGAGAAGGATGAGTGGATGTATCAGGTAGTGTCCATGACATTTGATTAAATTAGTTTTTTAATTTGCATGTTGGAAGTGAAGCATACATATGCAAGTTCTTGGTCAAAGCGCTTCTTCAGGTTCATCAGAACTGTGGTCTCATTCAGCTCACTGAAATTAAACACAGATGAAATTAAGTACACACACACAGGGTACACTGTAGCAGGGCTGCCACTCACACACTCTGACATCCAGAATTAATTACTTTTCAATGACATTCACGATTTTCTCTGTGAAAGCAGGTAAAATTATGTGATGTCAAAATCAGACATCACATAGCGCTTTTACTCTAGAGCATGTCAGGAAATGATTGTGGAAAGATGTATTTTAAACTGCTGAAATAACACACCTATCTAATGCAGGGGATTCCTCAGGATGTGACATGATAATCGTTCAGCAGAGCTCCACTTTGGTGTTGCATTTTAATAAAATACTTATATACATAACACACTTAATGCTAATTCTTTAACAAATTTTAAGGATTTTAAAAGCCTACAGGCACACTGGGACGCACGCACGCACACACACACACACACACACACACACACACACAGTGCATTGAAATGAGCAGTGCTGCTCTACAAGCAACAAAGTGCTTATAAGTGTGTGACATAAGTGAATGAGCTGTGGGGCTGTTTGATAATATAGGATTCTGCTTACGGCAGCTGTATCAAGTCCTCCATTCCCTCTGCCCAGCGTTTCACCCTGTGGCCTGTTGAGGGCATGGTCAGGATGGAGTAGATCTGGACACACACACATAATTAGTCCACCAACACTGTCATGCAACATTGTCAAAGCTCGAGGGATACTGTCATCACTTGATTCAGAGCTGATGTAAAATATGTAGAAATTCAATTATTCTTTTTTGTAAACTCACCAGGAAAATGTATTAGCAAGCCATTGGGTTTCTGGGTCGTACACTTCACAGTTACTGCTTGAATAACAGCTATATCTCATTCATTCTTATTCAAATCTATTGTCCATCACCTAAAATGCTTTAACTGCTGCTTTAACTTTAACAGACACAAAAGAATAAATTAGACACGTTAATTTGTAAATGTAACTACCTTGTCGTACCAGCTTTGACCAGGTACTCTTTCTCTGTCAGGAGTCCAGTCTGTGTCCTGAGGCTTTCCATCCACTAATCGAGGTGTGGGTGTGTATCCTTCTAACACCCCATCTTCTCTGTACATGGACCACTTTGACAGATTCTGGATTGTCCCATGTGGTAAAACCCTCTCAGCTGCCCAAACATCTTCCTCTCCTTCCCCTCCTCCTTGGACATTCCTGGCCCAGTGTCCTGAGCGAGGCCCATAGGGAGGAATCACAGCATAGCGATTATCCTCACCCTGCAGGCCTGTTGGCACCCTGTATGAGGCATAGCGAAGCTGCTGGTTCTGGACGGCATCAGACAGGCTTGGGTTGTGGAACCGACGTGTGAGAAGAGATTTATCTGGGAGCCTGTGGAAGAAGGAATCTTACTAATTCTCTTCCAGTAAGAACGTGTAACACAAGGTTTTACAACATTGGCAAAAATATTACATGGAAATTGTTTTTGTGGAATTTTTCTTTCATTGTGATATAAATGGCAATTCATGCTGCTTTTCTACATATACTGTGGTGTGTTTCCACCGCAGGAACTCTCCCAGGGGACCAAGAACCTTTTGAGGAAGTCAGGATCTAAACCTGCGTTCAACAGGAATAATCATAGACTGAATGCCAATGACTGGTTAAAGACAAACTCCTTTGCACCTTGTGTAAAGCTTTATTCATAAAATAAGGACTGTTAAAACTCTTATATCAATATTGATTTCTTGGTGTTTACTAATGTTAAAAACAACATTAAGTTTTGTTGTCATCTCCCCAACTAGTTTTAAAATGGAGCAAGATAAAGAAAGAAAGTAAGAACAGAAGCAGATAAGAGACAGAGGGAGCTGCTGTTGATAGGGGTCAGAGTTAGTGAGAGAGAGAGAGAGAGACAGAGCAGTGATGAGAGAACAAAGTGAGATTGCAAGAAAACTAAAAAAACTATTTACAGATAGTTTAATGTTGGTTAAAAAAGAAATAGATAATCCTAGAACACTCAGCAGATTTTCTACTTTGATGTTCTGGAGTCCTCAGTTTCTTTTCCTCCTCCACAAGTCTCCTTTTCATCCAAGTACATCTAACTTCAGCATACATTGAAGTGACAGTTAAAAAAAAAAGTCAGCAACACCACTCTGTTGTTTTTTAATCAATCATCATATTTTATATCTTATTTGCCCTAACCTTTACGTTTCTTCACAGACTTGAAGTTCCTATTGTAGTTTAGTTTCTGAGTTTAGCTCCTGGAGCTTTTTGTTTGAAAAAGCTGGCCACTGGTAAAATGTTAATGCCTAGTTTGCTGCTTGGTTTCACGATACATTATTCTGTGCAACACCTGGGCAAGTTCATTCTCTGTCCTAGTTTCCATTTATAGTGTAGTTCCCTACCTGAAACGGACACCAAGGAGCTCCTCATTCTGCAATGCAGAGGCGAGGTTGGGAGTGGCAGGTTTAGGTGCACCTGATAGTATAGAATTGTCTGACAGTTGAAAGAGACCTGCAGAACGCATTGCCTGGTTTTGCCTCAGAGCTGCTGCAAGGTTAGGAGTGGAGGGCTTCTGGCCAGGGATAACCAGGGACCCATCAGGGAGATGGTATGATGCATTACGAAGGTTCTGATTTGTAAGAGCCTTCAGAGCAAGACAAAAGGTAGTTAATCAAGACTGTAATCACAAATAAACACAACTTTACATGAAATTATATAATTCAAAAGTCTGTAATGGCTAAAATGCTTTGTTAGATTTTCAAAAATACACAGGGGCTGGGGTAGCGAAAAAGAGCCAATAAAACAAACTAAGTTAGCTAAGTTAGATTAAGGTACATTTAACAGGTACACACTTTGGACAGGTCAGGGGCAACTGGCTTCCGTGGGTCAATGATGATAGTTCCATCAGGCAGGGTGTAGGACACACCCTTTAGATAGGGATTCATCAGGGCAGCTGTCAGGTTGGGGCTCTTTGGTTTCCTTGGGTCCACTATAATAGTTCCATCTGGGAGGGTGTATGAAGCTCCTTTCAAGGCTGGGTTACTGAGGGCCTAAGTATTACAACAGTTGGTTTCAGTTAATGTAAGCCTGAGATGTTAAACAATTGCAACCCAATTAATCATCAGTAGAATTAAACCAGCAACTTAGTATATTTGATCAACCATTGATATTAGAAAAACAAGCACTACATAAATTTGTGGATTTCATAGCCTAATACCTGTACCTTTCTACTACTAGAAGAGATGGGAGGAAAGAGCAATACATCAATACAAACTCAAAATTGCAGGTGGTGTGGCAGTAAGGGGAAATATAAAAAAAAGTATTGATTGCTGACCTTTGCCAGGTTTGGTGAAATGGGTGTATTAGGGTCCTGAACCCCTTCTGGTAGGGTGAAGGAGGCATTCCGCAAAGCTGAGTTTTCAAGGGCAGCGGAAAGGTTTGGAGAGACAGGTTTCCTCGGATCAATGATGATAGTACCATCAGGCAGAGTGTATGATGCACCTTTCAGGTAAGGATTCTGAAGTGCTGCTTTAAGGTCTGGAGACTTCGGTTGTCTAGGGTCAATCACAATGGTACCATCGGGGAGAGAATAGGAGGCTTTACGCAGGGCTGGGTTGGTTAGGGCCTTAGCCAGGTTTGGGGACATTGGTTGCTGAATGAGCAGAGACAGCAGAGTGAAAAATTTCAGTGGGATAGAAACCAATGGAATACAACAATATGAGGTAAATTAAAGTGAAGGATCATGAATCATGGGTTACTTGTTGTCTAGGATCTACAACGGTGCCATCAGGGAGAGTATATGAAGCAGTCCTGACGTCCTTATTCTGAAGAGCGTTGGAAAGGTTTGGAGACATGGGTTTCTGGGGTATACGCGGGTCCTATGTGGTTAGGGGGTTTGAAGTGATATTGGAGAGTACAACTGTAATAAAACAGTGGTTCCATGTGTAGACAAACTTATATGTCATGTTATTTAGTTATTTCGACATGCTACCTTAATACATACCCTGATAACTGATCCATCAGGCAAGGTATACGAAGCTCCACGGACTTGTGGGTTTTGCAAGGCATGGCCAAGCAACGGGGATGAATGTAAATCTGCATATGGTGACACCAAGGTTCCATCTGGCAGCCGATAAGATGCCTGCATCAGCTGTGGGTTTTGTAGGGCACTTCCCAACATTGGTGAAGAGCGTGGTGAGGGTCCATATGGGGACCGTCTGAGTTGCATAGGTGTCTGATAAGATGCCTGACGGAGGTTTGGGTTCTGTTGAAGAGCATTGTGGAGCTGAGGCCCAGCTGGTGCATAAGGGTTGTGGCGTTGCATCATAGGGGATCTTAAAGATGAGACATTCTGCAAACCAGACCGGTTCTGTAGAGCATCATTAAGCAGTGGTGACGGGCCAGGTTCAGAGATATAATCATATGGAGTAACAACAGTTGGTCCATATGGTGAACGCATCTGTGGAGTTTGATAAGAAGCCACACCTCTTAATGCGTGACCGTGTCTCATGGCTCCGGAGAGCATTGGAGATGTAGGTACAGATGGGCCATGAGGAGAGTGAGGCCTTTGAAGAGGAGACATATAGGAAGCATTTCTCACTGCCTGGTTTTGCAAAGCTCCAGACAGCCTTGGAGAAGAAGGAGGCATAGGCTGTTCATAAGGGGACATTGGCCTCTGTATAGGAGAGGAATAAGATGCATCACGGATAGCTTGATTCTGCAGAGCCCCAGACAGCATAGGAGATGAAGGGACCATGGGCTGTTCATAAGGGGACATTGGCCTTCGTAAAGGAGAGGAATAAGATGCATCTCGTATAGCTTGATTCTGCAGAGCCCCAGACAGCATGGGAGATGAAGGGACCATGGGCTGTTCATAAGGGGACATTGGCCTTTGTAAAGGAGAAGAGTAAGATGCATCTAGGATAGCTTGATTCTGCAGAGCCCCAGACAGCATAGGAGATGAAGGGACCATGGGCTGTTCATACGGGGACATTGGCCTTCGTAAAGAAGAAGAATAAGATGCATCTCGTATAGCTTGATTCTGAAGAGCCCCAGATAGCATGGGAGAAGAGGGGGCAATAAACTGATGCGACTGCTCAGTATAAGGATCAGCATATGGTCCAGACACATATGTTTCTGGTGCATAAGTGGGTGGATGGGCAACTCGAGGGGGCAGGAGGGGGGAAGACTGATGGGAAAATCGAGGAGAGAGGCGTGGGGATGCAGGATGTGGCATTTGTTTCAGAGAGGGCTGTGGAGAGGCGGGAGGCATCCTTCGTATAGACTGCTGGGCCATTAGGGGACGTCCTCGAGCCACAGGGCGAGGAGGTAATCGTCCAGATTCTCTCCTCCGCAGGGGAGCACGGTGGACCATGTGAGGAGAGTGAAAAGGGGAGGAGAGGAGGGAGGAGTCCACTGTGAGAACAGAAGACCTATTGCTTCTAATCGATGAGGCACGAAATGGACGCACATTCTGGGTGGGTGGGGGAGCTCTGCGCCCTCTGAGACCCATAGGTGAGGGCCTGACAGCACCTAAGGGAACATTTCCCCCCATCCTAGGCTGGGCCAATGGTGTGGGGTCCCTGTGCAGCCGAGCAGAGCGACGAGAGAGGGTGGGAGATGGATGTGGCCCTGCAGGGGATACACTATGGCGAGATAGGGAGGGAGAGGGAGATGGTCTCCTACTGAGCTGTGGAGAGAGAGGAGGTGGTGCATGACCAGGGGAGAAGGAAGGGGAGGGTGGCCCACGCATCTTCCTCCCTCCAAATGGACTGCGGGCTGGAGTGGGAGAGGGTGGGGGACTACGCCTTCTCATGGAAGCACGGGGCGAAGCAGGTGGAGAACGCCGTCTCATTGACATCCTTGGTGAGGGTGGAGGACTTCGCCGGATCATGGAGGCACGGGGAGAATGGGGGGGTGAGGGTCTTCGAGCCAGGGGAGATGGTGATCTTTGAGGTTGCATTCTACGACGGGTGAGGGGAGAGGCCATGGGGGAGGAAGGAGGTGAGATTCGTCTTGACATAACAGAGGGGGGTCTTTGGGCATTAATATACCCACTCCTCATGGATGGTTGTGGAGAGGGGCTGCGTCTCTGTGGAAGCATAGGAGAAGGTACTGGGGAGGCCATGACAGCTGGATGGCCCTGCATCTGTGGGGAAGGCATGATGACAGAGCGGCGGGATGGAGTCGGAGAGGGTTGAATGCGCCGCCCAGGAAGTGGGGACATACTTGCTTGCTTAATAATCATGGCAGTTGGAGTAGGGATTGATCCTGGACCGTAACCCTGTTGCTGTGACATCATTATCGGGTCTGTCATCATCTGCTGCTGGAAAAACACAAGAAATAGATGTAGAATAAGAATATAGAATGAAAAAAGCTAAAAAAGCTAAACATTTGGAATGGATAGTAATGATGTATACTATGTATAGTATACTAATATAAATACCACTGATCTGCAAATTGGAACATCTGCTTTACAGTTAAATCAATTACTTCACTGCTGTTAGTGTGGAAGAACACATTTTTTCAAAATGCACCTATCATTGGCACAATCAGGTTCTGTTACTACATAAAATCAGTATTAATTTTGAAAACTGCAATAAGTAAAACTGCCAATTCCATTCCAACAAGGTCGCTTGAAGCTACAAAACCCCAACTAGTACAAAAAGCACAGGGTCTGTGTGGCAAGTATTTTACTATGCAAACAACTGTGTATGGGGGGTCTCTGAAAACTGGAGAAAGTGTTTATGCTTGCATAAAATGTGGATACTAGTAGAGAATGCAAAAACTGCAAAAAAAACTTGAACCTTTGACAAAGACGATTTGATACAATGTTGAGACTAATTACCTGCCATTATAGCTAATGTTACATTGATTATTTAATCAACCAACTATTTATTGCATTGCTGGTCTTAAACAAACAGCATTAAGTTAGAGAACACCTTGTCAAGCATTGTTGTTTCAAGCAACTGACTAGAAGTTTGAAGCTGTAAGACTGGGGGGCTAACAGCTGGTTGCTGCAGATAGATGTCAGTGGTGTTGTGTCAAGTATCCAGAGTCAACAGGAAGTAGACTACTACTGAGTTTCTCTGACCTTTTTTCTTTACAAGCAATCGAAAATATGTCACCTTTTAAAGATTAGGTGAGTGGGAAAAATGGCAAGTTTAACATTAGCTGCTGACGGCTAGACTTTAACCAAGCAAATATGCAGATGTTCATTGTTTCAACACTTCTAATTTGCAGGAGTAGCCACTGGTTGGCTACAGAGTATTTGCAAATATTCCTACTTCATTATATTATAGAAATGTATTTTTAGATTCACTGCAGTGCTACTATCAATCATTGTCTTGCTCTGTACTTATAGATTACATCACTGAAAGCTAACAATGTGGCAAAAGATTTCCTTAATTGTTAGATATGCTTTGGCCCTCCCTCTAGGGTGGGTTTACAGTAAGAAATTATAGACAGTGTAACCCAAACTGGCTTCTTGGAGGAGCAGTGAGGATGTGCTCTGTCAGGAACCACAATACAAAAGGAATCAGATTGAAAGTCAGCAAAGTTACCCCTCTGTGACCCTCTAGTACTAAAGAGTATGGTTACATAAAATCCATTACACGAGAGTTAGAATTACCTGTGGTGAAATCATTTGTGGAGACATCATCTGTTGCTGCGCCAACATCATCTGCTCTTGTGGTGACATCATTTGTTGCGGCATCATCTGCTCTTGTGGTGACATCATTTGTTGCGACATCATCTGCTCTTGTGGTGACATCATTTGTTGTGACATCAGCTGCTCTTGTGGTGACATCATTTGTTGTGACATCATCTGCTGCTGCGGCAACATCATTTGCTGGGGCATCATCTGCTGCTGCGGCAACATCATTTGTTGCTGTGGTGACAGAGGCTGTGACTGCATCATTTGGGCAGACATATTCTGTTCTTGTTGTAACATCATCTGCTCTTGTGGTGACATCATTTGTTGTGACATCATCTGCTGCTGTGGTAACATCATCTGCTGCTGTGGTGACATCATCTGCTGCTGTGGTGACATCATCTGCTGCTGTGGTGACATCATCTGCTGCTGTGGTAACATCATCTGTTGCTGTGGTGACATTATCTGTGGAGGCATCATCATTTGTTCTTGAGGGGCTAACATAGTTTGTTGTTGTGGAGACATCATCATTTGTTCTTGAGGAGACAACATTTGTTGTTGAGGAGACATCATCATTTGTTGTTGAGGAGACATCATCATTTGCTGTTGTGGAGACATCATCATTTGTTGTGGAGACATTCCCATTTGCTGCTGTGATGACATCATGTCACCAAATTGACCTTGAGCAAGAGGAAACTGGTCTTCATACTGGATCTCTGACATGTCTTCAAATTCTGGATCAGGCGGCAAAGTAGGTGGTGGGGGTAGGGGCACATCTAGACGCTCTTTCCCAAATAGGCGCACTTGAGGTCTAGGAACCCTAAATGTCATCTCCCCTCCCTGAGTTCCACTGGTATCAGTCCCAAATTGATCATACTGGTCTGCATACTGATCCCCATACAGACCCTGTACCTGCTCCATCCCTTGCCCTCCCAAGCCAAAGACCTGCTGGCCTCCTGGTGGGAATCCAATGGCCTGCTGGGAGCTGTAGTCCTGGTAAGGCATGCCAGCATCACTATAGCTAAGTTGATAGTCTTGTTGAAATCCCCCATGCATTCCCGCAGTTGCTGCATAAGGGTTCTCATAATAACCTGCCTGTCCACTGTCATAGAGACCCCCTTGTCCATCACCGTAGTAAACTCCTTGACCATTTTCATCATAATAACCCTGAGACTGAGGATCAAGGAATCCATCTACCTCTCCTCCATACACGTGGTCCTCACCCATCAGTGCATAATAGTCCAGACCCTCGTCACCATACATTGCCATTGGCTGCTGTTGCTGGTAACCATAGTAATCAGCTTCCTGGTTGTTAGAGTAGCCTTGGGCAGAGGAATAAGGGTTATAGTAGGCCCCCATGCCTTCATCATAAAGACCACCTTCATAGTATTCTGCATTTGGATCATAAACTCCTTCTCCCTCATAGTAACCCAGGTCTTGATAGTCTGCTCCCCCTGCTCCATTGTCATAGTAACCAAACTGACCCTGGCTTCCATATGCCAGAGTTGCATCATCTCCATAACCACCATAACCATCATCATAGCCCCCATATCCTTTCTGATGGGCTGAATGTTGTTGGTCATATCCATAGACATCCTCCCCATGCTCATATCCGTCATTATGGTAACCATGGAGATGACCTCTGGAACTGGCTTGTCGGCCATGTGCCTTATGTCCGCCCCAGCCATGGTTTCCTGCATTTCCTCGCATTTTTGTGGACAGGAAGCGTTTGGTCAGCCAGTTAGTCGCTGCTGCAACCTTACCCAGCAACATACTTCTGTTCTTGAAGTCATCAGGAGGCCCATCACCATCCTTTTTTCCAAATAAGCCTTTGAAGAAGCCCCCCTTCTTCTCATTTGAGTCGTTCCCCCCTAGACGAAGCAGCATATAGGTTGGCTTCTTCCCACCATTGGCTTCCTTCTTCTCTTTGGCCTCTTTCTCCTTTTTTCTCTTTTTGCTGGCCTTAAACCTCATCATGAATTTAGAAGTGTTCTTCAGCATGGACTTGCGGCGTTTCTTTTTAGCAAGACGGTTCTTTCTCTTTCCCAACCCCAGGAACAAACGTGATGTACTTTTCAGCTTCTTCCTGCTGTTCCTGCGCCTCTTGAAGCCAGAAAACTTCATGAACATCCGCGACATGTTCTTCAGACCTTTCTTTGGGATTTCCTTTATCGGAAGCTGCGGACCATCATCTTTCTTCTTGCCTTTCTTCTTCTTTGCATCAGCATCAGATTTCCCTCCTTTAGGGTCTTTAGATTTCTTTTTGGATTTGCTGTATTCCTCTTCGTCCTCATCTTCTTCGTCTTCATCCTCCTCGTCTTCCTCCTCTGAGTCGTACCCACGTCTAGATTTCCCCCCTTTCTTCCCCTTAGCCCCCTTTCCTCCTCGCCCCTTCCCTCTCCTGTCATCCTCCGAATCTTCCTCATCATCTTCTTCACTGAAGTCTTCATCATCTTCTTCATCACTCAGGAGCTCCTCTTCCTCCTCCTCCTCAGACTCCACTTTCTTACCTTTCCCTTTGTCTTTTCCTTTCTTTCCATCATCTTTCCCCTTGGGTGGCTCCTCCTTTCCCTTTTTCCCTCCTTTCTTATCATCTTTCCCTCCTTTCTTATCATCCTTGCTGGATTTCTTGTCATCTTTTCCTCCCTTTTTGTCATCTTTCCCTTTCTTTTCCTCCTCTTTCTTTTTCTCTGGTTCAGGTTTTCCACCTTTCTTTGCGTCCTTCTTGGGGTCTTTCTTGCCGGGCATTTTGACAAGTGGCTAGGAGCACACCATGCCCACCCTTCAGGATGCAATGCTGTAAACCTTCAAACACACAAATATGCAGATATTACATGCACACTGTATCGAAAGCAGTAGCATAAGAGCATTTTAAGTTTAACATGAAGAAAATATGATATGATATGATATGATATGAAAGCTGTATCAAGAGTCTGACCTTTAAAAGATTCCTTGGTTTAGATATGCCAAATTGTATTTGTGCTGGCACTATATGCAGGTTCAGTATCTGTGTGAGGACAGGTCCACCTGGCCAAAGCAGTTGTGCACTGCCCAAATCTGGTCCCCATGAAGGCTCCTGTTCAGACATGCATTGCTAAATGTCAGCAATCTTTCACCCCACAGATATACGGAGGTATATAAACACAAACAGTGGCGCACACGCAATGAAACAAAATAGTAATCTTTGTTCTTGATATCATTACCTAATTCAGGAAGTATGTTAAAATGCATAAGATGTATAAGCTAGTGCTCATGTCTTAGCACCAAAAACTGTTTTATAACCTCCCGTAATGTCTCAAACCCCTACCCATCTTGCTACCAAATGATCTCCAAGTCCTATCCAAGGATCTCAAACTACTTACTAAATCCTAAACTGGAAGTCCAACCCCTGCTCAAAGTTCAGAAAATGTAAATTCATAGAGCTCTATCTTGTTATTGTGCAAACTACCTAAAGATGCCTAGTTTCTATCCAGAGAACTCTGACCCCTCTATAGAGTTATACAACCATGATGAAGACAATGCCACACTCTACCCATCAATGTCCAGCTCTACTGTAGGCTTTAAGGTCAAAGGGTTCAATGAGTCAGAGCTCTAAACACCCTCTATAAATCTAATTCTGTTTATGTATGCATAGTATTGACTGTATTATCAAGCTTAACCTCCCTGTGAACTCCTACAAAGGAGATTTTACTGTGTGGGTTTTACTAATTTCCACACAGTATGATCCCTGCGGCATTTGCTTTCTGTAAAACTGCACACAAACAATAAAAACACACAAACAAAACATGCAGCTGTTACTCCAGCTTAAGCTCTACCCTCTCTACGGCCCAGCCTTTTTCTTGCAGAGTAAAAGAACAAACTCTTGCGGCAGTCTCACCACACTCATCAAGACAACTTTCCATCATAGTCACCTCCACATTCAATGACAAACAGGAGAGCAAGTGAGCTGGTCGCCAGAATCTCGGCCTCAGTCTTCGAATGTGTGGCGTCCTCGCAGGAGGTCTCTTCTTTAGCGGTTAAGAAAAGCGAACACAAAACACTCCAGGACAAAGTCTTTAGGTTACACTCAGCTTCTTCCTTTGACCTGCTCTGTCCTGTGTTGCTCACTACAACACATTCCCTCACTCAACACAGCACTCCGCTCACACTGCCCTCCTCAGAGTGTGTGACAGCTAGTGTACGTGTGTGAGTAAGTGTGTGTGTGTGAGGGAGAAAGAGAGAAGGGCAGATGGGTTGACTGTTTGTGTGTATGTGTGTGCGTTGCATGTGTGTATATATGCGTATGCGTTTGCGTGCATTTGAGGAGTTCCTTGTTGCGGGTCGTAGAAGGAGTCTTAATTTGTCATCTGGCTCTACAGGTGAAACTCGAGAGCGCTGGGTGGCTGAGGGGGCGGGGCATAAATAATACAAAAGGTAGAGGGAGAGAGAGTGTGTAAGAGAGAGAGAGAGAGACAGACATGGGATGCAGAAGATAAGCTTGACTGACAGTAAGATGTCATCAAATTCACAAATATACAATAATTAACAACCTCTACTTTATGTGTCATTAATGTGTTGCATGTACACCTATGCATGAGAAAAGTCCATAGACACAACTTTACACTATCTGACCTTAAATCTACTCCTCTTCTTTTTCCAGAGTGCCATATACTGTTAGACGTGTGTGTGAAAGTGTATGTGAGATACGTGATGCTCCATTCAAAGAAATATTATATTTACACAGCATCAGTACGAGCAATACAGGCAACCACCAACCTACTTCCACATACGTAAGAGCAGCAGGAGAAGGAACAGAGGCAGGAGAAACACCCACTTGTTAGATATGACGTCTTTGCTCTAGGTATCAATAACAAGGGAATGACTCTCAAACACACAGACACACACACACACATACACAGCCAGTGAAGGATCAGTAACAGGGCTGTGATTATTAGTGCCATCAACCAAATTATTCCTCTTCCAGAGGGAAGAGGTCGGGTTGCCAGATCTGTCCTGTTACAGAGTACAGGTGTTGGATTGCCAGATCCTGATCTTTTGGTCTTGGTGTGTAAGTCTATCTGATCATTACCAACCAGCAAGTAGCACATGTTGTGTATGTGTGTGCACCGTGTGTTTTTATGAGTTATATCTTTGAGTGGGTGCACATGTGCACATAAAAAGACGGAAAGCGTGATGAAAGATTTCCCACGGTTTGTCTCTAACCGTACATCTGCCTTTGAAGCAGAATGAAAAGCCCCTATCAAATGTGAAAAGCTCTGAGTTGCAGCCAGTCTCCCTCTTCCTAAAGCGATCGCTGCTGGCAGGTGGTCCTCCGTCTTTTGATAGAATTTGTAGAGAGGAGACAACACAGAGGAACTGGGATACATGCCCGCCAGAGAAAAGCAGACATCATCCTGACAGAGGTGGACTTGATGAGGCTCATCAAAAGCATTCAGGTCCTGAGGGGGAGCAGTAGACCGTCTTTGTCACTCAGAGACACACACACACACACACACACACACACACACACACACACACACAGTAATTTGCTGCTATCTAGTGGACCAGCATTACACCTGCAGCACTCCTAGTAGTTTGGTGTTAGTTGGATCAGGTACTTTTACAAGCCTGTAGCAAGTGTAAAGCTTGTAAAGCTTTCAGTAATTACTGAACCATTTTGTATTGTTTTTCATGATTTAGCATAGTTTTTATAACAAGAGGAAATTGGATACACCTGGTGGTCTAACTCCAGGAGAAACATTTATCTTGCAGGAGAGAAGTAGATTAACTAAAATGTGCAGGCAAACAAATAGACTGCACAGTTTAAGTATGGTGTAAGGGTGATGGAGGAGGTGTGGGTGCACCCAAAAACCTACCTTTCCTCCAGCACACCCAACATCTGAGTTGCTCACGTCACTGGAGCTCCGTAGTCACGTTTTTCCATCCTTTTATGGGTCAAAAAGGACACCAAAAATACGAGAAGAAACACACACAAAAACTAACACAAAACTCTTTTACATTTTCCTAATTTTAACTACAAGCACAGTTCCTCGCCTTTGACGCTCCTCTGGCGGGGCTCACAGCAGCAGGGGTGGGTCAGCAGAGAGGAAAAGTGTGCCACCGGGACCGGCGGATGAATATTTAACGACTGCTATTCTTCAGCGACCAGCCGGGGGCTTGAGTTCCACACACTCCGGTGAGAAGTGATGAGCACCGCGGGTGGGCAATGTCGGTCAAACACGGTGATACACACTCGTGTACATAGTGGTAAATAAACAAGGTGGGTACATTTAATGGATATTAGATCAAACATTATTTAAATGTAGATATTGGTTTGTTTTTAGCCTTACAAACTGGCAAACGGTTGACTGATATAGCCTAGCTTAATTCGGTAAGTTAGCTAACTTAAAGAACAGAGGTAAGCTAGCATAATTTACTGTTGCAAGTTAAGAGGGGGGGAAAAAAAGTTGTTTTTCCCTCCACTACCTGACTGTTATCCGCAGGTTTTTGTGTGTATCCAGGGCTTTGGATATTTAACATTCCCTCTCAGCGGACTGAACTCGGAGGGAAAGTGTGTCATGAGATGGCTCAGGGGCTAAATGGAGCATAACAGATGAAGGTGAGGGCTGCAACGAGAAAATGTACAGGCGACGTCTCCACATGAGCAGTCCTTGTGTTGCCCGCCAGATGGACCCGCCTGACAGCAAACTAGCAGCAGAGAAGCCACAAACTGCTGCATCTCCACTGGATCCCCTCCATAACCCAGACGACCTTGCCGTCTCCCCCACATGAGCGGCTGGCCGTCCGCATCAAAACAGGTTTTGGCTTTGATATTGAACCTACTGCGGAGAGCCGCGATGCAAGACCTCGCTGGTCTTTTAGGAAAATAAGCCTTTGGCTACGCTTGAGCTATTTTTAGCGCTGTACCTAAAACAGTGATTTACATAGACTTTAACCAATAGGCAAATTTGCAGTGTTTGGGGAGAACACACCACATGTAACGTTACTGTTGATATTCTGCAGCTTGGCAGCCAAAGTCTTGGTCAGTGCAGGCAGATGTCCAGCCTATTTTCTACCCTAAATCAGGGCACTGCTTTTCCTTTCCCCAATATCAGCAACAAAATCAATTATAATGCTGCTTAAACAGTTGCTTAAAAATACAGCCATTGATGTGCAATTAAATAAACCAAAACTGTATGCCATATCTCTCGTTTAGTCATACTTTAAATTAGAATACAATAGTGGTCTCCACTCAAGGCTTCAGGAAAGCTCTGACCTTCCTCAAATATCTATCTCATCTTGTAAATCATTTTACTCCACTCTAGAACAATATTTAAATGAAATAATGAAAAAAAGTCTCTCTGTAATAATGCTTGAACTGGTATCAACTGACAACAGGTAGCAAGGCATTGCCTTATTTTAAGTGGTGACCAGCCAAAAAGATTGAGGAACACTGGATTAGATGAATGATAGCAGAGAGTATCAGCCGTTTTTCTCTCTCTCTGGTTCTGTTGTGATTTTACGGAGCTACAGGGTAGTAGCTATTTTGTCCTTCCTGGAAGCAAGCCTGCCCTGAATTATTTGGATTTTTTTTTGAAGGAGTTGGAGTAGCTGCTAGAAATTGTTGTCCCTTGACAACAGCTCGCTTAGGGCCCTGAAACAGTAAATATCTATAATGCTTGACATGTTTCAGGGACCCTGTCCAGCTCTGGGCCCTGTGAATCATTCAAGGAAAATAATGGCTTCATCCTGCGGGCACAAGAACTTTTTTTTTTTTTGGATTATATATACTACAAAGCCTTGTTTCATGAAGGTGGCATTGTTTCTCAGGGGAAAATGTTGCAAAAATATGTCAAACAAGACTTTATTTGAGTAAAGACATTTCCATAGCAGAGATGATTAATATGTAAATTGCCTAAATGCTAAAATTAATCAATGAAAGTCCAACCATGCACATACTGGTTAGATGAAAATAAAAAAAGTAGTCTTACTGCTTCTGACTTTGAAATATATGCAGTCGTGAGCTTTCCCACTATCAGTCTCTGCTGGTCGGACAGCAGGCAACAGATCGGTGAGCGGATCGCCAACGTTTTTCTCCTGAAGGAGGCAGTCGAGTCTGGAGCTGGACCAGCTGTTCTGAGAGACACGGTCTCTGCAGCGGGTCAGAGGGTGACTGTAGAAAACTCCCAATGGGACACGGAGACCTGTGCATGTTGATCTTTGTCCGTGTGTTTAGGGGAATGAGAGAAAGAAAACATAGATAGATAGATAGAGAGTGTTGTAAAGATAATAAAGCAGCAGGGCACATCCATCCAAATCCACTTAATGGAGGCTCCACCTGGATAGGCCGGATAGTGAGGCTGCTGGAGTAGCGAGGACCCTGCTGCGTGTCCATCAGTTTCAAATAATCCCTGCTGCTGCTGAAGTGTCCTTGAGTCACATGTCAAACCCCTGCCTGTTCAGGGACGCACCTGACTGCTGTTGCGCTACGAACTACAGAGCATTTTTTCCTGTCACTCACAAAAATGCTACTTTTGTGCGTCTCTCTTTAATCCACAGTCCAGATTATGCCAACCAAACAGCTCTGCAGTGGTACAAGCATGGATCCAACCTGCAGACTCCACAGTCACCTCACCCACTCCAAAATGGATATAGAGAAGGTGTGTGATCCTATGTTTGTGTATGTGTGTGTGTGAGAGGGTAAGGGTTAGTTGACAATGACGAATAGTCTTAATGCGGATAAGAACCTGCATCTGTGAAATTTATTAGATAGAATCTCACAGGAATATATAGCAGCAGATTGTATAGGAGCTTTACAGGACAGAAATATGAAATATCTGTATCTGGAAAAGTTGCACAAAGCCTCAAAGTGCTGCAAAGAGCAACGCAGGACATTAATCCAAATATGAACAAGAGACAGCAAAACAACTTTTATTGGATACATGACTAAATGAAAAAAAAAAAAGATATATTACCACCACATGTGGACCCTTGGAAAATACCCCTCTATGGTAGTCTGGTACCATATACCTGCACTATAAATGTCATAAATAATATACAGGTCTTCCACTGCAATACACATGGAGTACTACACTACCATATATAGAAACAGACAGCATGTAGTAGTCACCTTGCGTATACAAAAAATAAAATGTTGTATGAAGTGTGGTTTAGAGTTTTAGGGGATAGGTTCAGAGATCTGTCTGGCTCTCGTATGGGCATTTATTGAAGTACCACCACTGTCTTCTCCTTATTGTTTTACAGTTGTCATTCAGGTTATTGGTGCATCACCGCTACCTTCTGCTTCAAAGTGTGGATCAGACAATAGACTTACAGTCCAAGTCCCTTTGCCAATCAACACCAAGGGTTCATTATGCTGACGTTTCTCCTCACTTCCTTCCTTTCTTAGCTTCTGTCTTTAAGGATGTCAGAGAGACACAAGGACGGAGGAGCCGAGGGACACACCTGTGTTTCTTCACTCCACCAGAAGCCTCCTCTCTCCTTGAGGTGCATTTAAGGGATTGGAAGATCCTCCATGAGGACAAAGGAGTACCAATTTGCAGGTCACAGGAGGGGAGGATGTGAGGAGGCATAATTTAGCATAATGAGAAACACCCCTACCACCAACCACCCCTTTAATACACTTCCACTAACTAATTAGGGTGGACTACACCATCAGTGGGGGAGGTCACTACTCGCATATCCATATAAACACTACTTGGCCAACAAATATCTACACATTGCACAACTTGTTTCAGAAATGTATGAGTAATAGCAATGTTTGTTAGTTAACATTTGTACAACATGTTGTTCCTAGCAAACACATATTACAGAAAAGACACATAATCCCCCCCTCTGATTCTCAAACTTTGAACAGTCAGGAAGTATAAATAGCTTTGGGTTCCACAGCAGACTCTTTTGCAACTTTAAGTTGGTTTGCCAACTGACAATAAACTCTAAAGTAGAAGAAGAAGAAGAAGAAGAAGAAGAAGAAGGAGCAGCAGCAGATGGCGACGACGACACGCTTGAGTAAAAGGCCACAGGTGAATATCCCAGGTAAGACAACCATACATTGCGAATGTGTTAGCTGTGTTCAGCAGTACCATTAAAAAGTAGAGAGCCGCCATGCTGGGCTGACTGCTGGCGTAACTGCTAACTTATGTTTCATACTTTGAGCTTAGCACTTTGATGAGAATGGTTTCACGGTTTCACTGTCTTCAAACATTTAATTTAAACATTACGATTTATATAACTATATATAAATATAACTGATATTGTATAAAGACACAATACCACATAACCACATTGTCTCACGTGTGCTTCCAATTGTGGAGTCATACAGATGACAGATAATGCATAAAAATATGAGCAGTAACAGCTTTAACAGGGCAACCATCAGCTAATCTCTCTCTCTCTCTCTCTCTCTCTCTCTCTATCTCTATAGAGAGAGAGAGAGATATATTTAAATTTATGCAAACTTCATAGGGCTATAAGGTGACATCGGTGTCTTACTAAAGTGCTATAGGCTCTGGTGAATAAATTAAATTGAGTCATTTTGTCATTGAACATCAGGAACCTTCAGAAAGGGAAGAAATTACACTGAAAGTACAGTAGCTGAGGGAGATGTCCAGCAACATTGATGTTATATTTCTGGCAATTTGGCTTTGTTTTTTACTGAATGGCAGCCTCCAATCACTGGGTGATATTTCATTGATTAGTGTATGGGTAAAAAGGCAAGTGATGTAAATTGGCAATTGTCTTTCCTCCAGGTTTCGGAAATGGGCTTTCATTTCTATTCTTTATCCACATTCAAAGCATTCAGACCAAACCTGCCAGGATATGAGAGTATGTCGTTAGATGGCTGTTAAACGCAATGATGCAGCTTAAAGAATTCAACATCTCTTCCACCTGGGTGTTTTGAAAACACAACAGATCGAGGATTTCACTTAGTGCTGCTTTAGATCTACTCCACTCTCGAGTATATGAGTGATGAATTATCATGTTGTTTTCTACACAGTAGGTGATTATTTGATCATCAGGAACCACTTGGGTCTGAGATCGTGCTTTCATGTTGGGATGGTGCTGTGGAGCGGAGATAACACCTGTCTTGGCACTCAAAAACACAAATGGTGTTCATATGAAAAGGGGGATGCATCTCATAAGCCTATTAGATTAAGCCAAATTACATTTTAAGATCTTTTTAAATAGAGCAAAGTGGGCAGTCCACCCATCGTTCTGTATTCTCCTTTTTGGGCACAAAGCAGAGACACATGGCAGAGGGAGCACCTGTGGCTGCAGACTTGGCAGACTTGGTTGTTTTACGAATTGTGCCGCAATTTGAGATATTCATTCATGTTATATATGATATGTGGAAGATGTACAGGTGTAATTTATGAAATAGCTTTCTCTCGCTTTCTGCATGCTGATGCTTTGTGAGCATAAATTTATATTCATAAGGGCTGACTTCAACAGGCAGAGTTACAAACTTCACACCCTGCCCTTTGCACTGAGGAAACATTGAACCAGTATTCCCCTAATGGGCTACAAAGACATAGTGTAATATATTTTTAAATAGAATGTTTGAAATAAACTTGGCATTTTAGATGGGGGGATGAATTTTAATGTGAAACCTAACATTTGGATGAGTTTGGATTATTTTGTATTTAACCTTAAGAGCCTACAGGAAAACAGGAAACCTGTAATGCTATCCTCCAGTGCTCTTTATAAGCTCATACCTCTGTAAACTCTGTAGGCTCATACTGTGTAGAAGCTGCAAATACCACATGTAGCTGAACAACTTTGGTTGGAAAAACAAAACCTTAAACAAACATGAACCCTTCCCCAGAATTTGTTTTATGGTGTCATGGATATTAACTTGAATAATTTATTAACCATTGTAGTCCATAGGCAGGCTAAGATAACTAAAGGTTAAATAAAAATTGAAAATCAATCCCCAGGAGGAACTGGAGGACATGGCTGGGGAGGACGATAACTCTCCTGTCACCATGACCTGGTCCCAGATAAGCGGTGAGTGGATAGATGGATGTGCAGTTATTTGTGCAATATCACACTATTGATTGTATAGGCACCTCTTCTTTCGTATTGCTTTTTCATTGTTAAACCGATGGCCTACATTTTTACTTATATTTTTATCATATTTTATCATTTCTTATTTTATATTAATGTTTCTTGATAGTGCATGAATATGTCAAGGTAAATTCCTTCTAATGTGAAAACGTACTTGGCCATAAAATCAGTATAGCAACGTATTCTTAGACTATACTGTACTACATTACTCTTTCCATTGTTTGTATGGATTCCATGCTCTGCCCTGATGTTTTGTAATTTCAGAGCCTCAAAATTTTAGGTTATGACTAACAATTCTGGAGTGAGACCCAGGAGCAATATCAGCAGGTAGGAGTAGTGGTACAAAAGCAGCCTTTACTAGTCAAAAGGCAGAATATAGGTCAGCAACAGGTAGGCAGTCAGCGGAGGCAAACGACCAGAAGGGATCAGGCACGCAGCCAAAAGTCCAAAAACTAGCTGGGTTCAAAGACACTAATACAGGCAGGATGGCACAGAAAACAAGACTGCAATAGAAAATCCTGAAAATGACTAGAATTAGTGGTTAGGTAAAATACATACAGTGTGGGGCTGATGAGCTAGTGAGGTATGGGTTTAGTACTTTATTTGTATAGCACTTTTTAAAACAGTTACAAAGTGCTTCACATATAGGATAAAATACAACTAAGTATACAAACGTTTGTACATACACACAAGCGAAAGTATAAGCCACAGAAAAAAAGTTGAAACGTGACACAAAAAAGAAAGGGGTTATGAAAAGGCTAGCCTATAGAAATGGGTTTTCTGCAGCTGCTTACAACAAACTACAGATTTAGCAGATCTGATGTAAAGGGAAACAATGTCCTAAAGTGGAGGAGCTGCAACCGCAAATGTGCAATCACCCCTGGTTTTTAAAATGGGAATGCAGAACAGAAACTGATTGGAGTGGCTTACAGCCACAATACGAGCTCAACAGCCCTGCTGTATATGCAGGTGCCAGGCCATGCAAGGCCTCGCATGTGATTAGTACAATATTGTTGTCAATTCTGTCTGTTCAGTGGAAGCCAATAAAGGGAGACAAGAATTATAGTGATGCATGCTGCCAGGTGGAGGATCTGGGCTATCATTGAGGAAACTTCCTGATTATGAAATGCTGTCTAACTTTAGTTTAAGAGGACTTTTAGGACTTTCGCTATTACAGAAACACATTTCTTAACTGCACTGAGGGGAAAAAAAACCCTATGTTAGGTCAGCAATTTAACTATTACAGAACTGTCCTAACTGGGAACAACATGAACAAAATATTATGATTGAAAGGCTACTCACACCACATGACAATTTATATTTCCCGGACTTTGCAGCAATTGGTATGTATGGACTGCCAAACCAATTTAATTATGAATATGAATGATGTGCCATGTCCAGCTCTGGAGACACTTGTAAGGAAGCATGTAGCTCTGCCAGTGGTTGGACGGATCACAAATGTTTCAGCTGCTCGTATATCTTAACACAGATACAGACATGACAGGATGAGTGCCGACTGGAGAATCAAGTTCTCAGTTTTAGTTAGGATTTCTTAAGTTAAGATGCGAGTCTGAGATGGGATAGGAAGCAAGATAGGATTTTTCTTATCTTTGAAGATGGGAGAAGCAGTTAGGATATTTCTCTGTAATGAGGCCCCTGGTGACTGGAAAAGGCTAGAACACACTGAGGCCAACTGGTGGGAGAGGAATGGCAATGTCTAAAATCACAGCAGAGGATGGATGAAAATCAATATACAGTACATTCTTAGACTAAACTACATTACTCTATTAGGCTATTTTTGGCAGATTTTGCTGCCTTAAAATTGGACGTATCATTGCAACAATTCTGTGTGAGATTGAGAAGCAGAATTGGTAGGTAGGAGTAGTAACAGAAAAGAAGATTTTACCTGTCAAAAGGCAAAAGAAAAGTCGGAAACAGGTAGGCAGTCAGCTGAGGCAAGACGGAGGGACCAGGCAGGCAGCCAAAAGTACAAAACCTAGCTGTGGTCTAAGTCTCTAAAGCCTGATCTATCACACAAAATTAATCAGATGGTTGTGAAGATGAAGTCGCTGTTCTGACAGTCGCAGATTATTAATAGAAGGCTGTTTGGCACAACTCACTCCTGTTGAACCTCTATTTAAGTGGCAGTTGTTCTTATGTCTCTTCCAAATGACCTTTTCCCTCTGATTTTTACAGTTTGCCTTTGAATTTCATAACTGTTTCATATTCATCAGTCATGTATTGTTTTCTATCTACAGCAACTAAACACTAGTCAGAGGGGGAGAACCACGGACCAGTGATGCACTCAATAACCCCCCCACATCCCACGCTCTCTCTCTGTGGGGAAGGCATGGGTCTCATCGGCTCACTGCTGGCCTTCAGGTCCCAGTTGGCCACTCATGATGGTCAGTCCACCTACGCCTCTGAGTATTGTTGCCAGTGGCAGAAAAATACCAGCAAGAACAATCACAATCAGGATACAGCAGAGAGGGAGGACATATTACACACTCCACATACACACACTGAATTTTGCACATGATTAACATCAACATTTTGCAAAAGCTGTTTACACTTAACTACTTTCTCGCAGCCCCTCCTCTCTCCTGCGGGAAGAGTAAATGATTAGGTGTTGCCGGGAGCAGCTGGAGAAAGTCAGCGATAAAGTCAAGACGCAGCTGGAGTGAGTTCACCTCATTTAGGCATGACATTCACTTGTTCACTCACTCACTCACAAACACACATTTCTGCATATGTTGCTGTTTCACATTTGAGTTCAGCCTAGCTAATTACTTAATTGCTGTGTATATTCTGTGTGTATATCAGCATGTTTTCGAGTTTACCAGCTGTGAGAGAAGGACTTTAGTAACGGGATTTGGCATTTTCACACTATTAGAGTTTTAACGTCCTCTCTGCCTTTATCTATATATAATATATACTTACAACACAAACAACTTTTTATTTAGATTTAGAAACAAGGTACTCTAAATACTTTGTGTAATGAATATTGGGGTTGGGTTTCAAGTGAAAAGGCTTTTTAGGAATAATCTTACAACTGTCCCAGGCCAATTCTCTCCAATTTGGGGGAATGGCCAATTTAAACCTGGCACTTTCTAGCCTGGATTTAAAAGATGTGCTGAAAGGGCACTTACTAAGATTATTGATCTATTCAGCAGTGGCAGGATGTGCTCATTTGAGGAATTGAAACAAAATTCCCAAACCCACTTTTAAATATCTTCAAATATAGCAGTGGCAGAGACTTAACAAGGAAGACTGCTCCATCAACTGCTGCCCTCATCAACAACAAACAACAAAGCTGTGTCAGATATCACTTCCTATTTACCACAAAGTGTACTACATTTACTGCTCCCCATTCTGTTTCACCATGAAATGAAAAAAGTAGCATACATGGCATGTGGTACTAGTTTCTGCTCCCAATCCCACTATGCAGTTTGCTGTATTTCAGTTTACATTTGTGCAAGTTAACAATGCTAAGTGATGAGACAAAATGCTAATGGGAGTGGTCATTGAGTGAACAAAGAGGTCACACAGCCCCAGTTTACTAATCAAAACATTGTTTGTACTGCATGTACAAACACAACACAAACAATTGCACACACTTTTTTTTTCATATGAATAGCATTTTTAGTTGTCATTTCCACTGTTATTAATCATAACCAGCGATACTCCCACACTGACATTATTGCCTAAGATATTGGAGCCATAATGACGCTAACAGTCTATAACAGCCTGTTTGTGCCATTCTCATGGGTGTGGTGTAACGAGGATAATATTCGCTAGTGGGCATCGGAGTACAAAGTGTCACAGAAGATTACACAGCAGGTGAAAATGCGCTGCTTTCCATGAGAGACAAATAGTCCCACTGCAACCATGTTAATGTGGCCTTCACTGATCACAGTGACCAGACCATAAGTGCCAAGAAAATGCCACAGTGACACCTCATAAAAGTGTGTGTGTGCTTTTCTATCTGTGTAAGACTGCATAATGTAGCCACCCAACTCTCTCCCTCGGTGGTCCTTCAGGAGATGCAGCAGATGGACAAGTTTCCCATTCAGAAGAAAAATGCCCCAAAACCAGACTGCATGAGATTACAAAATGACCAAGCAGAGACTGAGGCTGAAGTATAAAAGTGCACAAACAGATTCATATCATCATATTCAGTATGAAGGCCCAATATAGCAACTCTAATTATCGTTGCCAAATTACATGGATGTTAATAAATACAATTATAGGCTTTTTACTTAATACCATGATTTGAAGAAATTACCAATTCAATCCTGGGTTCAGTGTAACGATGGTCTGTTTTGTCATGAGGAACATCAGCAAGATTTTACTTGTTTCTGTGATATCTGGATTGTGGTATTACAATGTGTTTTTTAAATTATTTTTGAATTTGAACTGAATATTATTTATTTTTATGATTGTTTCATCATTAAGTTTTAGCACGAGTATATTCATAGGTAGTTGCATTCCAGTTAACTTGAATATACCACGTAAGCACATGTTAAAGGACTACATCACATCTGAAGATATCGCAACTGCACATCATTTCAATCAGGAAAGACTTATTCACCAGAGGCTTAAAGAGTGATAAAAGATTTATTGGTAGGCAAATGCATGATGCAGAAAAGCAGTCTTTGGTGGTCAGACCCAATCAAGATGTCATAATTTGAAGGGGGTAGAGATGATCATTGGTGCTTGCAGATGTGGAAGCCCTGATACACCCATAGTTATCTACACATGTACATGCAAACATGTACAGTGTACAGATTTACTGTGTTTGTAAGGGAAAAAACATTTTTTTTAATGTTGGCCAATTAATTATTAACATCACATACTCCCCACAGTGGACGGTGCACTGTAGGTGTAACATAAGCTGTTTTTTTAATGATGCCTGACGAATGGAAAATTATTTATGTCAGTATTTCAGGGATAACTGAACAATCCGTACAAACTGTACAATCCATCCCTCTGTCCTTGCTTCAAGTTCAGTTAGGTAAACTTCTTAATTCTCAATTATTATTCTTTATTCTTTCAATAATTGCTCCCTCTAAGACTTTCAAAATATAAGGGGCTAGTCCCTCTGGTTCCCATCATCCAAGAAAATAATCCAACAACTTTTTCTTACCCACAGAGGAGCCAGTAACTGATCATTGCGCTCTTTATTAATCTAATATGCTGATGCCAACATACAGTATAATAACAGTGTTCTCCACCACCACCAGGATAAAGACTCGATCAGCAGTTGGCTGATGGCCAAGCTGGGAGTTTATGCTATTGTCTGATTATTGGATTCATCCCCATAATCAGGCATTATCCCCAGATAAAGTCTATTCCAAACTAATCCATGCTTGATCAACAACACTAGATTTTTAAACTGTTGATTGAAATCATAACATGAACTTTTTTTTTTTTTCATTTTCAAGTTGTCCATGTTAATGGAAAACAAGAGAAACAAGTGTGCTTTGTGGCTTTTAGGAGCTCAAAGTGGACCTAAAAATACATCACTGGATTGTTGTAGTTCAGCAGTAAATGTTTGCAAGTTCACGTGTTCATTCCCTCTTCCATTTAGCATCTCATTGGTTTTGATCCATCCTGCTTTCTAACAGACAAACCACATCACCAACACTTAACCAACCGTAAGAAACAAACAGCGTGGTTTTCTATCTTGAATGACTAATAAACATCTCAGTAAATCTTGTCTTGAGGGGCCATATTGTTTGTCCTTTTATCAAGAGATCTCAGGTAGTCTGAAAATGAGCATTGCTTGAATCTCATAGTTAGGTTTGTCTTATTGCCACTAAGATATTTAATGCACTCTTGGGGTAATAAAATAGAAATGCCATAAAAAGTCCATAAAACATTACAGCTTCAAGATGAGCTATTTGAAATTCTTCTGTGGACTGGACCAATTAGTTTGATTTGGCTATAGCCTCCAACATTGAAATGCTCTATTGCACCAACTCCTCAGCCACAGTGCTATAAGTACTCACTGTACACTCTGAGCACCCCAAGAATTTAGCACTCCAAATATACAAATTGGATTTCCTGTAGCCCTGTAAATTTCAGAGCTGTCAAATTTGGTACCAGAGTGTGCCCTGGTGCTTTAAGTGCAAATTAACCAACAGTCTCAAATGTGTTCTTTCCCAGATCAACTGGATGACATCATTTCTGCATATTTCTGTGTCTGTTCCAGGTTGCTTCTTGAGATGGGTCATACTGAGGAGTTGGTGTACTCACTGAATTCTATGTGTGTAATTCTGACGCCATGCTGATGCAGCATTTTGAAGACTGTGACCTCCTTAATACTCATGCGATTGTCAGCTTACGCATGCTTGGATTCTCGAGTTGGAGTCAAATCTTCATGAAACTTGCAGGTTAGTTCTTCAGTGTCAATGAAATAGCTTGACCTTTTGGAAACTGCTCTTACTTGCTTTTGTCCTGAGAGTTGGGGCCCTGATAAACCAAACATATCAAAGAACCAGCCTGTGTGTGCGGTCCAAAAAGCTGCAAACACTACCGCCAATAGCCAACTAGCGCAGACATTCTGTGCCTGCATCAGAGGAAATAACTCTCCATTACAGCAGGTGGCAGTCTGTATTTGTCATTCAAAAAAGGAAATCGGAAGACCTAGCACTGCAGGTAAACAAACTGTAAACAATGCGGCATTTGCTTTTCCCACCACTTCACTTCCGTTTCTCTTCTCGTGCCAATCAGAGAAATATCTCACCAATGTGCTCCGTCTTGGATTCAACATACTCAATAGGCCAAAAGCCGCTGACAGAGGTCTGTCTAGCCACTAATGGTGTGGGATACACTGGAAAAACAAGGCACACAGACACTCACTGATGGCCAGACATTGGCTGACATTGGCCGACTGTTGGCCTGTTGTTTCATGGCCTGTGAATAAGATACCGCTTTCATTAGGGAGGCGCCAATCAGAATTGGCTGGTGACCAGAAATGTCAGATTTTCAGCTTGATCGGCTGTGATCAGTGACAGGCTGATCAATCTGCTCATTCTGTGCGCATGCGGCATGCTGGGGTTCACCTCCTGCACATAGTAACTGACTATATTCACACCCAAACTAAAACATGTGCAATGTGGAAGCTCTTCACCGTCAGTGAAAAAGACATAAAGCTCGCAATAGCTTCTGCTAGCAATGCAGACCTCCACATATTGTATGCCAAACCGTGACAGGCATCTATCAAAACATCCAGTTAACACAAGATGGAGGTTAATTTGTACATACAACTGATATACTTAGTATAGTTCAGTTAAAAAGATGGATAATGTACTGTGAAAGGAAAGAAAGAGGAGCTGATCGCCAGGTTATCTGTGGGAGGAGTGTGAACAGCAGTCAACTGACAACGTTATCATATGAAGAGCAAACACTGAACCATGTCCATCAATTTGAGTTGTGACGGTTCTGTAACCTGGTGCTGTTTTGGAGAAAATTCAATGATTAAAGTTATCCAATCATCAAAATTTTATGAACATACAGTTTTTCATTAAAGAACTATTACACAAAAAGTTGCGTATACTGTCAATTATAGTCCTTTGAAAGAAGGAAAATCAGAACCAGCCAAGATTGGAATCGGCAGATCAGGGTTTTTAAAAAATCACAAATCTGAATTGGCTAAAAATTGTAATCATACTCATGTCTGTGCTGTAAATATGGAGCTATGGGCAGCAGCTGATTAGCTTATCTTAGCTTAGCTTAGCGCATAGACTGGAAACAATGGCAAACAGCTAGCCTCGTATTGCCTAAATGCAACAAAGTCCTACTTACCAGCACCTTCTAAAGCTTGCTAATTAGCTCATTATACATTTTTTTATGTAATCAGTGCAAAAACGGCAATTTGTTGCTTTACGGGGGGGTGTCAGACTATTACTTGTCCAGGTGCAATAACTTCCTGAAGTCTTTCCTGGTAACACCATAAACATCAGGACAGGAAGAACTGCAATGGCACATAATAACCACGCACACCGCAACCTTTTAACACTTTAGGTTTTGTATGGCTGTGGTGCTGGTAGGTGGATTTTCTTGTGAGCAAAGGCTGTTCCCCCTGTTTCTAGTCTTTGTGCTAAGCTTAACGACTGTTGAGAGTACTATCAAAAAGCAAACAAGTTTATTTCTCAAAATTGTGACATATTTCTTTTTGATTGCAATCAGCTGCTACTCTCTGCATACTTTTCTCATTTATTTTATGATAACCACCCCAAGTTGATTTCCCTGCGTGGATTTTGCCCATAAGTTCTATAAATTTGGAAAGTCAAGTTAAATAAGTTCAGTTGTTATGGTATATACTATTTTATTAGGTTCTAAATTTATTCAAAATATGAATTATTCAAATCCCTAAACTTACCTGTGTTAAATAGCCTAAAGGTCACTTGTTTTATCAAAAGTCAGAATTCTGTATCTAATTAAAGAAGAGATTTTCATATTTATGCATGTTTAATTCACCTATTTCAGCTAAAAATGTTTCCGGTCTTTGTTGTGAAAATGAGGACAGACGATTTTCATGAGGACAGTTCTTACTAAAGCTTCAAAACTTTCTAAATCCTTACTTGCAATAAATTATTAAATTATTGACTGACCTTTTCAGGCTAAAGATAATCGCTGGTGTGGCCAAGTGAAAAAGACACAATACATCACTCTCAATTAATTGATTTGGCTACTGCTATCCTGAACTTTTCACTGTGATCAGCACTGTGACAGAAAGTAATCACCTATCAATTTCTGAGATGAGTGGTTTTCAAAGGTGCCCATACATTTGAATAGCGTGGTGCGTCACAGTAGACCCTTGAGAGTCAGCCTATGCCTGCTCGAGCTCCAAGCACTCCATACTGCCCCTGTCTGGCTGTAGAAAGCACTGCCATCTGTAGGAGAGCTCATTCCAGGTCACCCACTCTCTGTGGGCGAAGAGAGGGTGGAGAGTTCAAGGGAGGGAGAGAGACAAAGTAAAAAGACAGACTAGAGAGAGAATATCTATAGCTCGATAAATGCCAGCTATCACACCGTTCTGTTCCAGCTAGAGAGCCGTGAATACATGTCTGTTTATTTTGTTGCCATTTATTGATGGAGTGATTCATTTCCTGAGTCTATATAAAGCCATGTAATGTTGCTACAATGCAACGTCTTTTCTATGGCGGTGCCTCAGTCTGAAGAGAAAATGAAGAAGAGTCAAGATCATTGTGTAAAAGACAGAGATTTGCCTTGTAGGCTCATCATACATCATTAGGCTGAATGCAGCCCACCTACTTTCTTTACCAACCAGCTTACTTCCAGTTCCATAGAAACATTATAGTGAATCATACTTTTGTGGATTTCTATTGTTTGCCTGTCAATCAACGTCCTGATGACTGTTAGATGAGCTCTAGTCTGCTCTGTATGAATATGCCAATGCATTTTTAAAGCTAAAGTGACTGTTGGCACTGGAACCGCTGTAAGGTAGCCCACCATGTGAGCCTGACCAGGTGATCAGGATGAGGGACTTGAAATCTAAAGAGCATAAAATCCACAATGCTTTTCTTAAAAACACACAAATTCATAGTGATACAGCCCAAATTGTGCCATCAGGTCTTGTTGTCATGGAAACAATGCGTCTTTTACTAAAGATTTTTAAGCAAAGTTGACAGTTACAGTCTTCAATTGACTGGGTTTCAGCTAGCTATGCAGCTAATTAGCAGTGTGTGCTTTAAAAGATTTCCATATTAGTTGCATCAGCAGTGAGCTGGCTGCAGCAGGGCTGCGTGTGCTGGGTAGATGAGATCAGCGGAGCCAGTGTACATCAGTCTGTGAATGAGTGGCTGGCATCCTGTAGCACTTAGCGCGGCCGGCCGTTTATGAATGGGGACTTGTATAGCCCAGCACTGTCGCCTCAGATACACCATATGTATCTGGGGTGCGCCTCTGCCATGACAAAAGTGGTGACACTCTGAAAAAGTCAGTTACCATGGATACAAAATTGCCCACATCATTTTTGTCAGAGGCCTTGTGTAATCGTTTTCTCTTCCCTGTAATTTATTTATCTATTTGTTCATTTATTTACTTATTTATTTATTTATTGGTTTGTTTGTGAGCCTGCCTGCTGGTTTCATAGTTGGAGCTACTTTAATTGGACTCCTTTTCCTTTCCTCTGATTCATTCCAGGAATATTGGAGTACTGGGCTTTGACTATTAGCCAAACAACATTAGTGGAATGAGCTTTTGTCTTCAATAATTATACAGAGTAATAACAAAATAGTTAGTGCACTGTTGACACACTACACAGTGATAATAGGCCTCCCTTGTTTTTCAAATATTTTATAATCACACACTGGTATGAACTGTCAGCAGCAGCGATGTGAGATTTAATCAGAGAGCTGAAATTAAGAGTTAAAGGCAGCTGGCTCATTGAGGTGTTTGGTTGCTTGGAGCCAGATTTGAACTTGTGTTCAATGTGCTGTTGGTCCGTGAAAGATGCATGGCGACTGAGCCTAGCGGTTATAAATCAGTTATAATAACAGGGACGCATGTTCAGACAATTCCAACATCGTGAACTCCTCCCCGACTGCGTAAATACCTACAACAGCGTACAGACAGAGCAGAGCTGACTCACGGTACTGTCCAAGTGTTGTGCTGGTGTGCACCGGATTAATGCATACTAAATGAGAGAGCAAGTCTACGCGCACACAGAATCCTGAAAAAGGTCATGTCCCAGAAATGACTATAGGGAGGTCTGCAGGCTTGCACACCCTTGAATGGGATTATACTTAAAGAAAAGGACAGCTCTTAAAATCTTATTTATGGTGGCCTGGAAGAGTGTATGAATTTATTTCCTTGGCAACCGCTTAATGTTTAAATATAGAATGAAACAAGCTTAACCATACTGCATTGGGGCTAATTTTTGGTCAACCGACTACAAATGAATGCCACTGTTAATGGCATCCAGCAGCATCCACTAGCTCCCAAGGGGGTGTCCTTAGTCCACCCTGTCCCAACAGGATGCCTCTAATGGGTAAAAAGCAGGAGGGGATGATGGTGGGTGGGATAGTATGAAAAAAAAGTGGGGCTATTATATTTGGAACCCCGGGATTTTTTTTTTTTCTTCCTCAAAAGAAAAGCAGACCATCATCCACTCTTCCTGTGGTCTGTCTCCTTCTCTTTTATGTCAACGTTATGCAATCATCTGTTTCTTTTATTCCAAGCCTTGGAGGCTCTGGCTCTGACGGAGGAGGATAGAGGACCTCAACAGGTGGAGATTTTTATTCTAGGGATAGAGGAGGAGGAGGGGGAGGAGGAGGAAGTTGAGGGTAGTGAAGTGTTCCTTAATAATAAGCCCTCTGGCCTGCTTACGCCGCGCTGTTTTGTGCCTCAGAGTGTAACTCAGCTTATGACAGCCAGTGCTCGTAGATCCCCGGCCTGCTAACATGACCCCATGCAGTATCTACACCATCTGTCTGCAATGGGACTCCAAGGCTACACTCAGAGGGAGATGCAGGGAGAGGGGTAGAGGCAGAGGGGGGAGTTTTGTCAGCGCTCCCCGAGGACCCCCTGTGCTGCAGTTTTGATCTGCTAATTATGTTTAATTGAGGCTGTGTAATTCACTCGCGCTGGCTCTATTTTCCCTTATCTCACCCGTAGCTTTGAACAAACTCTGGCGCTGATGAGGGAACATGACACATCATCAGCAATAATCGTTTCGGTGCGTTAATTTTGATGGGATCGGTATTTTAATTCCGGGGTAAAAAAGAGGGGGGATTGTCTGTCTGTCTGCGTGCTGCACGGGGACCACTGGATTGGGTTACGACAGTTCAGCGGATATTGAAATGTTTTATCTGTGCGCAGTGGAGGCTCTGAGGAGCGGAGGCGAGACGCAGCGACTTGTTTGACGCCGAGACAGTCGTCACATCACACACACACACACACACACACACGCACGAACACACGCGCACGCACACATATTGAGGAAGAGATGAAGAGATTCTCGCGCGCACGCAGCTGCTTTTGGCGAGGTGGTGCCAGGTAACGGCCGCAAACGACGAACGATGTTGTGCGCCATACCTCTCTGGCGTCTTCATTTTTTGGAGAGGACACGCCAGAGAGGGCGACGCGTATAGGGCCCAAAAAAAAAAAACAAAGTAAAAAAAAAAAGACACAGACATGGAGGAGACAGATCAGCTTTGACGAGCTGTGAAGTTGGAGTCGCTTTTTTTTGGAGGCGAAATTTCCCATAGCGCGCGCGCCCTTTTAACTCGCCACGTATCTTTTTTGATATTTTATAATGGGAAGATGAAGTCACCCAAGTCACCCCCTCCTCTTCCTCCCAACACCACCATCATCACCATCACTATGCCCCTCTCCCTTCCTCCACACCATCCCTCTCTCATTCAGGCCCATATGTTTAATTAACTAGGCTGATGTGTAAGTACCTTCAGCCAAGCGAAGCGTGGGCGGGCGGGCTGCGGGGTAAAGAGCCTGCCGGAGAGTGTCTCCTTATTTCTCTGCGCCCGCTCGGCTGCCGGAGCGTCACCTCTGCCGCGCGGCGTAGAAGAAGGAAAAAAAAAAGCTACAAAAATAACTCGACCCGTTTAAACTTGTTCCGAATTGTTTCGGGTCTGTTTTTGGAGTGCGGTGTTCGTTCGGAGAGCGCGTGAGGGTGAAGCAGGGCGAGTGAGAAAAGAGAGAGAGCGCGAGGGAGAGAAAGAGGGAGCGCGTGTGTGTGTGTGTGTGTGTTTTGATGTTATTTGTGACGGAATCCCCCCTTCAGTCTCCAAGAATCGGCGCGAGGAGGAGGACAGGAGAGGAGGAGGAGGAGGAGGAGGAGGAGGCGCGCGGACCTGTCCACGAGCCCTCACTGCGGAACGCGCGGGGCTGCCGCTGGAGATTCCAAACCAACGGTTATTTTGGATTCTAGAATCTAACTGTTCCACGCACGTCAACGGCTGCTTTTTCTCTCTCTCTTCCCCCCTTTTTTTCTACCGGTTCGTCTGCGCCGCTGAACGGACGGTGTTTGACATCTTAACCGAGAGGAATACTACCCATCTACCCGGGGAGAGGTGGTGGTGGAGGGGGGAGGTCTTCAGAGGCAGACAGGTGGATTTATCCGTGTGGTGGTGTGTTTTTGTTTTTGTTTTTTCTTTCTTTCTTTTTTTGGGGAGGGGGGACTCGATGGAGGAGAAATTGATGGATTAATTTGATGGAGGAGAGTCGTATGTGATTCATACTCCTGCCGAGGGCGCCCGAATGGAGTAACAGGCTGCAATGTCATCTCCACCTGGCCGCCTGGAGAGATGTGTCACGGGAATGGGGTGAGTTAGATTAATTAGTATGTTTTTAGCTTGGCTCAGAACTAACTCTTCTCCCCGTGAAGAAGAAGAAGAAGGAGGAGGAAGAGGAGGAGGGGGGGTTGACGCGGAAATTGAGCAGCAATTGTCGGGGTTCAGTGTCTTTAATATCTGCCGCACACTCACTCTCCCCTCAAAGTGGAGCAGAGGCAGGAGGCAGGAGGCAGGGTGGTGGGGTGGCTGGTTTGTGCTCCTCTCTCTGCTCCTTCGTTCGTCCGAGCCGAGTCCCCGACACACAACCTGCTGCATGCCCTACATAGACGGAGCCCGGCACTGGAGAGAGGAGCGTGAGGGGAATATTCGCTAAGGAGCCACAGGCTGTTTTTAACGCGCCCCCTCTCTCTCTTTCTTTCTCTCTCTCTGTCACACACACACACACACACACACACACACACACACACACACACACACACACACACACACACACACAGAGTAGCCTACTATTCTGGCTTTCTCACCGCACACCACCTCACCTTTGAATTTAACTTGTGTTTTCGTCACGCAAGCTTCCCATCCAATAAGCCCGTGTCTCAGCTTCCCCCAAAAGGGGCTCTCACACACCACGCACGCATTTGTGCTCCGACGTGCGCAAACATGCAACATAACATAACACAAGCGCGTGTGCACAAACGCGCAGAAACGCACACGCACACACACACATACACGCAAACACACACACACACACATATACACGCACACACACACTCAGGCACTTGAAATGAGCTGGAATTTGATGCAATTCAAACAGTTGAAATGCTTCTGAGTCATGAGGACTATAATGACATTGGGTAATAATGTTTATAGCTCATATAGGCACCAGCCTGTAGGCGCGCGTCCTTTTTATAGAACAGAGTCAAATTCAACAAGTCTGCGCTGTGGAGGGGTGCAATGCAATAAGCAGGCGCATTTTTTTTATCCTCTTGTTTTTCAGATCAAGTTTGAACACTTTTCCTCTGGTTTCACCGACGCCGTGAGAAGGAACCAAAATGCCAGTAAACGGACAGGTCATGGTGGCTGCCTGCACGGGCCCTCACACCACGGCAGTAAACCTCAGCATTCATCGCACGGACTCCGCAGAAGAAGGCGCAAAACCTCCGCGACCGCAAACCCACAGCAGCCACGCTTTGTGACACCGAAGGTAAGGACCGCGGCGGGTGTCGGCGGCCAGGGGAGAGAATCTGTGCCAGGCAGAGCGGCTCCAACGGGGCGGCGTGCGACGCTAAGCGGCGCTGTTGCATCACTTTATCCCCGGCTACTGATGAGAGGCCGTGTAATGAATTCATATCTCAAATTACAGTTTTCAGGCTTTGAATGCAGTCACGTTGTAGAAACACATTTTCTTCCGTTTTCCTCCCGCTTCCCGTGCCAAGTCTGACACACGAAGTGTCTTCTCCTTCTCTCAGGGACATGGAAGCCATCACACACACTCACATGCACACAGATGTTACATGGGGCAGAACTATAGGAGTCTCACATATGCAAGTATAGGGGTCTGACATGACAGATGATCAGGCCCTAATTCCCATAATTCTTCATGAGACTAATCAGCCCTGGTGGCAAAAGAATGCCCCTCATTTTTAATGCTTAATATTGTTTAAATGTATCATCATCATTTAGGGCAAATTACCGTTCATGCCATACCAGACTCATTGTGGTCGTGTAGAGAACTGGGAGGGAGATGAGGATGTGCTCAGCAGCAGCCTTTTTTCTTGAATAGTGGGATGACACAAAAGGAGATCAACTCTGTAGGGCATAAACGCAATAGAGTGGGGAGCAGGGAATGTTGAGAGCTGTTGCCGTCTTCATTAATATAAATATCTTGTGCAAAGCTGCAATGAATTCTGGGTGTGATGTCATAACACCTTTAAAACCTTAACAGTATTTTATAGTAGACCTACTTTTCTATTCACTTTCTTTTTGTTGTTAACACTCCAGAGAATGTTTCCTGCTAAGTTGAGCATTGTATTTTCATCTCTCACAGTCTGCTATTAACCAACTACTGAAACGAAGCCAAACAGCAAAAGCATAAAAACGAGAGAATCGTCAGTGATGCGATGCATACCATATTCTGAGTCCCATTTTGGCTCCAGCATGACATAGTGTCGAAATTATGTGTCGAGATGCATCTCACTGAGCTGTTCACTGAACCATAGCTATTGTTGGCAAAGCAGGTACTGTAGCCTAGTTCAGAATTCATTGTGTTGAAACAGCTCGTCAGTGTAGTCAGAAGTGAGACTGTGTTGTTCTGTTTCTCTGCTGTTAAAGCTATTAAATCCCTCACATTTAATGTGCTGTTCTCAACATGTTATTGTGCTGCCTTTAACAAGATGGCCCTCTTGATATTATTTTGATGGCGCCTAAGTGGAACTGGTGATGTTCACAGAAACATTAAGTTCTTTTACCTACGCTGGTAGCAAAGATCCAATTTTCTTGGAAAAATCTATTTCATGAGGGTATTCAGAGAGGTTTCTTGGAGCTAAAAGGCTGCAAAAGGTGAGTAATCAGGCTACTCTGTGTCATCCTGGTCTCCGTGTTTTGGTTTTTAATAGAGTGCAAGACATTTTTAGAGCTACAGCCCAAAATTAGCCCCAAATCTACATATGCCTGCAAGTGGGGAAAGGTTCAGAGAGCATTCATGCGGAAGTCTCTGTCTCTTCATGAGATACACAGAGTTTTCACCTCTGTTGAACCGTTTTACTGACGTGATCCTAAAGTATTGCAATTATCATTGTGCATTTACTGTGACATAGTCTCAAAGGTTAAAGGCATTTGAGTCACACATACTAGAATAAAACCATCTAAAAATCCTCCTTTTTTCCCACTCCTTCCATGAAAATACAGAGGATTTTAGGTAGGAGTGTACACACAAGATTGCAACCTAGAGCTTATGAAGAATAATTATAAAGACGCTTCAAAAAAAAAGAGAGAGAGAAAAGGCAAAGACCCTGTGGGTGGAATATGCACCTTCCTGCCCTGCATTGTAGCTGTTTTTGTCCTGAAGGAAGTATTGACATAATCTGAGTTAAGAGCTATGGCAAATAATTCCCTTATCTGCAGGGTATTTTTGGTTGGCACTCACTATCCATTGAAGTTGACAAACTACATATTTGAAATAAAACTTTATGGTGATTGTTCTGCCTATAACATTAACAGCCGAACCACGTCTCTCCTGCTTGGCCTTTAGCTTTTGCTGTCATCTGCTGAGTGAGTGCTTTCTTTAAAGTCAGTTAAACCTGCTGCTGTATCTACTGTACTGCATTGCATCAGATAATTTTGTCCTGAAAACATCCACCACCAAAATCTGGTTACATTTGACTCTCAGTGGCTAAGATATGGAGCTCTTATTCGTGTCCACTGTTAGAAGAATGTAAAAACGGATTTCTGTCTTTGCACGCACAATCACAGGTCAAATGCCACTAAGATCAGGCTTGAGATGATGAAAATGAGCATTTTCATTTCCCTGTTCCTTGCAATTACCAGTGAAAAAAGACTGATTGACATATGAAAATGAGTCATTTGACCCCCGCTGATCTTCTGTATATTGATGTGTGATACTGCAGTCTCAGACACAAGTTAATAACCCAAAAGCCTCTTAAGAACGTACGCTGTTTAATCATTTAATCAAAACACAGTTGGTGGTCTCGTTTAATGAGTTGGTGAGCCATAGTGATATTAAGTAGGCTTTGACTAATGCAGGTTTTTGAACTGCTATTTTTAGAATAATGTTTGCAATAGTTGATGGATTGTGACGATGCTCCACATATGTAAATGTGACCATTTCATGCCTTGAAACACAAAATTTCAGTATTTTGCATAATTTCACTGTAAAAATCTTCTGTTTCTACATCGACAGCTAACAATTCTCCAGAATAATAAGTACTTTAGTTACCAGTGAATCCCCTTGTAGAGAAAATCATATTTCTTACTAATTTATTTCATATTCATAATTATGATGAAAAATAACAACTGGAGCTGCACCGCATTGGTATTTACTAGTTTATTGAGCGGTGGTTGCAGCCCTTAGCTAACACTAACATTTCCCTGATTAGCAGTTTAACATTAAAGGGGCTCGTGACTAAATATTGATAGCATACAAACACTTGCATCAGTGCCTTGTTAATGGTTTTGAGGTGTTTTCGTCTGCTCAAGATTCAGAATAAGTCTTATCCAGTTCCAGCCCAGTTTTTCAACACTTTACTGAAAGGATTTAAGTAATCGGATTGGCATAACTCAAAAAATTGGGGTTTTCAAACCTGAAAAATAATTGTCATCGCTCAGGCTAGGATTTAGTTTTGGAAATCAAATCCTACTTTTTAATCAATCTTTAAACATTTATCTGTTTTTCATTACTCAAAGGCCGATTGTTTTGTTGCTGAAAATTAGGATAATCTTGATCCTACTTGAGAGGTGGTTTCAGGGTGGATTTAGAGACATGACAAGCATAATAGAGCATAATAGAGAGTAACCAAGAAATTGCCACCTATACATCTTGAGTTTGAATTAAAGCAAGCATTTCATGTTTCTATTTTAATCTGTCAAACAGTCACATATCCCAGATGTGTCTGTTGCAGACTGATGGACCAGCTGGATGGTTGATGAAAATGGCTTTTTGAACTTTTATTACTTATAATCACATTTAAATGAATCTTGTTATAAGCTCATTATGTTATATTAGTCTATTGTTCAATATAACAGAATACCAGTTTTGATTTAGATTATGGTGGCAATTCAGTGGCACTTGTTGCCTTTAAGATCTTATTCAGTGTTTGTGTATACAATTTTCATTTTGTTCACATCAATAATAGCATTCTGGTTGGCTAAAAGATTTAACAGCTTGTACGAAGAAGGTTAAAGGGATGTTGAGTAATTTATGACTTGTATTGACCCGTATTGGCAGTTTGTCAGACCTTGTGATTGACCAAAATATAACAGTGATGTTTTCACAGCAAAAGTGAAAGTTATCTAGTTTGGGAAAGGTTCTAACACAAATATCTTTAAAGAGGTGAAATAATGCTCCACTCAGTCATTTCCCTTATTGTTTTGAGAGCCAAATGTGTTTGTGCTTTTACTCCTTGCCCACCGTCTTTGAGCAATGTAATACACAGGTGTAAAACACCTGGAGTTGATTAAGTTCTCTTTACTCTTTACAACTAAAACTGCTTCGTTAAGATTAAGGGTCGTGACAAATAGTGTTCTTAACGCTGCATTAATTGAATTTATTTGGCAACTTGCGGTAAACACAACACTGATATATTATCGTTTTATAAAGCTGTACAATTGCTCATTTACACATCCAGCAGACATGGAACTACATTAGCATTCATTTTGGGATGCGTCTCCAGCCACCTAATGAATCTAAGTCCAGTATTCACTGCTTTTAGCAGTGGCTACACCAACTCCTGAGTGAGTAGCAGCTAAATGCTCTATTGTGTGTATTTGCTTGTCTCTTACTGTTGTGTGGCGCCGGGCAGGTAGCATGCATTGGCTTCACCAGAGCTTTCTCACTTAAAACAGCTGCCCGTTGTGGCTGATGATAGTTGAGAGACTGCACCAAAACAGTAAATTTGCATTCCAGAAAACCAAAATGGTGACAGATGCTAACTCACTGGAACTGCAGATTTGAGAGATAATTCTTTGTGGTTTCATCACTACAAGCAACACCAATTGGTGATTTGATCCATTATTAATACAAAAATATTGATCAGTGCTGCTTTAAAACCTTTGTGCTCTGCTGAAAGTAAATAACACAACCTCAAATGTCGATGTCAGTGGTCATTGTTAAAACAAAGAAGCACACAGATGTGCTCTCCTTTGATGTCAGCATTCATCTTTCAGTTGAAAGCTTAAGGCTTTCAAGATGGTGGATTTTCATTTTGGATTGTAGCCCCCCCACTGTGTCTGTTTGAATAGTGTTCTTTTGAATTAGCTTGATTAGTATTAAGCACAACATGTGACTTTGAGACTGAGAACATTTCCAGCTTCCTAGGCAGCTTAGTTGTTACCTTAAATGATGGCTTTTACACTTTGTCCATCTGGGGGTTTTTCCAAGCTCACAGAGAGGCTTAGATGGTGCCTAAGTGTGGTCAGTCTGGCCCTGTCATTTTGGCCAACTTAACACTCAAAACCCATACTCCAATTTTATGCTTTTACAGACACCAGATTTGAGCTCAGACTGATATAACACTGTCCTAGTTAATACATTCTTTAGCATTTTAAATCCAATTTGATTCAGTTTTCCGTGACTACGAGGAACAGATCGGTCACAAAAACGTGAATCGAATTTCAGCACTTTGTTTCCAGGAGAGTTCATTATGAGTGGCTCACTGATTCAATGTAAGATGGTTGCCAATCAGTTTCATGTATTACATATGTTAAGTCACAATGTGTTA
This sequence comes from Pempheris klunzingeri, assembly GCF_042242105.1. Lineage (NCBI taxonomy): Eukaryota > Metazoa > Chordata > Actinopteri > Acropomatiformes > Pempheridae > Pempheris > Pempheris klunzingeri. Next base: position 6,528,984 of record NC_092014.1, read on the forward strand.
CTGCGATGATTAATACATTTTTACAGTGAATCAGACATTATCATACCAGAGGAGATAACCCACAGCAGGGCTGTTTTTAAACAATGGTACTTTGGAGCTGCACAATTACAGTGTAATCTACTGTGGCACCATCATTCTGTTTCCAAAAGAGTGTAAAAAGAATAGTTATTGTTATTCTCTTGATAAGCTAGCAGCTACATTACGAAAAGCACTGTGTGCTCAGTGCTAACTGTGCCAATGATGTTAAATCCACAAGGAATTCGGTTTCAGAGCAAGTAAAATGGCTTTATTATCTTCCCCATATTATTTTGCTTGTGAAAATAGAACTTCCTCAAATTCACATTCAATGGATTTACATTTTAAAAAGTAAAAGTTTAACTTTTTGAAAGTTTGTAAATGGATTCAGGAGTTACAGGCCTGAAACCCTCATTAATGAGCACATGCTTAATGCTGGGAGACCTTTCAGTGAAGTAACATTAGTTTAAACTACTTTGTGTGTGTGTGTGTGTGTTTTCAGATACAGTTTTTCGTGAAGCATAATTTGACACCATAGAACGTGTTGCTTTCAAACAAGTGATTAAAGTGATTTTCAAATTGCTTGCCATCTCTTAAAGGATGTTTTGTTTTGGGAGCTTTATCAAGGAATTTCCTTTCACTCTTAAAACCGAACAAGACGGCATCTCAACTGTAGCTGAGCGACTGTGTCTCAGCGTAGCGTGTGTCGTCCACCAATCGGATGGACCCCAGAGGATCCCCGGCTCCTCTAAGGCAGCATGTTGTCGTGTCATTGGGCAAGACCCTGACTCCCAACTTGCTCCTGAATTGAGCAAGTTTGATAAATGTGGATGCAATGTAAAAAAGCTTTGAGTTGAAACGCTTTGAGTAGTTGAAATGACTAGAGAGGCACTATACAGGCTTGCTTGAGATAGCTTGATGAGGGGAGGTTAGTTGACCTGACTTGGGCCAATTTCTTTTTTAAGAATGTGGTTTAACTGTACAGATAGAATTTAGATGGGGCTTTGAGCCAATCCCTCTGCAACCCAGACCTCCTCCAGATATCCATCCTACAGTATTTACAGTTTGGAAGACGTCGGTAGCAGGTGTAAATACAGGCCTTGCTGATCCCTTTTGTAAGCCTTTTGAACCGTTAGGACTGAATGGCTTATTAGCTAACTACTTATCTAGCCTACCTAACAATCTGAATGTGTGCCCTTTTTTTAGTTAGCCAAGGTGTTAATATTGTGCAATATGCGTGCTCGTGTTAACAGACACTGTGGCTAGCAAGCTAAGGTTTGCTGCTGTGGCTCTTTTGTGTCAGTGTCATAGCCTGCTGTCAGCCTGTCACCCATAATCACTGTCACACCGCTGAAAGGAGAGTGATGTTTCTGCTTAATGCAAATATGGTTCAAAATAAAAATGTTTTATTGGCATAAATGCAAATAACTTGCAAATACATGAAAACCCGAGGGCATGTCTACAGGTACAGGCACAGATACAAGCATGTTCATGAGAAAATGAACACACAAACTCTTCATTTTGGGAACAGTTGTTTGAGACTGTTTCCTCCAAGAAAGGAATGTTTTCAAAATTGTTTTCTTTTATCCATTATTGATTTGGTAAAAGTCGCCCATTCTTTTATCTCCTCTGACTTAGACTCTTCTCACTTAGACTTCTATAACTTGGTGTGTTTGCCTCTAAGGTTTCGCTCTTGTCTCCAATTTGGACGAACATGGCACCTAAGAGACTTCCTCCAGCACCGACTCCTCTTTTATTGATTCTGGAGTTGATTGCTGCCGTTATTTATCTGTTTGTGAGGCACAGTGTAACTGTGATTTTAAAAGTGCTCTATAAGAATTATTATTACTTTAATCATATAATTGTAGGTCAACCAGGAAATGTGTAAGACAGTAATTGCATTTTTTATAAAGCCCAGACCTTGATTTAAGTGGTGCACGGTGGTGCTTAAGTAGTTTTTTTTATTTTTTTATAATCACACCCCAGTGCACCAGTGTTTAGAAGATATGCTGCTTGGAGAAACACACGCTGATTTCACAAAACTGTAAACAAAAAATGGAAACTTGCAGTATGTTTTGCAGTCGGTTTCCTAATGTAAAAAAAATTAGTATACCAATAAATGGCCATAAACACGATAGTTAGTTATTATGGAGTATGACAAATGTGAAAATAACAAACGACACTGTGCAATTGATTCTGCTCTACTTAATATTTAGTACATTAAATTTTAATAGAGAGCAAAGCAACTTAAGATAAATCTTGCCAGTTTTTAAAGCGTCATCAAATAAAATGATACTTGACTTCTACATGAAAAGGGCCTCGATCACTCTATGATTTAGTGTGTCAGGGTCTAGTCAGTTCACATTAACATTTTTTTCTCTTGTTGAGAACTCTGCCAGGCACCAAGATGCAGAGTCCAAAAATATTCCCAACATATCCCCAAATCATCCAAAATATATTACTCCAGGTATAATGCTCACTTCCACACTGGCGTCAGGTGCTATCTCAGCCAGACGGGGCATCTGGTGATGTGGGAATATTCGAAGTCTCTGTCTCCTCCTGCCAAGTGCGGGCTTTAACAGCAATAAGCAACACTTCAAAAAACATATGTTGACCAATCACCGGTGCCCAGAGACGTATGATCAAGTATAGAGCGCATGTTGAGGTCTTTTGAAAAGCTGCCATCAAATGCATATACCTTGATCTGAATTATTTTATAGTATAATACTTCAAACACTGAATCTGTGAAATTGCTGCCTTCATCTGTCTGTCAAAGTAATGGCATTCAAACATACAATAGGTCTCCTTTATGTGAATGTACCGGCTGTATTTAAACATGACAGGGCCATTATCGAAACAGCCACAGTGTAGATGTCGCCACTAGAGAACAGTGAAGAGATGGGAATAATGATTGAGTGTTTTCAGGTCTCTCACAGGATTTAAAAATGTATTTCACCATTGAAGTCTTAATTAATGTGAATGTGAATATATATCTATATATAGATATATAGACATTTATCACTGGGGGCTGCATGGTGGTACAGTGGTTAGCACTGATGCCCCACAGCAAGAATCCAGGTTTGAACCTGGGGTCTTTCTGTGTGGAATTTGCATGTTCTCGCTGTGCTTGTGTGGGTTCTCTCCGGGTACTCTGGCTTCCTCCCACAGTCCAAAGACATGCAGGTTAGGTTAATTGTTGACTCTAAATTGCCCGTAGGTGTGATTGTGAATGGTTGTCTGTGTCTATGTGTTGGCCCTGTGATTGACTGGCGACCAGTCCAGGGTGAACCCCGCCTCTCGCCCTAAGTCAGCTGGGATTGGCTCCAGCCCCCCACGACCCTGACAGATAAGCGGTATAGGTAATGGATGGATGGATGGATGATGTAAAATTAGATGTGCAATGATAATTTTCAAATACAGCCATGTGCACAAGCCATCCAACCACGCATGACATAAAGTAATAAAATAGGAGCAGCTCAAATATTTAATTCAAATTCAAAGAATTTAATTCACCTACAGTTATTAGCTGTTTGTCATTCAACAAACCAGTACTTGCTTTTTAGTAGTGCAATAGAAGAAAATTTGGTAGCTTAATAAATGTCTTCACTGTCATCAATAATAGATTGTTCAAGAGAGTGGTGTGCTTGTCATGCATTAAAATGAGTACAAATTCAGTTTTTGGTTAAAAATTAAAAGGAGAATTTATTCCATCATTACATCAGATTGTCTAACAAGGCTTAACCAATGATTGTCTACAACCGTCCTGTGTCGTTTTAATGTTTCAGGTCTTTTCAATAATTGAAAGCTAGAAAAATCGCATCGTATATTCATAAGGATGGCCCAGTCTCAGCTTATCATACTGTGCTGTGTATCCCTGGTGCTCATAGAATTTGGAGTCAGCTACACTTTCAACACCATTTTTAGTATTTTTATTTATAAGAGTTTTCTGTTTTCCATCCAAGTGCAAAGAATTCTCTAATTTTGTATCTTGTTATTGTATTAATTTGGTTATTATAATAATTTACTTTGTCGCGTTTATGAAGTTTATAAAGTTAGCTCACAATGTGACCTCTCTTCATCTCTCCAAGGTCCGAACTATCCTGCCTTAAAGACTACATACTTCCCCACTTTGGCATGGCTTCATAGTAACTTTATTTTCATTTCGTTTCTTTCTTTTTCTTGCCCCACCCTCACCCTTTGCCTTTTAGTCTCATCCACAGGGCTTGTGTCTTTCTCTTGCTTTACATCTTGCTGCACAAAAACACAAATACCCTCAAAGTCAAACACAGACACACAGACATAGACACACACACAAACACAGTTACAAAAACACACAATGCAGTCCCCCAATGAATGAGGGAGAGTGTCCTCTCTGGTGTTTGGCATTGCCCTTGTTTATTCATATTTATTACCAATGAAATATGAATGACAGAACTCTTGCGGACATTTTCTGTTCCCCTGGTTCTACACGAACCACAAGCATACAAAAAAAGAGAGAATTGGCCAAAAGTGTGTCCCCCTAACACATGTACACACATTTCTCTGCATTGCTGAAATTTTGATGTGGAAAAAGGCTGTTGGGCTGTGTCTAGCAGACAAGCAGTCAGTTTTATCGAGGACAAGCAAGAAGGCACTTGGAACTTACATCAGTGTTGAGCAAATAAACATATGATATTTCAAACAAGACCTTTCCACCATATTGTACTGTCAAATCAAGACAACAAACCTTCGTGTTTCGCAATTCAGTATCTGGGTGGGTGGATAATGATACGCACTGTGCTTTAGTTAATGCAGAGCAATCTCTGGAAAACATAAACCCTGGCACTCCCAGGTCAGAAAAAGCACATTTAAGTACATGATGTAAAAGTGCACCTGTATTAAGATTATACAAAGGGGATGCACTTAAATTGCCTTGATCTGAAACCAGTTTTTATTTTATTTTAGCAGTTGTGGTGGTAAAAGGGCATTAGTGTTGAGATTGTAAATAATTACAGACTATGTTGTATTTGTTTCTCAGGTATTAAGAACATTTGTATTGTTCATATCTAAGTGTTCTGTTGTTGTGCCTTCCCATTAGGCATAAAAATGTACCTTGTTCTACTATTATTGGAAAGTGCAGGGAGTCATTTGATTTCAATATAGATATTTTTTGGTTTGGTTTATTGACCACGTTTCTCATATAGTAGCCTATATTTACAAAATACAACATATCACTCTTTGTTAGGGATAAAGTCCTAGACTTGTTTCCATCGTTGTCCTCGATGCTGACACAGCTCACAGCATCTGTAATATATATGTCTAATTGTAAGAAAAATTTGAAAACAGGGACTAAAAATAGAAAATGGATCATATGAACAAACAGTTAATTAAGGCAGACATGGTAAAATCACAGACACCAACAAAATTAATCACATTATAAAAGACAACAGCTGTATGTCATAAATCAAGATCTATCAAGTCTTCGCATACCCTCTGAAAATAATTGTAAATGTAGCTGGGAGCACTTCCATTTAAAATCCAATATTTAATTGAATATGATGTCTGTTCTTCACTAGAAGCCTGTGAGGCTGTAACAGCTGACACCTGACTCCAAGCTGTATTTGCCTGAGGGTGACTCTAACCAGTCTGTTTTGTGGTAATTGAAGTTTGTGTTTTTAAGCTTTTTTGTAGGGGCCCAGTACATGGATTAACAGCATAGTCGAAATAACACTGGATCAATAAAGCTGTCTGCTTGTTAAACCACAATGTCTTGTTTTCTATTTTTACACGGGTGACGTGTGGCTGTGGAGGATTTGGAGTTAAAAGCACATTAGACGGAGCTGTGCTGGGTAACGAAGACAAGTAACAACTAATGTAATTAGTATTTCAATGTGTGAATGTTGAATAAGTAATTGATTAAAGTTTTCAAATAACTAGCCCCCCACTGGCAGCAATGTCCTGCCAATGTCATTTTCAGTTGATGAACAAATATGTTGATTTATGAATCTCCATTTCTGTAAATTGACTTACAACAACTTGTAGAGCTGCATTAGTCTCAACATCACTTGTTACACTTTTTTTTTTTGTTTCTGTTTTTCATGAATGCAGATAGGTTGCTTGATATCTAGATCTACAAAGCTCTTATTGGTCAGTTGACTTGCACAATCGACCTGCAGCCAGCACAATTAGTAAATTGACATGTACGTCTTTCTCATTCCTTCATTTTTTTTCAATGGGACTTTTGGGCCTTAAGTTTAAACCACACAGAGGCTCTGACTCAGGGGCCTTCTGAGCCCTTGGGTCTGGTAAGCCCATTCAGTAATCCACCCATGAGTAGGTGCCGCTACTATTGTTGAGAATGCAAGAATTGTAATTAACAGGCAAAAAACTGATTCTCCTCCTATCTTAATATACAAGTCATTGTCCCTCCTGAGCCTAATCCTTGGTCAAAATGAGAAATAGGCCCTCTTCAGACTTAAAGAGGACACGTTGAGGATACACTGTGCATTATGGGCCAATATCTTTATTCCATTTAAATGAACTCCAAGAACGAAGAACTTGAGCAGGCCAATTTCATGTAATTCAAGGTTATCATTTAAAACATTAATATAGTATTAAACAACTTTTACAGTTTGTGATTTCAAGATACAGTGGAGTAATGGTGATCTGAGCATAGAATGAAATCACACTCATTGTGTATGTGTTGTAATCGGAGCTCATTTGCTTGGTTCTTGGGATGGGATGTTGGAGGTTAGCGCATCTGGATTTGTGGGGAATTCAGTGAGCAAACACAGTTGTGCAGCAAAAGAGTAAAATTTATTATAGTACTTTTAAAGAAGTAGCCCAAATACTGTTAATACACAACTTGGCCAATGGAAACAAAACCAAGTGATGCCTCTTGCGACTAATAGATAAGCTTAGTGAAGCACAGTGGATACTTAACATCCATTTAGCCTGTGTGCTGTAGTCTGCTGCTGGGGATGGACAGCAGTCGCATACAATGAGTTCCAAAAATGTGTATTGTGCTTGTGTTTATATGATTGTGATGATTTAACAGGCTTGTTTATCTGTCAGACTGAGAGAGCTACAGACAGAAAGATTGTTTGTTTTGGTCTGAGATGCTGGTACTATAGAATAGTTAACATTGTACAAAGCAGGGGGCCCAGGACATCACCATGTGACACTCCACAGGTGATAGGCAGGTCTTTGTGGTACTGCTGGTCCCTCCCTGACAGATAAGAAGCCACCCACCTCAGAGTTGTATCATCATGCCAGGTGCCTTTAGCTTGGAAAGAATATGTTGCATAATGAAGCTTTAAGACGTATCGTACGACCTGTATTGGCCAAAATGTAATTTAGTAAATCTGGGAAATTTACAAATGCATATACATGTTACACATGTTTACAGCTGTAGTCTCAGAAACAGTACTTGCATGAAGTTAAAAATTTAATTATCACTTGATACATATTTTCACAAGATAATTATAACTGATGCTGATAATCCTAGGATCTGAGCAATAACTGCTCAGCAATGGTGCAAGAATATGTCAGCTGCAATATTTCTCATGACTTTTTTAATGTAATTTTATATCAGTTAAAAGTAACTAAATGCTAAATGACAGCTGGATGTAGGTTAAGCTGTCAGTAGCATTGACAATATTTAAACCCATTAAACGTGGATGTAGTGTGGATTGTGCCTGTGCATGTTTGTGTTTTCCCCCAATATTTGCTTGTCTGATAGACTTACTTGCTTTCTCTCCAAAACCTCTCTTTGTAAACCTCACATTTCAGAGTGTTCCAATGGTTTATGTACATATCCTAAACCCAAAACACACAAACAAGTGTATTCAGTGTGAACATTATTCTCATAGAACTACATTCAATTGTCTTCCATAGATTTTCTGCTGCGTCCCTTAGGAGTACATCATAAATCATAGGCATGAACTTATGGTTAAGATTTTTTTTTCTTTTTTCAGTGAAGAAAAGTTTTTTGCAGTCATGTGCTTCCTTTAAACTTTCACTACTTCTTCATCATCCCAGGTTGTACATCTTCTTACCTTGACGAAGGAAGATGTCATGGTTTACTGACTCCAGACTGAACCTGACATGCTTATTTTCGGGCAGATATCACTATTGCATGGTCAAGATGTTTTGACTGTGCAGCTCTGCTCCCATCAGTCACACTTGGGTGTTTCTGTCCCACCACAGTGTGTATATGTGACAGTTTACACTCACACTCTGTCCAAACTCCATGATATGGACTAATATTATGAACTATGCTCTGATGCTGACACTTTACTAGATGTAAGTAAACTTTGCCAAAACATTTTGCACACATTTGCTGATGCATGCCAATCAAACTTGAGCCATTTAAAAACTGAAAAAATGAAAATGGTCACAAACTAACGAAAAATAGTTTTCCAAGGATTCCGCACCTTTTCAAACATTTTCAAATATGTCCTCAAAGACGTCACAACACCATCTGTAATGTGTTTTAATTTTTTTACCCAAGTGAGACACAACTTAGCAAAGACTGCCTGGTTATGTGACAAGCTTGGCTAGCTTTTCACAGTACTAAAGCAGCCAAATAAAACTAAGAAACAATAAAGGTGGGTGGCCAACAAATTAACTGCTCTCCTCTAAAAAGAGACATGAAGTCCACACTACAAGTGGGGAAAGCTTGTCTTTCTTTTAGTTCATTTTCTCAATGCTCTCTCTACCCTAAACTCAGGCTCAGTTATGGCTAATCTCTGAATGTATCTCAAATACAAAACAATGTCCAATTCTCTAATAGCAATACAGTGATGATTTAAAACATAAAATACATTAACCAAATGTTTTACCATTTCCCTCTGATATAAATGTGATGTATCTCTCTGAGATCATGCATGTATGAGCATCAACCACGCGTTATGCACTGGCTGCTTGCTGCTTTGGACAACACAAACTTTGCCAGTGCTGTCAAGTTACATTGTTTAGAAAATAGAAAAATCCGACAGCACTAAACAACATAAAATCCGCTTGATATGCATTATATTTATCAAACAGGTCATCTGAGACATATGCCGCGTTTCCACTAGCACTACTCGGCTCTACTCGGCTTGGCACGGTTTGGTTATGTTTCCATTACAGAATTGTACCACTTCAAAGTGGGCGGGGTCGTCATAGCAAGGCGGGCCGAAACTCCCGTAGCGTAATTTGTATACGGCACAAACAAACACAACTAAGGACATGGAGTGTTTGGTTTGTGTGTATCCGTTTACCTCGTTCACAGAAATAATAAAAACGCTCTGTCTCTGTTTCCAGGGTTTTAAAAACGGCGGGTTTGATTCTTGTGAACGAGTCGATCTCATGACTCATCAAGTGACGCTGCTCCCTGGCCAATCAGTGGCCTGCAGTCTGGTGACGTCGCATTGTCAGCTCGACTCAGCTCGCTTGGAACCCTGGCCGAGGACGTACTAAAATAGTACCTGGTACCAGGTACTAGCGCTGGTGGAAACGCAACCAAACCGTGCCGAGTCGAGTCGAGCCGAGTAGTGCTAGTGGAAACGCGGCAATAGTTTGCGTGCAATCGGTGAAGTGTGCCTCTTTTCTTAAGGCAAATATATTTAGCCTGTAAAGGAAGACTACGCTCATAACAGTGGGAGATTTGATAAATGTGGTTGATTGCACATTCTGGTACATTTATTAAGGCTCACGCAATATTCAAGGCTCAGTTTTGCAGGGAAAATGATTTGCCTCTATAACGCAGGTGCAGATTTGAAATGGTACATTAAAGGAAGGTTGTGGTGGGAGAGACAAAAATGAATAATCCCGCATTCTGCAAAAATCACCATGACAGCAGAAAGATGTGTAGGAGAACTACAGTGAATTATTTAGAAATTAGAGTGACAGCTTCTTAGAAAGGAAAGTAGTTCAGTAATAATAAACACACAATATTGCACTTTTTTTTTTTTTTTTTTACAATAAACACAGATGGGATGGAGAGTTGTGGCTTTGTGGTCATTTAACCTTAACTTGAACGAAACATCTTCTGAGCTAATGCATTTCACTGACTGCACATTTGACACACAGTTGTGGTGGCATGCGTTTTTACATGTTATATGTTTAACGACTCCTACTGCATTGGTTTTTACAAACCTTAAGATAATTTTAAAGTAATTAGACTTTAATCATGGCCTCAGTAAATGGTTTGGAAAATTAAAGTTTGGTTTAATGGGAATTATACTGTCAGCATCACTACATTTTTATTTCTTTTTCTGGGATTGATTTCTTTCATGATTTGTTACCCCATCGCATCCCCATTTCACCACTGAACTGCATCTTTGGAGATCTCGTTTACATGCAGAATGCACCTACAAGACAGTCACAGTTACTGATAATTAGCCAATGCTTTCGTAAATCAGACGCTAATTTCATGCAGATTGCGAGCGCAAATATGTACATAAATCTGGTCCTGACACTCACAGTTTGAAACCGGGTATTATGGGGATTAACAACCCATAATGAAAAAAATAACATTTGATGATTTAAAAAAACACTGAGTTGAGACTGTGGTAGAAATGGGATGGCAACACATTGTTTTAGGATGGCAGCTGCTACCGTATGCTACCTCAGTGAATGTGCCACAGCACACAAAAGAAATGATGATATGAGGAAATATACATGCATTATTCAACCCTGAGACAGTAGAGAGCTTACAGCCAACTGTTAGCTCATACAATGCAATAGGCATAAGTTTATAGGTGTAATGTAAATTGAAGTCTGACTTTTTATCTTAAGAAAGCAGCAAATGTTAATTAAACAATTCTGTTGAGGAGTGACACCTTTTTTCAGGTTCAGCAACAACAATCAGTGCTGAGGGAAGGGCACCAATTCATGATCATAGTGTGATGAAGAAGAATGCAGGAGATATGCATGACCTGACTTGTTTTACTGACTTATTATAAGATACTTTAAATTAAAGTATGTTTTCATTTCAGCTGATCCCTCTCCAAAGGCAGCTCCAGTTGCATTTGCTGCTGATGAACCTTTTTCTTTTGTTTTGTTTTTTAATGGTTCCACCAGCATCCGAAAAAAAAAAATCTCATTGCATAATTCAGTGTTTGACTTGCACACTGCACTGAACACCCGTCAATTTTACACAGGGGTCATTAGTGGGGAAATAGCAGATAATTAGCGTGAAAAATGGAACAAGATAGGAAAAGAAATTAGATAACATTTGTAGTAGACACAGCAGTGTCAGACTGGTCAGACGCTGTTATAATGAACATACTCTTTGGAAACATCTCACAAACATAAGTGGCTTCATATGATGGATGGTACATCAAGGCTACAATCTTTTGATTTGATACTCCACACTAATACAATGGTGAATGTAGAAGTTGAGAGGTTTCATTGGATGTTTTGATGCTTTTTTTTTTTTGTCCACAGTGAAAATTGATCACCATAGAAATCCATTGAAATTGACTGAATTCATTTTGTGCGTTGTCTCACAATGAAAAAAAAACCCCAAATTTTCAAGTCTATAAAGGTTAAGTGTTGCTATTTTAAAGACTTTGGGTGGCATATCTCTTTAAGATATTTTGGGGAAACAGCCCACATAACCGCAAGCCTAATTTGTGCTGTCATCTAGAGCCACTATGTAGAGCTGCTTCATTGCCGATGAATGAAAGAATGAAATTGTGGACTGATAAATTTAAGCAATTACACCCACATGAGCTTTACTTAATAGGAGTTAGGGCTAACATTGTTGAACCAAGAAATGTGCTTATATCCGAGGAAAATCACTCTGGGTTGTTACGCTGTGCACAAAGACGGCCTCTGATGTATTGTCACTGACGCAGCTTGAGGGCCTCTGAATGCCAGCTCCCATTTGAGCACCGGGCGTGTTGTTTGCTGCTTTGACAGAAACATTATTTTCACAAATTTAGAGTTAAGTTTAGCCGAGAAAATAAAAGCATTTTGGACAAGACTAATTTCCTGCTTAGAGGCAAATTTGTACAATTTAGGAAACACATTTAAATGAGCACAGACAAAAGCTCTCTTGAGTTATTTTATTGTATAGTCTTTCTTACCTTTAAAATACAATTTTAAAGAGTGAAAACCCTTTTAGTATTGGAAGGATACTAGAGACTTATGCCACTGAACATTGTTACATTATTCAGATCTTGCATTTTTTAGTATCATGAAAATATTAGCATAAATGCTAACAGAGAGGGAAACAGTTACCCCTCATGACATCTCTTTTGGAAGCTCATCAGAGGAGTCAGCAGATATGATTTTACAAATGCACAAATGCAAATCTAGTAAGACAGCGGGAACACTCAGTGACCCAAAGTTTTCCAGCTAGGTTGACCATTTTGGAATCTGTGGCACAGCACACTCCAGCTCCTAGTTATGTTAGCTCTGATGCTAACTCCAGGGAAAGTTAGTGTAATCTTGTCCCATTGGTTGGAGCTGACACTAATTCCCTGGGACAGGAGTGTAGCGGTGTGTGATTTAGCGGCGTATGCTAAGTGCTGCTGGAGCTGCAGGCTAGTCTGTGGGCACCAGGGCAGAGAGAGCAAGCTGGGAAAGTACTGACTTGACTAACTGGCCTGATTAGACCGGGTGTGAGATGACATGGATCAGATACACACACTAACCCAGCCGGAAAGACAGATTGGCAGAATTAGAGAAAAAGAGTAAAAAAAAAGAATTAAATATATTAAGAGAGAATGAATAGATCAAGATGATTAACAGGCATGGATGCAATGTAAGAAAACGAGCAAAAGGGAGGATGAAGAGATATAGAGACAGTAGGTTAATTTTGTGGACGTGATGTTTCCTCCTGGGGTGTTTTTCAGCTCTGCTGGACTGTGGTGGTGTAAGAAATTGGCTGAGATGCAACGTAGCATTCGCATCATGGTTACATTAGCTCTCATTCAGCCCAGGGCATTTCACACTGCATTTCCTCTACTCATCTGCTTCTCTTAGATCTGTTCACATTACAGGAAAAGGTAACACAGGCTAAGCTGAACAGGAGCTTAAACTCCTCTGTATTAGACTGGAATGTGGTGAGGATATAGAGTTGAAATAATAGTTATTTTTCATCTCAGGGAATGTTAATGATCAATGCAGACACTCGAGTGCCTTCAGCGATTTCGAATGTTTCCCCTCAAACCCCCATAAAATCAGATTAGATTTATTTCAGGGCTATTTTATCCATTAATAACTGGCACTATACTTTGAACTTTGCCTACAGGCATAGATTATGTTCAAATAAAGGCAGACAGTGGAAGAGAGATTTACGGCGTCTCATGAAGCCCGATTAGCGTTTTAGCAAAAATAAAGATTTAAACCTTTTCTCCTTATGGTCACCCACTTTGAAACTGAATTAAGTGATTTTTGAATAGCAGACGACCGAAAGAGAACGGTAAACTCCCAGTCCTATTTTGTGCCAATCATGTAGTCTTTGGTTTTGCACTTGCACAAATAATTAGATTCGAGTCACATATCTGAGTCACACTGTTTTTATCAAAGATAAATACAAGCCAATTTTTGAGAACCCCGGCGGGTCGTTTTACAGCACTCACTATGTTTCTGAAGACATGTTCAGAATTCATAAGACTCATATATCTTAATGGTTTGAAATATATTCTGTCCACGACACAAACAAGATGGCATGAAGTTGCAGTTATTGCTGGTCTTATAGGATACAAGGAATACATGAGCATGCTATCATTTACACAAACATATAATTTAGCAGTAGTATGATAAGGAGTTTCAGCCTTTGCAACAATGAATCAGTTGCAGAACTTCCAAGTTAAAGAGATAGTTACAGCCTAAGTATATGAGCTTTGTAACATAAATTCAGGATTAAATTTGTGTGTTTCTGTCAGACAAACTGTCACAGTTTATATGGGTTAATTTTTGGTGTTTGCGTGTGTGTTTTTAGGGTATGATGGGTGTAGTGGGCTGGATGTTGCTCCTACTCTCCCAGATGATGGTGCCTGTGGCATCCCAGAAGCCTCCTGGGCTCAGTGTGGGTGTGATCATGGGCCAGACGCGCCATGTGTCTGATCAACAGCTCCGTCCACCTCGGCGCCCTGAAGATGCCCTTGACGTCTCTGTGGTAATACTGAGGATCAACCAGACAGACCCAAAGTCTGTGATTACACAGGTGAGAAATGATGAGTACGCTCATCAGTATCACACATGTATGTGCTGACTTTCTCATACACACGATCTTGTTTGACACCTGAGTTTGTTTCACTGTGTCCCAAGGTGTGTGAGCTTCTGTCGCGCACTCGTCTCCATGGCATTGTGTTTGCCGATGGCACCGATCAGGAGGCCATTGCCCAGATCCTTGACTTCCTCTCCGTTCAGACGCAAGTTCCAGTCCTGGGAGTCCACGGAGGCTCCTCTATGATTATGGCTGATAAGGTGAGTGACCATGACACACAAGCACAGACAGGTTCAAACACACACGCAGACACACACAAAATATACTCCTGTGTTGGATTTTGGATTTTTTGGGAGATTAAGGAGATAGGAGTAATCCCTCTTCTCAGCCACCATTAAATGTTGAAGGATTGTGCTTTTCAACCTACACTTTTTTCAAATGCTCTGGCACGTTAGCAATTAGGTCAGACTCTTATTTCAGTGGCTGGCTTGGTATTTAGTAAGTCTCTCCACCTGAAATTCACAATTCAAAATAATCCATTAGGTTGCAGCATGAGAAATGACTCCATAAACCACACAAAATGTATTTTTTTTTGTAAAGTTCCCATTTTAGAGATGTTGTGTATGCCCTCAGATGGTGGGATTATTAAGAAAAAACACTGCTTTTGATAAATGTTAGATTTTGCTTCCTGTGAGTTACTTTAAGCTCTTTGAAATGGCCGTCTAATGGATATTTTGAGGTTGATTGAGTTACGAAAGGATATGGTTCAGTTACGTCATATATAAACTGTCCAAGGATATTGTGGTCAGCATGCTGTAGATTAAAAATGACAGTAGGGGGCTTGTTTGTGCTACCAGGGCTGCTCTGACAGATTTTTTTTTGTACACAATACCAGTGAAAAGTTTGAACACACTTTCTCATTCAGGTGAATGGGAAAGATCAGAGTAGAAACGCTTCACAACACACTGCATTGTTGGCTTATATCACCCTAAGCCTTAACCTTTTAAAAGGTTATGTAGTGCACATTGAAAAGTACAGTATTCATAAGGTCAGCCGAAGTCTTTGCATAGAACATGGGACATTCTCTGGTACATCATTTTTATTTTAACAGATGATCAAGCATTGTTTAAATATGTAATACTGTATTTTCTGCCTTGTCTAAAACTGGATCCTGGGCTGTATGTAGCTGTATTACGTCTAGTGCTTAGTTGGATGCCAGAAAAATAGATTCCCAGTTTTGAAAAGAAAAAAGAGAAAATATCCTTTAAGATTGGATTTTTGTTTTATTTTGGTCTGATGCTCAGTGCAAAGTTAGGGATGTACATCTCTTTCTTAGCTGACTTCTCTCTGTGGTACTGACTCTGTAGACCTCGCTGACTGACAGACAGACTGAAGAAGCTTTGATAAAAACACAACTGGTTCTTTAGCTTTTAAATCTCTCAGGGCACAGCAGCCAAAACACAGGAACCAATAACTACAGCAATGCAGCAGCCTTTGAAGTACTAGTTGATGGGGGATGCTGTGTGTGTGTGTGAGAGAGAGACAGCAGACAAGAAAAGAGACAGCAAAAAGGTAAGAGAGACAGTGAGAGAGGGCCTGAAGGTTAGAAGAGTGAGGTTGCAACATGAAGGTCACTGGCTTGAATCTCCCACTGGGTATATAATGATAGGGAAAATAAATAAATTGTGTGTTTCCGGCCTTCAATTGCTGCTGTTGATGTGCCATTAAACGAAGTACTTAACCCCCAACTGCTCTAATTGAACTGCTCAGTGGACAGAAGTACAAGAGTGTGGCCGTTCTTGGCAGCTCCCAGGTGTGAGCGTGAGTGTGTGTAGCCTGTAACTAACCAGCCCTCAACTGTTCCTGCAGGCCTGTCCTGTAAATAAAAGTCCTCCTGCCTGGTTTAAAGTAAGGGCAAGATCAGGCAACTGGCAGGCAGGTACAGCCGCTCAGTGAATCAGAAATTCATTGAAAAAGCATTGTTGGTAGATTGATGTGTGGTCATCATTTATCTGCACCGGCCAGAAGGACATCGTTCAGATGTGGGGATAGGATGTGAAAGGATATTCATGATTTTCCTACCACATGTCCTGGATCTACATATCAACATTTCCTTGATTTCTATTTATTTTTAATTTGGACTGTAATTACAGGTTGCTTTAATTATCTGTTTATTATTTGTAGAATAAGAAATTAATTATTTGGTCTATAAAATGCTACAACATGATATAAAAACTGCTCATAGAAGATAAGTTGTGAATCAACTGCAGGAAACACATTCACTTTTCTTAGCTGCAACACTGAGATGCAATTTAAAACACTACTCAGACTACATTATACGGTGTTATCGAGAGGCAATGTGAAATACAGACATTGTTACATAACAAAGCTTGTTTTTAAATTTGGAGTGGTCCCCATGATTGGGTTTGGTTTTGGAGTTGTCACTGTGTATTAGCAGCTAAGGTGGACAAAAACAAAACAGAAATGCATCATACATGACATTATTAAGGTGTTTATTAAGCAGTGGCACAGGCTCAGTGGACCCCTGTGGGCTGGAATTCCTTTAGTCTAATAATCCCAGAGCTGACTATGGCCGACTTTGCTAATTACACTGCAGTCCTGGCAAAACCTGGTGGTGTTTGTTTTTATTTTTAGGGTATGTAAGTGTGTGTGTCAGTGTCATGCCCGCTGTGTTTGTGTGCTTGTTTTGTTAAAGGCGTCTCTGTGTATTTCCAGCGGAACGGATATAAATGTTGTTACTCAGAATCACTAAAAAGATGGAAATGCCAATCACAATATCCCAGGTCCCAAGTGACATCTTCAAAATGTTTTCTTTGTCTGATCAACACTCCAAAACCTGAAGATATTAAATTTATAATTTAATTTGTAAAGCAGCTGAGGTTTGGCATTTTCGCTTGATAAATGATTGAAAGGATTCATTGATCATCTAATATTCTGGCATTTTTCTGTTGACTGATTAATTGATTAATCAAGCAATTGTTTTCAGCCTCAGTCACGGTGGTGTGCTGCAGCATGTTCCAAGCTTTCCTAGTGAGAAAGCCAAACAAGATAACATTATGGAGGTGAGGAGGACTCTCAGTGAGGTTGACACATGTTTTCGCCTTTGACACTCACACTATGAGGGTGATCTCATCCCGCCGACCCTGCTCTAACACTGCTCTCAGCTATATTAGCTCCTCTCACTGATTTCAGAGTATGATACACATGTAATGGGAATAGTGTGAATAGTTAGAATAAAAAAACCCAACCCCAACAAACATATTTTGCTGTGAAAAAAATCTGGCTCCATATAATACTTCTTGGCTGTGCATCTGTTGCTTTCATACCTGCTGTCAGTGGTGTAGTGGTAATCTGGAGGATTGAAAGAAATCCCAGTGGGCTGGTAACAATTCAGCCTGATTACTGTGGGCTAACAAACAGTATTGCGCTTTCTGCAGGCCGAGTGTTAGAGCCTTGTGCTCTCTCTCTGTCTCTCTCTCCACAAACACACACATGCGCCCTGTTAATGTTGCAATCAAGTCTATAGTATAGGAGTGAAAAATGAGAGGCTCATCTCCCCGTTACCTTGGTTTTCCAGGCTCAGTCCACTAGTAGTCTACACATCATGTTTTAGACGGAGAGCAAAAAACAGAAGTAAGAGGATGGTGCCAGGAAAAGACAGAAAAAACATTTCGGCAGGCAGGCAAGTGCTCTAAAATAATGGATATACGTGGAGGTGGGCAGTGCTAGTGTGAAATACTTGGTGTTAAGCAACATTAAGCTGCCAAAATGCAAACTTAACTGTCATGATTATGTCACATTTCAAGTAAAGGCTTTCTCCCCTTGTCATTTTTATCAGTAGCTGGCCGCATAGCCATCACACTCTATCACATTAACAGGAGCAGGCAGTGCAGACATCCCCGAAAACTGTGATAAACAAGATTGTGGAGACCGGTAACTTACTGCAGCAATCCTCGGGTTTTCAAAAGGACAGTTTTTTTGGTCAAGATTTTCTAGAGTTTACATACTGTGTCTCTTCTATGCTCAGTTTGTTTTTCCTACCTACTAGAATATTTGAACTGCTTTTACAATTGGGAATAAATGTGTTAATTTCAAGTGGGATTAAACATATGCTTTTGTTGTTTAGTCATGTCTAGTTTGGTTCCAATTACCAGGACCAGCCTTTTTGTTGTCCTTGTCAAGGTGTTGCTCTATGGTCCACTTCATAACAAATCATTACTGCACTTTATCAATACCACCAATCAGTGATTTTGTAGTTATGTATGTTTGTAATTGATATACTCTGTACATGAAAATGTGTCACTTGTGGAGGATCTTTTAGCAGTTGCCCTCCATTACAAACCTTCACCATCACCACTTTACGTGATTTGTCCACACCATGATTTTTCTCTGGGGGTGAAAATGAATTCCTACTCGGATATTTCCCGCTGGAGACCAAACTGCAATTCACATGAAGTAGACCCCAAACCCACATATAAACAGCTTTCACAGATGTTTAGCATGAACAGTCTTGGGGAAAAACAACCTTCTTTGGAGCTTGGTGTGCAAATGTCCAAATACTCACACACACGCCCTTCCACATATAGTAATTGTGTTAGAAATACCTCAATAAATCAATGAATGAATAAAAGAAAGAATGAGTGTGTGAATAAAGACCTACAGGGATAAGTTTGCTTTTTTATTGTATGCGATTTAAAATGAATCAATGATCTATTGGCCGGGGATGAACCCTGGAAACCTTGCTGACAGTTAATATTGTTTTTGCAAACACTGAACTTCTCCCTGTACCTCTGCCAGAATCAGCAATGTTCAAAATAAGTTCCACCCCAATTGGATCAGCCTAAGAATCCTTCATTTTTGCATGCCAAGCCCATTTCTTTGCTAAATGAAAACAAATGGATCAATGTCAAAACAGGTCCAATCTCTCTTTCACTCTTTCCAAGGCTCTGCCTCCTCATCATCCCCTTTTAATGCATGTAAGGAATAATCTATGGGAAGTTGGATGGTGTGCTGTGAGAATGGAGACACGATTGGGGAACACGGAACTGATGGGGAGAGAGGGCATATGTAAGCCCAGGAGAGGAACCGGATTAGTTTGGAATGTTGTACTTCCATTATAGAGGGACCGCTTTGGGAAATAAGAAATGTTGTTGGCTTTACCTCACCCCCATATGTGCTCACTCATTCTCTGCCAACCTTGTTCGTCTCTTCTTTTGACTTCCCACTTCTCGGTGTGTGGGGGATAGAGAGTGGGGGTTGGGGGTCACAGTACGTAGCATAAGAACACGAACATGCTGAAATGGAAGGTTGTGAATTAAACATGCATGTTCTTTCTGCTTTGCTCTACCACTGTGGTGGGATGCTACCATTGGTGCCGCACATTTGCATGCATGTATGTGTGTGTGTGTGTGTGTGTGACTGTGTGTGTCCCAGCCTGGGATGTCCCATATCAGTAGGGGCCATTTGCCCAGGTTCTCTGCTGAGTCTCTTTAATATTTAACACCTGCTCCCCACACCTGCTGTCACTTGCTGAAGATGCACTGCTGTGTCATTCACTCACCAAGTGCTCTCCCACTTTCACTTCAAATTTTTTCCTCCTGCTCTCTAGCTCTTAATTCCTTCGTGTCTCCCTGTCCCCCCCAGCCTTATGTCTCTGTCTGCCCTTCTTCTCCTGTAACCGTCTTTGTCTTTCTCCCTCACCATCTCCATTTCAGCTGTGACCCCATCCTTCTTTTCTGTCTTTTCATTGAGCCATGTCTTCTCGTGTCTTCCCGCTCTTGCATCTACGGTTGTTATTCTCTGGTGGCTCGGGTTGTGAGAGGAACAGCCAGCTATGTTAGAAGGCTTTGGGAAATCTTGCTAGCCTTGAACCCCTGTAAAGCAAGATTGGATGTTGGGTTCGTGTCTCTGTGTGAGAGAGAAAGAAAGAGAGAGAAGAGAGGAAGGGAGAGGAAGAAAAAGTGGCTGGGTTAAAATGGTTACTATGGTGACTAAACCAGACCACAGCATTTAGTTGTGTTCTGCCTGCTGCTAAGGTTCTCTGCCTGCATTTAAACCAGAGGCATTTGATGCCCAATTCATCTCGTTTGGTCGGGCACCACACTGAACACAACTGGCAGGCAATGCGAAAGCCAGTGAGAGATCACGTCTTTTTCAGAGCACTTGCAGCTCCAACTACCTCCATACTAACATGGCTAATTGTGAAATGATTTGCATTTGTGAAAACTACACAAGTCCACACCAGCAGTTTCAGGCCTTTGTTCACGCTAAAATGCCTGAGAAATATTAAAAAATATTGTAAGTCTCTTATTTAGTTGACCAACAAAAGCCACAGTCAACATTTGGTAAGCAGTGTGACACACACAGCCTGGTTACTCTGCTGAATCACAGCTGCTTAAAACTCTGTGATCACTGGAGGTGATCCCGAACACTCGACTATTTGACGGTTTGATTTAAGGAACCTGATTTGTCTGCCAGTCTCAATCAAATCATCACAGGGATGTGAAAAGGTGGTTATGAAACATAAGATCATTCAGGCTAAATGGGGGTGCTGAAGTTTGATTTTACACAGAATTGCTTAGTTTCGTCCAATATATCATGCTATATCCCCTATTTTGCTACAAATATTAGGATATTAATAGTACAGTTAATACAAAATTTGAAAGTAACTCATGTGCTTTCACTCTATCTTCTTAGTGTGTATGAATAAATCACCATGGTAGACTAAGTTGCACTGTCCAAATTTGTGGGACTATCGGAGCAGCTTGATAGCAGGGCTTTAAATCTTTTCAGCTACCTAATAACTCACAGTGTCTGCAGAATAAACTTCAAAAGTGTGGGAGCATTAATTTGGAAACCAGGAGGTCCAGGGACACGGCAGGTCAGGGAGAGAGAAAAAGTCACGGATAAAATCAAATGTGGGGAGAATGGAGGTAGTGCCGAAAGTTCTATTTACTACAACAAAAAACAAGCAGGTTAAGAAATCGAACTAAATTACATTACTGCCCTGCTGCACTAAAATGTGAATCGAATCACATTCAGATGTCAAATATCGGTTATCACGAGATGCGTTTCATGATTGTGAGTCATCTCACATTATCAACATAAATACAGCCTTAAGGAATAGCTCAAAGGTTTGGGGGAAAATCCAGTTAGCTTAGCTTGAAATATATCTTGTTTATGAATTTGTACAAAATCTAGAAAAACCTGACAAAGTTGGGTTTTCCTGATGGGTTGTGTGCAGGGCTATTTCTTGGCTGGGCACAGTGAAGCTACTTTGTTGTCACTGTCAAGTTGTTAGGCAACCACCACTTTTGTACAAGTTAAACAAATGAGGTATAATACAGTAATCTTTAGAGATTAGAGAGCGGTATTGACATTAACGATAACTAATAGGCAACAGAAAATTAACAGAGGCAATAACAACAACACATTGTTGTCCAAGAGCTCTATTTTCTTTGTCTATATAAAAATGTGCAGCTGGGGTTTTCAGGTATATCCACTCTGGAGACTTGATGAACACACACTTACTTCACCTAAATGCACAATGAAATCTCCATCTGCAGTGGAAGCAAACATCTGCCAAGTTAGCTCTCAGCTAACGGGTACAATTCATCAAAGAGCATATTATATGCAACATTCTATATCATCCTTCACAAAAAATAGAATAAAATGTTATTTAAAAGATTAATAAATATGTAGACACTGCAAATTAATCTCTATATACCGTTTTACGGTTTCAAACATTAACATTATTGAATAAGTGGATCTAAATGTATTTCCTGTTGCAGTACTTTATTGTCTGTAGCTGCCAGAAGAAAAACTTGAATGTCAGTGCAAATCTGATAAAAAGATATTTAGCTGGAATACATTATGTGTTCATTAGGATGAGTGACATCAGTATATAAAGTGCTATCGTATCTTATCTTATATATCAAATATATTTAAAACCTGCCTGGAGTGGGATCTTAAAGTATCTGATTCCATGTTTTTTCCCCACATTTTCATGTTCATAATATATATCTAATCTTTTCCACATATGATTGGGCCATATTTAGCAGGCATTGTAAATGAAGCCGGTGGTGTTACTCAAAGAGAAACTCTGAAAACTCAAATAAACACACGCCAGTTTTAATTTGCAGTTCAGGAAGAACAGCACACAACTTCAAACGGAAATACGAAAAGAAAAGCAGGTCAAACAGAAGCTGTTGTGTTACGAATATTTGTCTTTTTGGTTATGACACGGTGTAGACATTACCATATCTGTAGTATCTGTAGCATAACTCCTCATCATGTCTTGTCTTGGAGTTGTTTTCATCTTTAGTGGGCAGTTGAAATATTCGCTGACGCTGTATTTTGGCTCAGACACAGTCACTCCTCATCATCTGTTTTTTAACTTTGAGTGCTTTTCATCTTCGGACGGTTATCTTCACTCTACTTCTGGCTCGGAGACAGACAGTTTTTTGTTTTCAGCACTCAATCCTGTTTTTGCTTTTCTTGAATTTTCTGATGATGAAATTTGCATCTCTGTAGGCTGTCTTCTCAGTAGGTCGTCACAAACAATGCTCATTGCAACCTGCACAGCTGTTTTCTATATTCATGACCTTTCTGATGCTGAATTGTAATTGTATACTTGTGAGAAAAGATTTAATTTGCATTCATTATGGGCATTGTCAAGCTATTATATAAGCCCTCTACCACCTACCAGATGGATTTATTTAAGTTTAGTCATGAGAGTTTTCTCAAAATATTTAAACACATTGAAGTGATATGCATATTTCTGTCCTCATTTTTGACAAGATTACTGCTCTGAAAAAAAAAAGAAAATCCAGTATTTTAAGTATATGATTGGCTGATTCAATCACATTTCACTGGACTAAATGCCAAGAAAATAGAAATTACTGTAGAAGCCAAATGAGAGATAGTGGTAAGATAAAAAAAAATAAAATAATACTGTTATTATATTTCTGGTCTCTAAGTTGGTGCTGTGGTTACATGGCTCTGAATGCAGAGCCCCTGTAAAGTGCACTTTACTTACATCTTTTAATTTGCTGCAGTCGTCTTTGCTGCTATCTCAGAAGTGGTTTTCATTGCTATAGTGCTATAGCTACTACTGAAATGTTGATGATAAAAAAGGAAAAAATCCTTTAAAAAGTAGTTACATGCCCAGGCCAGCAGTGAGAGATCTGGTATGTCTGTTCTGAGAAAATTGTAGATGTAGACAGAATACAAAAATTGCTTTGCATTATATCTGAATGCTGCTGAATGGATCACTGTCTTGGAGGATGAGAGAACAGCAGTGCTTTTACTTAAAAAAAAAGCTGCACCAGGCTCTAGGCAAAACCACAGCACTCTGCACCCACTTTGCACATACCCTGTAGCACATTATTGCTTTACGCGGAAGAAATTTGCATTTAATAATGTGGACATCTAGTCTGAAGGGTTAACACAATCCATTAAAATTGTTACCAGTGTGGTGCATTTTATAATACCAGAGAAATCACATTTTACCTACACAAAGAGCCTGTCCTTTTGTGCCAAAGTTCAGCTGTATGTATTAGATGTAAGATTATCATGACCAGGCCACACAGAATGAGTATATTTACCTGGCTGTAAGTGTAAGCTCGTAATCATGTCCACCCATTGAGAGCAGGCATTTATGCTTGCCTGGCAAATATGCAGACACAATTGATAATGCTGCTTTGCAAACCATATGCAGCAACCAAACAATGGTTGTTTGTTGTTTGACACACGCAACATCCTCATTGTGGGTTAGCTATCTTTAGCAATTACAACTACATTAAATTACGAATCACATTGCTCACCATACGCAAGTGTGTCAAAGTGTTTTAGAACATCGCAGGGAAAAGATGCAGTGGTGTAAACTGATCTTTCTCAGCTCAATTCAAGCCTGCTGATGGCGTCGCCTACAACTCAGCTTGTCAAGTCTCCAGTGGTTTTTCAATGCCAGAAGTGCAACTTGAGCTAATATTTGCTCTAAATTACTACCAAGCCAAGTTGCCAAACAACAGATCAAAACTGTATGAAAACCTTATCAGATTCCAGTTTTAATCTGATAACAGATTAAAACTGATATGATGACTTGCCTTAAGTAGATCCCATTCTTTGCACTTTGAATGGTATTGAGGACATGGCAGAACATGTTTCACAACTGGAACAGTGTATTGGAGCAAAAGAGGACAAGTTAAATGATTTCTCCACAAAGGTCAAACAACTGAAAAAACAGAAGTCTTACCAACGCATTATGTTGAGGGCCTGAAGAATAGGAGTAGGTCAGCAAATCTCCAATTTGTCAGAGTAGCTGAATCCGGAGAAGGCCATGACATGCTTGGGTTTATGGAACATTTGATTCCACAGCTTCTGGGGCAAGACAATTTCCCCAATCCAATGACTATCAACAGGGCTCATAGAATCTGACAGAATTACAGACATACTCGGTCAGGTAATAAATAATGTAATACATAGCAAAGCTGTCTGTTTTATTACTTTATATTGATATGATACATATACAAATAACAATAAACTAAACTGTAGGAGAAGTACAGAAAATGGTACTCCTTCATCAGAGTCTTGGCTTACCAATGGAATAACTAACATTATGGTCACAGCTTCCAAAATCCTAAAATTATATATCAGATAAAATTGTATCCAATCAGATAAGCGTTACCAATGGCATACTGCATGATTCACTTTTAGTTGCTCAAGCATTTAATCAGCATTTCATCTCACTCTGCTCTGCTATAATGTCTGGTCCTTCAATTGGTGGTGATTCTGACAATGTCCTTTCTCGTCACAGCTCCTCTTCTTTCATGATAATAACACTTGTCAAGGCACATGATGCCATTTAGTGATGTGATAGACAGTAGTGGTCCTTAGTTAGATGGCATTGAAACCAAATTTCTCAAATTATCATCGGGCATTCTCATGTAACCTTATTGTGTTCTTTAACGTGTATTTATCTTCCTGTGAAATACCTGCCACATGGAAATGTTCACGCATTACTCCCTTACACAAAGGCAGAGATGTACTCAAATTCAATAACTATAGTCCAGTCAATTTGTTCTACTGCAAAGTGCACTGCAAATATTTGAAAAAATAATTTAGAAACTATTGTCATATTATCTCAAAAGGTACAATTTCTTATCACCTGTTCAATCTGGCTTTCAATCTAATCATTCCACAACTACTGCTATATTAAAACTTGTAAACGATATTGTCTCTGCATCTACATTAATTAATTAATGGTGCAGGTTGACCACTATTTTCTTTAAGAGAATCTAGTACTTTGTTTGTCTGTCACATAATACTTAACTTTGGTTCAGTGTCTATGTTCATAACAGAAAGCGATGTATTATCATACAAGGAAGCCAAACTGATAAATAAATACAACAAGGGATGCCTGAAGGCTCAACTCTTGGTCTTCTTCTTTCTTCCATTTTTATTGATGGCCTCCTCTGAATTTGTTCTGAATGTTGTATTCAGCTCTATGTGGACAACACAATAATATGCACATCTAAAACTAATTTATTACACACTAAATTTGCACTCTGATTTTAATACATAGTAATGCACACCATGTTTTATGGTACTCATGCTTTTGTTGTTTTGTTTTGATGGTATGGCAGTGCAAAGAGTTTACACACACAAAATACCTGGGCCTACGGTTTGACTCTGAACTTTCATTTAAATGCCATATTGACTATATTGTGAAAAAAAGAATCTTGGTACTGGTGTTCTTCACTGATCCAGAGGCTACTTTTTTTATTTACTGTTAGAAAAAAGCTTGTGATACAGCTTATCTTACCAATACTGGATTATGCTGATGTTGTATATCAGACTGCATCCAAAACTAATCTTCTTCCTTTCAATATGGTTTTTAATAGACTAAGCAGATTCATTCATACAATGTATGAAACTCAAAATTTGCCCTCTTGCATCATAAGAAGACAGCAGCATTGGCTGTAGTTTATTTTTTAAATGTATATATTTTGATTACTCTTACTATTCAGTAACAGTTTATGGCACATTTCTCCTCTAATTATTATCAGTTGAGACACTAGACTAGACAGCTTATCCTTCTGCTCCTGCAGTGTCTAAGAAAGCCTTGTTTGAAGCTCCGTCTAATTGGAATAATCTACCTGTTAATATTCACTGAGTATCTTCTTTCCATCTGTTCAAAGATGCAGTTTCTTCTTATTATTATAGGATCAGTTGTTCACGTCCATAATCACACCTCTTTAAGTATGTTTTATATCTTTATTACTTAAAGCTTGGAGTATGATTTCCTGAGGTTGTATGGGTTATCTGATATTTATTGTTTTTTTCTGATAGTTTTTGTCATATTTGGTTTTATTTAATCTTGTTTTTTATATTTTGTTAAATATTTGGACTGACTGTGCTTATATTGTATTACCATCGTTGAGGACCCCCTTGGAAACGAGATGGTGCATCTCAAGGGGCTGTTCCTAATAAAGAATTTCCAACCAAACAAAAACAGCCTTTGGTAAAACATCATAGTGAGTTGGTTTCTGTTGACACAGGCCAGACAACTGGAGCAAAAATACTGTCAGTCACAGATGATATCTGACAGCTCAGTCTTTATGGTCCTGGCTAGCGGTGTGGCTGCCCAGTCACAACAGCCTAAGCCTCTGGTTTATTCCTACAGTGATGCTGGCTCACACAAGTCAGCTTTGACACTGACAACCAGTGGCGTTCATAGGGGCAGGAATGGGTTGCCCTTTTTCCTCTTGGGTGCAAATTGCCCTTTTCAACTGGCGATCAAAACTTTTCAGGCCCTGCCCTGGCCCTTTCATAGGGCATGACCTTCTCTGGCTCAGCTGAGCTGGAGTTAGGGCTTTTATTTATTTTTTTTGCCCATGCCCCTAAAAATGCCTGTGCAAAACACTGCTGACAACATGTTATTAAATGTGAAATAATCCACTGCGTCATCTGTATGCCTATAGTGGGAAGTTATTTGGCTTGCCCGAAATGCCGATGTCAACTCGAGTGCCCTTACTTCATCAGAGTTGGAGTGAAGAAAACGAATGTTATCTCAAAAAAACTCTCCCTGCAGTTCTTTCACCATCCGCTCAAGTCAAAATATGCCACTGGATTTGAACTACTCTGCTAAATCTGGCCACACTGATAACAGAAAGAGATGTGTCACCTCTTTGATATATACAGCTGAAAATAAGCAGTGTTACTGAGAGTGCAGGTAACCTGTTTCTTTTATATTCATCATCACTCTAAAGCCAGACACATTGATTCATTACAGGTGTACTAAGTGTTGTGACTTTTCTATGAATGTATTTGAACCTGCAAATCACAATTAGTTTTAAAATAAATCAGTGACAGACCAAACTCAGAAGAACAAAGCAGAAAGGGTTATTGCTAAATACTGCTTTTGGATTATCAGTGCAATGACACTGAGTGCACTTATGGGAGGAACCAGGGGATTATTGATTGGGTTGAAATATATCCATCCTGATAGGTGGAAGCCTTGACTGAGAAGCAAAAGTGTCTGAAAGAGATGTCCAGATTCAATATGAGACGGAGGAGATAATCAGATCCATGATGAGATGCACTGATTAACTTGCAGATTGATCTGAGTTGCCTTGATGCATCAAACATCAAATTGAATTAAACTTCACTGAAGTTAACTTCAGTTCACATATCAACACAGTTCATATCACTTGAAACCATGTCTAACTTTTACAACTTATTATTTGAATTTGATATGTCCAAACATATTGATTGTAACGCAGAGCAACACGCCTTTGTATTTAATTTCCTTGGAAAACAGTCTTGACAGTGTAACAGCACTTGTGTAACTGTCTGTTTATGTGTCTCTGCGTTCTGTTTATCTGTCTGTGTTGGCAGCGAGTCTCACTTATTGTTGTTTGCTTGTTGGAAACGGCTGCTGGAGATGTCAATCTCTCCTCAGCAGAGCTGCTGCAGCTGTTTAGCATACATCACGTCCTGTGTTGGTGTGTCGTGTTGTCTGTCTGTGCTGTGTGACGGAACAGCGGTATGCCGCTATCAGCCAACAGGTCCCTCTGTCTCACACACAATGAGAGATTTACCTAAGCAAGACCTGCTGTCTTTGCGCCTGTGTTTGTCTGTGTTTTTATGTGTGTGTGAGTGTTCTTGAAACACTCATCTCTGCTCAACTTCAAACACACCCAGTGGCCTCACTCATACGGGCCTCTATATTATTATGTCTTCATTTTTTTCCTGCTTTCACAACACTCCACAGTTTCCAGCTTTTCCCCCTACATCACTCTTTTCAGTCATCCTCCATGTCTTTTACTCGCTCCCTTTCTTCTCATCACCTCTTGCCAACCTCATCCCCTTTCCTTTTTTCTTGTCATCCCCCCTTGCTCTCCTCCTTCTCTCACGCCCCAGTTGGGGAGTACAATGAGATGGCAATGGCAGTGTTGTGGTGTGTGTGTGTGTGTGTGTGTGTGTTTGTCTGTGATGTCACACTACAGCAGCTCTATAGTAGCTCTCTCTTTTTTAATCCCTGCGCTCACAGACCACACTGCTATTTTAAGATTCTATAAACCTTTTCAAAGAAGCTTCAAGGGGAAAGCTTGTCCATGTACTGTGTACAGAGTGTGTGTGTTTTGGAAGAAAGAGTGAGGGAGAGAGCGTGTAGGTACATTTGCATGTGTGTGTTTATTTTTCTGACAGACCAGCTGATAGCTCAACTCTTAGCATTTATTTGATTCATGTTAAAATGATTCAAAGTCACACAGACAAGAATTTAAAGCCTATTTTGATATAGGCAATTTCTATAGCTGGAAAACAAAAGTCCCCTCTGACTGCAACGGTTTAGATTTAAATCTATTTGGGGATTTGCTCTATGTAATCATTTCTTTTTCAGAGGCTATTCCCAGCACCCTCATATTTGCCTTTCTGCTGGATCACATAAATGTTAGAATCTCAAGGAAAAAGTCAAGTTTAATATCTAGAGGCACAGCTGATGTCATGTTAATAAGAACAGGCAGGATCTCCAGACAATAAACAGATAATAAGCCTGGCAGTAAACCTGGCTCAAAGTATATTGCATGCTCATTATTGTCACTGCAATATAATATCTCCAGTCCTGAACTGTCCGATCTCTCGTCTTTTGTATGTAAATCTGCTACTGACACGGAGGAGATATTTTGTCTATTCAGTAGCGCTTGGTCTACCATTTCTGAGTCGATTGCTCCTTTTAAACTCGGAAAAACATGAACAGGGAAGCCAGCCCTGGCTCAGTGCCTGCACCTGGACTCCTCGGAGGGAAAGGTGGGAAAAAGGAAAAATTTTCACTTATTTAATGGACTGCTGAAAGACATCAGGAGATGGTCAAGGTCATGACAGAAATATACTTTCCAGTTCTCACCTTAAAGAACAGTAAAAACCCAAGGGCTCCAACAAGTCCTCAGGCCTCAAAACACGTTGTTGAATGGTTCACTTCCGCTCTGTTTACTTCTTAGTTAATGTTAGGGATGATGGCAAATTATTTATTGTTGAAACAGCGTTATTGAGTCTACTTGTGGGCAGCAGAAGAAGCTGTACACACAGCACTGACATATTATCACTTAATAAGGTTGTTGTAGCAAATGTGTCAGCAAACATTTGACTGTTTACCCATCCAGCAGGCACAGAACAACAACATTAGCATTCATTTGGATTCACAACAAACATGACAAATATAAGCCCAGTATTTATTCTAGTTTTAGCTGTGTTTTGATCTCCCATACCAACTCCTGAGGGAAATTTCTTAAGCTTCTAGATTTTCCACTATGCTCAGCAGCTACGGTGTTGGGCAGGTAGCGAACAGTAGGTTCATCATTATGTTTTTAGCTGAAAACATCTGTCTGCTGCAGTTGGAAATGAGTTGTGGTGAGAGTGTACCAACACAATGAAGTTGTGGAGCGTGGAACCAAAATAAAGGGCTAAAAGATACTAAAAGACTTCCTGGAGCTGATGGAAACCACAGAGTTGGAGAATAACATTCTGTGGAAAAGTACTTCCAAATTGTATACTACTGGTGTAAATGTACTTGGTTGTATTCCACCACTACTGCTTCATCTCTGAACACAGGCTGTTTTAAGCTGTTTAAACAAATGACCAGTTCTGTGGTTTTCTGGAGTGGACAGCCTCGCGGGTCCTGTTCCACACTAATAAATGTGCTGTGCCCTCCTGCCTCATACTGGCACCAATGTGTGCTCTACAACTGTCCCCTACATTTTTATTTCAGTAAACTCTTCTGTCCTGGGCTGCTTTGAGCTCTTTCTTTCTTAATAGAGACTGCTTCTTACATGAAATTTACAACCTGCCTCTTGACATTATCCCCACAAACCTCCTTAAGGGGTTTCTGGATATTGTCGGCCCAAGTCTCATCTCCACTGTAAATGGCTCAACGGCCAACGGGGCTGTTGCAACTGGTTTTATCCATGCAACGCGCCTGCCTCTTGTAAAATTATACAGTTTTCAGCAGTTTCACACCCATTTCCATATTGCTGTTTTTGTTATGTTTGAATGATAACAACATATAACGAAATCTGTCTGGTTTAAGGAGTTGGCTCAATTGAGACAACCTTTTCCTGACTGTTGTTTCTGACTGTGCTGCTCTTTACTCATCATCACATCCTGGCTGCCTTCTGTATGGTAAATCATGCCACTGTAATTGACTGTCTTGAGCAGGGGACTGGTGTAAACAGCACTGCCCTGGTTTAGCGTATGTCATAACTGTGGAACAGAAGCATTTAGGCAATTTTTCATCTGCCTTGTCTAGGATCTGTCATGGGGTCCCTCAGGGTTCAATTTGAAATAAATTTCTCTTCTGAATTAGTTTGCTGCACCAGTGAGTCATATTATTGAGACTTACATTTCCTTTCACTGTTACTTCGACAACACCCAGCGGTGTGTCCTGCTAAAGCCCCTTGATCTGTACAATAAAAAAAAAAACCTGTATTTATGACAATATGTAAATGTTCACTGACCCAAAACTTTTTCCAGAAGATTAAGAGAGAATGTCAATGTTTTTGAATCCCCTAAGTCTATCTTTGTTCTTCATCTAAAAATAACTTTGACCATGTAGCCAGCTGTGCTGAACCTTAGAAATATGAATTCAGGCCTTAAAGCTGAAATCTGTAACTGAAATCTTGTTGCCCTCTTTGGTGTCAAGAGCGAGTTGAAATAATGTTTGAACTACAACAAAGACGGTTGAATTGTTACGAACGATTCTGTTGGAGGCATTTATTTGGTCCTTTTTTGTATAAACCTTGGAAATACACCAGCTCTCAATGCTCAATTTAACAGCAGAGTTGGGAGATAATCTCCAACTTTCTTAATTAAACTCAGACTTCAGTAATCCCAGTGGGGAAGTTTGTCCTCTGCTCTTGACCCATCCCGACTGTTCAGGAGGAATGGGCAGCCACTGTGCAGCATCCAACTACACACAGAAAGGAGTTCAAATCCTAGACCTTTTTTCTGTGAGGCTAAAAACTGAACCACTATGCTGTCTATGGCAAATACATATGTAATACCTACATGTTAATTTCAAAACTTTATGGATAACATCTTTATCTTTGAAAATAGTCGTTGAGTAGTGAAAGCTGCTGCTTTAGCCTAGACCTGATTCTCAGATCTATGCACACATATCTTTAAAGATTCCCTCCAGACATGTGTTATACAGCCTCCAATTTGAATAATAATTTTAGTGTAATATGGATTTTCCACAAAACGTTCCTCCCCCGGCAGATGAATGTGTAAACAGCCTTCTAGTGTCAAACTCTGCACATATATCATTCTGCCCAGTGAAGGTCAAACAGTGAAGTGACAATAAATAAAACACATTTTTGAGCGGCGCAGGACTTCAGTTTACAATTTATCGATCCTCCTTCTGCATTTGACCCATCAAACCTTTTTTAGGAGCAGTGGACATCTACAGCACAACATCTACAACACAACATCTCCATTTCTTAGGCCGCTGCCTTTTATCTCCCCCCCACCAGATTACTGTAACTCCTTGTACGTATGGATCAGTCTGTCCTCCATTGCTGCCAGGCTCACAAATGCATCCAGAGACGTACACCACATTTCCCTGTTGGCTTTTCTTCATCTTTCTCCTACACTGCCACAGCACAGATGTGGTGTGTGAGTCCTGGCACTGCAAGACCAACATTCAGTTTTTTGTTATTTTAGAATGGGTTTTCCCTCCTCTAGACTTTAGTTCCTCTACATCTAGAGCCCTTAGTACATGCCACTTCAGGCCCCTTTAATTTTCCTAAGCTCAAGGGGGAATTTAGTGAGTACTTCTTCTGAGCATTAGCAGAAAACCAGCTGATTACACACCAAGGACACGGCCTATCAGAACAAAGAACTTAATAACCTCGTATGTCACCGCCTCTTCATATAGATGTCTCTTATTTTCCACGTCTCAGTTGTCTACTGTGATGATAATGATAGTGATGTTGATGATGATGATGGTGCCTATGATGACAGCGATGATGATTATGATGACAATGATGCGTATGATGATGAGTAGTGGAGTTCCTGTGAAGACCAGAGAGCCCTTTTTATCTCTGATGTTGGGAAACGGGATGTAACAGTCACCACAACAGCATGGAGGTATTCGGTTTTTCTGTAATTAGATTTTTTTTTTTATGTCACAATATTCATATTATGTGAACAGTAAACATAGGTACAGAAAAATAACATCTTCATTAATAATGTAAACATCTGCTGTATAATTAAACTGGCTCTTCCTTGAAAAACAAAGCTGTTCACTGCAGTGTTTGTCTGCAGTGACTGATTTACATTGTAGAATTTAATTTGATTTGGATGTATCCTCCGACTTGGTTCAAGAGACATTTGTTTTTTGTGTTTATATGTGCTCTGTGTTGCAGATGAAAAATAGCATTATCCAAAGCATCAGCGCTGGGGAAATATAATTCCCAAGTTGTTAGACAGTGATGTGGGATTTTCATTCAAATCAAGACAAACAATTACAACCAAATATCTAATGAACAGGAAGTGAATACCACAGCTCCAGCCCTGATCACTGTTGCGCAGACTCTGACTCCAAATAATATCACCAGCGCAAGACGGCAGCAGCTGTATCTGGGATACAGCTTCATTTTATGTACAATGGGAGGAAGTCGAGACGCATCGTCCATTTTTATATAGTGTCTGTGGTTTAGACTGAAACTTTTGGCTGGCTGTCAGGCCTGTCCTGCTCTCAGGCTGGAATAAGTCAGAGCTGGTCACTCTTGGAAGTTTACAACCCTAACGTCTACTCTAACATTATTCATTCCAATGAAAAGTATTATTAATTATCAATCTTTGCAAACAAGCAAGTAAAGTTCTAGAATTGCACTGTATGCAAAGACTAGTCTAATAGTTTAATAGTCTAATCTAATTGTCAAGATTACCTTCATTATTCCAAAAATGTGAGAAAGTGAATATAATCACAGGAAGTAATAAACCTGTGCCTGTGTAGCTCATAAGCTGACACCACCCACAAGATTTCTAGCTATTGACAACCAGACCATTGTGTAACTACCTGAAACAAAGGTAGGTGGCAGGCCAAAAGTTCTGTAATTGTTGATACTTCTGCACAGCTACTGGTGATGCACTCACTCACTGTAATTGGTGCAGAACAAAGGGATGCATTCTCCAGTGAAAATTCTCCCTATAGGTTCACTACTACCTCACAACTTTTCAACTCAAGTCTAATAAGCCAATTACTACAACAGGCATACAACTTTAAACAATCACTCACACTTAGGGAAGCGTCTGACAAAGTTGCAGGACTTGAGGGACCAGGAGCTATCGCCTCTTCACTGTCTCACATCAATCATCTCTCAAGTGCAAACAAGAGCAAAATGCTGAGAAGAGTGGGATTTTTGAGATGCCTTTTAACTGTAGTTGCAGATGAAATAAGAGATTTCATCAATTCTCCTGACAGCTCTCAATTCTATATGTGCCTGTATCTGCATTAATTGAGCCAATACGTTTTTTTCTCTATTATTCTGCTCTTTTATGGTTCTAATTTCTTTTTATGTGAATGTTTCTTAGTGTGAATGTTAACTGGGCATACCCTACCCTGTCCTGTACAACATTAAAAAAATTATAAAAAATGTTTTAAAAATAATTTTAATTTGAAAAATTAACCATAGAAGAGCACTAACCTTTACACAGTTATCCAAAATGCTAATTAGTACATTAAGATGTTTAAATGAATGAAATTGTTATAGTTTGATGATGTGTTATTACAGTCATACATAGTATTTGACATAAGTACTTGCACAGATGAGCTGTTATGCCGCTGCACATGATAAAGATACAATGAGTGATTAGACTTACATACAAGCACAGTTCACCCCCATTTACTGCACAGACAGTAGTCATATGTGCTGAGAGCATGGGCACATGCCTCGAGGTATCCACCACCCCTGTGCTTCACATAGGAGAGAGATAGAGAGGAAAGAAAGGTGAGAGAAGGAAATAGACAAAGAAAAGGTATAAAAAAAAAAAAGGAGATTTGAGTGAAGCCTGTGTCAGAGGCATACCATGTTGGTGTCAGTTCCACTCCTCTTCCTCCATGTTAAGAAGTTTCTCTCTCCCTTCAGAGAAAAAAACACACCAGCTGGCCCTTAGAGAGAGAAAAAGATATAAAGGTTTGAGGGGATAAGAGTAATA
Organism: Pempheris klunzingeri; assembly: GCF_042242105.1. Lineage (NCBI taxonomy): Eukaryota > Metazoa > Chordata > Actinopteri > Acropomatiformes > Pempheridae > Pempheris > Pempheris klunzingeri. The sequence continues at coordinate 6,563,884 of NC_092014.1, forward strand.
AAAATAATAGAGAGGCAAGTGCAGGTTCAAGATGAAATAGAAAACCAGAAGCAGAGGGATAGATTTGTTAACATACTGTAACATTTCATGCAGCAGTGATGTCCAATTATATGCCATGGACGGCCCAGTTCTGTATGTGCAGCATTTCCATTCAACCAAACAACCGACCTCTTTCTCAATATTTGTTCTTGTGTCCCCAATGACATTTTATTTAGTCTGTTGCTCACAGTGCAGAGAGAGTTGAAATGGCAAGTCATTGATCGAGTACAACATCAAGCCCATGTCAAAATGCAGGGGAGTACCGCTGCTCTTGCTCAGGAGAAAATCATTTATGGATAACTCTTCCCCACAAAGTCAGTGGTTTTGGCAGTCTGGGATACAGTCACCCTGCAGCAGGTGATAACACTGAATAGGTACCTCCAAGATGAGACGCTGCACCTAATTAGTGAAATTACTTGATGTATTCATTTGGTGAAAGAAAAACCTGTGTCTGTTCGGTCTGTTTTAGATCATCTACCCCCTTCTCTAATCAGCAGAACTTCTTTCATTACAAATAATTGGACATCACTAATAATTACATGACACACACACAGATGTGTGAGTGGGTCTGCTTTGAGACCCAGCCTCTTCAGTTTTATTTATTAAAATAGTCTTTACCATATTGTGTTGGTGGAGTTTTCTATTCATTAATTGTTTCAGTTAGTGCACATTAATGGGGAGGTTGGCACCCACTCAGGGAACCAGGTTGGGGAGTGCAGCTTGTAGCCAAGCTGTACTCCTGGCTCCTGTTATTTGAATATCCCCCATAGCCTGTCTGAGCACAGCCTGAAGAAGCAACAGGAAGCTGCTGTCTTGTGGCCTCACCACCTGGGATATTTGTTAAAGGCATGATGGGCACAGGCGCAATGAGCAACACTGGATATCTTCTGGGAGGTTATATGGGAATATTGGGTCCTATAGCCTATAATTCAACTCCTCTTGGTCTTTGTATAGTGAAGTGAGAGTTGTGTTTTGTTACTTGCCATTACCTGCCACCAACCTGTTCAAGACAGATCAAAGATCTGCTTTTTCCCCTTTACCCTCTTGACTTTTATGGGAAGGGAAGTGAATTGCAGCTTTGATGGAGAAAAACTCCAGCTCGGGGACATTATCATGTCATCCCTGCAAATCGCAGATGGTGCTGTCCTTCTGACTTCGTCAGCCTGTGACCTCTGATGTGCAGTTGAGAGCTGTTTACCGTGGAGGGTGAAGCAGCAGGGAAAAGGGTTAGCACCTTCAAATCTGAGGTTGTGGTCCTGTCACAAAATCTTCACAAGGTGGCTTGCCGTGTTTAGACGAGAGGGGAGCAGGTGTATCAGGTGTATCAGGTGGAGAATTAGTGTAGGATGGTACATATGAGTACATGAGAGTAAGAGGGGGCCAGAGATTACAGGCTTGCTGCAGTAATGTCAGAGTGTAGTAATCCATAAGTGAGGGCTACAATTTACTGATCGATGTACACAATAGTCCTCATCTGTGGGAGGTTTTGTCCAGAAGAATGAAATTGTGGATAAATGCTTTAAAAATGCCATTTTTCCTTGTTTTATTTTTTTCTTTCTTTTCTTGGGCAAGATTTTCTGGCCTCACTCTTAGTGAGATTAGCCAACATGGTTTACGTCCAGCCAGGATGCATTCTTGGTGTCTCCCACTGTAGTTGAAGAGACTCAGTGTAAAACAAAAGAAAGCTTGGCGATTACATTTCTCCAACTGCTCTGCAAAACTCACTAGATCCCCGAGGAGTAAGTAGAGGAAGTTACCTCGGAAAAGTCCTCTTTTCTGTCACATTTGCTTAAATTTAACCGCAACCCTGAATATGAAGCTGGTAAATTGTGTCTGCCTCAAATGCAGTAACGCCTATTAAAATGACACTATCCTCCTTAGAGGCTCATCAGCATCTGTCTTTATATTACCCGTAGCGCATACTGTGAATTGGCTGCTCGAAGTGGCATTTTCAAGAAATAAAAAAAGACAGATGCAAATGAAGAAAAGAGCAGAAAATGTGCAGAGTTCAACAAGAATAAGACAGATGAGAGTAAGAGTGGAGAAGACATGTTAGTGGGGGTGGGCATCAGGATTTATTTTTCCATTTTCATGCAGGTAAAGTTGAGTGAGTATGCATGTTATTTTTCATTAGATTTTCCCAGCCAGTCAATAATTCACACCAGCAACCTTTTGAGTCATAGTCCCACTTCTCTGACCTCCATACAGAGCTCTGACTCACTTCACATTATATGGTATTTCAATACCCAAATCAGGAAAGTGCTACAGAAAATGACTCTACATTTTTGGTAGAATCTACAAAACCATGCTTTATATACATGTATACATATATATTAACATGACAGATGCTTTCAGTAACAACCTCACTGTTAATCCCTTAGCCCTGATAACAAAATGATATTGTTGAAAGTTGTGTTATTTGAGGCTTCAAGTGTATACCAGTTCCTTCCATATTACATTCTGCATCAGCGCAGGAAGCTCAGCATTCCTTGTTGCATCTTAATATTTTCATTTTTCATCCCTTCTGCCCTGGATGTGCAACTGATGCTCCCTTCTCCATTTGAGCTGCTGCCCTTGAACTATTAAATATTTTGTGCACTGCCTCAGAAGAAAGTATGAACAGCAAAGTTGTGATGAGATGTAGAGACAGAAACAGAGTGGTGTAAGGATAGATGGAGTAAAGGAGAGAAGAGTTCTGTTGTGTTTCTGAGGTGATGCCCACTTTGGCAAGTCAAACTCCCTTCACTGCTCTGTTCTGCTCTGCTCTACTCTGCGTGGGTTGTTGCTGTATAAATAACACTCTCGGTGCAGATCAGAGGGAGAAAGAGAAGGAGAGAAAGGGAGAGGATGAGGGAGGCAATAACAGCAGAGAAAGAGATGGTGAGGGAGACAGGAGAGGAGTGGGGGACGCATAGGGGAAGCAAAGCCGGAGATATAGAGAGAAAGAGAAGGATGAGAAACAGTTGATCAGAGTGATATTAGATGTTCAAGAGGAAGAGAGAGTGAAGAGAAAAGAACTGTGGGGAGAGAGAGAGAGAGGATTGAGAGGGCTTGTAGAATAATTGAACCATATATGGTAACAGTCAAGTATGAGGCGATTTGAGAGGATGAGAGAGAGAAAGAACAAGTGTGAGAGAGAAATGGATGTGAAGATGTACAGTATGAACCCTTCAGAGAGAAAGAGAGAGGTTTTGTGTGTGTGTGTGTGTGTGTGTGTGTGTGTGTGTGTGGTGTCATGAAATGGCCTGTCTTAGGCGGTACTTGTATGACACCATCAGCATTAGTCATGGGGAAAGATGATTAATAGTGTAAAGATACTGCAGCAGCTCATCACTGCCAAACAGCAGATCTCAGATCATTTTGCTCACCTGCAGAACAGCTAATTCTTGCAGACGTTTTTATTTGAATTCAACCTCAGCATGTTGAACATACAGTATACATTCACAGAAATAATAGTGTACAGTTTTCTGGTTCATTTTCAGATCAGCTGAAACTTTGATCTTTAAAAACTATATAAGGCGGCTGTACAGGTTGTTTGACAACTCTTAAATGTGCTGATTTGTTAGATCGACATGAAAGATGTTAAGCACTGGGTTATGCTAGAGCTGGTTTGTACAATGTGTCCAACCTTGTCAGAAAATCAAAAGTATTCATAGTTGTTCCAAATGGCCAAATTCAAAGGTGGAGTAAAAAGCCAGTTGTCATAGTTGGGTAATCGTTTGAATACAGAGACAACAGTTCACATTTTCGTACAGTCTCTTCTTGAAGACATTCATAGTGTTACACTGGGATATTTACACAAAAAGTGACAGAAGGGGCTGTGTCAAAAATGAAAAGAGTGCGAGAGAGATAAGTTCAAATCCTGGCTTCTTTCTCACCTCCGGACAGCTGGCGAGTCATGACGTGAAATGGATGTGGGTGTCAGATTGTCAGTTTTAGGAAGTTACAGAAATGGTCAGACACAGCCCCCCAGTTCTGACATCAGCGTGGGCAGGAGGTTTCCGAAGCTATTTGACCATCCGACTGGCAGTCCTGACGGAGTATAAAGGCACCTTAACTTAACGCTTCCAAACAACTGCTGCTGAAAATGATGTCGGTCGGACAGAATGCTATAACGTTCAGCACTTCTTAGGTGCACACACACAAAAGACATGTTAGTAATGGTCTAAAGTTGTAAAAAAAAAAAGATTATTAATTATGCAGCAAACTGAAATTAAAGAAGGTAATTCAGGCAGATTATTTGGCTATCTTAAAGTCATCGTGCATTTCTCTTCTTCCCTTTGACAGTACTTCATACCTTATCTGGAGAAGTCTAAAATCAAGAACAATGATTGCTGCAATGAAACAACAGAGTTTTCTTGGTAAATTATAAGTATATAGTTTGGCATGAAAAAGAACTGCTTCACTAGTTACATGGCTTATGTTATAGTGGCTGAGCCTAAACTTACAGTAACCCCCCTTGAGGGGCTGCACAGACAGGATAGTAATTGACATTTCCGGAGTAACTTTCAGCGAACCACATGTCTAGTGAAATAAACATTGTCCAAACTTTTCCTCCCTCCCAGCTTATGCGGATATTTTAGTATTGATGCAAGAAGCTGTTCCAGCAGCCAATGCATTTCTTCAATCAGCCAACATTTTCACAAATACCCCACAGTAGCATTTTCAACTAATCTCCTATGTCAGGGTCATTCCCAATCAGCTTTATGTACATACTACATCATATCTATTCTGCATGTGTCTAATTTCTTGGAAGATGGGGCTGTTGAATGTGATAATTTAAAAAGCAGTGACAGCTGACCTTTACCAATCATGCTGGGTAAATGTTACTAACTCAGTTTTGGACAATAGAGGTTTAGATAGTAATTACTTTGGTGTGCATTACATAAAACATTTAAAAATTAGTGAATTATAGACATACTTTTGTTTAAATATATTTATTTTGAGTAAATGATTTATCAGAACTATGTGAACATGCTGCTAACAAAAATGAAACCATCATTAATTGCACCCCAGCAATGTGTGTATGTGTGCGTATGGATGATATGAGCAATATGGAGCAAAATGACCTACCTCGCTGCTGCACTTTAATGATGGCCAGAGGTGTTGCTAGGCTAGCTGATGGTGATGCATCCTAGAACATTGTTCTCCAGACCAGTGCTAATCAGCAGTTATTGGTACGAGGGTAGCTAGCAGAAGATTTGGATGGGAGTAATCTGAGAGAGGCCTACATCAATACGTCCAGTTAATGATGGCCAGCGGTGCTACAAGCCTGACACATCCTAAAAGATTGCATTTCAGATCAGCTCACTGAGGATGCTTACATCACATGTCCAGCTAGCTTCATATAGATTATGTTCACATTTGATTAGTTATTCTACAAGAGATTGTGAAAAATGTCATTAATTATTCAAATATTCTAAAAAGTAAAGCTAAAATCTGTCTTTTCCTGACTTTACCATCTTGTCTATGTTTTATCAGTCGGGAAAATAAAAAAAACATGGAACAACTAACTCAAATGTCATCTGATAATTGCAATCCGGTTCAAAGTGACACCACTGTAATCTAAATAATGGGTTTCCTGTGTGGCAGCCAGCAGATTGTCATTACACATGTACTGGAGGCGGCAAGATTTTTGACCTCGACGATGAGCATCGCCCGTTAGGTGAAAGTGTCTCCTCTGGTGCAGTGTTAAATTTTGTGGGGTTTCTTTTTAAAGTTGTGCTTTTTGGAAAAAAATCAGGACATTTTATATCGGGGCGATGAGCAGAGATTCTTTATCTTGTTTGAATGATTCATGAAATAAAGCACAGAGTAAAACTAATCCAGTCTGAATAGTGTTATTGTTTGAACAGTGTGGCTCGGCTCCTCTGCAGGGGCCAATTCAGTGCTAGTAAGTAAATCCTTCTACTAGCCAGTATTGCCTGGCGCCAATAATGGCAGATTGGCGCTAGGCAAGGCTAATGCGGGTGCCAAGTGGAGTGTTAAGTGCTAGTCATGTGATGTGGGCCTATGGCTCCTGTTGCTGTAATGAGAGCGGCTCGTTCTCAGTCTCGCCCGGCTGCTGCTAATTGCCTTAATTGAGAGAGTGACCTACATCTGAGCGAGGCTTCGGTGGATCAGCAGAACAGCTGGCAAACCTGCAGTAGGAAGGGGCGCGAGAAAGGACCTGGAAAAAAAAAAGGATGAGATGGAACAAATGAGAGAAATTAGGAGAGACAGAAGTGGATAGTGTAGAAAGAAAAATGTGGCCAGTTTGACTCTGAACAGATTGTTGAATTAAACTTTTTAAAGCATGACAACACTTAATGCTGTTTAAACTTCTTGTTTTATTTTCACTTTTGTGCACGCGTACTTGGTTGGACACACACTTTTGACACAAGCATCAAATGTGCCATCGAAGCCAAATTTAACCAATGCAGGAGAGAGGGTGGAAAACGCAGGCCAGATAAAAAGAGCAAGTGAAGGGACAGGAGGAGAAGGCTGGCAGGCAGTGACATCATGCTTTTAGAGCAGAGGCCGGCCCTCAGGCCAATGCTGAATACACTCCTAACAGTCTTGTGTACTTCCCTTAGACTGAATTATTCAACACACTCCTGATGGAGAGACTGACTGTGAGAGTGTGTGTGTGTGTGTGTGTGTGTGTGTGTGTGTGTCTCTCTCTCTCTGCATGTCTGGGTGATGCGGTGCATGTGTGCATGTGCGTACGTGCATGAATGCATTTGTCTAGAGAGCAAGAGGGAAGAATATAAGTTCATGTGTGTGAATACAACTTTTCTCTATTTGTGTGCTAGAAAGAGTGTGGGAGAGAGAGGCTGCTTGGAGTCATTGAATGGGCTTGTGATGTGTGGGTGGCTGCTCAGTTTATGCGCATGTGGTGAAGTGTGCACACACGTCTGTCAAGTCTGTTGAAGTAAATGTGTATTCTGTGTTTCAGATTAGGTGGTACAGCGAGGTTTTGTTCCTCCTCAGAAAAGAAATTGGGCTCCATCAATCCTCTTTCTCTCCACGATCTCACCAGACTGCTTGTCAGTGTCCCTGCACCACACACACACACACACACACACAGAGTAACGCACGGTCTCCCTCACACTGGATTTTAAGCTGCAGTGCTCCTCTGTGTGCCCCCATTTCTTGTTTTTGTGTGTGTGGGTGTGCGTGGGTGTGTGGTCTGTGTACTCTTTCTCTAAGTGTGTGTGTGCTTTGCGTGTTTTTGGCAGCCTGTGTGTGCTTCTGTGTGTGTGTGGACAGTGAGTGTTGGGGTTTGATCCTGTGCTAATGATCTCCCAGTGGTTCAAACTTCTGTAAAGTGTGTTGAGCAGGATGGGAGAAAAAGGGAGGCAGTGATAGGAGGGAGGGAGGGAGGGAGGAAGGAAGGAAGGAAGGAAGGAAGGGGGAGGATGTGAACGGAGAACAGTGCCCGATCATGATCTTCCTTGTCATCAATGACCCCCCCCCCACCCCCCCCCGCAACAGTACACGCTCACTACACTGCTCCCGTAGAGTAAACCCCCCAGTCAGAAGCACCAAAGCCTCCACATATCGTGATCTGCGCAGCTCTCCACTCGAGCAGGAGCAGCCAAAGTCTGCATCAAGAGCTGCAGCACTGAACCGGCTGGTGACAGAGGGACAGAAGGAGCGGTGGATGGATAGACAGATGGATATAGAGAGCCAGCATGTGATGTGTGTCACTCTCGCACTCTCCTCAGCGCACGCATGCACACAAGGAAACGTCAGCCGCAGACAGTCAGATATTGGAACTTGTTTCTTTTTATTGAATGTCACATGGAGGGGTTTTCTCGCATATCTATCTCTCCTTCTTTCTGCCCGTCTCTCTATGTCACTCTCTCCTGCCTCCCTTCCCTTCTCCCTGTCAACTCTCAGCTCATCTTCTTGCTTACATGTACTGTACTGTAATGCACTTTTGTTTTTCTGAATGTGTTAGCACTTCCTCTACTTCCTCCCATTTTGCGAGCCTTGCCTTACCTCTCCTCTCCTCTCCTCCCTCCCCATCTGGAAAAGATCTGTCTCACTAATAGGAAGGCCTGGTAAATTAGCCCTTCTATCCTTCCTCTCTATCGCTCCTGTCTCCTCCCTTCTTCTCTCATCTATCTCGCCAAGCGTGCACTGCCCAATAGAGCGCACTCATGCACACCCACAGATACTGACTTAAAAATACATACGCGCAAGTACAGATTTGCCCCGTTTGTGTGTCTGTCTGTTTGTCTCCAGGTTGGGTACTGGCTAATAGGGCGTAGTAGGTAATGGCAGCCATAGCCTATTATCTCTGCTCTGCTGTCTAATAGCCACTGGCTTTAAGCATCTGCCATGTAGCTGCTCTAACTCCCCCAATGGACACTTAGCAACTTAGCGCATACACTGATAGACACACACACATATTCATATGTACAACCCACCCCCACAGATGCACAGCAGAGATAATATACACACCGCCAAAAGTAATTTGTGCATATTGAGTAAGTCTGTGCACATTTGGGTGCATGCAGAAGTATTGTGTGTGTGTTTGTGTGCATGTGGTTATCACATCTAACACGCCGTGCCCTGGCATTCGGTATGCTCTCTTTTCCTTGGGGTGCACTGCCTGCCTTTAATTAGTAAAGGAAATAGATTTACTTATCTGATCTTTGACACTTGTGCTACACACACACACACACACACATCTGCCTGCATGCACTCAACCAGGCAGCATCGACACCTATCCATTACCAGCGTGGTGGAATGCCAGAGCGGGAGGCAAACACATTGTGTGCTCAGGCATGTGTGTGTGTGTATGAGTGTGTGTGCTTGGGAGAAATGAATCTGCTCCCATCTGTAGACTGACCATTGATTTGCCATGGTAACAGTGGATGGTGACTGTCGTGTGAACAAAAGCGATGAGAACAAGTGGCCGGATTGGAGAGGGAAGGAGATAGGAGAAGGGAGAGATGGGGGGATAGAGGAGACCAGGGGTGGTATTCAAGAGGAGGAAGTGGACTCACATGGGGACAAACTCAGCAGAGGCTGAAAGAGAGAGAGGATTAACACACGTTAGCCTGCTGCTGGTTTAACTAAATGTAGCAACAAGATTTTTATGTGTGTATTTCAGAAAGCGAGACCTTGTGCACAATAGTGTTGTGGGAGTGTTTTTGGTATAAAAAGGCTTACACAGACCTGAGTAAGGCTTATATATAATGAATGAATCCCCCTACAGCTACCGTTTTTCTTTCCTCTGCAGAATTAGCGATTTGTCTAACCCCCTCCTTTCCCCACAAACAGTCTCTGCAAAACCCCTTCACCACTTTCCAGCGTTCCTCCCAGAATCCACCCTGCACCCAACCGACATGCCCTCTGGAAGCTTGTGTCACTGAATAAACTTATTCTGTGGTATTCAGTAAACACAATGCCTCGGCTGTCAACAACTCACTTAAGAAACACTGGGCTAATGTAATTTTAACCAAAACGGGTATAAACCAATGTTTTAATATTCTGAAGGGCCTGCAGCTCTTCTCTAAAAGCAGAAAGACTAACACACTGTGAATTGTCTAATTAATCTTCTGGCTTGTGGCGTTCCTACACCAGCCAGATCCTTTTGTTTTGCAGTGGCGCTGGACAAGTGCCCTGACCCCAACCCCTGGTTGACTGGCTGTCCTGTTCTCATACCTGCGGCACTTAGCCTGCTTAGCATGGTCCAGCAATCAACGATGAGGTAGTCAGTCGGGATAGGCTGACTCACCGCTTGCTGCCATTTTTACACCAGGCCTAAGGTTTCTAAAGTCCAACAGAGTCACCGTCAGTGGGCTGAGAGACACAGAGAGAGAGTAAGGGAGAAAGAGAGAGAGAGTGGGATTTTTTCACCCAAAGGCACTTCAGCTATAAATATCAAACTGGCAATTCTTTGATTTACCAATGAAGGGTGCCAGAGGAGGGAGGAGGATGCAGGGTCTTGCTCAGTTCTTGAGCGTTTTTAAATTCATTCACTGATAGGGGAAGAGAGAAACTGAGGGAGGAAGAGGGTTGGCTGTGTCATTAATTTTCCATGTAGGGGGATGAAATAACATTAACATCTCTTTCTCTCTGAAGCTTCATAAGTCAAACACTTATTATTACTCAAACAGCAGCGGCAGCACACACACACACACCATATATAGACACACATCCTATTCTTTTTCTGCCACACAGATGCTTGTGTACATTGGTTGTGTATATACCGTGTGTGTGGATGGCACGGCCTGGACAGACACTTTAGTTTTAATAAAGCAGAGGCCTTTCAGCGCTCTTGCGGATCCCGCTGTAATCTCTCCTAAACAGGTGTTGTGATTAGCCTCTGCCGTGAGCAGCATTCTGACACTTGGATAGGCAGGACCAGCCATGCACACAACCATCGGCTACCACTCAGGAGACAGATTTAACTGGCGGTGCTTGGCAAAGCGCCCCTCTGCCATCCAATACAATATGCTTTGTCGAAGTACTGCTAGATGTTAATTTTTTTTTGCTCAGCCAAATAATTATGTCATTTCTTTACAGTATTTTGGTTGATTCTGTGTATGCTGATGCAGCAACATATGTGACAGAGTCAGCACTGCAGAGTGCGGCTCTTGATTTATAGAGGACAGTTGATGGATCATTTCAAGGAACACACCGAATGTTTTTAAATGCAGCTGAAAAATCTCCTTTTGTATGTGGTATTTATCAACAGATTACAAATTAATACATAAAGCTGAGCAGTCATTTGATCATGCGGTTTTACATTTTGATTCATCTGCAGTATAAAGAAAAGAACTACCCAGCTTGCTTTGCAGTCCCACTTAGGAATAATACCCCTCACATCTGCATTAGAAAGTTTTGCTAATTAAACCAAAGGGTTGTAAGAGTCTGTTTGGTTGTTTCACCCTAAAAAGTAGGCTGTTTCACTCGTATATTTTTACTTCTTATTTGTCAGAGTCTGACAACAGCTCTGTTTTTACTAATTATTGTATATTTACCACTTTCCCCCCTCATTAAATTCATTGTGAATGATCAAAACGTGGCACTGAAAATAAACAAATACGTGTTTTATATGCACTTTTTACTACAATATACCAATTCACTGACGCAGCAAGAATTCACAAAGAAATTTCACAAACATCAGGGATGCTGTTGTAGCTATTCAGTAATACTCACTAATTATCAGATTATGAATAATTCACCATTTATTGATAAAGAAACTGCTTTGATCCAATTGAATCCTTATGTCTCAGAAATCAGATATAATATTTATGACAAACTTTTGACAGACATTTGTTCCTGGACAAAGTAAATAATAGGCCATGTTTTCGGCTGTCTGGGGAAGAAATATCTCACCTGGTTCAATCAGTGTGGATACATCTTTGGCACATTCCAGGGTGTGACACTGGATTAATAACTCACTAATCTCCTGCTAATCTTATCATGCATTAGTAACTGATAATTTGTTTTTTGCTACGCTAAAAATCCCAACTAAACTGGAAAAAATCTCGACTGATGTGTTGACAGGAAAGAAATATATAACATGGGTATGACGGATGACTGTACGTCCTTCAAGGCAGCAGTATGTCTGCGAGCTGTTTTTAATGGATTTTTCAAAACAAATGTGAGTTTATGACTTTCCTGAGATAATTAAAGTAAACCTGCAGTAGAACAGAGTGTGTTAGTTTGTGACTGTGGCAAACACAGTGGTAGGGTTCAGAGTTTTAATGGCAGTTAATGACAAAAATCGACACTGACAGAATGACGCTGGTATTACACAAAAAAGCTCAAGGCAGCACATCCCAGGCACAGATAAGTGTCTCAGTGAAAGGTGAACTGCGTTTCTTTGGAAGCAAAAGAAGGCCATAAGGCCTAATCTTATCAGCAACCGAACAAATTTAATTTAACCACTATTGAATACTTAATGCTTAAGTTTTAATAGCGATGAATAGGGTTTAAATCTGGGGTCGGCACGATGGCGATTAGCACTATCACAGTAACGTGACCCTCTCAGGAGAAGCAGTGTAGATGATAAATGAATGAATCAATGTTTCACTATGAGGAACTTTTTTTTTAAGTTTTTTGTTTTATGGTTCACAGTGAAATCTCCACTATTCAAAAAACAATATAGAATTTGCTCAAATAAAATCGGTTATTTTTGGACCTAAAAATTCCACCCAAGCTTTTTCAGATACCAAAACTCAAGATGAAAAATTTCAAACTTCAAATTCCCAGAACAAGCAATCGAGCCTAAATGAGGAAGATCAGAGCGGCTGGTTGTATAATCCTAGAAAGAAAAGCTCAGATGAATAATAACCTGCAAACTTGAGATGCATTTCTGAATTTGTGGGGGAGGGAACATCTTTGAAATTGCATAACATTAAATTACTCTCTCGAAATTCCAAGGAGGGAAATTCAATACATGAATTAAAATGGATTGTTTTCAAAGTAAGTTCTTTCAGATCTACAGTTTTAGTGGAATTTACAATACATAAAGAATAGAAATGAAAATTATGTTTTTTGGTATTCAGTTGTTCATAAGAATCAAATCTTCAGGCTTTTTTTTGCTTACATAGAGAAGCAGTTCACCTCTTATTAACTTAATTTGTGTCTGGAATGTGCTGTGCTGAGCATTTTTTATGCAAAACATTTAAGTCTAAAAGCAGCAGACTTTTTACTTTTTCCTCATTGACAGTAATGGCCATGAAACCTCTGAACCCAACACTATATTTGCCACAATCACAGACATATAGAGTCTGTCCTACTGCAGGTTTATCTTAATTATCTCTGCTTATAAAATTCTAATTAATACGGCCTTTCTTTGCTCCCATACTTCTCTATCATGCTGTTACAACTCTACAAAAATACAGGCCTCTACAGTGGGTCCTCTTTGTCTGAAAACTCTGAATAACTCAGTGGTGAAATTAACATACGACTTTTTAAACTTTTGTGCGGAAAAAACTAAGGGTCGGGCTAGAGGAGGAAAATGTGTTTTCATGTGTCAGGAGACTCGCTGTGTTCCAGTCCCATATTACATTCTGTGGTTATGCTGTAATGCTGTGCGCTTTGTCAATCCGCAGCAGCGCTGCTGTCCATTACATGCTTGTCTGAGTTAGTGGTGAGACCTAATGCTTCACTAGTCTGAGCTAGGCTATGCTAGCTCGGGGGCTCTGCGCTCGCTTAAATGCTATTCTGTGTTTGCCTGGGGAGTGTGAGGCTGTTAAATACTACAGTAGACTTAAGCATTGGGACTTACCTCCTGTTAAATACTAAAGTAGTCTTTGTTAGCATTGGGAACCCATCTTTGCAAGCTAAATGCTATAGTTCTCTGTCAATCCTGGGAGTGTAGACGGACTGTGTTCGGTTAGTGGATGTGAGCTTTGGGACGTGTCTGTTCTCTAAAACCGAAGAGCTTTCAGTGCTTTAGGGGCCGCTGCTTGTTAGCTATTGAGGGACATGCCTTTACATTCTGTTAGTGTCAAGAGAATATTTTTCCTGCTATGTCTCGGTTATAGAACATGTTGACTGTCCTGCCCGTGTTCACAGCTTTCAGCAATGTTCAAAGAATGATGTTTGATGTTACATGTTTGACTGTGATGCTCATAAAACAGTTATGTGTTGGCTTCCTGAAGTCGTACACCAAGAAATCATCACTGTCGATACCTAAAAAGCTTCTGTGACATGAATGGTCTGTGTGGATGGATATTCCTTGGCTGTGTTACCACTGACGCTAGTCGAGTGACAACAGCTTCCTCTCGTAGGCTACCCAAGGTGTTTGTTTGTAAGTGGCTTTCCTGAGCTAATTCTTTGTTAGCGGATGGATTTAGAGCAGTGTTTGTTAGCACTAGGGTTTGCAGAACATCTGCTGAGCATTTACACAGAATTAGGCTGCAACAGAAAGTGTGTCTTGTCTACCAGTGTAGCTTTTTAGTGCATTTTTAATGTTTTACAGCCCCTTGTTTAGTGAGCCTACCTTTCATCCTTCAAACACACTAACCTGCAGTGTTTAATTAATCCTAATTACACTGATAATGCCCAGCATTGCCAGATAGAATTTAGCCCATAAAAATATCTTCTGAATACCTAAATTACATTCTTTGCCTTGTGCAAATCTTAGTAGAACGTTGCTAGCCATCTTAAAAGCAGCCACCTCTCCATTTTTTTCATGAGAAATTCACTTTTTAATTATTTGGACAGCTTATGATTTTGCTTTCTCAAATATCATCCCAAATTGCCCCCATGAAAGTATTCACTTGGATTCCTGGTAAGTAAGACAGCATGACATGAAGTTCAAGTAGGATTTCATTATTTTATGCTCATCATGGTGTGAGTACATTCACATCACTTTCATTTGGGAGGACATATCTATTAACTACGGAGGCGTTAACCTTGTCCTCAAAGGTGCTTTCTGATCCCATTTCAAACACTGGAAATACCAACCAATATAAATCATGTACCAAATGAGTTTTTAGTGTTGCCAGTTACCTGTACCTGAAACCTCAAAGACACTCAGAGCAAATATTTTTCTTCTGCGCTGTGTAGCCAGTGAATTTTAATCTTCAGTTCATTAGAATAACGTGGGGGTATATTTTAATTCTGAGAAAATGTATTTATAGCACTGCCAGTGTAACAACTCCTCTTTTTGCAGTTGACTTATTTTGCATTTTGCATGTGACCCTTGAAGCCACAGCGAGCTTCGCTTTGTTGACACAGGACTTATTCTGCCATGCTAGTTTGTTTGCACTTTTGTGCAGACTTAAGTGGGATGGTACTTAGCAGCATCCGGGGGCCGTACTTTGTCAGGCCAACTTAATGTAGCTGCACCATCTTAACTGACCTACTGCATTGAAATATTAATATAGCACATTGCTGGCCTCATCATCATCATCATCCTCCTCCTCCCTAACACTCCATTTCTCATTATTCTACATACTAGCTCCTTCCCCTTACTTTGTGCTGCCCCATGTCATTTACTCATCAACCAGCCTTTTAATCATTGATCCTTAGCTTTTGGTTGATCATTTATCCCTTCATCCACCTTCACTACTTATATAGCTCAGCTCTTCCTCCTCCTGTAGCCCAAATGACTCCATCTCGTAACGATTTCTAGAAATGTGTCAGTTCGTCCCTCATTAGCCTGGATCTGTACAGCCCTCTCTGCACTTTCATATTTTCTTCATCTGATTGCTGTAAACAAAAATGAAATTTGACATGAAAAAGCATGTGTGTGTGAGGGGGAGAGAAAAGTGAGATACTGTCTTGGTTTTGGTAGTCTATTATTTATTGGAACGCTGGCTCATGAGTAATGCTATATTTTTAGGGGCCTTTGTGCATGTGCACATGTGTATGTGCTGTGTGCACACACGTGGGTGGATGTGAAACTGTACATGAAGTTCACTGTATTTGTATAATTGATGCACAATGTCGTCAGTAAATCTCTAGGTATGTGGGTTATAATGTGGAAATACATTTATGTTGTGTGTGTGTGTGTGTGTGTGTGTGTGTTATATTTGTGCATTATTCATGCGTGAGCTTCTTGGTGGACTTGTGTGATTTGATGAGAAGATGCAGGTCTGTGTCAACGTCTCTTTTTATCCTTTATTATTCAGCAACTACCAGAAACATCATCTTCCCCTTTCACCCCTCAGTCCTCTGAAAAGACTTTCACCTCCCTCATTCTAAATTCTCCACTCACCCTCCATCCTCTCCTCCCCTCCTCTCTCCTCCTTTGACTGTGATATTTAGATATTTAAAAGGAAGTGTGTGGGTTAGACCACTATGACAGGTGTAAATATTAAACATGTTAAAAGCATGTTATGAACATGTATGACATGTAGCACCACCTCTGCAGTAACTTCAGCCTGTCACCATATAAGGGCCACTGTGTGTGTGTGTGTGTGTGTGTGTGTGTGTGTGTGTGTGTGTGTGTGTGTGTGCGCGCACATGCAATTCCTCAGCATATAAAATAAAGGCCTAGAGAGTTCAGTCTTGATCCGAAGGGATTGTTAAATTGATAAAAGAGCTTCACTTTTGTTTTTTGGTGGCTGTTTATGGTGTATTTTGAGTTGTTGCATTCTGATTGTGTATTTGTATTATGGCTGCAACTAATTAGTATTTCATTTTAAAACATAATTTTCATGTTCAAATGATGAATCAATGTTTTTGAATGTTCTAATTCATAAAATGTCAAAAATAGCAGGAAAAATACCCACAATAAATCCACAGAACTCAAAGTCAAAGTCATTTGCAAAAAACTTGTTTTGTCCATCTAACAAACCCGAGGCCATGGCAGCAGAAAAGAGCAACAAATCATCACATTTGAGAATGAGCAAATGTTTGGCATTTTCTCTTGAAAAATGACCCAAAGGATAATTCTGGCTTATTATATTAGAGCACCATAATTATAGAGGTTTAAAACAAACCCCCAGGTTAGCCAAGCTTATTTGGAAGAGAAAATCAACGTGAATGGCAAAATTGTCACCAAGTTATAAAAATCTGTCACAGTTTACAGGCCGACTTCCTGCTTCAACTTTGTGCATCAACATTGCATCTGGTCAGGTTAAACAGTGGCTGCCATTTGTCTAAGCATCATCTCTGTATTTGTGTGCACTCACGCTGGGTTTTACCTCCAGATAAACCTGTCTGATCCTCTTGAAGTGATAACCAGTAATGGTCAAAACTGCAAAAATATGATCCATATTGTTGTAATAAACGGGAATGATCCTTTTAGCAATCAACAGACTGTTTTGTTGACAAATTAATTCTTAAAATCCAGTGATTGTTTCAGCACTGATTTGTATGTTAGTGTTGGTTGTACACTTGTATGTGCGAGGGTGTGAGTGGGTGTTTGAGCGTGTTAGTATCTGTGCTCGTGTGTTGGTGTTATCAGGGCAAAACTGAGGATGTGGCTGTTGCCACACAGATTTTTTTTTTTCCCTGAGTAAAATATAAAGCCACACACACCTACAGCCAGACACACACACACACAAACCGAGAGATGGAAACAGTGAGATAGATCTTTTTGAAGTACAATTTCATCCTCTCTTCTTCCCACTTTTCTCCACTTTTTTGTAGCGGTGGAGGGAGGGGAGTTAAATCTCAGCGGGCCCTGCTTTATGTGTGCGATGGCCAGAGCTGAGAGCTTTTTGTTAAACTAAGGGACCGGTCTAGAGCCACAATATAGGTTTACACGCACGCACACACACAGACACACAAACACACAACAGAGACACACACGAAAGTGGGGGTGGTGGGGGCACAGAGACGGGAGCTGACAGCTTATTCTCCATGTGTGTTTATGAGGGCTTTGATGTTTAATGTGTCACGTTCTTTGATGCCCTCTGTGGAAGAGGTGTCACGTATGTGTGCCTCTAGTCTGTGTGTGTGTGTGTGTGTGTGTGTGTGTGTGTGTGTGTGTGTGTGTGTGTGTGTGTGTGTGTGTGTGTGTGTGTGTGAAAAAGAGGGACCTCGTGAGGAGGTTTGATACATTCGTGTTTCTCCTCTCTAACTCCTTTCCCACCCCTCTCTGCAGCAGGTGTCTCAATCTCACTCACAAGACTGGAACATTTGTCTCCTTCTCGTTCTCCCCTTCGGCCTTCTCTTTTTCTCCCTGTCTACTCCTCCTCCTCCTCCCTCTCTCCTCTCTGGTGGATGGGCTGTGTTGCTGTCTATTTGTTGTGTCCCCAGGGGGAAAGTCGGCTTACGCTTTATGCAAACATACATTCTGCAATCATTAGCAACTTATTTCACACTCACTTTGGGTTTCTGTTTAATGGCTGCTTTGGTTTTGGTAAGGCTCACTGCTGCCTCTTACTCTCACACTGACCCCCAGTTTCCTTCCAATGCTGAGACTAAATGATTTAACTGTACATGGCATTGTGAGTTAATGCTGTAAAATCTGGAGCCACAGTTTATAAAGGACATCCTCTGACTTCAAATGAGACTGCTCTAAAATGACAACATATCCATTGCAGTCAGTGCACCTCAGACAAATCATGTTCGACATTAATTACTCAGATTTCTTTCTTTGTTACAATTTGAACATTGAGCCAGTTCAATAATACAGCTCCATACAAAATTGGCAAGCAGGTAGAGCATCAGTATTTGGCTCAATTAGCTTTGGAGACAATGCACGGCTGTTGCTATGTTGGCTGCTGAGTGCTGAAGTGAATCAAACCTGTGAGTTATGAGGCAGTTATCTCCGACTATTAGGCCCCCCCTTGTTGTCAGCAGTCACTCTCCTGCAGTGTCGTCTCACTTGTCTACTGAATCTCACTCTCAGCATCTCTTTCCGTTTTCCCTCTCTCCTCGTCCTTTTCTCTAACACTTACTCTCTCTCTTATCTCCGAGACTCTCCGGTTCTGACTCACTGATTGCAAAATTGAAAATGGTTTTAATTCCATCGGGTTTTTGAGTTTGACTTGCGCTCAACAGCACTTGTTTTTTTTTCTTTTCTTTTCTGCAATTAATTCAGTTCCTCACACAAATCTGCTGACTGTCTCTGCTGCGGGCCTGTGTGTGTCATTGCAGGATGAGAAGTCCACATTTTTCCAGTTCGGCGCGGCTCTGCAGCAGGAGGCTCTGCTCATGCTTGCCATCATGGAGGAGTATGACTGGCACGTTTTTTCTATAGTCACTTCCAAGTTCCCCGGGTACCAGGACTTCATCAGCACACTGAGGATAACTGTGGATCACAGGTAACGAATACGCTCCCCCACATGTACATACACACACACATACACACTCTGTTTTCATCCTCAACCTTTATTTATAGCATCTGACAAGATTAAGTACCTTGTTTCATTTAACGGTGTATTGTTACAGCTTTGTGCGCTGGGACCTACAGAGTGTGGTGACACTAGATGCTGTAGATGGCGATCCAAACTCTAAATCTCACATTGCCCTCAAGAGGATCCAGAGTCCTGTTATACTGCTGTACTGCTCCAAGGATGAGGCCGTGTGAGTATTTGGGTCTTTCATTTTCTTTTGCTGTTTCCAGATTTCCGTGGTGAATCTTTATTAACTCTCTGACTCTATTCTCCGACAGGTATATACTAGAGGAAGCTCGGTCCTTGGGCCTGATAGGAGCTGGTTACATCTGGATTGTGTCCAGTCTCACCACTGGCAACCCAGACTTTACTCCTGAGGTAGTGAGACCCCATATGTAGTAACAGGTGGCCACTTTTCAGTGGTTTGACAAGACGAGCAGTGTTTTTGTTTCTAGGTCATCTGCTACCTCTCCTTTATTCTCTACTGCTAATGTGAAATTAAGAAACACTTTTTTTCCATTTTGGGAAGTACGACTATTCATTTTCTTGGTCAGAGTTAGATGAGAAGATTGATCTCACTTCGGTCGGTCAAATATAAAGCAACAGCCAGCACAGCTAGCTTAGCTTAGCATAAAGGAACAGAAGGACACAGCTAGCCTGGCCCAGTCTGATAAATCTTTAAAGCTCACTAATTAACACATTATATCATGTTTGTTTTGTTCATACAAAAACCAAAGTGTATAAACAACAGTCTTTTTACTGAGGTTTTAGTTGCCAGTTAACCAGCAGAAACACCAGGTAGTTTCTACTCCCTGCCAAGAAATAGTCTTGCACATGACTACCCGCTGTGTTTTTGTTTGGATTAAACTAATGAGACACAACACATTAATGATTGAGCTGTAGAGGTGTTGGTAGGCAGATTTTGTTTCCTTTGGATTGAGCATATTTGCAAAAATGTCTATAAACCATAAGCGTAAACCTATGATAGTAAAGTAAAATAAAATCATGGTGACTGGCAAACTATAATTCATATCTTATAAAATTTTGACTCTATTGCTTTGTTCACAATTTTCTCTCACTGTCTACAAACCTTTGCTCAGCCCTTAAATATGATGCAAGCATGATAGCTATTATCCAAATTGCATATAAATATGTGTATAAACAATTCAAAGTATACTCAGCTGAAAAGTTTCGCTCACATTAAAAATGGAAACGAGTCCAATGTTTGCTTACCTTTTCTCAAAAGCCTCTCAAATGTTTATTCTCCTCCTTTCCTTGTCCATCATTCTCCTTGATTCAAAGTTCTTATTAGTGTTTGTATGTTTTTTTTTTTTTATCCCTCTGTTTTCTTTCTTAGACAAAGATCTGATTTGACATTTAGTCCCAAATTAAAATGTAAAAACAAAGTATTGTCGGGTAGCTTGTCAGACTAGCACGCTGTCACTTTTTGATGTATGCTGAGTCTGTTTTTGTGAGATAAACTTGATGAGATATGTAGATTCTCAATTTTATTTTTTTGACAGTTTCAAGGTGTAGATGGTGCCTGAGTGACTGAATCAATGCGGTTTGTGGACATACAGTCTGCTCACACTTATTTAATAGCCAGATGTGAATTATTTCAGGAAGGCAAACAGAACCAATAAATCATCTGCTTGACACCGTTAGGAGCTTCATATGGATGTTAAAAATTGGCAAATTGAAGTCAAATTCAATCTTTCACACCATATGTGCCACTTCTCAGATCTCCTCTCCTTTCCTCTCAGATGTTTCCCCTGGGTATGATCTCCGTGTCCTATGACGACTGGGAATACCCGCTGGACACGCGGGTGCGGGATGGGGTGGGCATCATTTCCTCTGCAGCCACCTCCATGCTGCGGGAGAAGGGCGAACTGCCGGAGGGCCAGAGCAGCTGCTACAGCACACCGTCAGACAGGAGCCCGGGAAAGCTCCCACCTAGTGCCCTGCGCAGGTGTGTGTGTGTGTGTGTGTGTGTGTGTGTGTGTGTGTGTGTGTGTGTGAGAGAGAGAGAGAGAGAGTGTGAGGAGATCAAGGTCTAGGGACTTGCGTAACTCTGTTTGTCTTTGTAGCTGAGGGTTGAGCAGTCTTACATAACTCTTTTTAATGTGCTAATGAGAGGGGTAGAAGCGAGAAAGGAAGCAGAGATGACAGCAGTGTTAAACACTGTGATGTCTAATGACATTTAACACTATTAGCTCTCGTGTACATGGCTGCTCGGTGCATGAGCTCATTCTGCTGCCTTATTCGAAAGACAATGAACTGAACTTCAGGCAGACCTCCATGTTGTTGCTGCCCTGTGTTAACCAGTGCCTAGTATGTGTTTAGTGTGTGTGTATTTCTGTGTGTGTGCACCTTGCTTCACATGCTTCACATGACTGAATTCACTGTCATTAAATCAGGATTAAAGCAGCTTTTACTAGCTTTGTTCTCTCTCTCTATTTTCTTGTTTCTCTGTGGGTGGCACGCATGTGTTGGTAGGTGTGCATGTGCGAGTGTACATGCACACATGCATGTCAGTGTGTGTGAACGTTCTCTTCTCTGAAGTCTCTGTGATAAGGAAACAATCATCTCATTCAAACAAGAAGCTGGGGACAAATGGGCACACACAGACACACATGCAAGCACATTCATAGTGAACATCCTCCATTGTCAATACACAGATACAGAATTTGTTAACTGTATTCAGGTTTCTTGGTGTGATATTATGATTATATTGCAAATATGAGGCATGCAGTGGCTGAAATATGGTTATTCATTCAGGAAATCTATATAAAACTGACTGAAAACATGAAGGTCAGGTTGCTAGGCTGTACACATCTATGATGACTTATGAGTTTCCTCATTAGAATGAGAGCCACAGTGTGATTTTCGCCATTATGACTTTATTATCTCATTTTTCTCTCTTATTGGCCCATCATAGTTTTTATCAAAGCATATACAATACCGCTGTTGTTGACTGTGATCCAATATAACTCAGACCTCAATAGGAGCTCAAACCTTTCTCGGAACAATCTTTTTTTCTTACTGTCAGAGGTACCTCATTTGTCTCACTAACTTATTAGATAGAATTTGCATATTTGTCAAAACAACTGCAGCCAATTTTTGTGATAATAAACTGACAGGTTGGATTTCCCTACCCTGATTTGGAAGTGGTGGGGCTGTGATCAGAATTCTGCATACATTAGTCTAGATACAATCTTGCCGCAGTGTGCATATAAACAACGTGAGGTGGAGAGGAGTAGGACAACATAATCTGGCACTTAAAAGACACTATCAACCCTGTCATTCTTGCCTGACAGGCATTAAAATCTCAGACTCTAGTTCAGTGTATTTGGTCTCCACAATTGTGAAGGTTTTTATTGAGGTTTGTCCTTGTAGTAAATTTCAAAAGGTTATTCTATTTGATGGAACCACCGTACCATGCAAACCCCTAAGCTGTCACTTTTTTCTGAAAAGATGCTCCCTGCTGTAATACAGAATTTGGGAAGAGCCTCCCTTCCTTCTTTATTCTTACTTTTAGAAAGTGCTCACACAATGGCCAAGTCCTTTAGTAAAAATGTTCCACACACAATAGTAAAGGGATCCACATTTTAAACATGGCGTGTACAAAAGCAGGTACATTTCTGTGATGTGCCTGATGCTGCTAACAAAACCACTGTCGGATTTCTTGTGTATGCAAATCATTCTATCATTGAACCTTTTTTTAATGTAGCTGTACATTTTGTTTTGTTAACATCACACGGGACCACAAAATTACATGAATATACATGTGAATATAAATATGAATATATGATGTTCTGTATAATCTGCCTGTTTTACATGCCTCAAAACCACACCAGCCTCATCCGTTTAGATCAAAATCTTTTCCCAAAAATGGTAACAAACCTGAAATAGGAGGAGACAGCAGTTTCCCAGAATAGGCCGCAACAGTGTTTCCGCTATATGTATTCAGCTGTGGCAATGCACTGTGACAAGGGCATCACCTGCTGCACCATGAAGATTTTTCAAACACAAAAATATATATTCATCTTGACGTGTCACTAATAGTCAACAGCATTGTAGTCCATAATGATAAAGGCAGCTTCAATTGTATAGCACAGGAGTGTCTCTAATGTGCAACTTTGTCAGCTTATATGTAATTATTTGTGTTTGCTGAGGGAGTGTATACCCACGGCAGATCTGTTTGGTATTTTTGTAGTGCCTGCATGCGAGGGAGACAGGGACCTTTTATTTACTCTTTACTCAGTGTGAGTGGAGCCTGCTTTGAAAGAGCACAGGCCTGAATCCAAGTCTTTGTAAAAACAGATGATTAATGTACCCCTCTCTAATCCACTGTCCAACAACAATATTTATGTGTGTCGACTCTAATACCTCTCCTGCACACGAGACAGCATGAAATCCCACCTGTTTGAATTGGAGTGTAATTATCATAGTTTTCACCTGCAGGGCACATGCTAAACAGAACTCAAATGATTTCCTTTATGCATCTTGACTTCCTGTCGTAATATTTGAGTTTATGCATGAATCTCTCATAGCCCCGTGCCCTGTGCCCAGCTCACTTATGTGTGTTTTAGCTTCCTTTTTTAAGTCACATCTTTTCAATGCGTCTAATAAATGTGTGTTTACTGGTGCGTTTTGTTATCATTTATGTAAAGAAAAGAATTCTCTGTATATATGAAAGTGGATTCCTAATTCCAAAATGTTTCTAAAGCACATGTAAAGCTGGATATTTTTGGCATTTGAAATATTCTGTTTTAGTCAGATGATATTTCAGTCATATAGCATCACCCAAGCAACTCAGTTTGACTCTGCGTCAAAGTGAATCATACCATTTCTAATAAAACGGGACACAAGGCATCGAAGAAAAAAGTGTTGTCTGTTTTGGGCAGCTGCTGTCCCACTTGTGATGCGCCCTTTTTAGTAAACTTCCTTAGACAGCCCTGCTTTCCCCGAGTGGGAATTGATGCTATTATCCCGGTCTTAACTTTCAGAACATCCGCGCCTTCTGAAAATTGTTTTACTGGAGTGAGTGTATTCTTAATCCCATATCACTGTGTGTGATACTGGTCCATTTACTCCTCTCCACTGCTTCACTTTAGCGAGTGTGTAAATGTTTCAGCAAAGGATCTGTTTGTGTATGCAAGATAACTGTAGTGAGTAAGAGAGTGAGGGCAGCCTTGTTGCACCAGTGGTTTGTCTTTCAGGCGTATATCTGTGGAGAAATCAATGCTGAATTTTGATGGGAGAGATATGTGGCCTCTGACTCTTCCTCCTCCTACACACGAATAGATGCACACACACGCATACACACTCAGGGATGCATGCACACGCAGTGGGTGAAGGCAGCATTGATTTGAAGAGGATACTCTTGCAGTGATTACAGAGTGCTTAACTTGTTATTTCAAATGTATCTGCTCTAGTGCACACATACTCACAAACACTCAAAGAGATGCAAAACAAAAGCAAATAACAGCTTCCTACTCTCTTTTTTTTCTCCTCATGTGTTTCAGACACATGATGCATGTATGGAATGATGGGCGAGACTTATCCTTTACTCCAGATGGTTACCAGGCCAACCCCAAATTGGTTGTCATCGTCCTGAATAGTGAAAGGAAATGGGAGAAGGTAACAAATGAACACTGGTTTAGCAGAGGAGCACGGAAATTAAAAAGTCAAAACACTTTAATAAGATGGCTATCCCTGTTTGTGTGTGTCTGTGCACACACAGATGGGGCGTTGGGAGAACGGGACGCTGTCGTTGATGTTTCCAGTGTGGCCGAGGTACAACTCCTACGGGGATGAGGATGCAGATGAAAACCACCTCTCCATCGTCACTCTGGAGGAGAAACCTTTTGTCATTGTCGACAATGTGGACATCCTCACTGGCACCTGCATGAGAAACTCTGTGCCCTGCCGCAAGCATGTCAAAAAGTAAGTAGACACACACAATATGTTGACAAATACACTCCACCCACCTGCATCTCAGGAACCATTTAAAGGTCAGATTTTCTTGAAGTTACTAAGAAATACTGTACCTGGACCGGAGGTGTTACAGGAGGTGAGACTTAGTGGTGAGCACTTATTTAAGTCTCAGCTGGATAAAAGGTGATGTTAGCAAACGTGTTTCTTGATCTCAGGAAGGCATTTGGCACCCTCTATTAGTTACCCTGTGATCAATTTTTCGACTCCCTCTTTTTCAGTGGAAAAAAATGAATAGAACCACACTTCTCAAACTAGTCTCAATTTGTCATAGATCATACTTGTCAATCACTTGCCCTTTGCTTGTTCACTTTTGTTCTGCAAGGATCTATACTGGGCCCACTCATTTTTACTTTATGTAATAATGACTCACCATCTGTTTGTCCTTGAGACTGAAATCCTAATGTATGTGGCTGTCAATGTAATATGTGCCCATGTTGGTAATGAAATACAATACTAAACTCAAAGACTCAGTGGTCCATATTACAGCTTGGTTTTCATGACATGTGTGTTCAGGCCTTTGTATTCAAATCTAGTTCAATATAGCCAATTTCAGATCCATATATAACTACTCCCCATGTCAACCAAGTCAGGCAAGATGTACATCAGTGATTTCCCCACATATTGCTTTCTATTTTGTGCATGTTTTCAGTGGTGTGCATGAGTAAAACTCTATCCCGACTTCTGCCAGAGAGTTTACATGCACTGGCAAAGTATTTCTCATTTGGTTCATGGATAATCGGTTCTGTCAGCATTAGAAATTAATTGCTCTCTGTTGCTGTCAGCTTGCTAATGCCAATCTGTCGGTGTACTTGATTTTTGTTTCTCTGCTACCACTGTAATTGCATCCGTTTCCCATTGTGGTCTTTGTTTCATTGTTGCATTAATTCAGTGTGATTCATGTGTTGTTTTAGATGTACCGAATGTGTTGCTTGTTTCAGATATTACAATTACTAATTAGTAATAATGCTTGCTGTTTTCCTCTGTAGTACATATTGTCTATGAATATGAACATTCATCTTAATAATGTTCTGCATGCTTGTGTGATGTTTCAATAAGGTTTATATATTTAATATTTACTTTCATCTCATTTTAGAGTACCTACAATATTTATGTGGTCATGTACAGAAGCAAAGAAAGCCTGTAATGATTTAAAGTGTGTAAGCAACTCAGCACTTCATTTTGAACCTTAAATACCACTGAACTTGTAGAGTTCTAATAATTTACAACGAAAAAATTAATTGATATATTATATTATATATAAATTTTTTTTCTTGGATTATATGACTGTCAGAAGATAGTCCAAATGTTCAAGTCTGACTTTTCATCACTGACTTGACTTTTTATATCAGAAAATGACAACTTTAATATAGTTTTTAATAGTTTTTATATGCTAGGTGTTAAATCACTTATACATATTAAATCTTTAGGCCTTTTTGGGCTTCGTAGGGATGAAAAGTCTTTTAGCTTACTCTGACAGATTTACAGTTATGTCAGTCTATATGCACAGTCCCTGTTAATGAAACCTATAAATGAATAAATAAACCCCAGCCTGAGCTGTACCTGGAGAGAGAAAATATGTTGAAAAGATGTTACATGTGGGACGCTGCCCAGCCTTTTGTCATCTCCCATCTGGACTACTGCAACTCCCACCTAGCCAGGCTCACAAAGTATTCCATTCAGCAGCTACAAACCATCCAGAACGCTGCAGCCTGCCCTGCCTTCACCCTCCCCAAGTTCTCCTTTGTCGTCTACCCCACGCGTACCTGGTCACATCAAATTCTGAATTCTGGTCCTGGCATTCAAGGCTCCTCAGGGAGTCCCACGCTCATATCTGCAGGCTACGGTCTGATCATGTTCGCCAGCCTGTGCTGTGTGCTCTGCTACTACCGGCCACTTAGCTCTCCACTCCCTGCGGCAGCTACGTCATCATTTCACCTGGCCTTGACTCTTCTTTCTACTGCTCCTCAATAGTGAAATGTCCTTCCCACTCCCGGTGGGACAGCAGAATTACTTCATATCCTCCATTGTAAAAAATGCCTCTTCCCTCTGAATATTCCCATTTCCCATATCCTCACTCTGCACCTGCTCTTTTAAAAACAGTCCTTGTATCTGTTTACCTGGATTTTATTCTCCTATTCTTATTTTTAGCATGTATTTATCTGGCGATCACGTCAGCATCTCAGTAATATTTTGTTATCTGTTATCGGTGCACTAAGACTTTTGCGATAACGGTATCGGCTAATGGAATAGAAATATTTTCACAAATTGACTCTGTTGTGCTACTTCATCAAATGTGATTTTTTTTTTTGTATATATACAGTTTTTTTCCACCTCACCACTCACCACCTCACTGCATATATATCACTTTATCTACTGCAACAATAGCAGTGGGCTGAATGTCTTAAATCATCCTTTTAAAGCATCCAGAGCATCCTTTGGTACAAATAATATTGGATCAAACTGATTTGAATGCATATCACAATGAAACTAAATTTCATACATATAAAACATTACTTTAGCCACAAAGTAAGATCAATTTAGGCATTTCATTTAAAAAATATTTTTATATATATCTGATATATATAAAATGACACATATTTTCTACACATATGATGTCTGCTTTTGAAAATCAGCCTTTCAGAAAGCTTTAGTGCTTCTTTCAACAGCAACATGTCAGACAATACAAGGGACTTTTCCCTTTGAAAAAAACATAAAAGGCATTTTTATAGTGGTTGAAGTATGTTGCAGGCCTTCTCAAGTGTGTAATCAATGCAGAGATATTTCTCAAAAAGTCAGAGACAGTAAAACTTTCTCAAAGAAACTTCCTGCAGATTCTTTGACATCTTGGGTTTTGCTCCAATTACCTGCTATATGTGGACACCTCAATATGAGGTGACAAGACAAGGCAGCTTTGTTTCTCTCAGCTAATTTCTACAATTTAGCTCACATTTGAGCTCATCTGTATACAGCCAGTTCAGAGTACATGAACATTAATCATATCTGCTGCAGGTTTATTTGTCACTGTCTCATTTCTGTTTCTGTGTTATGCTTCTGGTTGATCACTGTCCAAATGCCAGCTAAAATGCATCTTTTCTTAAGTGTTCTACTTGTGACTGACAGCATCATTGTCATAATTTGTAAAGAAAAAAACGTCAACATTTCAGACAATAGGGAAGTTTTTTTTTTCAGAACAGCAATTAGGATATGATAGAATAAGATAAGAGATAGGCTGGTCTTTGTTAGCCACAGGGAAAGTGCAAAAAAATCCAACAGTAATTACTGACTTTGATTCATTTTCTTTTTTTAACAAACAGAATCCACCATTTTTAAAGCTTTTGTGTGTGGACTCGAGAAGCCATACAGGAGATTCAACACAACAACCCTTGAGTTTTTGATCCATGTAGCCATGACGACGCAACACTGTAGGCACGGACAATTAGACGACTGAATCACAGCGAACGGAAAGTTTAACTTGTGACCTCATTTCCCAACCTTTGACCAAGACCTTTGCCTCCTCTAGGCCTTCATTTATGTTGCATTTGCTGTTTCTGTGCCCAGCCACCCATGCGCCCATACATGCGTACATATATCCAGCCATCCATAAGTGCTGCGTTTACTTCCACTACAGTCGCTACTTCCATTTTGTTGTGTGTTTGTTGTTACGAAAGTATGATGTGAATCAAACAGATGTACTGTATGTGTATCTTTGGGAGTCGGTTGTTGTTGCTCTGTGTGTCTGTGTCTGTGTATGTGTGTGTGTCTGTGTATGTGTATGTATGTGTATGTGCATGTGTGTTTACATAGTGACATAAGGACACAGAGAGGGCTCAGCTGGGAAGAGCTAATGTATACAGTATGTGTGTTCATTAGAACACCTGGGGCACATACAGTACATACAGACTCACGTATGTATAGTGTGCTCTCTCTCCCTCTCTCTCTCTCTCTCCCTCTCTCTCTGTCTCACACTCACATACACACACACGCACACATTATGCTGTGCCTCAGATTCAGTTGACTGCTGTTAAAAGATCTTTTAATCCTTTGATCGTGCAGTTCTTTGACAGTTGTTCTCGGTGTGTGAATCCCTCAGTTCTTTATGAACTTTCTCCTCCATTGGAGTCAGCTGAGATGGCAAGTGAAAAGGTCACAGTGTTACTGTTCCAATCAGTCCAATATATGCTATAGAATATCAGAGATGGCTGACATGGGAACGGAATAAAGTTTTGATGGAAATACTTCTGAAAATGCTGGTAGGGTTTATGAGAATCATTTGATGCAGTAATTCAGTTTAGTTCGCTGCTCCCTGGTCCTTGGGGATGGCTGTCAGAAAAGTTTACGTAAACATCCATATCCATTCTGTGCATCCTGTCTGTGAGGCTGCAGTGCTGCATGTGTGTAGGTATGCTCTGAGTTTTGAAGAGGTACCTCCTCACCAACAGAATCAGAGAAACGCAGAGGAGGGAGGGAGAAAAGGACAACGTAAAGGAATGAGGAGAGAGACGAAGGGAAGGACAGTTGATATTTTAATCATGTGGGTTGGTTGTTCTGCAGAGCCCAGCTCTATTTAAAGCCCGGCAGCATCTGCTCAGTACCCCTGTGTTTTCAGGCACTAAGGGATACACACACACACACACACACACACACACTTACACACACCATACAAGCTCTCTTTGCCCTTCAGCTGTATTTATGGTTACTCTGCACTGTCATAATTCTAGTTTTATTGTTTGATGGAACCACCAGATGTGGAGTGAGCAGGCAGCAGGCATACAGTTACACTCACTCACACTTCACACACTACCCTGTAAAACAATGAAAATGTACTGTAATATAAAAGAATTACCTAATTGTATTTGTGCACGTGTGTGTGTGGTTTCATGTTGCAGTAACAGCACATCAGGAGGTTCCTACATCAAGCAATGCTGCAAGGGGTTCTGCATTGACATTCTGAAGAAGATAGCTAGGAATGTCAAATTCACTTACGACCTCTACCTGGTCACAAATGGAAAACACGGCAAGAAGATCAACAACGTGTGGAACGGCATGGTTGGGGAGGTACGTCCTACCCGTCTGTACCTCACTACTATACCTTATCGGTCTGTCTCTCTGACTTTCCGTGTAATTATACGCTTATTTGCTTGCTTGCCGAGTTAGCTGAGAAGATCAATACCACTCATGTTTGTGCAGTAAACACCAGCAGCAAATCAGCCTAGTTTAGCATAAAGACTGGAAACAAGGGGAGACAGCTAGGCTGCCTCTGTCCAGCTGTACAAAAATCCTTCCACCAGCACCTCTGAAGCTTACTAATAACACATTATGTCTTCCAGCTGTAGCTTCCAGCCTGTATGCTAAGCTAAGCTGCTGGCTTTAGCTTCATATTTAAGAGACAGATATGAGAGTATTATTCATCCTCTTATCTAAATCTTGGCTAGAAAGAAAATAAGCGTACAGCATTTGTCAAAACGTCAAACTATTCTTTTACATGACTAATTATTCAAAAAGCTATATAGGAGATATCAGTCAATTGCATAATGTCATAATGTCATTTTTTACTTTATTATTTGTTCCTTCCTAATGTTAGACTCTACATGGAATTATCATTAAATGTAATGATTAAAGGATAGGGCTGGTGGCATTTATATTTTTTTTCATTGTCAACAAATCCCATAAAATTACTCTGCCCTGCTTTTGGCACTCATCCCTAAGCTCATTTGCTCCGACTAGAGAAGCGTCTCGCTGATGTGTTTTTAATAGTTTTTAAACAAAAACAGAGGTCTGTGGCACAGAGGAATAAACTATGTCAGGCTCTGAATACAGGGACAGTACTTATTAGATGAATGAATTCATTGTTGGTTTTGGTCTTTTCATAGGATTTGTTGACGTTAAGGAAAACATGGAATGTGGACCAGATTTATCCTTTAAAGCTGCAAACTATAATCCAGTTGTCAATAAAGATGTCACTCCACCACGGGGCCTTAAACACAGGACTGGTAGCTCCTGTCACTTTTAAGTGAAATCACAGATGTGACACCAGGAGATATTGGATAGAATGTTTTCTGATGATGTAAAAGATTTGCAAACATCATTAACATTTGCTTTTCTGAGTAGAAAAGGTTAATGGTTTCAAATATGTTCACTTGTGAGGCACAGCAAAAAGTTAATTTGTCATCATTAAGTCTTCTCCACCTTTTGAATTATATACCTGTAATTTATATGGCCAATAATATGTCTTTTTGGAGCTTTAAAATCCATGCAAAAAACGATTACAAGTACAGATTATGAAGCTCCTCAGCAGGAGCAGGATGCCTTGAGGCTAACTTGATCGCTATCGTTTATCTTTCCTGGAAATGATTTATTCATTCACAGATTAAATTAAAGCTAAGTGCTGTCACAGTATAATCCTTAAAAGTTGAAACTGAAACCTAAAACATCTTTTAATGGAAGCTGACAATATGATCCATAGATTGTGGTAATCTATGGGAGCAGAACGCGAGACGCCTTTAGACAATTAAATCTGACAAAAACATAACTTTTTTTTGTTCTACATACTAAAATCGGCATCTGTATGAGCAGAATCTCCGTCTGTCAGAGTACATTCAGGCACCTAGAAATGGTGGCACTATGAAAAAGACAGCTGCATTTTTACTTTTCATGTGATATGGCTGAAAATGCCCTCCAACTGTAGGTGACATTCTGCTCTTATACCCTCACTCACTCTGATATTTCACATTCAAAATAAAAAGGACGCTCATATCAAAGACGAATTGTCTGATGTTCAAATATTTACAGTGCTCACTATATTTGTCTCTGTCAGTGTAGATAGTGAGTCATGCACTCACTGTAACCATTGTTCTCTGTCTACCAGGTGGTATATAAGAAGGCAGTGATGGCTGTCGGTTCATTGACCATCAATGAGGAGAGGTCAGAGGTCATTGACTTCTCCGTGCCCTTTGTGGAGACCGGCATCAGCGTCATGGTGTCACGTAGCAATGGGACCGTCTCTCCTTCTGCCTTCCTCGGTAAATCTATCTTTCTTTTTTCCTCCCTCATCCTTAAATTTCTTCTTTTTTTTCTTTCTGCTTTTTCTCTCCGTCTGTCCCCCAGTGAGCCGAGGCCTGTGAGCAGAATAAAGGGAGGTGCTTACATGTTGGCGAAATCCGGCACATAAAATGGAATATTTTATTCAGACTGTATATCCTGGCCAAATTTCACTTGTACCCTGACTTTATCTGGGCCTCAGCACCCTGAGCACATTAATATTTCTAGCAGAGCAGAGTAAGTGGAGTGTGCCAGCTCAGACAAAGCATTCTTGATACTCTCCTCTCCTCTCCTCTCCTCTCCTCTCCTCTCCTCTCCTCTCCTCTCCTCTCCTCTCCTCTCCTCTCCTCCCTCCTCCTCTACTCCAGTTGTTCAGATGACTAGAAACTGAAGCGCTCCTCCGTGCTCGCCTAATGTCTTGTATTGTCATTGGAGCGAGACGGGGAGCGAGGGGATGTATTGGACCATGCGTGTGTTGGTCCTTGTGTATCAAGCCATGTGTCAGTATGCGTGTGTGTGTGTGAGTGAAGAAAAAAAAAGTGTGTGTGATATTGCACGAATATATTAGGACGTTTGTGTTGAATCAAGGATGTGTGGAGAGTGAATGTGCTTTGGCCGTATGTATGTTAAGGGGTGAATGCTTTGTGTGTGTATTCATATGAACTTGCATTGTATTTATGTGTGTGTGTGTGAGTGAGAGTGTGTGTTGAGCCTGGGCCAGGGTATCAGTGACGGTTCAGTATCTCTCGCACTCATATTAGAGGCACCTCAGTGCACAATCTCTCAGGGTTGGCTAACTCTGGTAGTCACATACTTACACATATAGTGACACACACACACACACACACACACACACACACACACATACATACAATTTGTCTGGGTTCAGCGTCTCTGGCACTCATCCCGCTCTCTGAACTCCTGCCCTGTGACACATCAAACACATGCAGACTCACGCTCTCACACACACACACACACACAGATCACACACAAATAGATCACACACGCATGCCCACAGCAGGGCACATCAGATCACTGGGAGTTTGATTCTTCTCTCTCCCCCTCTGTCTCTGTCTCTCTCTCTCTCTCTCTCTTTCTCCTTCTCTCCCCCCTTCCTCTACCATCTCCCCCGCCCCAGGCCTCCCCCTCTCTCAGCTCTCATCCAAGGGAATAATGAGAAATATGGAAATGTGCTCCGTCAAACTCTCTGTGACTAACTCTCCCTCTCCTCCCCTCCCTCTCTCACTCTGTCTGTCTCCCTTTCTCCCCTCTCTGTGTCTTCTCTATCATCTTTTCCTTGCTTTATCTCCCTCTCGTCCCTGTTCTCTTTTTTTTTTTGCTTCTCCTCCTTTATTTCCACGAGTCTATCTCCTCTTTTTCTGCATCCCTCGCTTTTTATGCATCTCCTGCTCCTCTACAGCGTCTCTCTGTCTCATGTACTCGTGCTCTCTTTAACTCTCCCTCTCTCTCTTTCTCTCTCTCTCCTCCCTCTCAGAGCCCTTCAGTGCATCAGTTTGGGTGATGATGTTTGTGATGCTGCTCATCGTCACAGCCATCGCCGTCTTCCTCTTTGAGTTTGTCAGTCCGCTGGGCTTCAACCGCAACTTGGCCCAAGGCAAAGGTAGGCTAACACACACAATCAGGAATATCACACCAATCGTTTCTCCCCAGAGCATGAAGCACAGATCCAAGCTTGCCCTGGAGTGAGAGAAGTGGCCTGTTATTACTCCGACTTTAGACAGTTCGCTTAATGTTACAGAGCATTAACAGTTCTCTCCCAAAGCCAGTCAGCAATTCTGTAATCTCAAGCATCATCAGAAATCTGATGCCAGAGCTGCCCTGCTGGCTGCGAATTGGCGATTCATGTTGTGTTGACACAGTATCACAATTAAGATTAACATTTAAAGGCCAATCCAGGTGTGGAAAGTGAATTAGGTTTTTCTTTAATTTCCCTTTTAACTAAATAGTGTTTTCATTTTGCTGTGTTTTTACACATTCATTGAACAAATGCCAAAAATGTAAAACTATTTTAGGATTGTTGTGATGATATGATTTTCTTTAACAAATATTTTTATCCCCAAAAGGACAGCGTATCTTTGAAAAAAATAGTTCAACAGTTTGGGAACACTTATTTGCTTTCCATACCACTCCACTGTCTGTAGCAGACAGACTGCACAAAGACCAGAAACAGGTGGAAACAGCTGGCATGGCACTTTCAAAAGATGATCAAATCTGTCTGTATAAACCTCACTAAAGAGCACATTATAGCTCATTTGTTTAATCTGTACAAAAACTGAAGAGTAAAAACAACATATTGGGTTATGTGCCATCTTGGCAGGGCCTTTGAACTTCCTGGAGTCCTTATTTCACTGTGAGGTTGTGACACCGAGTTTTGCTAAGCTAAGCTAACTGACTGCGAGAGTGGTATCTTTTTTAGTGGTATTTCTTTTATAGTTACTTAATACTATTGACATTCTGCCACCGCAGACCATTTCTTTGCTTTATTGGATCGCAAAATACAGAGCCAGACAGGAAACAAGTGGAGAGAGGGAGGTACGACGTGCAACAAAGATGCACAGCCAAAGTTGAACTGTTGACGGTTATGTGTTATACTCCTCAACCATCACAACGCCTCAGTTTGACACATTGTTGATCCCCATTTGTTTGCTTCAACTTGCATCACTGCGCCTGACAGGAAAATCAAATTGTGTGTTGTTAGTTTTATTCTTTATGTCTTCGTTGTGTTGCAGTTGTGCAACTCGGCAATCACATACCACTTTGAAATAAACTATGCCGATGTTTTTGAAATTCAAGTGGTGGTTAAACCTGTTGACTTTTTTGTTTGTGGTGCACTTCAGGGACAAATGACTGCATACTACACTGCATGTAGTAGGTCTAAATTACACCAGCAGTTTTGTTCTGCCAGATTTGGTTTTGCAGTGATTTACTAACTACATTCCTTTGAGGCTTTGACTTGCTGAAGTATTGAAGTAAAGGTTGATCTATTTGACAAAAAAATGTTTGGTCTTCCCTTATTTATTGAATATGATCATAACATTTGTGAGCTGTAGACATAAATAGAAATACAAGTCAGTAATACTGTCATATCATATTTACAATGTCATCTCTCCGAAGGGCATGATGCCCTCAAACTGAGTTTATATTGTTATATATATTATTAGATGGCAGGTTGCTTTTAACCCCCAAATCAGCCTCATATTATCACTGAAATTGTGAGGTTTCATACATATTTACCTGCCTTGGCCGTTCTTAGCTCTTGTTTAGCTCAGCTTTTTTCACTTTCTCTTTTTTTATCGCTCCCTCTGCTCCACTGCCTCTTTTTCTCAGATCCACATGGTCCATCATTCACCATCGGTAAGGCCATATGGCTGCTGTGGGGTCTGGTGTTCAACAACTCTGTGCCCGTGCAGAACCCAAAGGGCACCACCAGTAAGTTCATCGTATCAGTGTGGGCCTTCTTTGCCGTCATCTTCCTGGCTTCCTACACTGCCAACCTGGCTGCCTTCATGATCCAGGAAGAATTTGTGGACCAAGTCACTGGACTGTCTGACAAGAAGGTGGGATTACACACATGCGGACACGCAGAGATGCACACACACACACAGAAGAAACTAAACGCATTCACAGTCAGGGTTGCTCTTGTAATGGATGCCAGCCCTGCGGCCAGACAGGACTCTCCCGGGAGTGCCCTTGGGCTTCAACAGCCCAAACCCTCTGGCCGTAGCTGTCACCACACTAACGCTGCCAGCACAGCAGACCCAGGGGCGCACACAGACACACACACACACACAGACACACGCGGGTGCATAGATCAAAGACGTGTGTGTTTGTGTGTGTGTGTGTGTGTGTGTGTGTAGTTTGCAGAGGCTGACAGTGTCAGCAGAACCCCAGCCAGTCTTACGCTAGACTGGACACACAATGATGATGACTGATGAGTCCACTTCACTGTCTCTCCCTCCTCCTTTCTCCTCTGTCTCTTCTTGTCACTCTCCACTCTTCCTCCTCTCTCCTTCCCCTGAGTTTCTCCTTCACTTGAACACTTTTACTCCTCCTCTTACTTGGACTCCCTTTCCCTCTCTCCATTTTCTCTTATTTTGTCTGTCTTTCTTTCTCTCTTTAACTTTCTTTCTTTCTTTGTTTTTGCTTTTCTTGTTTTATGCTCCTGTCTCCTCCTGTCAATTCCCTTTTTAAACAATCCGTCTCTCTTTTGCTCTCATTCTTTCTCTCCCTGCAGTTCCAGAGTCCATACTCCTATTCCCCTCCATTTCGCTTCGGGACAGTTCCCAACGGCAGCACAGAGCGCAACATCAGGAAGAACTATCCAGACATGCATCAGTACATGACCAAATATCATCAGACTGGCGTCCAGGATGCGCTGGTCAGCCTCAAGACTGGGTACTGTAAACTTGTCAAGCCAACTAACATCAAGTTGAGATTTATTACACCTGAGAGCATAATTCTGTTTGCAGACAGCGTATTAGCTTAAGAACATGTGAAAACAAACAAAAAAAAGACATTGCATCACACAGAGTCCCGGCCCCAGGGGGCCCAGCACTAGCTCAATGCTAAAATGCTGCAGTAACTGCTGAGTGTTTCTGTCACTGACGGTAAAATGCAGGCGCTGTCTGCAAGTGCTCATTATTGAGTTTTGTTGCTGCTGGAAAGAGGGAGCTGCCAAAAGAGAGTGTAATTTGTTCTGGAGTTTGCTACCTTCATTCTTTCTCCTAAGCACACACTAATGGAGGGAAGGCTGCAGTGCTTTTATTTGTTCATTAGTTTTGTGTGCTTTGATCTTTAGGGTATTTTCTCCAAATATATTTTTACTTTTTGCTTTTCCCTCTCTGCAATTACTTTATTGATACTGCATATCAAATAGATATGGTT
The DNA here is from genome assembly GCF_042242105.1 of Pempheris klunzingeri. Lineage (NCBI taxonomy): Eukaryota > Metazoa > Chordata > Actinopteri > Acropomatiformes > Pempheridae > Pempheris > Pempheris klunzingeri. The sequence continues at coordinate 6,600,618 of NC_092014.1, forward strand.
TGTTTCTCATATTTCATGTTAGGCTATTGTTTATACAGCTTCAAAACTGTATAATTAATGTGTTCAGCAGAATCATCAGTGTTTGATTCAATTCTTTGGCAAAATAGTTTATTTAGGCAGAAGAAAATGTAAACACTTCTGCATTCTAGTCAACATTTCAGTCAAGTCGTGAAATACTTTGAAATACTCTGTGCTTTAATGAGTAGGCTGTATATTGTTTTCAAATGCTGCACACACTTAAAGGAATGAATATTAGACTGAAAAAGAACAGATACCCAATGACTGCATTTAACATACACCCTCAGTTTAATTCAAAGTGTTTTATATTAATGCATACATATCCAACGCGAAGGGCCCCAAGGGGATTTATTAGCACCAGGCTGTATTCATTATGTGATATAAAAGGGTTTTTTGGGCGTTCTGCTGCTGTATAGGCTGGTGATATCAGTTCCTTGCTTCATTGTTTTTGGTTAACAGTCATACATCACGCTTGTGTTTTTGCTGAGCTCAGATGTATCGGGCCCACATAGTTGGATTGTTGCATCAAAAAAAAAAAGTGGCCCCTTCGTTTGAAGTCAGCTTGTCATGTCAGAATAATGACAAAACCTGCAGATGAAAGATTAGAACTCGGTGCGTGCATGAATATTTACTGTATCAGCATGCACGCTGGCGAGTACTCTCAACCAGAGGCCAAGTCCAAGGTGAGAAATCCCGCTCCGAGAAAACAGAGCGTTGTGAGTGTTTGTTCATTGATCTGAGGAACGCTGCTGCTGCCACAACATTGTACGTACGTTGGTTAGTTAGCTGTGAAGCCCCAGCCGTGTTTTAATCTTAAGTACCAACGCCTGATGGATCAAATTCCACAGTTTTCTTTTACCATCAAATGAAGACAAATACATTGTAATTGTTGTTAATATCATAGTCAGAATCAGGTTTATTGCCAACTAAGTTTTCATATTACAAGGAATTTGGCTTGGTATATAGGTGCATAATCAAGAAACATAAATATAAAATATTAAAATATAACAGAGAGACATTTACAGTCCAGAATATGGGCAAAAATACTAATATGTACATTATTATTATCTATTTTTATTACATGGAATAATTCATTTGTCAATAAATGCTTTCTATGGAAATAGATTTAAATTTTGAAAAAGCCAAATAGAGACATAAGAGAGATGTACTTTTCTTAACCGGTGCCTTCTTAATGTATTTTTATGTTGAAAGTCCCACAATTCGCATCAATTTAAAGTAACAGTTCCCCATAATAACTGGATTATGAGCAGTGTCTAGTTGTTAGCTACACAAGGTTCACAAGGTTTGATTATTTAATTTAAATGTTTTTTTTCGAAATGAAAAGTTTTTCCACCAGTCTCTTCTTCCTTAAACAATCTTGTGAACCCTCAGGTTTGTCCTGAGAACCACTGCTTTAAAGAAATAGTTCAATATTTTGGGAAATACACTTATGAGCTTCCTCGCCGAGGGTTAGATGAGAAGATTGATACTACTGATGGCATCAATCCTCTTATCTAACTCTCAACAAGAAAATAAATAAGCATATTTTCCAAAATGTTGAACTATTTCTTTAAGACAGCTCCAAAGTTGTCCATGTTATGAAACCAGTGCAGGTTTTGTGCAGGACTATTTCTTGGTCTAACATGTGTGGTAGAAATACAGTGTGTGTTTTTTTATTCTGTATGTTATTTCTATTCTATCCTTTCATGTTAATCGTGTCACGGCCTCTCAGATTTGTCATGCAACCCCTTGAGGGATCCCAACCCACAGCCTGGAAATCCCTGGTCTAGAGAGTTAATCCAGAACATGTGGTTCTCTTACAGAAAACTGGATGCTTTCATTTATGATGCTGCTGTGCTGAACTACATGGCGGGCCGAGACGACGGCTGTAAGCTGGTCACCATCGGCAGCGGTTACATCTTTGCCACCACAGGTTATGGCATCGCCTTGCAGAAAGGATCCTACTGGAAACGCCTGGTTGATTTGGCCATACTGGGCATCATTGGAGATGGTGAGGCGCTCGCACACATCCACACCCTACGCCATTTCAGTCACATTACGTTGAGGTTTAAGTTTCCAAGTTTCTCCAGGCCTTTAGTCGCATTACAGTTGTGCCATTGCTCAGCTTCTCGTTCCTTCCTCCCCCTCCCCCAACACTCCCTCTGTCCTCCCTCCCTCTGTCAGAAAGCTATCAGGGGCTAGTCTTAACACACCATTTCATCATCATTACTCTGTGTGTGTGTGTGTGTGTGTGTGTGTGTGTGTACCCACCATGTCCTGTTATGTTTACTCCTCCAGATTGTTCTGTATAATAAGCTGTGAGATGGTGCGAGTGGAAGAAAGAGAATGAGCCAGACAGAAATCAAACTGCTGAAACCACTAAAGTGCTTTGCTTCACACCCGGCCTTTTCATTCAGGGAAAACACCCGTGTGCGCATGCGACACACAAACAGGCTCAGTCTGATAATAATTCCTCCCATCTTTCCTTATCACTCCATCACTATCAATTCCTCCCCCTCCTGCAACAACCCTTTTTTCACTCCTGTCTCCTTTCCATTACGATCTATTTACCACTTCACCTCTCTCCCCTCCTTCCCTCTCCTCTCCATCTTCCCTCGTAATGATGTGCCCTTTTATTCACCACACCTCTCTTATTCCCTCTACCAACTGTTCCCTCCTTCTCTTTTTCCCCTCTATTTCTTTCCCTTCCTAACTCACCCCTACCTGCTGCCCTCTTAAACCTTCGCTTTGCCTTTTTTTTCCTTTCCTACAGGAGAGATGGAGGAGCTGGAGGCCCAGTGGCTGACTGGGATCTGCCACAATGAGAAGAATGAGGTAATGTCCAGCCAGCTGGACGTGGACAACATGGCAGGCGTTTTCTACATGCTGGCCACAGCTATGGGCCTCTCCATCCTCACCTTCATCTCTGAACATCTTTTCTACTGGAGGCTGAGATACTGCTTCACGGGCGTCTGCTCTGGGAGGCCGGGCCTGCTCTTCACTATCAGCAGGGTGAGGAGATGGAGCCTTTCCCATGAACTTTACCTGCATTTTGACGGCAGGAACATGGTGCGATTCTGGTTCCTGGCTGGCAGTTTTTGCCCGCCTGCTTCTGAGGTCTTACTTTGAGATGTTACCGTTTGAATTTGCAGTGCTAAACACCACTTACTGATCACACAACGTCCTCAAGAGTGCAATAACGGGTGCACAGCATTGATTCAGAATGTAGGAAAGCACTGCTTGTTGCAATATCAATAGCATGACTTGGGATGGGAATTTCTTGTAATGTTATTGACGTATTGACAGTAAAGCTGGCTTGTAGACTTCTCTAAAAGAGAATGAGATAAAGACAGAGTGGGCTAAACATACAGAGAATCATCCAGAGAAAGAAAACTTAACAGTATTTGCAAATTGCTTCAATGTGGTTTCATAGTGAAGCAGAAAAAAAATCCCAGTACATTGTTGCAACTTTGAAGACAGCCGTCGAGCCTTTGTGGTCTTTAACAACATCAATTCAAACATCACACATTAAATTACAAAAACGAATATTCTGTTGCTGTCTTGTTATGGTGCAAAAATTGCATCTCTGACAAAGCAGTCGATTTTTAATCCTCTAACTCTCTGATTTGCCTAATCTTCATGGTTCTTCAGATGCGGCGAAAATGCAAACAGGAATACGCAAAAGGGACTTTTAGTTGTGTAAATGCCTGAAATGTGCCTGAAACTCACATAATTGTTATAGTTAAGAGAAAATAGAAATCAGTGTTTGTGTGTGTGTGTGTGTGTGTGTGTGTGTGTGTGTGTGTGTGTGTGTATTAGTAAAGCTTATGAAACACACACAATAGTTACTGTTAAGATGTAGAAGGAATCTGGGTTTAGAATTTGTGTGATAAAAGAGGAAAGAAGGTGATAGTGTGATTATGGAGCCCAGCTGAGGTAGAGATGAATTTACTGCTGCGCGTATTTACGGCAGGATGGGGGAATCAAACAGCTAAGAGGATGATGTGGACACACACTTGTGTAGATGCACACAAAGCTCACTCTCTGTGTCTCTCCTCACCCACACACACATACACACGTCTGGTCTAAAAAAGTTAAAAATGGTAACGCATACGCAGGTGTGGTCAGGTGAAGGACAGAGTTGACCACACACATGGGCAGACAGATAGACAGCTGCACACTCGCACCTAAATATACACACAAAACAGAAATGGGCACAGCTAGACAGACCATTCTTTCATTATTCATATGTCATGTCTCTGTGTTAGGCAGGGCTTTTATTCCAGACGAGCAGCATTTCACACATTAAGTGTTTTACAAAAAGAGTGCAATGTGTGTCTGTGAGTTTGTGTGCGTCTGTGTCTTGGTGGGCGCATGCCGTTAGAGCAGCGATCCTGGAGGTTAAGTGGCTCCAGGAAGAACATCTCCTTGCACTCAAAGGCCCCCTCCGGTGACATCATCACCTAAATTTAATTTTCTAGGCGCCTCTGAAAGCAGTTCATCTAAAAAAGTGGCGATTATCTCTTCTTGCCACATTGCAAAACAAAATGAGGTTAAGGTTTGCAGTAAATGCACTGGAGAAAAGGATGCAGAGGTCTCTTTTAATTTACTGTGTCAGGAAATTAGTCTTCTAGATGTTTGAACTTTTTGTGAAGTCATTGGAATTAGCTCTTCTGTTATCTCTCTTATCGCTCTCCTCTTCTCTCCCCCTCTCAGGGTATATGGAGCTGTATCCATGGTGTTCATATAGATATGAAGAAAAAGAGTCCTGAGCTGGACTTCAGTCCTCAAGCCAACATGCTGCATCTGCTCAAGTCTGCCAAGTCCATGGCTTTGACTTCTCCCAAACGCAACACTGTCGTCGTGCAGCCGAGCATCCTAGATGTGATGACAGGGAAAGGTACCACAACTGTTACACACAGTACTCTTTATAGTGTGTAGATTCTATGCTCACAGAGCTCACATGTGCAGAGGTTACCTTGACTTTTTTATACAGTGTACGAATGCAGATTTAAAGGTGACTCCTTTCACCTTGTTGTGGACTCCAGACTGTAATCGGATTGGCGGTCATGTATAAGCTCGCCTCATGATTAGAAGCACATTAGATGGCACACTCACTGTGCCAGGGCAGTAGATAATGTATCAGCCAGCTGGCTGAGCATCCATCCAAACATCCATCTATCGTATCTGCTGTCTGAGGTGCATCTCTCCTTGTCTCCTAGGTAACTCACTCCATAGTCTACCCCCGAAGGGTCCTGGTCTCTATAGCAACGCCGCTGGTCCACAGGGTTTCCTGTCATTGTCCGGGCGACACAAAAACCTCCTTAACAATGTTGCACCGTTTCCCGTGCAGCAAAAAGGCCCCACTCTTCAGACCAGCCCCAACAAACCCCAGCTGTCAATCACCAACGACAACGGCAAGACCCGCCTCACCGGGCCGGCCTGCTCTGCATCAAAACCCCGAGCGCTGTGGAAAAAAAGTGTGGAGACATTGAAGACCCAGCCTACTGTCGTGTCTCCAGGCCCTGGCCCAAGCCCCACGGCATCTGGACCTGGACCTCCACCGATGAAGAGTCAGCGCTACCTTCCCGAAGAGCCGCCTCACTCCGACATCTCAGAGTGCTCCAGCCGCCCGCCATCACACAAAGATTCTGATTCCATGGGGGCGAGGGGCGGATTCAAGCCTATCAATCAGCTGAGGAAGAGGGGTGGGGGAGGAGGAGGAGGAGGAGGAGGGGTAGGCGGGGGTGGAGGATCCAAGATTTACTCCATTGACTCGGACCAGGCAAGTCTTCAGTCTGCTCCCCCCTACCAGCGAGACAGCCAGGGGGGAGGTGACGACCACAGTTACCCCCCTGACCTGTTTCCACCTGACAGCACTTACTCACACCAGACGGACGCGCCCATTTTGCAGTTGAGTGCCAGCCTGCTGCACCACAGTCACAGCGCTGAGGCCGACCTGCACTCCCTGAAGGACAAGAAATACAGCACCTACACACACAGCAGGTATCATCTTCAGCAGAAAATGAACACCGTGACCACGTTTTAAGTGCTTTCATAGTTTTTTGTGTATAATCACTGTTGTTCTCTCTCCCTTCAGTGTGAAGGACAAAGCTGCAAGTTCATTTGATGCTTCAGGTGCAGCACCGGGGACACAAGGCATCAGGCCCGGCCACTGTCGCTCCTGCCTGACCAAGCTGACCGGTTACTCCGGCCTTTACACTGTCCGCAGTCCACAGGCTCGCTGTGATGCCTGCGCCCACCTGGGGAACCTGTACGACATCAGCGAAGACCACCTGCACTCACACTACTCCCACACACACACTCACCCACACAGTGGGGACATGTTTACACACTACCTTCCCCAGAGCGAGCTGGGCCTGGTGGGCGAAGGGGACGGGCTGGTCAGCCACTTCGAGCCCACCCCTTCCTCCCCATCTCCTCTCCCCGCCTCCCCGTCGGCCCAGCACCTTCAGCTGAGTCGTCAGCATTCCTATGAGAACGTGCTTCCGGACGGCGTTCCCGAGCGGCAGTTGCAGCAGCACACCCACCTGCGGGGGCTGAGCCTGCCTGACAGAGAAAGAGATAGGGAGCTGACCCTGGACGAGGGGGCCTATGCTAATGTGCTCACAATGCGCTCTGATCGTCCATTCAGCAGCCGCAGCCCCCCCTCTCCGTCACCCTCCCACCACCACAGTCTGGACGCCCCTATGCCCCTCCCCCGGCGCTCAAAGAGTCTCTTCCCCGATCGTCCCTCTCACAACCCTTTCCTCCAGTCAGCCCCTGGCACTGTACAACGAGATCCCACCCCCCAGGCTGTCACACGCATGCCACAGAGAAGTTCCACCCACGAGCTCTATAAGCAGCGAATGCCCCTGTCGCTTACCCTCGGTAACCATGGCAGCCATCACAACAACCAGCATGGCGGCCATGTCGACCAACAGGTGTTCTACCCTCAGCAGGAACCCCCCGTGGTGGCCTACATGATCCCACCTGCTGCCTCTCAGCCAATGAGCTATGTGACAGCGCCGCGAGCCTCGAGCGCAGGCGGCAACAGGCCCCGGCTCTACCGCCGCATGCCCAGCATCGAGTCTGACGTCTGAGAGTCACACATGACACACTTACTCTCACTGAAACACACTAACACACACGCATGCAAGACAGAGGTGTGTGTGACCGGACGAGGCAGCTCCGATTCTAAGCACATCAACAGAGACACACACAGACACACACACAGGTGAATGACGGGATGGTCTGCTCCGGACTAAACGGTTAATGGTGATGCTGAGTAAATAAATCATTGTTTCTTTATCACACCCTCTATAGGGCAGGGTTGGGGCCACAGGGACACCTGGAGGCACAATGCAAGATGAAGAGCGTGTGTGAGTGTCAGTGTGTGTACTAGCCTCAAGCTGTGGGCAACGAGGCACAAACTGACAATACGTCTGACAAGACAGATCAAATTCCTGGTGGAATAAGAGGGACACTGTACATGGAGTTCTAACACCAACAGTGGGATCCGATGGAAGATACAGCAGTGTGTTTGGAAGACGAGCCGACCTGTCCCGCCCTCTCACCAGCCTCTTGGAGACGAAGGGGGCAAAGAAAACCTCTTTCTTTCTGACACACACACACACACACACACACACACTTACATATTTCACCCGAATACACCTGCCCCTCTCCAGGACTCTCCTGTTGCACTATGATTTCAGCAGTCAACCTGTATGTTGTCTGAGCCTCCAAACTGCACTGCCAGCATGGCTTAAAGAGTAGTAAACTACACTAGAGTAATCCTTGACTTGAATGGAAGTTACTATCTTTGTAATAAACTAGACTGGGAGGCGGGCAGCTGGTCAGGACACAGGTCTGTGTATCAGCTCCTGCCCTGCAGATGTACAAACACTCGAACACATACACACACACACACACACACACTGTGTCTGTTTTTAGGAGGACGTAAAAACTACCGACTGTTTGTTATTGTTGATGTCAGCTAATTGAACATTCCAAAAAGTGGACCAAACTTGGCCGCCTATCAGGACGAGAGTGTGTGTTCTAGTGTTTCTAGATCTAGAGACATTCAGTATAGCATCCTTGCTTCCTCTCTTAGCTAGCCTTCAGGTCATACTGCATGCTTCCTACTGCCCTGTGTTACAGTTAAACTCCTATACAGGGTCATATATGCACACACATGCACACACATATATGCACATACAGACACACATGCACATACGCGGTAGTCTAGGATAGTAGTTTAGGGTGGGTGTGTGTGTCGAAGCTATGAGATAGCTTCTCTTTGTGCACTTTGTAGATTTTATACCCTGCCACCTAACACAGACGTTTGACCAAAAACACTTTTATACGGAAAAATATGAATATTCTCAGTCATTCGCTGGATAGATGTTTTCTTTTCTCTTATTTCTCTTTGACATTGGGTTTTAGGGCACCGTTAAGGGCACAGTTTTGTCGGTTTCCATTGTGAGGTCAGAAGTTTTACAGTGTTTAGATAATGGGTACAGCATCATACAGTATACACAACACCAACTCTTGATCTTTCTCTTCTTTTTATAACTCTTACTGTGCTCATCCCTCCTTCCAGCCTTTTCCTTCTCCTTTTCATTAGCTTTTGTTTATTCTCTCAATTACTCCTCCCTCCTCTTTGCTCCTTCCCTGCTTCCTCCCCTATTGAGTAGATTGAGTGTCAGCAGAATAAAGTTCAGTCGTGGTGTTTTAAACTCAACATATTGTTGGAAATCAATTGATATCAGTAGTCGTATGAATTCATCAAATTCAACACCGGCTCTCGTAGGATACAGTACTTTTTTCTAATAACTTTCTATGTTGAACAAAAGAACTCCAGGCCCGTTTTAATGTTTCCGTAGTGGATTTAGAGGCAGCGTGCAGCACTGTTGCAGTTTTACTATTCAAATTAATACTCCTGGACGAGCGTCAGAGCAGCTTCTACTTATGTGGCTCTCCGTTGGCGAGAACACGGCGCTTGTGTTTCAGCAGAGTCACGTGGCAAAGTAGAGAGTTTGCAAAGTGACTCGTTACAGAGGCAACACTCTCTCTCACACACACACACACACACACACATACACACACACACATACACACTTGACGAGCTGGCAATGTGTGTATGAGTGTTCTAGAAATCCATAATCTACTGAGTAAGGGCATTGATTTTTGAGCACAAGGATTTTGATGGAAAAAGGACTTGATATGCCATTAGCTGAGCGTCTGTCTCTATTCTCTTTCTATTCTCTACTCTCTCTCACACACACACACACACACACACACACATACACACACACACACACATACATATAAATATATATATATAGGCTGCAAAGAATGCAAGACAGTTTGAACAAAAAAAATGCACCTTTTGAACGGTGAACACTGCCCCTCTTTTGGTTTGGTGTGTGAGTTATATGCACAATATCAGGTTGCAATATTATAATTCTGTACAGAGAAATCTTTGTTTTAAATGTTAGAAACTGATTTCATTTGTTTGATTTGAATGGTATTAAGTGTTGAGTTCATTTCAATAACAACGTGGCTTTTTATTCTGCTTCTTAAAAAAAAAGACTGGCATGTTTTAGATACTTGTGTGATTTTTTTTTTAATTCTTTTTTTTCTTCTGGTGTGTTGTTGGTTGGGACCTCACTGTACAGTCCTCACTGCTGGGTTAAGAGACTAGTTAACTATGCCGGTCAGCTAACCAGTTAACTAGCAACACGTAGCTGGGTCTCTCATCTGAATCACACTCAATGAATAATGATAGTCCAGCCTGTGTGGTTAAAGCAGCCCCCCCCCTCCCTCCCACATAGTTCTCTTCCACTACGAGTCTGTGCTGTTTCACCTCTGAGTGTGTGTGTGTGAGCGTGTGTGTGTGTGTGTGTGTGTGTGTGTGTTTTGCACCGTTCAGGCATTTATATAAGACAGAGGATGATATATGTATCGAGAGGTTGTTTGTGGTGTGTGTGTGTTTGTGGTGTGTGTGTGTGTGTGTATGCTTTTCTGTACTCTCTTTACTTCGTCCCACACATAACATTTGACCTGGCTCTTACTCATATAACACAAATACAGTCTCACACACACACACACACACACACATGTTGCGTCTGTACTGTTGAGGTTAAGAGAGCGTGGAGAATGAGTTTTGTATGTCCACCATCACAGAGATTTTTACACCAACCTTTTGTTAAGATTTTTTTGGGTTTTTTAAATTGCATGACGTGCTTGTGTTTCTGGTGGTACCTATTTTGCTGCAACACCTCAGTTCTCCCTGAGTTGACCCACTGGGCTACATGTACCCCCGTTGCCCTCCACCCACGGTTAGTGCACCACGTCTGACTTGAGCCCTGGATGCTTCAACACTCTGACTCCCGGCCTGTGTTGTCACCAAAAGGGCACCCAGCTGGCTCCTGCACAACGCCAGCCGCTATCGAGGAACATGTGGACGGCGTTTCCAGGCTCAGCACAGTTCCTAGTTTGGCTCCGCTGTGCTGGGTGGAGTTAGTACGTGGAGTTGGTGTGTAGTCCTCTGGGTCTCCCTGCTGTGTATCTCACTTGTGTATAAGTTCAGGGGTTTCTAAGCTACTAGTTGTGTTGTAAATACTACCTTGTCACTCAGTACCTCTGTACAATCTGTAAATAAGTAAAGGCTACATTTTTCTACTTGTCTGGGTCTTGTTGATTAATCTTTTTTAAGTAACTATATTCATTAACCAATAATTAATGCATCATAGATTAATAATGAGGCAATGGTACAGATCATTTTGAAGCAGGAACAGTTTGACATTTTTGGAAAAAAAAAAATTCACTTTCTTGCCATGAATAATGAGGAAATCAATATCATTCATGTCTATATGTTAAATATGGAGCTTAAGCCAGCAGAGTTTAGCTTAGCTTCGATAAGCGTACAGCCACATGTCGACATTCTTAACACTTTGCAGATTAAACAAATGGAATATAAAGTGATAATTAGTGAGGTTCAGACTACTCAATATTTTTGTCTGTTGAGACGATCACTGCTTGTAGACTATAGTTTTAAATTCTTAAAATTCTCTAAAACAAGCTTTAAAAATGGATCTTTCCTCCAACATCTTGCGCTTGGCCATGTTGGTTATTGTCAGAGAACACGTGAAATTTGTTGTGGAAGGAAAAAATTTAAAAAAAAATAAAAATTGGATGAAAAATCTGAATTTTTCGAGCAGATGCAGTTGTGGTTGTTGTCCGCTATGATACACTACAGGAGATAAAAGATCAATTGTCATATCCGATGCCCAATTTTGTTCTAGATAGCATATCAGGCTATTATCTATAAAATATCTATCTACAGAATACTGATCAATTCTTTATTAATTACAATGTATAAATCCCTTTATGTGCAAACACCTTCAGCACCAATAGAGCATACAGTAGAAGGTTTTTCTAAACTTGTAACTAATTTATTAATCATTAATATATAATTTGTTGATTTATAAAAGAGGAATAACCCATTAATAATAACAATTATGATTTAAAGGGTCTTGACTGGCGGTCCTCTCATTTCAGTTTATCTCACAGTCCATCTGATGAGAAACAGGAAATGGGGTTGAAAGAAAAAAGCTAGTTTACAGACTCAAGATAATTTGGTTAGATGGTTATTACCATTAATTAATTCTGCTTCAGATGCTCTGCAGTGTTTTTAGCTGCTAGGCTCTCCGAATAGCCACGTGGGTCTGTTGGTCGGTCAGTCCACCACTTTGGTTTAGACGGTTTGATGGACATTCATGATCCCCAGAGGATGAATCCTCCTGACTCCAGTGATCTCCTGGCATCACCATGAGGCTGACATTCGTGGTATTGAGTGAAATGTTTGAACTATTCTGTTCTAAACATTCATGTTCCCCTCAGGACGAATTGTACTAACTTTGCCGACCCCTTAGCTGTTCATCTAACACCATCATCTGGGCAAAACTAATGACATCCCATCAGCCTCAGCTGTACCTTGTGTTTAGCTCTAGCCCGATTAGCCAATGTTCGCATGCTAATATGCTAAACTAAGATGGTGAACATCGTAAACGTATGCGGTGAATCTATCATCTTATTTAAACGCTAGCCAAAGAAAGTAGTGCCGGAGGATGAACATCATCTATCATCTGTCATCTATGCAGTTTACTGATTATTCAGAGAAAAGGGTTTTTTGGGATTCTGCTGCAAAAGAGCTCTGTCTCCCTCACGCTCTGTAGGCTTTCATAATGCACCCTTAGCTTGAGTGTGTGAGCGTCAGCGTGCGTGCAAAATGTGTATGTATGTGTGTGTTTAGATCAGTGTTCTGGTAAAAAGCTTTATTTTTATATTTTTGTCTCCCTCAGGAGACGGACGCTCTAATCTGGGCTGAAGTGGGACAGGAGAGGGGAGCAGAGAGGAGAACACAGACCAACACACATTCTCAGACTCTCACACACACACACACACACACACACACACACACACACACACACAACACTTATGCATGCTGCAAATCAGCGCACACACCAAGGCTGGAGGATCTGTCACAAGCCATAGACCAGCTGCAGCCAAAGGAGAAGGAGGAAGGAGGAGAGAGGAGAACAAAGAGGCGAGGAGTCCCGCTGCAGCCGTCCAGACTTTCTTTGAAATGGCTCGTGAGGAAAACATCACAAAACACGCCACAGAGCATCTACACAGGCCTATGCGCCTCTTTGTGCGTCGAAGAGTGTGTGATTATGTGCATATGCATGTGTGTTAGTGTGTGTCGCTTCCTCTGAGACGGGGTGTGAGGACCACAGCGGCCTAATTCTTCCTGACGTGATCCATATGCTCGTATCTAATGGACAGAGCAGCAACACACACACAAGCCCCTGCCTCTTATTTAATTAATAGAATTGAGCCGCCCCACATGTCAGGCTATAATGCAATTATTGTAACACAGAGGAGCAGAATACATGTGCCTTGTACCCCTGAAGTAACATACAACCCACAACACACTCATACATACACACAAGACACACATGTGCATATTCCTGTAGATACACAGACGTAATCCCAAGGCTACACACTCATCAAATTGGGCGTTCTACCACATATAGCCGCACTGTAGGGGTGTGAGATTAAGCAGATAAATTAAGATAATTAATTTCCTGGATTAAGAACGTCTCCATCTGAGCAACCCCGCGGCTGGAGACGAGTCCGGAGGAAAACAAGAGGCATAAGTCAGAGGGAAGAATAAGCAGAGAGAGGATGATGGAGGGCGATGAGGGTGATAGTGCTGATTTTGACAGGCCCGCTGTAGGCTGTTAGCTCTTCCCAAGACTTCAAACATCCTCATTAACCAGCAGTCAGCCTACACACTTAACACGTGTGTGTGTTCGCATGTTCACTTGTGTTCTTAAACTGTTGTGATTGTATGTGTGACAGAGCTGGATAGATGGAAGAAGAAGAAGAAGAGAGGGAGAGAGGGAGAGCAGCGTGTCAGCCTACACACCAAACAAACCCATGAAAATTCATAAGGACCTGGCGACGCCTACTCACAAATACTAAAAATACTGGAGTGAGTTGAGCCTAGTCAGAGGGGAGGAAAGGGGAGGAAGAAGAGTGAGAAAGAGAGGAGATGAATAGAGAGAAATGAGAGAGCAGCAGCAGAGGAGGAGGAGGGAGAGAAGACGAGATAGGTGTAACATGAACCAAGGGAGAGTAGAGCAGAAAGAGAAGAGAAATAATAGTTACATCAACTGCATCCAACTTGGAACATCTATTCTCAGCCTCCAGCGGTCAGCACTCACTTTGTGTAAGAGAGAGAGTGTGTGTGTGTGTGTGTGTGTCAGCGTGAAAATGTTTTCCCATTTTCCCTGGATATCGTGAGCTTGAAGAAGAAGAAAAAAAATACTGTTTCAATTTTTCTCAACATGTTGACATTCAAGCCTCTTTGTGTGTGTGTGTGTGTGTGTAAGTCCGTGTTCATACTGATTTGATGGGGATTGACAGCATTTTACCGTCAAAGTCATCCATCCAGCAGGGGAAGAAGGGTGGGAGGGCAGTTTTGATTTTGATTTTGCTTTCAGCACTCATATACAGTCAAAGAAGACATTTTGTTCGGGCGTCTGAATCAGGGCGAAGCGGCTCCTTTCACAGCTCTGATGCTGCACCTTCTGCAGGTTTTAGTTAATGCTGACAGTTTGATTGACAGCACAGCCGTATACCCAGTCTATCTATCTATCTATCTATCTATCTATCTAGAGAGATGAGAGATGAGGAGCAGCAGTCTAGTGAGCTCACTTATCAAACTTCAGCTGAGGCCGACTCAAGTGACATCACTTGAGGCAGTTCATCAGGTTTCACTCAGCTCTGTCTGGAGCAACAAAATACTTTTCTGTCCCCTTATGTAGTAGTACTCTTCAAGACAGCTGACAGTGTTTGATGTGGAGAACTGTGGACTTCTCCTTTAATAAATGATTCCTGAGTTATCGTAAATTAATCCTTTAGTTACTAAAGTCCTTCAATTCAATGGTCTCGTTGAATGACTTACTAGCATTCAAGTGCAGGTTTGATGGCTTTTAAGAAGCAGGTACATCAGAGGGTTCTTGTTTTCTAATAAGCTACAGGCTGCACTGTTCAACAGTTTGTGAAATATGCTCACTCACTTTGGTGCAGAGACTTAAATGAAGGGATTGATATCTCTCTCATATCTGAACGGTAACTACGAAGCTTCATCCAGCACATTAGCTTTCATTTGGAGTGATTCCTTCCCACACGTCTGCAGCTGTGAATGTTTAAAAGGTGTTAAAGGTGCAATATGTAAGGTCCAGCCAGGAAGTCTAGTATAGAATATTCAAAAATAAAGTGACAATTTAAAAAGAATGTGAAGAAATAACAGTACTGATGTTATGTCAGAGATGTCTGTACCTTGTTGCACACCAGCTAGCTCCAGACTCATAATACCACTTTCTACCAGAGGGGTGATGGTGAGTCACTGTAGCATCCAGTCTGTATGAGAGGAACACGAGAGGAAGAAGAAGTAGGGCTGCCACGCAAAAAATCTTCGGCCTTGAGACAATCACTGTCCACGACACCCAGCCTGACCAAACGCCTAGTGAGCGGTGAGAGGCCAAGTGACAGGTAATCACAGACTGTTGGTGCCCACATCTTTACAAAGACCTGGCTCCATCTCAGCGCCGTGGATCAAACTGTTGCTCTCAACAGGAGGAAAGTGCACCGAGCCGACAGAGCACAGGACTCCAGTAAGACAAGACAGACTCTGTTTACAGCAGCGATGCTCCATGCTCAGTGTTTCCCAGATTTCAACCCTTTAATGTGAGGAGGATGAAGACCACATTATCATCACTATCATGTTGCTGCTGTTTATGTTTCCCAAGATGCAAATCCAAAAAATATAATACAGAATATTGTTTTTAATTTATCTAACTTTACATTTAATCCTGTAAAATGACAAACAACTGAATCATTAACCTTGAGTCATTATACTTTTTTGAGGATTTTGCAGGTTTATTAGCAGAAGCATGAGGGTGCAGTGTGGCCAGATTTTACAAACAGCACCTTTAACCCCTTGTTGCCTGTTGTCGCGAATTCGCCTCTAATCCCACTAATGCCGGTTGATGCATATTCTATGTATACATTATATATACATAGATGCATGGATACATAAATAAATATATATATATATATATATGCTATGCATATGTACATAGATATTTTATTATACTATTATTATATTGTACTATTCTATGCTATGCTATATTCAAATTAACAATCTTAATTCACTTAATTTAGCATCTGCTTGAATGCAAAAACACAAATCATTTATTTTTCTATATAATTATAAATAAATTCAGGCAGTAAGGGGTTAAACCGGCACTCCACCAACTTTAGACATGACAGTCAGTTTATTCGTCAGCAGAAGTTTTACTCAGCTTGTGAACGCTGTTGTATAACGTCTGAGGTCTGAGAAATAATGCCAGTGAAGTCACCAGCGTTACTTTGTCTTGAGCTTTAGGCTTCATATCTTTAACACACAGCCTGTGTTAAGGCATCGGAGTGCAGAGTCTGATAGTTTGGTTTTAGTGCTAAAAGTCAGAGTATCTCAGTCTCTGCTGCTTTTTAATTTCAGCCATCCTCTCTTTAATCTGTGCCTTGCAAGGCCTCAAACTATGGAAGTGGAACGCTTAAATCACTGGAGTGCCCCTTTATTATCCTGGCTAAACGGCTCCTTTCACAGCTGTGGTGCTGGACTTTCTGCCGGCTTTAGTAAACGCTGACAGATGATGTTTGATTGACACCACAGTCTCTGTCAGTCGCTCAGTTTGAGCAACAAAGGCAACATGGCTTCCCTGGTAGAAAGCCATAAATCTCAAATAAGCGCATAGTGGAGAGATGTCATGCGTGACTGATGACAACTAGTCCCTTCCCCACCTTCTCCTCGCTCCGCACACACATAAATAGCTCTGCCAGGCTATGCTTATGCTAATAGCTGCATGCTAATCAGGGTACTTCCAGGTGCAGAAATAGACGCAGAACATTTAGAGTAAATTTAGCTTTAATAACCTGGCTAATCACACCATTAAACTTACATCCAGCGTGACGCGCACATACACAGTGTGTTGCATTGTTGGTGGTTTAATAGAGGGTTTCCACCTGACTGCTGCTTGCTGAAGGATGCTGGGAGGCAGGAACAAGGAGTTGGACAAACTGTGCTCCTTGTGCATCTCCAGCTACTCCCTCTATGTGTGAGAGCGTGTAAATGTGAGAGCCGAAGCTCTCAGACTTCACGCCGTTTTGTTGTGTTTGTTTTATTTTGTCTCTTCTATAAATGATGAGGCTCCAGGCGGGAGAGAGAGAGGCACTCAGCCCTCCCCAGGGGGAAAGTGTTCGCCACTGGGCATCATCCCCTAAGCATCACCCACCTCCCCCAACCATAAAGGCCCACAGCAGACAAACGAGGACAGCCTGCATGTGTGTGACTGTCATATATGAAACCATGTTCCAATATTCAGAGACCACATGGTGTTCTTTGTTTTTGGGGTATTTTTTATCCACAGCATTGAGTTTGGCGTCCATAAAAAGGTAATATATTAGTCATTACTCAGTGTGAAAGGCAACATAAATTTTCAATCTTGTTGTTTTACTCATTACTTCCTAGAAACAGTATTTATCACACAGCTCTGCCTATAAATTACCAGCAGTTTAATCTCTTCAGGGACTCTTTACAACTTTAGTGACCTTGTGAGTGACCAGCGTGACCATCAACAGTAATTTGTTGCCTGTTAAAGTACAATCGAAGGCATGAGAATAAATTGCAGCCCAGGAAACGTAAATCTCTTTTTGCTGAGTGGATGAGTGTAAATGTTTAGTTTAGTTCAGTATTTTTTATATTAGATTATGATGACACAATAATGTACACAGGCATAGTTTATTTGTGGTCCAGATGACATTATACTACCAAATAAACAAAATAAATATCTATATCATTATCAATAAAGTTCCTCCAGTCAAACATCTAACATCACTAATAATACAAACGAGTAGATATGATAAAAATACACGTTATTTACTAGTTTCTTTAATTAAGGATGAATAAACACTGCTGTAGGAAGACACTTTACAAAGTCAATGTCATAACAGAATATAAGATTACAAATTCAAAGTTATTAACATCATCAATATGCATGCAGAACAGTAACATAGAGACAAAGTCAATAAAAACATCATTACATTATAACTCATGATAACATTTTAACTCAGTATCACAGCTTTGACTCTTCTTATTGTCCTGCTGTTTTTATTATTGCTGTGTCCTTCTGTCTTTTACTGTATTGTGTTTCTACTGCTGTTGCCTTTAAATATGGTTTATAAATAAAGATGGATTAGATTGGATTATACTATAATGTTAGGAACTATTTAAAACAAGCAAAACACAAAAGCAAGTACAAAACATACAAAGCAATGAAATGAGGAACATAAATAACAAAACGTTGTATTGCATTATGGGACGCTAACTGGGACATGCAAAGCAGAAGCACAGACATAAAAAAAACACATACGTTATATAAAATGAATCATTACATAAAAGCACCACTGAAAGCAAAGCTACAATAAAAACATGCATGAAGGTACATGAGGACAGTCAGACGACAGCAGACAGCGAGGAAGGTGAACAGCACGGAGAGACTGAGGAGAACCAGCTTCAACTTCAGCGTTTCAAAGTTTAGTTTCACCTTTGAGGTGGTTACATATCTATTAAAAGTGAATACTGTACTCAGTTTCCAGTTGATCGAAAAAATCTCCACACACGGTCCACTAGCAGCTGTTCTGGAGCTTTCCATCACATGACATGGTCTTCCTAAAGGACGGATGGAGTCAACGTTTAAGCCAACGGGGGCAGGAAGTCCTAAGAGTGCTCAGGAAATCTGTAATCCCATGATAACTGAGAAAAAATGATCTGATCAAAAACTGAGCTCCAGAAACAGCTACCAAAGGGTATTTAGGTGAAACTATTTGGTCGATGAATTTAATTTAGTTTTGAATGACTTGTATTTATGGTGATTTGAACTGTGTATAACCCTGTTATATAATCATCCTGTTCAATAGCAACAATAAACCTCCTGAAAAGAAATCACACTGGAAAATAAGTGTTCGTCCTGCTTAATTTTGATGGACTTGTAGTGGAGTTTCTTACATTTAGAAAACAAAATAGAGTTAACAGTTTGTTAAAGTACTTGTCAGTGTCAAACATGTCTTTCAGTTGAGTAAACCGACCTTTTAGCACTGTTGGCTGAGGCCATAAATTATCTAGTTGTAACCACATAGATGTTTAAAAATTGAGTCATTTATGAAGCTGAGGTGAACCCTGCTGCTTTTAAACATCACTGACTTACTTTCTCAGAGCATTACATGAACAGGAAAAGCCCATAAGTCCCCAATACTAGAAGATTCCTTGTACAAACTTGTATTGAATTATGTTCACATCAGGAGTAAAAGTCCAACTGGAGACTCAACAGGAGGCGCGGAGCACAAAGTATTTCTCCTCTGTTAAAAGGAAACTTACCACTGGGCCTGATGCGTGTACCCTACTGGCTTCATACGCTGGATATGGATTTACACTTTAATTCCTCCAACTGTGACAACTTGAACAACATACATCATTTTATGCTGCACCCCTTTTTTTTAATGAGTCTTTGTTGCAGTAAACGCTCTGTTTCCTCAGTTGAATGTTGCTTCAGACCTGAAGTGGACAGATGTGTGACTATGTTTCATTCTGTAGAGGACAGCACAGAGGTTGTGCTGCTGTGTCGCTGTCCCTGGTGCTGACTGTGAACGCGTCAGCAGAGCAGGAGCTGTCCGAGGTGTTTGAAGAGTTTCATGCTGACTGTAATGTCTGCTGCCTGTGGGAAGCGCTCAGCCTGTGTCAGATATTTCTTACTTAATCACTGGGACATTATTAGCTCTGTGTACCAATGGTGAGAGCTTCGTTCCTCGCTGAGACTCTGAACATGTTTTCATGACAAAGAACAACGTTGCTGTTCGTGTATCGACCTGATTGGGGTGTGTGCTGATCTGTTCTGTGCTGCTCCTTTGACAGCTCCTCTTTAGCAATGGTATAGTAATGCTAATGTCAGCATGCTAACGTGCTCCCAGTGACAATGTTAACCCCTTACTGCCTGAATTCATTTATAATTATATAGAAAAATAAATGATTTGTGTTTTTGCATTCAAGCAGATGCTAAATTAAGTGGAGATTGTTAATTTGAATATAGCATAGCATAGAATAGTACAATATAATAATAGTATAATAAAATATCTATGTACATATGCATAGAATATATATATATATATATATATATATATATATATTTATGTATCCATGCATCTATGTATATATAATGTATACATAGAATATGCATCAACCAGCATTAGTGGGATACAGAAGCCACCTCAGCTGCATCAAGACCGGAAGAGGTTTGAGGCGAATTCGTGACAACAGGCAGCAAGGGGTTAAGCTGATGCTTATCTGGTATAGTATAGTATAGTATAGTGTGCTGGCATGCGAACATATGCTAATTAGCACTGGTGCAGCTGAGGCTGATGGAAGATCAGTACTTAAGCAGGTATTTGGTCATAAACAACAGTATTGGAAAAATCAAACTTGACCTGCCGGTGGCTTTAGAGGAAAATCCAGGGGATTACCAGAGTCATTAGGATTCATCTTCTGGGTCCCATGAATGTTTGTACCAAATTTCTTGCAAATCAAATCAATAGTTGTAAATATATTTAATTTAAAAAACATTGTCAGCCTCATGGCCGCACAGAAAAGTCTCCAGTCTCTTACTCCTTTTCCTTTGCTATCAGCTGCAGCCACTCCTGCGCCTTTCGCAAGTCAGTTGGCTCAAGAGCTCGAGGCCACTCTCCTAATCCCTATGGGATACAAAGAGAGTGCAGATTTCTGCTTGACTTTCTTTGTACAAGTACAACGTGACTGAGCATTCAGGACCCAGCCTTCCAAATCCTTTCAAGACGCAGCGTTTTGTTTGCTATCTGTGTGTGGTCAGCTCTGGTGTGAGCCGCAGCTGTTGAGGAACACAATGACTGGATGCGGGAATGCTGCATTATTTCATGCTCTACACCAACGGCACTTATTTACATAACTGAGCACTGCACTGTGGCAGGATGGAGTGCAGAGAAGTCTGAAGTCTTGCTGAATACATTTTCCAAGCGGTTGGCTAAAAGAGTAAAGAAGCTGGTGACATATGAGTTGTGAGACCACCTGGAGGACTTGACTTGATCATGTTTGCCATTTGGGTTGACACCCAGCTCAGTGGGACACCTGTAGCTGAGAGACAAATGAGAAACCCCTGGCCAGCAGAGAATACAATGCAAATCAGAGACCGGCTGTGAAATGACAGACCACTAATCCACTTCATTGATTATGTTATTGACGTCCTACATTCAACATTCTTTTTAACGGCTGGAATTCACTTCACTTGACTGCAGCCATGGAGGGCTTTACATTAACGGAGCTTTCTCATTATCATACTCAAGAGACAAAACAAAAACAAAGAAATGCCCAGTCCATGCTTTTAGGGCTTTGCTAAACTGGCTTGATTATCACTAGGAAAGTATACAAATTAACCAAAGTACATTTCAAGTGATCTCTCTGAGGCTTCGTACAATACAGAAAAACAGATTATCTAACTTTTACCATATTTTTCTTGTACAGTTTAAGTTCTCCAATCAGCACTTACACTCAAAAAACCACATCAGTCATCATGCATTTTGTGTATATAAGGTGCTACGTATGTTGATCACTATTGTTAATAATATGTATATTACAATCAAATATGTAAAAAATGTTACATATCATCTAAATTATGATTACACATTGTTTTCTTAGAAAGATACATTTATGAAAGAAAATAGCTGAACCAGGACAGACATGCAGGTTTGCACAGCTGGGTTGCAAATGTGTGCTAATTAGCTAAAGGCTAAATTGTTAGCCTCCACAATTACAACACTTTGTGTCCCTAATCCAGTTACATCACCGCCCCCTCTTGTACTTCACTTGAAATATTTCTGTGTTTAGAAAGATATAAATACAGGGTCAAACCAGGGCCATTCTCTAACAATATGTGTTTTTTTTTCTGCCTTGACACGTACGCCCATTGGATAATTCAGGATTGACTGATCAGCAGGTCATTACGGGGCTTTGTCACCTTCCTTCCTCCTGCACTTGTCAGACCTTCAGAGTGAGCGCTTAAACAAGCAAAACTGTCTCTACAGTCAAACTCAGGGCATAGATTTGCTGCGTAATGTGACATGCCCTCTGACAAAACAGCAGCCAGTCAGTCCCAACAGACACCTGACAGCCAATCACAAACAAGTATTTCTTGTGGCCATGTTAGGACAAGCACAATGTTTAAAGATGATCCCTTCCTTTAGTCAAATAAACAGTGAGAATGAAACTTCCATGCTACGTTTGGTTCACACGTACAGTCACTGTCACGCAGTTTTTTCCTCTTATCTGCTCACACTTTCTTCCACATTCTATACGGCCTCGGTGTGTAACAATACCCACAATGCACTGCCCCGCAAAAGCTCACTGCTCAGGGCAATGGGCAGAGCCAGCTGAACTCTTGAGGCCTCATCTGTGTGTGTGTGTGTGTGTGTGTGTGTGTCAGGGAGAGTGAGAGGATGCACTGCTATCTTCTGCCGGTATATTGCTCTTATCAAGAGTTGTTGAACTGCACACACTCTGTCTCACTCTCTATCTCTTTCACACACACACACACACATAAAGACAGACGTGCAGCACACACAGACAGCCATGCATGAAACATAGTTTGCATTAAATACTTGATGAGGTGTGTGAGGCTGTCAGGCGGCGTTCTGCAGCTCAGTGAGACTAGATGTCGCATCCAATGAACAATTTTGTCTTGTCTAACGTCTCCTGAGCCTCAGTGTGGGGATTCAGCCCTGAGAAACAAATTCCCATCAAACGTCTTATATGCTGCAGTGTACTGTACAGACATACATTAAAGCCCACCGAAGAGTACAACAGTCAGAGGGTTACAAACTGTTTCGTACTGTTTAAAATATGAACACAGAGTACAACGTAGCCCCTTAATGCTCAGTCTTCCTGTTGTTTTCCTCCTCACGTAGCTTCAAAGTTATTTATTCCACTCTGTCTGACAGTATCGTACTGTATACTCAGCTTTAACTTATTCCTGCTCTTTTTTCCTTTTTTATTGAGGCTACAGAAGGTGATGCTTGAAAAATTTAATCCCAAGACTTTTTTGTGGCTGCCAGATTGCATCAAATGGACACATTTTGAATATGTTATATATAAAATTAACATCAGTCAACATTCAGATGTATGTATATTTTATAATATTTCAGTTATCTTTGAGCATTTAAGGCATTCAATTAAGAAAAAACACTTTTGAACACACTGATAAGGATTTTAGTGTCACCCACCCACCCTGCGATAAATATTAATTGAATAGAAGAAGTAGTTGGTTACAAATCGCTGCTAATGAAATAGATATGTTTTATGATGTGACAATGCTCTGGGTACATTTGGTTACATTGAGGCACAAAAACAACTTGGTTAGATTTAAGTAAACATTGTGGTTTGGGTTAAAATGACCACTTCGCCAAGGTCGTCATGGTTACAGTAATAACCAAAAAAACAACAACAAAAAACAGTGTTGATTGTCAGTTGGAAATGGGAACTGTACATAGTTTTGGGCCACTCGCTGAAACGACAGCTGCTGTCACTCATCTTAGTGGGACAGCCTCACCCGCTCAGCTGTGGCATTTTTCCTTCAGACACTCTCTCCTGGAAGACATTTGTGGTGTTGCACTCAGTTGAACATGTGAAGGTGCCACAAATAGTTGCGTAACAACTGATAAAAACAGAGAAGTTCAAACCCATCTTCCTTTCTGACCTCCACACAGCTGCCTATCACAGCCTGAAGTGGGTGGGTGTGAATGTCAGATTGTGGGTTTCAGAGAGACGCTTCCCCACAGCCCTTGTTCCCATTCCGACATTGGAAAAGGTGCGAAGGGAGAAGGTTTCCGAAGCTATGTAATCATCCGACAAATACTGGTGTCTTTAGTCTCTCAATACTCTACCCTGTCTGTGGTCCTCAGCTCAGAGCCCATTCACTCCTTCTGAGAAAATAAGTCAAAAGTCAGCTGGGCACTGTAGTTTTTAGCAGAAATTACTCAACTAGGAGTAAATAGTGCATTTGTTTGGAACTATTTTCACCGGCGAATGAATACACATTTGGTTGATGATGATATATGAGAACAAACAGCAGTGCTCGTGTTCATGGTGATAACACCGGTAACACGTGGCTCATTTTAGTCATTTTAGTTTAATAGTCTATGTGGAACAAGTGAATATGTGTTGTATGTATTGTATTTATTGAATGGCACAAGAGGCATAATCAGGATTTGTCTTCAGAGCCAGTGCAAT
Organism: Pempheris klunzingeri; assembly: GCF_042242105.1. Taxonomy (NCBI): domain Eukaryota; kingdom Metazoa; phylum Chordata; class Actinopteri; order Acropomatiformes; family Pempheridae; genus Pempheris; species Pempheris klunzingeri. The sequence goes on from NC_092014.1 coordinate 6,624,637, forward strand.
CAAGTCTTTGTTGGTTTTAGTCTTTTAATGGGATTTGTTGACAATGTGAAGAATAATAATCTGCCAGCCTTCTTAAATATGACGCTGCTGTTCCGATTGTGTGAGTAACATTTCCTGTTTTAATGAATTCATTGAATATCACAGCGATTAATGAGATGCTGTAGTAATAATAACTAAAGTTTACTGCAAATGCTACTAGCAAACCCTGCATATATGTAAGCACACATATACACACATTAACGGTCTACAGAAGTAGACACACACACACACACACACTTACATATTGCAGGTCTCTGGAGCTGCACCTTCAGGCCAGATTAGTTTGAGTGACTCAGAGGCAATTCTCCTGCTGTGTAATTGAACACTACAACTGTACTCTCTCTGTCCACACACTTAAAGACAGACACACACACACACACACACACACACACACACACAAATGCATCATGGTTACTGTGTTAAAACCTACATTGTGAAGAATCTTGGAAGAAAAAGATAAGAAAGTGTGTGAAAGAGAAGTGAAAAGGGAATATTAAAGTGAGAAGAAAATAGGGGAGAGGAGCAAACAAGAGCAGAGAGAGATGTAAGACAGAGGGGTAGGAAAGAGAGAATAAAGCAGGGGAGCCTTCTCTTTCCTTAAATACTCCTGCTGAGATGCTGCTCCGCTGATCAAACGGCGAGAGAAAAGAGGTGAGGGGGCGCGCGTAGGAGGAGGAGAGAGAAAGAAAGAGATATAGAGTGCAGAAGAAAGAGATGGAGAAGCTGCTGAACAGTGAGACAGAAAAGAAGGTAGGGAATGAGAAGAATAGTCAGTGATGACAGCCATCAAATTAGAATTGTAAGAGGTGTGACGGCATGAACAAAGATTTGACTTCTGCAAGATATTAGTGCCCTCTCTGCTCTCCAGCTGTCCACTTCCTTTTTTTTTTTTAATCTGTCAGGTTGTATTTCATCACAGAGAAGTCAGTCACATACCTGTAACAGCAGCAGAAGCACTGTCACCAGCCAGCAATGACAGTGATGACTGCCATCTTAGGGATCTATAGCAGGGAGACACTGTTTAAGTCTGTGGTCTGTACCTGCAGAGAGTACCCCCACTGTGTGCATCTGTGTGTGTATGTGTGTGTAGTTTGCATATGACAGCTCTTAAAAAAGCCTTATAGTGTTTGTACCCCAGTGGACTCGACGTCAGCGTCATAGCGCCTCCACACACACACAGACACACACATAAATACGCAGACTGGCCTGAAGTTCAGTCTTTGAATTAAGCTGACAGTCGGACCGCACACTTGTCACACTCTGAAAGCAACATTAGTGGATATCAGTATGAAAACACACAGTTTTTCAGCATTTTGTCACAAAAGCAGATTTTTGTCAAGGCAGAACACGAGGAAAACCTTGAAAACGAGACAGTGTGCAGCACAGGTGTAGCTGTTTTTTGGTTGCACTTATTAGAAGTGTAGGTAGTTTATCATCAGTTATTATTGTACCAATAAATGCATGACTCAGCATGAATTACAGCTTTTTTGCTAATACTGAGTTCACTCTTCACACAGTCAGCACCACAACAGTCTATGCGGTCTCAACTGTGAATCATTTTTGCTTTGACACAAAAAGTGTTCGATGACCAGCTCTTTTAAAATTCATGAACTCTTTTCTCACCACCAAAACACACCAAATGTTTTGTACACACTCTAAATCAATTAATTAGTCGTTAAGCTTTTACTGTTTTTAAGTTTTTAAGTTGATGCATAAAGAACACAAAGTGGGGGAGAGATGTTACTAATACAACAAATGTTTCTTTATGCAGGCATGTGAGTGTCATTATGAATTTTTAATCAAACTTTTTTCAGAACATGTGAGTCTCTCCATGTAGTAATTTCTCTCCTTCCTCTGCCTACGTGAACGAGCTCCACCTCACACCACATCCTTCTGACAGCCCTCTTGGTTGTAGCTGTTACAAAATGACTAAAGGATTATTCTGCATTTTTCCTACTGTCGACAAAACGTTACTCAAACAGGAATAAATTGTGCATTTGTTATTTTCATTCGTGGATTAAGGCATATTTGGTGCACTGGTATTTACAGCAGCAGGATGGTGTATGTAGGATTGACTCAAAATAAAGTACAGTGCCTATGCTCATTGCAATAAAGAAATGTCAAATGTTTTTTAATAGTTTAAAAGTTTTACCTTAAAACTGGCTTCAAAGCATGGTGCACTTCCTGGGGTCTTGCATGAGCCCTGCTGCGTCTCCGAAGGGGAGCCACATTAGCTGAGCAACATAGTAAAGTTCAACAGACTAAACTGCCAAAAAACAGCAAAATCTCATGAAAAAAAAAGAAAAAATAACACAAACTCACAACAGTTTACGTTGTAGGACATGAAGACTGTTGCGTGGGTTTATGTGTGCTTTAGTCCTACTCATACTCAACACCTGAGCTCAGTTACCTGAGCTAGCTTTAGCGAGACAACAACAATGAGTTGTTGCGTGCGATGTCACACACAGGGCCAAATCAGTGTTTTCATGCACATTTACTTAAAAATGAAAAAGACTTGACTTTTCTCAGACTTAAATAAGACTAAACTGTTCAAAATAAGTGACTTGGGGCCTCAGTTGGGCTCAAGCAATCAGGAAGTGCTGCTGAGGGCTCATTTGGCCCAACAGGTTAATCAATGTATCAGTTACATATGCTGTTTAATGATCTCAAGCCAGATTTTTATGTGCCCAGAATGAAATCAAAACATTACACTCCTTAATTAGCACGGACTCTCATGAGTTCATATGTCATGCATCTATTCATATGCTAATTCATGCTGATTCTTGCACTTATTAATGCATGAATCACTGATAAGTCTCATACACGTCTATTAAAGTGTTACATTACTTTAAGGATCATTTTCATCAGAGCTTGATAGTCAAGGAGCAGCTGTCCTTTTTCAGTGAGGTCTGTGTTTAAAAGGTGGTGCTTTGAGGTCAGAAACATTAGCTATAAATAAGGAGATTATCACCATAATGCCGCATTGTGATACCCACTTATGTATTCTGAATTCATAATTCAAAGAGCAGCAAAGCACAAAAGCCCTTGTTTAACCATTAGAGACAAACCCTGCTGAGAAATAAAGGTGGACTCCCACCGACGACACACGGGTCTGATTGTTTTAGAGCTAATCTGAAAGCTTTACATCCAAGACATTAATGTAGCCACGCGAGGGTGTTACAAAGTCCTTTGATATATGTAAACAGTTGGAAAAATATAATTGTATGCTGAGTTATTGGAAGAAGTCTGACTAAGCTGAGGAGAGCTGGATAATTGAGAAAACCTCATTATGTGGCTGTAAAATTAATTTTCCATGCATCCACCCATCCACTTTCTAGACATTCATTCAGTGAGAGCAGATTACATGACTTCCTATTGCAACTTCCCCTGGAAACTTCCTCTAGCTTCTTCCAGACGCTCCTGTGGGATCCCCAGGTTTAGGGTTCACTTGATGCCAGGAGAGTGAACACAGCTTTCTCTTTCTTAGGGTAAAAGGACTGAAGACTCAGAGCAGTGACCCTGGCACCTCACACTCCAGCACCACCTCTGAAAGGATACCTCAGGGAAAACAGGGATAAGCCGCTTCTAAATCCTCAAAACACATTTACACAGGATTATCAAATTCCCTGAAGTCCTTTGTTATCTGTTGGTCCAGTGCTCTGTGGTCAGAACAGATCCAACACAGTTTCTTCTGAATCTAAAACTCAATAGTTCAGTGGTCATTTTCACAGCACCGCAGTGTAAGGTTTTCCCAAAGAGGCCAAAAACTTCTGCAAGAGCGTGTTTGGGCAGCCTGATCCTGCTTTTCGTCCTCTCTTGCATTGGAGTCTCTTTACAACCACAGGAGCAATGATTACAGCAACCAATAACTCTGTCAATGCACATATGAGTATTGTATTAAGATAGACTTGAAAAATTCACAACATATCCTTTAAGTACCGCAGTCTGTCAGGATAAATCTCATCCTACCCCGCATCTTCCACTTACTGCAGCTGTAATTTTATAAGGAGACGAGAAGACTTGTCAACCCTAATATTTCATATAAATCATTTATGCCCCTCAATTAACTCTATAGAGTGTCCATGACAATCTCAGCTCTCCTCAAACCTATGAGAAAGATAAAACAGACAGACTCTGCAGGCTGTGGTTCAGACGCTATGGTCATTCACTGCTGCACAGCAGATGTGTGAGATCATTAGGGAGAAAGTTTCACTTTGCCATTCAGTGATCACAGTAGGTAGACAGATAACAGTGGATACCTATCACAGTTAATGAGCTAGCTGACATTTTCTGTCAGGTATTAGCCATATTGCATTATAACTTAGGAGCTAAAGTTAGCAAACATTAGCAGACATCTATTCCAGGGTGCTGGTTAAATTAAACCTGCATTGAATTACTTTTTTGGCCACTTGGGGGCAGTGGAAACAAGGTGTGAGCACACCATTGACATATCATCACTTTTAAGTTGATGTGGGAAAGACAAAGAAAAAGAAAAGAAAGACAAAGAAAAAATGTAGGTGACCTGTGAGGAAACAGTCGGTTATTTATGTAATTATGGAGCAACATTATCTTTTACTTGGTGAATGTAAGCCTCTGTGTTTGTAGTCTGTACTCCTGTACTACTCTCTCTTTCACCAGCTAGTCACTAACGCCAACATAAGTTGCAGTCAGACAGCTAAACAATGAGCTGGAGCTCACTAAAAGCAGCGGAAAGCTGCAGGTTCAGGTGATAATTCCCTGCAGGTTTGTCATGACGAGCTCCCTTTACACTGTTGTCACGTCATCATTTGATATGTTGTTGTTATGAAAATATCAGTTATGGTCACTTTGTCAATTTACACAACTGGAAGCTTATTCATCAGTGGCAAAGCTGCCCACTTAAACAATATATTCAGTTATTTCAGAAGAGTGAAACAAGAGGATCGACTAAAGTATGGAGCTAGAGTGAGGATGCAGTTAGCTGAGCTAAGCATAAACATTAGATCAGGGGGAAACAGCAAGCCAAAGTTACAAAACATACATCTTCCAACGCCTCTGGCTCATTAATGAATTAGCTCAGTTAGCTACTCTCTCTCGCTTGTTTTACCCGTGCACAAAAAATGCACAAACAACAATTATGATATTATTGTCATTATCAAAATGTTCAAATTGAATGTATTGAATAAATTATTCTGTGAATCATCAGAGAACAAATGTTTTGTCATAAATCCTGTCAACTGAGAACATTCAATTATTCAATCAAAATGACATTACAGATGTCCACTGCTGCAGCGTGAGACTAGCAGCTCATGTTCCCCTCCCTTCCTCAGTTCACTGTTTAGGTCAGTATGCCATGATAAATGAAAGACATAGATTATATGCAGTATATTATGCAAGTGAATAGTATCTCATTAAGTGCACCATGTCATGCCGGTGAGGAGTATAATTTTAGTTACTTGAGCAGTTCCCAGTAGATCTCTCCTCCGTGGCTGAAATGAAAATTATGCCCTTTCCAATAACAAGCATTCTTACTGACCTCCACTGAGGAAATGGACTTATGGACTTTGAATCTTCCTGTACTGCCTCCCAAATGATATGTCTAGCAGGTTTAGGAGTTCCTGAAAATTATCCTCCCACATTCAGTCAGTAATCTCACTAAACATCAGTGTGTCCCTGTACCCACTGAGCACAGCGAGGTCACTGCCTCACTGCTCATCTGCCTCCTCATCCTGAGTCACCAAAAATGATGTTTTTGTATTTCTCTGATGTTTCCTGATACACGTCTATGAGCTCCTCCTGGCCTGGACCTTTTCAGCTCAAATCTTTCTGTTGAATTCTCTTCATCTTACACAGACTTTAAAGACCTCCTCTCTCAGCTGGACTGTCTCACTCAACACTCATGTCCACCAGCAGGTTCCTTGGTTGCTGCTCTAATTTACTTTTTGAGCCAATTATGGACAGCAGAATAAGCCAAAAACAGACATATTACCACCTCATACATGTGTAGCAATGAACACATCCTGCAGAAACAGAGAGCCATTCAGGTGTCTATGCTAAAACTGAGGAGCTTGTTGGATGTTCAAACAGTGTCTGAAACCACCTTCTCCACACATTTCACCCCTGAATTGGTGACACTATTACTCTTTGAAATAAGCACTTCATGCAGAGATTGGGCATGTTTGTACGAATATTGCCCGAAAAAGTTCGGCATTATCTCCATATTTAAATGATTGGTATTACAAACTAGTTTGTTTCATGCAAACTGAAACCTTTAGCTTCGAGTGATGTTACTGAATGTTAAGCCCAATATTTCATTGATTATTTCTATCTAGCTCTGTTTTGGTCTCAACCAACTTCTGAGAGAAAAAAATCAGCCCTTTAGCAGCTAAATGCTCCACAAATGCTTCCACCAGCCAGTCTTTAATTTGTCTTTTTGCCACTGGGTGCTAGACAGGTAGCATGCACTAGGTTTTTAGAGCTTCTGGTTGAAAATAGCGGCCTGCTTGCTGATGGAAATGAAGTTGATGTAAGTGGTGAAACTGAATGAAAGCAGTAAAGTTATTGTAAAAGAAAAACAGTGAGCGGAAAGAGTTTTAAAAAGCTCTGTAGATGGAGCTCTCTGTCCCGTTTCTTCTCACTCTCTAATTAAGCAGAAAATAGCAAAAAATAATATTGAAAAAAAAAGCTCTGAAGATCTTATGGGAACTGCAGAGTTGGGTGATAATTCTGCAGCTACGCCCCCCTTTCACATTGCACAGAGCTGCTTTAAAGATTACTTACTATTGGTTTTATCTTGTTTGACTGACAGTCAAACACCCCAAAAGATATTAAATGGATCATAAATAAGATAACATTGTTCTGGCAATTTAAAGGGCTTGGGCACCGGCTATTAGACACAATGTCTACAGTTTCCCATTTCTTTCCTCCCACATTTCCTGTCATCTCTGCACTGTTGGCTGTCCAATACCGGCAAAACATGCCCCTTACTAAAAATGTTTAAAAGAAGATAATGATAGAAAACTGAGAGAAGCCACGGATCCTCAAATTTGACAAGTTAACCAACAAACCAATGCCCAGATAAGTCCACAAAACACTAAATGTTTGTTAAATTGCTTTAATAATTAATCCATTATCAAATAGAAGTCCGTTTTCTCTGACTGACTAATAGTTTTAGGAAGCACTCTCCAACAGCTACATCTCCATGACCTCAACTTCCAAGAGAAGAGCACAGCACGGTGCTGCTGAAAACCACTGGGCTAAAAACAACATTTTCTGTGTTGCAGGCTGAGTTTCTCAAGTTAATGGCGAAGGGAGTTCGACAAGGACCTGAATTTGAGCGGTATTGTGCAGATCGGGCACCGTCGTAGACTAATGGCTCACAAAGTCACACCAGGTAAAGGCTGCTGAAAAATTTAAAATGTACCAAAACGAAATATCACTTCAAGCACAGAGTATTGGAAAAATGGAGCGGTGCTGAAGAGAGGGCAAGTGGGAATGTGAGTGTGTGTGAGGGCAAGTGTGTAGGTGTGTATGAGTGAGTGAACACGTAGAGGAGCTGATCCTATCAGACTCTTGTCAGGTCCTGTTGGGTTTTTCTATATAAACCCCTGAGCAAGGAGACTTGTGCTGCACTTAACTTTCTACCCCTCTTCCTGTCTATATGTCTCTCGCTCACACACACGCACACACACACGCACACAAACACACACACACACACACAAACACACACACAAACACACACACACACACTGTCAGTCTCTTCCTGTTTTCTTCTGTCTTTCTACATTTCCCCTTTTCTCACATCATTAGTCTCCCCATGTCTCTCCTTGCTCTCTCCCAGGAGCTCGCTGAGGATTTAGGCCTCCTCTCCTCCTAGACTCACCTACATCCTTTCATCCTGTTCCCTCCCTCTCATCCTCCTCCTCCTCCTCACTCCCCTCTCCCTCCTTTTCTTCTCTCTTCTCTCTCTCTCCTCCTTCCTTGCTTAACCTGCTTCCTGAGCCCAAAAAATAAACCCACACACACAAGCAAACACACACACACACACTGACACATTACACACTGTGCACACGCATACAGAATCAAGCCCAAACCCATCTGCAGCCAGCAGCACAACATCTAATCCTTATGCTTGGGGAGGAGGGGGACCTTGCAATCATTTCTGCTCTCTTTCTGCCCCACCATTCATTCTCTTGTCTCTTCTCCTCTTCGATCATATTCTCCATCCTTTAAAGCAGGCCCAGCATCCCACTGGTGTACAGTAGGAGTATATTTGAGGAGGCATTGGGACTGCTTCCTCTTTTTGGGCGCTCGTGTCGTCCAGTGGTTGTCACTCATGTGCCAGGAAGATGCACGCAGACTGTCGTTCCAACCACAAAAGCCAATTTCACTCACCGGCTCACCTTGTAATAAAAAGTGAAATAAGCTGCTGTAGTATTTTGTTGGGATGAAAACCTGGCGCTCGTGGGCTCTGTGTGACACATGACTGAGCGCCACTGGTCTTGAAATGATGATTCCTGGTGATGCTGCTGCTCTCCCACTGTGTTGGACACTGCTGCCGCCGTGTGGCTGCCCGGCTGAACCGCAACAGCTCCTCTATAATGACCGTTTGATTTTTGAGAGGAGTTGCATCAAGACCCCCCCTAACACACACACACACACACACACATATACACACATCCACACACACACACTATCATCACCACCACCTCCACCACCTCTACCTCCCCTCTCCATCCACCCTCCACCACAACCCCTCCTCTCTGGGTTGGATAAATATTGCTGGAAGATATATAACGTGTTGCTATGGTGATCAGCTCGTGGGTTTTTTTTTTCATGGCATTTGTGGAAGACAGGGACATGCTGGTGCGCAGGGAGCTCTGAAGATCTGGTGTGTGTGTGTGTGTGTGTGTGTGTGTGTGTGTGCAAGCATGTTTATGTTTGAGAGAAAAGGAGGGAGGGTGAGGATTGGGTGGGGGGCTCCTTTTGAAGAGGAGGAACATTCACAAAAACATAGCAGACCCAAAAATAGGAGACAATCTCTTAGACCTTGTGTTTTCATGCACGCCACGCACTGCTCACCTACCGTAGCCTATGTGCACAAAACTAAGAGCCTTGACTAGCAGCTGTCTCTGGGGAGTGTTTAACCTCTCCTCCTCCTCCTCTCCTCCTTCCCTGTCTCCTCCACCACCTCTCCATCTCCCTGCTCTCCGGCTGCTCTATCTCTCTGGGGACACATTCTCAGTCTGCCTGATTGGCTTCTGTTTATGTGCATGTGCTAATGTGTTAATGTGTTTGTGTGTATGTGAGTGTATAAGCATGCTGTCCTCTATCAATTAACACAACCTGGTGCAGCAATTACCATTACCCATTGTGTTTATGTTGTGTGCGTCAGCGCACACCCGTGCATCCACACGAGGGATAACTAGTGCATCATCGATTGCCAGCTGTCTGCCATTGAAGACTCCCTAATGGTCAAGCCCACACAGACACACAATTGCTGTGACAGAGCGGGCGTTTTTTATGTGACTGTGTGTGCATGTGTGTTTGTGTTTGTGTGTGTCTGTAATGGTTCACAAAACACCCAACAAGCAACTTTCTCTTTCAGACCAGACGACATCCAAGGAGACACCTATATGTGTGTGTGTGTGTGTGTGAGCTGATACCAGCGCAGCCCAGATGGCCATCTTCGAGGGGTTTTCTGGAACATTCAGACACTTGTTGCTCCTTGCCATGTCTCTCTCTCACTCTCTCTCTCTCTCTCACACACACACACACACACACACACATGCACTGTGCTTCTTTTGAAGTGTGAAACAGCTTGCGGTCAGCTCTGCTCCTCTTCCATGGTTCCATCAAATAGCAGCCTTTAGAGCCTTCAGATACATGATGAAACAAAAACAACCGTGCAGTGTTAGCAGAGGAAAAGGAATAACAGATATTCTCCCCGGATGTGCTGGATAGACAGTGCAGTTCCTTATCTTCCTCTGCGTTGACTGGTAGAGTCAGGAGATCAAACAGCACCGATGACTTCAGTGAGCCCAAAAAGTTGACCTGGTAGCTTTCCTCTCGTACATCAAAGCCTGTGGCACCTCCGATATGACTCTCTTTAGGTGTGGTGGTGCTTTGGCTGTGATTTAGTGAACTCAGACAGCAGCGCCTAGTTTCTAAAAGCTGTTGTGCGTGTGCTGGCACTGAGGTCAAACCAGCTGTCAGATCAGAGAAAGACACAGAGAGACCAAATACCTGCAAAGACTTCTGCTACTAAAGGGGAAACACAGTTTTTGGTTTATTTTAGGGGCCGTAGAAAAGTTAATTGGGGACAAGGAGCGGTCAGAAGAGCAGAAGAGGGGTTGGGTATTGTAATGTTCCTTTTGGCTGAAGGGAGTATAGTCTCAATGTGTTTCTCACTCAGGATATATAATTTGCCCTGTGATCAGTTCATGTGTCCAGTTTTCACTTCTTTTATCGTGCACATCAGTGGCTGAATAACTGCTCCATTAAAGGTCCCATATTGCTAATTGTTAAATGCTAATTTTCAAGTCTATGCAGACATCAGCCAGTTTTCAGCCTCTTTCTGCTTGCTCTGTTTTAGAAGAACAGGTCAGTCTGCGTGCTTTGCTCTCACCTTCAACATCTTATTGCTGGCGTTAGGGAGGAAAGCACAATGGCGGACAGCAAGGTGGAGTCAGGAGGCTTTCAGTTGGCAGGCACAGTCGGTCCGCTGAAAGGCTGGAGAAGATCACACGATCAACAGATCCCCTTATGACATCATAAAGGGAGCCAAATCTAAACAGTGTGTTTTCACACACTTTTACTGAAAGATGGAGCAGGAGAAAAAGAGAGAGGGTGGTCTTTTCTTTTACACTAAATCATTAGGGGACACATATTAATGTTTCTGAGACATTAAAAATGGCATTTTACATATTATGGGGCCTTTAAGATATTGACGTTTGACATCAAGTGTAACATTTTAAATTATTTGCCTCTCTTAGTAAATAATGGTTGAACACGTACCACAGTTGTTCTTTTTAGATATCAAGGAGGGCCTTGTGAGGGTCTAAGTCGACGAGGATTCAGCCCCTCTCCCACCCCAATCATTTTCAGACAGTCAAAATTTCACGTGACTCATAAGTGCTAAGTAATGGCCAGTGAAAATGATCATGTTGCCATTGCGCATCATGGAGGTGAAATGCCATCAAATTTTGCAGGAATGCTGTGACTTGAGATGTGGACGCATTGTCTAAATTTGGACAAAAAGGACTGGCAACCCCAAAAAATGGCAACACGCTGAGATGAAAATGACAGGATATCAATAAACAAATTATTAACTTTTTACAGAGTGGTCTGTTAGACTTTATGTATCAACTTTGCTAAAGATTGGATTAAATTTGTAGGAGTGGTGAAAAAAAAGGGTGAGAATATCTGTGTAGGTGGAAATAGTTGTGGCCTATTTGGACAGATTGGTGTGGAGAAAGAAAACTAATTTTTAAGGCCTTGTGGTTACATTGTTTGGGTGCTAACTTTATGCAAGGATAATGAGGCCCTCCTGGGCTCAGGAGCTTGAAGTCTGTTAAGTACTTTTGGACATATCCATCTAACTGACACAAAAACAGAACTGAAAACAGACTTCTTGGCAGAGGCGATGAGCTTTTCAAAAACTGTGTGATATCCATGTCACTCCAGGTCTGTGCTAATCACATTGTGTTCAAAGATGTCACTGCCTTGGTGAAGTACATAACTACTCCTTATTACTCATCAGTACGACTACAACTGCACACTAATGCACTGAAGCACCTCGCATGACACCTGAAATGCTGCAATTTGAATAATTCTGTCATTATGGTTTTTTGTCTGAGTGTCCCCAATTTGTCGTAATTGGTTGTATTTCACCGTCTGACTTGTGACTTTTTTTTTCTACTATGATTTCATCAAACGCCTGTATGTGTGTATGTGTGAGTCTTTGGAAGTGTAGATAGATGCCATGTAATCAATTTATACATGGAAAAAGGCAAATCATAATAACATTTGTTGAGTACATAGTTATCATGTTGGCAAAAAAAACACAGAGCATCACTGGTTTGCACATTCAGTATTTTGTTACCCGTCTATTAACGAGGCGTTTCAGGTTTCTGTCAATGTGTTTAGCAGCTGAGAGGGAAAAGAGGAAGTAGAGCAAAGTAGTCTGTGTCTCCCCCATGTGTTGGTGAGGTTGAACTGAACAATTTGTTTGAAATTTGCTGACAACCTGCTTTTCCAGATCTCCACTATAGAGCAGTTAAAATAACAAGCGGAGATATACGACCTCTAGGTTCTCCTTTCGATGGATCCTTTGTTCCCCTGCCCTCGGCGACTGATGACAGAGTAACTGAATATCAAGCTCTTTGAAAAGGAAAGAGGGATGGTTAAGGAAGTGAGAACAAGGCATTTGTTATCCGAGCAGGCACTGCGATAGATAATAGCTGAAACTCTCAGGTTTTTCCACTTCATTGCACCTTTTCTTGAGGCTGGAGCGAGGCAATTCATAGAAATATCACTTCTGAGAGTAAAGATTATCCTGCACTGAAGTAAGACCTCATCAAGCTGGTCATGCAGGGAGCCAGAAAAAAAAACAGTGAATCCAACTGGTAGGAAATCAAAGACAGCTTAGATAAACGCTTGTATTTTCTTTAATGTCAGAATTGTACATGGACATCCCATTGGATTTGCACTTCTTTTTACAATATGTACCACATATAACAGCACCTACATGTTATTTACACACATTACACAAGATTGTATCACAAAGCAGTGTGTGGAATTAGCAAAAACAAGTGTCCCAAGCCTTGCTGAACCATCAGGCTCAACAGTGCATGAGTTGGCTAAACAAAATAAAAATATCACAGCCATCTTCCCCTACAAGTTCGCAGGCAGCTGTCCCCTGTCATTTTCTAGGTTTAAAGCTGAAATCACAACTGTGATTGTACAGGGTTGTAACTCTATCTTCAAGTACAAGAGACACAGCGATGACAACGCACCACTTTAAGTTCTCATCATCGGGCCAAAAGCAAACATAAAGTAGGCAAAAATGCAAGCTTTGAAACACTGTTAGTGCTCATAATGCAAAAACGCAACAACCAGTATTCAGTCAAATGCATTTTGATGCTGATAGGAAAACAATGTATATTTTGAGTATTTGTAAAAATGACAAGACGACCTATGAGTAACAGTGTGATTAGAAAATTGTTAATAAGAACGCTGGACAAGGGAACTTAGGGGCTGACTTTTTTTTTGTTTTGAAAATGCATCTTGCATCTCCATCTCTTGTCACCTCCCTACTAAAAGTGTTGGCAAACTCTGCCTGTAATGATAGTCACCATTATCTGCGTACACTGGACTGACCTGCTTTGTGATAAAACCCTGACTTGGGCTGCGAGGAGCAACTAAAGAAAACAAAATAGGATGAATTTAAGTAAAACAAAAATCGGTAGTGGGTGCTGGATTTACCAGAACCCTGCATCCACCAGCACGCGCACACACACACACACACACACACACACACACAAACACTCAGTCAGTCACTCTCTCACACACACGCACACACCCCCACACTCACTGTTGCACAACAACCAGAGATACTGTAGCAGCTTTCTCAAAGGCAAAGACAAGTACAACACAGTAAGTGGCAGTTCTGCTGTCAGATACGCAAACACACAGAGCAGCAGCAGAATGAGATACACACGCAGACAAGAGCTTTGAGTTGAGCCACACAGCGGGGAGGTGGTTCAGCCTCCCGATGAGTCCAGGTTTCAGTCCAGTCTTGTTTGGCCACCACTCCGCAGAGGAGGAAGAGGAGGGGGAGGAGGAGGAAGTACGCTTGAGGAATGAGGGGAGGAGAGCTGCAAACAGTAGACAACAGCCCGGTTCATCTGATTATTGGATGTGAAGCACAAAGGAGCCCGGCCAAATAAACAATGTCTAAACGCAACATTCTGCAATTTAAGGAATTCAAGTGTGATGTGTGCTTGCTTCGGTATCAGATCTACTGTGGGCAAACAAACGTGAACAGGAGAGAAAAAAATCTGAAAAAGCACAGAACACTACTATGGAGAGGATGTGTGAGACAACAGAGGGGGGTGAAAGAAAAATTAAGAGGGGGGAAAAATATGCGGTAGGTAATAGTTTAGTTCCTTTATTTGTAGCATTGCAACTAAGATGAAATGGAGGAAGATTTCAATGGTTGGCCAAGGCATTAGTCCTCATTGGCTGTCCAGTCGGCCACCAAGGAGAGGACAGAGGAGGGATTAGTGGCGTAGGAAAAGTTCAGAGCATCCTGTTACGTTTATGAGTAGGTGAGTCTGTGATGACATCACTACAGGGGGCAGGGCCTCGTTTACGATTGGCTGTGGAATCCAAATGGAGCGCCATCTCCTCAGCGATGAAGGTGTTGAGGTCCACATCATGGAGACCATTCCTACGGCGGCTGAGCGGCTGGGCAGGGTGAGTTGGGGAACCAGGAGGCCCAGAACGCACAGAAATGCTTGCCATGGCACCGCTAAGGCCTGGAAAGTAAAAAAAAAACAAAACAATATGACGCCAAGGCAAACTCTATGAACTCTACTCCATGTCTCATTTTTATAATGCTTCTTGCTGGGCATGACATCTTAACCTACCGTGCAGTGCTATGGCTTCTCTGAAAGGCTGCAGGTCGGTCTCCACAGAGCTGCCCGTCTCTGGGGCTGATGGCCGGCTTGCAGACACCATTGCAACTCTGGGCGGGGCGCGAGCTGTCCGAGGAGGTGGAACTTTGCCACACAGGAAGCTGATGAGGTCCTCACGTCTGATAGTTCTTCTGCGTTTCTTAACCCATGCAATCACATCCTTGTTCCTGCGCTGGTGGCCTAAGTGGATGCCCAGGTCATAACTCCGTTGACGGGCCTCAATACTCTCTGGTGACACATAATGACAAATGTTCTTAATAAATCTGGAGACCACAATCAAAGGTCAACTGCACCAATCTCACTTACATGTGGTATGTCCTGGACGCAATACAAAATGCAACTAAAAACAGACAATGAATCACAAGATGAGTAATGGTCAAAGTTGCTTATTACTTGCCTTTGTATAGGTTAGTGACGGCTGTGGCTGCATTCTGGAAGGGCACCCAGAGAGAGAGGCCTTGCTGCTGACATACTCTATCTGAAAATGAAATTCAAAAATCAGATTAGACTGTGATACTTAACAATGGCACAGTTCAAATTCAAAGTTCCTCTTCTCAAAATTCCTCAGTCAGAAATGTGCTGTAAAATGGGCAGTGATATTTTTAGAAGCAAGCATTTCAAACTCCTTTAGAGACCTTAAGACTTCCAGAGAAAAAAAATAATTGCAATGGCCTGTATGAAGAGTACTGATATGGAATAAAGATGTCAATTAAAATACAATAATCTTTTCAGGGTTTTATCTTGACTGCAAATCCTTACATCTGGGGGCTGCCCATAGGGCTCCCTCTACAAATGATTCACTGGTGTTACATGTTGAGATGTTACAGCTGTGTTACAGTCTGATCATACAGTGGAAGCAGCTTAGAAGCAGAGGAATCTTGCCAAGTGGGATTTCTAGACTAAGTGAGGGATAATGACAGCATTTGACAAGTGGCTGAACAACAATACTTCAAAATAAGGCAGCTGTAAACAACACAATAAAAGCCTGTCTTGAGCATTTATTTTATTACCAGTGAATTATTTCATGCTCAAATCCAATCAACCATGATGTAACCATTTTAAATATAGACATTTTAAACGGGGGCCACATTTATTTCCCGTTTTTAGTGTGTGTGTGTGCTATAGCAGGGGCTGACTGGCAACGAATTACATCCCAGTAACAGGATTTCAGTGTAAGATTATTGTCCAGGACATTCCTCGGGACAGAAAGACACTTAAGCAAGATCTTTAAACTTAAATCCTTTCGCCATTTTGTTATGAATATTTACAACAATGCAGTCATCAGCAAAACTCCCTTGGATTATGTGTTGAAATAAAACGTCTTTGTGGCGATAATTATCAAAATCTACCACACCACTGCGCCGATTATCTATCGCAGCGTTTGACCGTCAACAAACGAGTTGTTTTCAGTCGGCAAACTCCTCCCTGTATATCGCCATTTTGACGAGCTAGGTAACTGTTAACGGGTGAACAAAAACATTTTAGCGTGGGCCATGTTAAGCCCAAACAGGAAGAATAAAACAGCTGAAAGATGTGGAAAAACATCCTGCAAAGTTAGCCGGGATTTAGGGGGGAGGGGTGGCTCTTAGCACGACTGCTTATCAGTCGGTTGATCCGCGGAGGACGTGTGACAGCTCGGGCCAGACTGAGCCCGATTCAGCCCTGCTGTCCCACATTCTGACACGGTGACCGGCTGTGGCTGCTAGCGTTAGCATCAAGTTCACGTTAGCCTCCATCAGCTAGCAAGTGAACGGGGTCACCATATGGGGATGGGAGCCGCAGAACCATCGATTTAACACACAATTTGAAAGAACACACATTCCAGTGTCACCCAACACAACAACGGAAACGAACACTGCCGTTTGTGTTGGTGAGAGACATTTGCGGATGGCTAACGATGTTAGCCTAGCCAGTGCCCTTTGTGTCTCTCTCCGCCCAGCGATAACGCTAGCTAGCAGGATAAGCTCTCATTAGCATTAGCCCTGCCAGCTAGCTAGCTAGCTAGCTTAACTTGAACTTCGTTGGTACAGACCTTTGTAGAGCTGTGCTACTGCGGTGGCTGAGTTCTGAAAGAGGTGCCACAGTTTCTGTTGGCTTTGCTCCGTCTCCTCTTCGTTTGGATCCCCCTGTTCGGCCTCAGCTAAACACTGCCGTTCCCACTTGGAAAACCAGTGTTCGGGGCCGTGTTCTTGGATCTCCGCTTCTCCCTCCTCCTTCCTCTCCTCCATAGCTAACGTTAGGAGCTAGCTAGTAGCCTATAAGCTAGACTTCGAGTGAAATGTTGGATTGTTTGGTCTCCGGAGGTACTTCACTGTCTTTCTTCTGTATTCTAGAGAAAGTGCGTTACATAACCCTAACAATCTGTTTAAAAAGAAAAAAAGCAGTCGCTGTTAGAGTCGCATTGTGAACATTTTAAATTCCGCCCACACGCCCAGTGTAAAGCACACCAACTAAAGAACGCGATGACAACACCTAGGAATTTCTGGAACTGACCACGCCCACTTCCCCAATATACTAAAATACGATTGGCTGCTACGATATTTGTAGGCGGTTCTAAGTGTCAAACACGAGGCCTGATTGGACAGTGGCAATGAAGAGAAAAGGTCAGAGAAAAACAACGATGATCCCACCCAGGAAATTGTCTCTAGCCAACCGTGCAGCAACATGAACAGCAGGGGGCAGCCGCACCATGGAAATGTGAGTCACTGAAATGTGTGGTCAAAAGTATAAGGATACTCTGTTTACTGTACAAACTTATTATGTACTCTTACTTCTGTATACTCTTAGTCTGATGCTTGTTTCATTGTGTTAGCTGACCTTACTTTAGATTCAAGATTATTGCTTTTGCTGAACAGTGGCAACTGAGACCAAGTGGCAATTACTAAATAATACTAAACACTAAAACCTACTGTGACAGTGTCACATGAGGTGAGTAAATGGATTCAGAGATGTTACTTATGCTCCCGATATTTACCTTAAGTCAGCTAACATGACCATCATAAGTTACTGGTCATACCAGACCAATTAAGGCTGTCGAAGACCTGAACAAGGGTATATTTTTCTGCTCATTAAAGGTCTTTATTTGTCATGTGCACAATAATTACAGTTAAATTTCAGCATCCCTTCTGCATTGCTCAAACAATATGTATAACAAATAGAAACACACAAGTAAAAGAGAAAAGAATCTTATACAAAACACAGGAATTAATTAATTATACTAATTAATTATAGTAAATATGAAACTGATACTGTAAATGATACTGTGGTAAGAAGATTGTGCAGTATAATGAGAACTGGTAAGAGCAGATGAGAACAGGATGTAGACAGTGTACTAATAAGTAATCTATATAAAGTTGTGATGATTAAATAGATTAAAATATACGGTTGATTTGAGCTGTTATTTCAACTTTTCATTTCTAAGAAGGGACAATGTATTTTTTCTTCTTTCAAAAGTTACATAATGTAGCTTTAAAGAAAATCTTGATCCCACAGCACATGTGCTTCCAATTATGTGGCAGTGGTTTTGGTGAGGACCCTTTCCTGTTTCAGCACAACAAAACCAAGCCTATAAAGAAATGATTTTCCCAGTTTGGTGTGGAGGAACAGGACTGACCTCAACCCTGTCGAACAATTTTTGAACTGTGAGCTAAATATTATAGCCCGACCGCACCAGTGGCTGAATAAGAGCAAATCCCTGCTGCCAGTTTCCAAAATGTTGGTGGACAGACAGACCAGAACTAGTGATCATGTTTTGGTCAGGGTTCATAAAATGGCCCATCTGTGCATATGTCAGACTCTGTATTAATGCTGCAACCTTGCAGCTCCCCTATGTCCCTGAGTCCAGATAAACAGGTACTGACAATGGATGGATGGAAAACTCTTAAGCAGCAGTATAGTCTGTTCAGATTTGAGTGGAAAGTTCAATGTCACACTATTTTACAGCCATAATTCTCTAACCTCTGGGAGTCCAAAGATCAGACTTTATAATCATCATTTTATGACAGTCACTTACTGATTACGTGCTCTTTCACCTGTCTCTCCATCGCTCTCTCAGTCAGACTGTACAGGTCTAACTCTTCTCCTCTTTGTTCTCCCTGCTGGTAACTCTTCTGGTTTTCAAGATGTCCAAGGGGGAGCAGACTGTTTGTGGTGTTGAGGAGTATTTCCAGGAACGAGGACCCAATGTCACATTCAGCAACTTGCACTACTGTGTTCAGGAGATGAGGTTGTGTTGCAAGAGGGGTCCTGAAAAATACATCCTCAAAGATGTGAGGTAGGACATGATACTTACCTGTCAGTGTGTGTGTGTGTGTGTGTGTGTGTGTGCACACGCCATTACATCTAGCCAGCAGCTCTGGGTGGTGACTGATGGCATGCTAGAGCCATGGGATGTGACATAGCTGGTGCTTCTTCACTGCTTTTCATTGCGTGTTTTTATACAACTACTGTATGTACAAAGCTACTTAGTTTAAATGTTTTTTTGTGGCCCATTTAATCAAACCTGTCTATCTGTACATTCATTTTAAAGGTCAGTTTCATTGTGTATTGTTTCATTGAAAGCTATGGCAAGCTGAGGTCTAAACAGAAAATCCAGAAAACAGAGTCAAAGATGTTCTGGCAGCGGTCAAATCCAATGGAAATACATTTACATTGTAAATGAGTATTTTTCCATGGTATTATCATCAGAGCTTTTGGCCAAGGCCATTCAAGCAACACACAGTGAATTAAATCAAGAAATAAAAGCATGAATGACATTCAAAAGACACCAGATTTGATGATTTCAGTTTCAGTGCTACTTTTTTAATGCTTCTATACTTATTATTGTCAAACTAGAGCAATGACGTCATTTTTATGACATATATTCATGCACATTGATGTATATGGTGGCCTTGAGGCAACGTTTTCCAGAGATTTAAGATCATACATCATGATAACACTTAGGTGAAATAATAAAGAAGTATTAGAACAGTAAGTTAATGGTTTTATTAACAAAATACTCCCAGGTGTCATCTAGTTCACCAAGTAATCCTTTTTGATTTATATTCTAAAGGTTTATCTTTGGCAGTTGAACAGCATATATGTACAGTTACACTTTATCACAATAACTGGACAGAATTAATTCTAATCATTCTTCTATCATTCTAAATTGACATGACTTGTTTTTCTGGCTGGTTGTTGCAGTGGTATCATGAGGCCGGGGATGAACGCTATCATGGGCGCCACTGGAAGCGGTAAAACATCGTAAGAAGCATGTTCATCTACATGCAAACACACAGACGTTGTCTCACACACGTGCACGACCCCAGCCACATGATTCTTTGTTTTTATTTTTTCTCTTTCTGTCAGACTCCTGGATGTAATCGCAGGCAGAAAAAACCCAGCTGGACTGAAACAAGGCACAGTTTTAGTGAATGGCAAAGTCGTTACGTCTGAACTCAGACTCAGCTCTGCCTATGTGGTTCAGGTACACAAATACAAACGTACACACACACGCTCTGACAATATCACTGTTTTGATTCCTCAGAGTAGTTTGTGTCTACATAACCCATGTGCTTCCAGGATGATATCCTGATGGGCACTCTGACTGTGAGGGAGAACCTTCTGTTCAGTGCCAACCTCCGTCTCAAACCTCAGCATTACTCCTCCGCTGATAAAAACAGCAAAGTAGATGCAATCATACAAGACCTGGGCCTGACGGACTGTGCAGACACTAAGGTACAGGGCAACATATACAAGCTGATAGCAGCATATCACTCAATATACAGCAGTATAAGAGAGACTACTGTGACGTCTTACTTATCTGAAACACTGCTACTTTACTAATATCTTACTCAGTTAGAAAGTTGTTCATAAAAGAAAGTATTTTATAAAAAAGAAAAAAATTGATTAAAAAAAATGAAGTGCACAAATGGGAAAAAACCCTATTACTCCTTTCATGTTCACTGACGAACTGTGAATGGTTCCATTGCTGTCCAATGTTCCATGTTTGTATTTTATTATGATGTTCTGTATTTCAACAGTAAAGTCTGCACCTTTGGACGAAAGTGGCGCATTTAAAAGTAGAAATACTGACATTAGTATAGCCCAAAAAGTACACATGCGAAACCAAGTTCCTCAGTTTTATTAATAGGAGTATTTTTCACCTTCTGCTGTTTAGCTCATCAGAAAAGTTTCTTTGTGTGTGTGCTGTGTGCAGATAGGGACGGAGTTTCTGCGTGGCGTATCTGGAGGTGAAAGGAAGAGGTGCAGCATCGGGATGGAGCTCATCACCTCTCCTTCTCTGCTGTTTCTGGATGAACCGACCACCGGACTGGATTCTAACACTGCAAACTGTATCATCGGTTTGCTGCATAAGTACAATTACTAATTAACCTCACGTTAGACAACATACTCTTACACACAAGGTACGAATGACAACTGAAGCACATAAAGCTGCTGAAGATGCTGGGTCAAACAGTGGCAACGCACTGTTCACTGTAAGCTTTGATTAACATTTAAGTAGGTTAGACCAGGCCATTACTGGTGCTCCTCAAACAGACCACATCTTCACCACCTACAGTTGTCTTTGTGTTTGTAACAATTTAGATGCAAACAAATGTCCTTATGTGTCCAGACTGTCCAGAAGAGGTAAGACTGTGATCTTCTCCATCCACCAGCCACGCTACTCCATCTTCAAACAGTTTGACCACCTGACTCTGATGCATAAAGGGGAAGTGGTGTACGCAGGAGCAGCCGGCCATGCACTGGAATACTTTACAAACCTTGGTATGTGTGTCTTTGTGTGTTTACTATGAATTTTGTAGATGTATTCTACTTCCTTAATTTGGAGTTAACAATGAACAGGTTGTCTAGATGGTAGATAGATCTACTGTTCTTTTTAAATTCTCACATACTATATCAGGATATTATTTGTTTTTATAAAGGAACTTATAACAATGGTGCATGTGTTGTGGATACAATGTGTGTGTGTGCATCTGTGTGTTTTTCTACAGGCTACCAAATCGAGTCCTTCGACAACCCTGCTGATTTCTTCATGGACGTCACAAACGGAGAAGCAAAATCAACATTAGAATCACTTACTGCTGGTACACACAAAACACACACATATACTACTACTACTACTATTTGTATAGTACCTGTCATACACAAACAAAGAAATCACCTGCACCAACCGACATAAACTGAACATAAAACATTTTAAAAACATAAAAATACATGTAATGCATAAAATGAAGTAAAATACAACAGCATAAAAGGAAGGCATTGGTGCATTATTGCAAAGGGAAGTCAAGGAAGTCATAGCTAAAAGCTATAATGAGTTTTTAGCTTTGTTTTAAAAATACTGTAACTTGCATTTGTTGCATTTGTTGCGCAAACCTGTGTTGATAAAATCGATTAAGTTTGTTCCTTCAACCAGATTTAACCATATTTTAGAAAAGAAAAGGTTATTATGCTGCCCTTATCTAAAACATGGTGATGTTTGATGGCCTCTCTTTCTCTTCCCATAGCAGATGGTAAAAATCCACTGGTAACCAAGTACCGCCAGTCCCAGCTGTGTCAGAATATGCTTGAAGAGTTGGACCATGTGAACCAAAGCATTGCTGAAGGTGGCAAAGATCAAGACAAGGCTGCCGACTATGCAACCTCTTTCCTCTATCAGGTTGCTTACATTCATGAACTATATGAAATAATTTAAATAATTTAATAAGTTAGAATCTTGTTATGTCCCCGGGTTTATTGGCTGTGCCAGCCAGCTGTTATATCAGTGCCTTTGCTACTTGCTGAATGCACCTGTTTATAAATGTCATCATAAAAAACAATTTCCTCTTTTCTCTGTGTGTGTATTTGTGTGTGAGACAGATGCGAGTGGTGTGTGGCAGGACAGTGCGGAACACCCTGAGGAACCCTCAGACCTCTTATGCCCAGTTAGCTCTCAACATCTTTTTTGCAATTCTGGTGGGACTTATTTACTACCAGATGCCCTTAACATTGCCCGAGGCTATGCAGAACAGGTACAGTACACACAGCCTGCAGCATACCAGTCAGTTTAGTTTTCTCTCAGTCTATCTCTCTGCACACTCTTTGCATTGCTAACGTGTCACCTTTCCTCAGCCCACCTCAAGGCCAAAATACAACTGTACTACTTACAACTACATAATGAAAATACAAGGTTTTCATAGTACATTATTGCAAGGCATAGGCAGGAAAATGTGGTGACAAAGCAAATGTGAGCTCAGACTGCAATAATAGTGACCTGGCCTGTCGATGGCAAAAACTAAAAACAAGAAGAAAAAAAGGCCCATGGTATGATGGCTGAATTCAGTTTGAAATAGTAAATGAGATAAGAAGTAATGATATCAAGATGTGGAAACAAGTTTTATGATGCCATTTTAGTTTATGGGGATAAAAGCAGGATGACGTTTTCTGACTTTATGCAATCAACTCATAATCAGATCTCTCTCTCTCTATCTCTCCCTCTGTGACAGGAGTGGGGCGTTCTTCTTCCTCATCATCAACATGGTGTTTGGGAATCTCTCTGCTGTTGAACTCTTTATCAATGAGAGGGCGATCTTCGTGTGAGTGGAAGATAAAAGCTGGTTGTGTACGTGTTAAAGTGCAGACTTATGCAGAAGGTGCATTACGACAAAGATGTTTCCAGTTTTTCAAGTAGTTTTCCAGTAGTTTTTACTGTAGCGGGACAGTGTATGTGGGTTTGAGTAAAAAATAATGTTTGTCCATGTTTATTGTAATGATGTCCCCCAGTGCAACAGTGTGTCTCATGTATGTGTTTTGAACAGTTTGTGCCACAGAGGAATAAGCTGAAAGGCCTCAGCTATATCACACATATTAGAATAATCAATTTATTGTTGGTTTTAGGTTTTAGTGAGATTTCGGAAAATATTGAATATTACAAGCCCTTTGACACTACTTTTATCTCCATCGATTTCCAATAAATACTGGCAACCTTTTACAACCCACATGTTTTTAACTTTATGTTTCTTGACAGTCTGTGCTCATGTTTGTTCCAGTCACGAGAACTCCAGTGGATATTATCGCACTTCCGTCTACTTCCTGTCCAAGATCTTTGCAGATCTCGTCCCCAACCGGATTATCCCCATCTTTGTGTTTTCAGCCATCGCCTACTACATGATGGGTAATTCTCATACAAACCAGAACAAACCCACCAAGAGTGCACACCATACTCTGTTATGCAGATTAGACCCTGATGTAGTCAGTTACCAGTTTTATGTGTCCACCCTCCAACCCTTTCAGGGCTGAAGCCTGCCTTCGAGGCTTTCCTGTGTTTTGCCCTGACCATGTCTCTGGTCAGCCTGGCAGGAGTCGGTCTGGCCTTCCTTGTCTCAGCTAGTGTATCCTCCTTTGCCATGGCTAACATCCTCATTGCTCTACCTTTTGTTTTCATGATGGTGAGACACCAAGACAGATATGTTCTTTTGAAGCTATATATATATACATTACTTTTCACAAGTGCACCATCTCCTCTCTGACCCCATTTATTCACCCATTTTAGGTCTTTGGTGGTTATCTTGTCAATCTCAATGGCATGCTGACCTGGCTCTCTTGGCTGAAATGGATCAGTATCTTCAGATATGGACTGAATGTAAGAAATGGAAAATAAGCAGAAGGGTGTGGTTGTGAGAATGAGATCAGTGGGGTTGAATTTATTCTGTCTTTATCTGTAGCGAGGAAGTTGTTCAGCCTGATCTCTTTGTCTCTCTCAGGCTGCATTCATAAACGAGATGAGAGGACAGTTGTTCTACGCTAACACCACCATGTGAGTGCAGTACCATAGTCACTCCTTGAAATACAATAACCTGCACACACACACACTCACACACACACACTGAACCTCTGTTGTCTGTGCTGCAGTATCCCAGGGGAGCTGTTCCTGAAAGCCCAGGACCTCGACTACTCTGTGTGGGGCTTCTGGCAGAATCAGGTGGCTCTGCTGGGAATCATATTGGTCTGCATGTTTCTGGCCTACATACAGCTGCGACGAGTCAACCGCTGGAAATGATGTCTGTCCATCTGTTTATGCATCCATCATGCACTGTCTTTATCTTATTTATTTAACAGCCCTCAAATTAAACACATACCATAATAGTGGAGAGTTATTATTTTACATGTGTATCATATGTAATTATTTAATTCATTGCTTAAGATCAAAATGTTCTTTGAACATTACACATGGACTCACTCACTCACTCACTCACTCACTCACTCACTCAGGCTCTTACATAAACAAACACACGTGTTGTACCATTTTAATCCCAGGTAGATAAGCTGCTACTAGGCACACCTTGTTTGTGCACGAGGGAATGTACAGTAAGAACCATGCCAATGTCTAAGTCCTTACAAAGCTACTTACAGTGAGGGAGGCAACATAATCTACAGTATTCTGTAGATCTTTTCTTTAAATATCTTTCTGTGAGTCTTGTCATTCACAAGACAATCACATTTCTTAATTCTCCAAGTAAAAATAATGCATTTTTCAATGCTTTAAGCTAGTGCCTTCTAAGTAATGCCTTACAGAAACAGTGGAGGAATTGTCATTATATTTCACATTATCTATATTTGTATTTAAAATACCAAATCCTGCATAATTGCAAGTTTCTTAAATCCAAGTTTTGCAAAGATATTATACTGACAAAATTAATTTATTGACAAAGTATGGATGTAAACTCATTTGATGCATACTGTAAAACATAACAGTGGATAGAAAAATCATGTTCCACCACTCTGATAGTATACACACATACATACACATTCTGTATCATCTTGTGTACCAGCTGTATGATGTTTGCACCGAGTGAAATATTCAAACCCAGGACTCCACCATTACACTCAATGTTACTTTGGATGTCTTTTGCATCAATTTACCCACATCCTGCCCCCCAAAATCAGCATATGTGGACAAACATAAAATTCTGTTTCAGGGTTTGAATAATGTTGTACAGCATGAGTTTAAAAGGACCCAGACAAAAGGCCACTGGAGTCGAGGAGGTTCACAGTGACTTGATTTTTAAAAAAATTAGAACAAACAAAAAATGTTTGATCTGTATTCCTGTTTTTTATGTAAAATTATATTAACTTTACTGACATGCATGCTAATTTAAACAAAAGGGAAGCGAAGCGTGTAGGGGTGCTGCTGTTCAGAGCGATGACCCACGTTTCCATCTCTCTGAGGAGACCTTGAACAGGACGTGTTGACCAGCAAGCTGATAAATCAAACACTCAAAGTAACAAATATACAGATCACAAAAAGAACCTACATGTAGTTTCACATATTAGCATGTTAGAGACCTCATTTATTCTATCTGGTTCCTTGCCCCTCCACTGCATTTTGCAGACATTTTAACTGCAATAACTCAAATATACCTCAAATAACCCAATAAGTTGTGATGTTAGTGTTTAAACATGATATATTGGTGAGATGTACTGTTAGTACTTTCAGGTGGGAGGTTTTACTTCCCATCTGACTTGGAGAAGAAAATGGATCAAACAGAAAAGCAGGAACATTTCATTAACACTGTCTGAATGGATATATATCTTAACAGGACTGCACCCTGAAGAATCACACAGTTGTGTTAATGAAGCTAAAAAAAACATACACAAGAGAAACATGGAGCATCGAGGGATAAATATTAAGCTAATTTTCAAAAAGCACAACACAGAAACTGCATTTCATTCTCAGGTTGGAAAATCACCGCCAAATCGAGCGGCACTCATTTCACCTTCAGAAAGTTTTTACACCGCCTGCACTCTTATTCAGGTCGTTTCCCACTATCACTGATGTGTTTTCCAACCCACGGAGCCACTCTGTACATTTCAGCACCACACGCTCATCCACACCATAATTCTCTTCTTCCTCATATTCCACATCATCATACTTATGTTGCTCATTCAGAAGTGAGATTTTCACAATTGAGCTGATGTCTCCCAGTTCGGCATCAAAGTTGCTTTTAGCAGCAACTCTGCTGTTTGGAGTGCTGTATCTCTGTGCTGCTGGTTGGTGCCTTTTAGAGATGTTCTCCCTCCTGCGTCTGGAATCTGAGGCACTTCCAGAAACACCACCTCCACTTCCAGCATTTCTGGACGCTGAATGTTGATATCTCTCACTGTTCCTCCGCTGCAGCAGCAGGACAGCCTCAGGTGTGAGAGTCAGTGTGAAGCGGGTCTCCTCCTGATGCCTGACCCTCGTCTTCACCTCTGGTTCGCTCTTTACAGGGCTCTGGCTTGGGAGTTTGTGTTGCTGAGTCTTAGACAGGGACTCGCCCGAGCTTGAGGCAGGGATGCTGTCCGTTTGTGATGAAGGCAAAAATCTGTCCCTTCTCTTTGCAGGCAGCTCGGCTCCTGACACTCTTTTGCTGGTTGGCAGAAGACTCCTGGGTTGGTTCTTCTTCCCCAGTTGCTTGAGGTTCGAAGCCAGTCGCTCCTTCACTGAGCCACCTTTGTCGTTTCTTTGGACCTCCGACTTGGCCACAGTAGTTGTAGATAAAGCGTTGTTGATAAGTCTCTCCTTCCCAGTCAGTCCTGACACAGAGCGTGCAATCGACACAGGTGGTATGAATGGCATTTTGGCAACACACAGGACCAAATAGGAGAGGAGCTCAGTTTTATGTTTGAAATGATGGAAGAAAAATGAAGAGGGCAATAAGGAGGCAACGGATTTACTGAGGGAGGCAAGATACTCTGATGCATCCTCGGCCATGCAGGGGTTAGCGGTGTGTTGCTGCTGGGATCCGCCAGTGCTCATCTACCCTGGAATGACAGACAATCCTCACAGACACTTAAACGTGAGCAGCAGGGGGCGTGGCATGGCACGCTTCAAAAGGCGTGCATGGGCTCAGAGGAGGGTAATGATGGGTGTTGCAGCATCTCAAATGCTCATTACTCTTAGGCTCAAAGATCTAAAATAAACCCAGACCTCTAATCTTGTGGTGTCATCAGCAAGCGCACGTTTACTACACGCAGTGTAAGTACACATGAGGGCTTAATCCTCACAGGAGGTGGGAATCAGCATCTGTGGCAATGGTAAAATAAATGGAATCCAAGTTTAATTTAAGCGCCAAAGTTCATTCTCAACCTTGAATATAGTTGTTTAAACAATAAAGAAATAACTAAAAAGGCACACTTACTAGCTTTCTAGCTAGTTTTTATTTGTTTGAAGCAAAATTTACACAATCTGCCCATATCTGACTTTTAAAGGACAAACAACATGAAAGTATTGCCACAGAAAACATTTATTTGATTTTGTTACAAAATAGGATTAAAAAATTTTAAAATCTATAAATCCTAACTGAGTGAAACTAACAAGTTCTATATTAAACATTTAGACAAATACATCTATGTATTTAAAGTCATTCTGCCTGATTTGAGACAGTGCATGAAAAAGATTAACTCGTTGGTAGTTAAGAGTGTGTGTGATCATTCACAGCACGTCTTCCTGTGTATGTGGAGGACCCGTCGACAGCGAGGACAAGTGTGATAGGCATCCTTGAAATAGTTCACAAAAAATGGAATCAGGCAGCATCCAAGCAGCAACCTGTGAGACAGAAATCATACATCAGTCTTTGCCTGTTGAATGTGTCTGATGCTTGGTAATTACATAACCAGATTTGGCTGTTTGAATGAGTCTCTCCTCACCCGCACAACACAAACACAAGAGCCATGAGCCACGCGTAAGTCCCAACTTGGTAGGTGACCTGCGTGGTGACCCGAGTCTGGCAAGATGGGCATGTTGTCAGAGCTGGAGAGCGATACAGCTCCACTTCATAGCTTGCAAACTTCGGCCGAGGAGTAGATGGAGGGGGGGCAAATACTAGAGAGGGGACATGTGGGGGATGAAGAGGAATGCTCGTTTGCAGTGTGTAACATCACAGCAAAAGATTTTTCTATCTTACAACCAGCAGCCTAGCACTTTACATCATCTGATCAATGCTATATGAAGAGCTGGACTAGCAGATTATTATCATCCAAAAACAGAATTGTGTAAGTTTGTAAAAGAAAAGGGTGAGTTAAAATGTTTATGAATAATATTTTCAGATTGTTGCACGTTATCCCGTTCCATGTAAAGAGCAAAAACTACCAGAGGAATTAAATCCACAGTCACCACCATCACATTTAACACATGTGGTTTGTACATTTCCATAGTTTTGGACAGTCCAACACAATTAAAGGACAGACAGACAACTTACCTGCTCTGAACACTTAATGAAATCTAGACTTGAGGATAAAGGGATACAGGAAAGGACGTGATAAAGCAAATGTGACATTCAGGCCTTTCTTCTACATATTCAAAAATGGAGGCAGGTGTCAAGTGAACACGTACCTGATAGAGGTGAGTGAGTTTGGGTGGAGCAGCCAACTTCAGGAGAAAAGGAGAAGGAAGGAGGTGGTGGTGGAGGGCTGAAAGGTGAGTGAATATGGTAGATCCTCACATCTTGTCCTGCTTGACCCTCATCTGGGAAACACACATAAACACAACTGTCCAAAAGTGATAATGTTATTCTGTGTAAACAAGGTGTGAGGGTGTTTTACCTGGTAAAAAGTATGGTGGAGGGGTGGGAAACGGCTCATCCACTTTTGATAATGACTCCATTTAACAATGTAGTGACGCACCACAGAAAAAAAGGATGTGTTTTAACATTTGCAGCCAGCTGTAATTCATCTGTGGGCCTAGCAGGTGTGATGGAGAGATACTAATTGAAATCTCCTCTGATTGGTTTAAGAATCTTTTACCCACAAGTCAATAGCAGGATCATCTTAAAACAAGTCAGAAGTGATTTGGACAATCAAGATTGTTTGCAAGTAATTTTGAGGTCTCCCAATGTCATTGACTTTCTTAGATTTGAGAAGGTTTACATGTGTACTGTTGCCAGAAAATGCTATATAATGACACAATTAAACATTTTTGTATGATGTCCTCTCTAAAGGACACTGGATCACTAATCACAGTCTGATTTTTAATGCTTAACTTTGATTTGATCACTGATCTTTAGTGCTTGACTTTGCTGATCGCTGCAAAGGTACCTGCAAAAACAAGCACCACTGACATGATAGCTTTACTTAAAGCGGAGTTCAGTGGTGGATGCTGAAAGTTTAAATCCATCTGTGCCTGAACCAAGCAGACACCAGCACAGGATGAACAGGTTAAAAACACAGCTAATTTGTCCTCTTTGGGGGTCACATGAGCATAAAACTTCTGTGCCTGTTCCCCCCACCCTCTGTGCACTGTGTACAGTATTCAAATGAATTTAAATATTACATAATTCCATATCTTCTGTGTAACTTAGACAAAATGCAGCATGTAAGCACAATATCTTAAATCTAGATGTTTACACGTAGACTCAGGTAGTCCAATTAAGCAGGCCCCATCTTATGGCCCTTATTCTGATATTGTTAGTGGTGCATATTCCCATATTAGTAAAATAACAAACTACCATAAATCTACAGTAAACGTGGTTTTCAGGCGCTCTGTTGCAGATGATCATCTGGTAGGTGATGCAGCCTTTGCTCCCTCAGCTCACACACAACACTGACCTGCTGAGTTCAATGGGAGTTCAGTCCAAGCTATGGGCACTAGATGGTGGTGTTTTGTAACCGGTTATACCGCTTTGGGTGTTACTATTTGAGCCACTAGAGGAGCTCTTTCGGACTCATCGTAGTTGGTGTGGGGGGACTTCGATGTGAACGAGGTTTTCCAGTTGAATGTAACAGCTAGCGGGATGAGGCTAAGCTAGCTGTCAGCCAGGCATCCACGGGTTTTGCTGCCGAGTTAGCTACCGGATGCTCCCGGTCGTATCCTACTGGCCGTCTTGACATTCCCTCAACATTCCCGGACGAATTCGTGTCGACTGACCAGAGTCCGCGAATTCAGGTCCATTCCTGATCTAACCTTTCCCCGCTAGCGTAACTTAGCTCGCCGGCTAACGAGAGTGCACACTCGGAGAACCGGACTGACGAGGTAAGTTAGCAAGGAGGCTAGCGGAATGTAATGCTAATGGTGTAGCTATGATGGGGAGTAAAGGCATCTCCTCTAAGGAAAATCCGGGGTCAGATATTGATAAGGGGGGCCTTCTGGTCAACCCGTGGATAACAGCTCGTCCATATATTTGTCATTGTGACTAATCTGTCTGCCAGGCCTGTGTAACACCGGCGAACAGTTAGCGTTAGCTAGTGATTAGATGAACTTGCTAGTAACGTCAGTCATGTCATGCTAGTATTAGCTAACGATTTATCGAGTGAGGCAACTAATTTAGTCATGGTGTTATTATAGCAGCTAGCTAAGCAGTTCAACTCCACTTCATGAAAGTGTTTCAGCCTTCATGCCATGATAAAACAGAATGAGACTGAGGTGAAAGTAAGCTGGCTAATGTTAGCATGGTGATGTTATTTTAGCTAACATTAACGTTGAAGCAAGTAGAATCAGCCTATTCGTGTTTTGACTGATAGCTGATGCACCCAAGCTAATAAACGGAATGTGGGTATCCTTGCAATTAAGTTAGCAAACAGTTAACTGGTTGTCCCATTTGAGAAGTAATCAAACAGATTGTTTTACGTAAGCTGTCATCTGTGGAGTTTTAAAGCCGGCGGAGGCAAAGTTCAGCTGTTCAGCTCAGGGTTTGTTTGTCGCTAGATGCTAAACTAAGTTTTGCTGTGCGACTTCGCAGAGTTCCACTTAAGGACCACACCCAGACAAGATGTCCCTTCATCAGTTTCTGTTGGAACCCATCACCTGCCACGCGTGGAACCGCGACAGGACACGTAAGGCTCAAATAGTCCCTCCTTAATTAGAGAGCATCACTGCCTACTTGTACACAACATAGCAGATAATATGATGTTTTTGAGAATGAATGACTTTGGTATTCATGCGTACAACTCAATTTCAGCCGCAAGCACTGATATTGTTCCAGTGTTTGTATTCAGGATGTGTGAACTTTCACGTTGAATAGATTTAGTTTGGTATTTGGCAGATACCAGAAACTGGTCGAGCTTGTTTTTTAGCTGTACTTCATCTTGTTAACCTGCAGTTTTTTTGGTTTGCTTTTTTTCCTGCAGAAATTGCCATCAGTCCTAATAACCATGAAGTCCACATCTACAAGAAAAGTGGCAACCAGTGGGTTAAGACCCACGAGCTGAAGGAACACAATGGACACATAACAGGTATTTAATCAGTCTGCTTTAGACATGATTTTGAAACTTATTTTTAGTTAAGTAATGTGACATTTTACTCCTCTGTGGTCCTGTGACTAATTCACAAATAAAAAAAACAAATGTCTGGAACTGTCATTAACACTTCTTAGCATGCATTTAATGTGTGATTCTGAAAGATTTATCGATATAAAAGCTTATTCTGTAAAGGGTGTGCATCATAACTGCTTAATGATTATGACAAGAGACGGTCAGTAATTAGATAGTGTCTTTGGAATAATTTGTGTTTTTGTTGTCCGTCAGGTATTGACTGGGCTCCCAAAAGTGATCGCATAGTGACATGCGGAGCAGACCGTAATGCCTATGTGTGGTCGCAGAAGGAAGGGGTATGGAAGCCCACATTGGTCATACTCAGGATCAACCGAGCCGCCACCTTCGTCAAGTGGTCTCCACTGGAGAACAAGTTTGCAGTTGGTAGTGGTGCTCGACTCATCTCCGTCTGCTACTTTGAGTCTGAGAATGACTGGTGAGACTGTTTGTACAATCATGACATTTGGCAATGTATCTTCTGAAAACTGAATAGAATAACAGACTCAAGCTTACTGACAAATTGACTAAATTTGTGATTATTTTTGATAAAAGTTGTGATCAGGAATAGTAATTACTTCTTTTGCAGTTTAACAGATAGTGCGACACTTATAAGTGCAGTTTTATAGTTAGACGATCCTGTTTTGACCTTTAGTTTATCCATCTTTCCACCCACTTAACTATTAATTTATTATTTAATGGCACAGCAACCTGTTATTTGTCATCTTAAACCAAAGCGTGTATTTCAAAGTGACTGAAAAACCCACCACAACGCCTTGAAAGCTTCCAGCTCCGCACAATTCTGTTCTGTTGGTAGTTAGAATTAATGAATTTTACCCACTTGTTATAAGTCTCTCTGCCTGTCAAACCAGGGCTTCATTTTTGTTATGGGCACATATTTAGTGTTGAGAACTGACAATAAACTAAGTTCAGTTTTGCTGAACTACACTCACAAATTGTTGTCGTAATAGATCATTGAATTTAGATTTGGCTCATGGATAGAGATCCTGACCTGTTTTTACACTTGACATTAATGCTGTGGTTTTTCAAATGGTTCAGGTGGGTGAGCAAGCACATCAAGAAGCCAATCCGCTCCACCATCCTCAGTCTGGACTGGCATCCCAACAACATCCTGCTGGCTGCTGGATCATGTGACTTCAAATGCAGGTGAATGTCGTTGACGGTGAACTCAACAACAGATGAAGATTAAATGAATGAAAACATGCCAACATGTTCTCTCCCTCTTTTTCTGTCTGCTCTGTTATTTTGCTTTTAATCTCCCCACCCCTCCCACTCTGGCCTCCAGGGTGTTCTCAGCCTACATTAAGGAGGTGGAAGAGAAACCAGGTCCCACACCCTGGGGCAGCAAGATGCCATTTGGGGCTGTGCTAGCAGAATTTGGAGGAGCAGGTCTGTATCTGTGTCTCTTTATGTGATAGTAAAAGCCCTCTTTCATCTGAATTGTAGCAACCCTTTGAGCTAAACCAGTTTTGCCTTTTTATGCACTTTGTATCTGTTAGGTGGAGGGGGTTGGGTCCACTCTGTCTCTTTCTCAGCCTCTGGTAACCGCCTGGCCTGGGTCAGCCATGACAGCACTGTCACTGTGGTGGACAGCTCTAAGACTGCCAGGTATATTCATTTCTACACATAGAAAGATCTTGTTTGTGGTTATAACCAGCATGTTTCTCAGATGAAATGTGCCTTGTGGAGTTTCTTTTAAGCAGACATGTCATCACAAAACATTTGCAAAAACAGTATTTTTTAAGTATTTAATTAAGTATTTTAAATCCATGTTTTCTAGCTTGCAGACCACTTCACTGTCTTTGATCGAGCATTGCTGCTCTTTGTGGTATTTTACCGCCACTTGAGTGGCATACTTAAAAATCACTGGCAGAAACATCTGTTGTGTCAGCAGCGTCCATGTGCTCCCTCGCCCTTGCAGACGAGATAAACACCCACTCATAGAAAAACTGCTTTATAGTCCTACTAAAGGTAAAAAACTTAGAATACCTTGAATTAACAAAATAAAATATCAGGGATCATTTATCCAGTTAAGTTTTGTTGTCAACAACATGAATTAAGATAGAGAAATAAGTCAGAAATGATGTGGTTACTATAAATAAAGCAGAATTTGGCATGTTGCTGTGGGTGCAAATGTCAGAACAATACTCACTGTGACTAGAGTTTTCCAGTTGCAGTGAACTAGATGATGCCAGAAATGCAAACGGTATAAACAAAGTATTGACATGGGATAGGACTGGGGAATTTCACCTACTAATATAAGAGGACTCAGAACTGGACCTGATACCTTCTTGTTTTCTCATCAACTAAAAACGGAAAAGAAAAGGAGATACAATATTTACCCTCTAAATAAAACAGTGGGATGGGATAGAGAGATTACTCTTTTCAATCAACAGATGAGAGTAGATGAGGTGAATGTGTCCCAAGCAGTTTGATGATCTCCAATAAAAGAGTAACCACTTTCATAGAATTAAATATCTTGTTTTGTGCATTATCATGTTGAAAAAGCAATCCATCACACAAAAAACAACAAACGGTGGCCAAATTAAAGTGGTATTCCTTTCACTACATGAGAATACTTTTTGGTGTATCGATCACTGTACATAAGCCATGATCTGTAATCTGATCATCCAGTCACAGATGAGAAAGGTAAACCAGATCCAAGACTGCACTTACATAATGATACGCTGTTGTCAACAAATTGCAGGTGACATGAATTGAGTGGGAGGTGATTGAGACAAGTTCTGACTGGAAACCTGCACACACTGCAGCGATCAATTACTGTTTCGTTTGTGGTCACAGGACTGAGCACAGACATTGAGTTTCACAGACTCTAGCAGACTGCATGTTTTAACTGATTTTAAGTTCAATAAAACCAGTTGACACACATGATCATGATTAATTTGTATGTATGTATGTGTGTGTGTTTAGTCCCGCACAGCTGAAGACGGAGTTCCTCCCTCTCCTCAGTGTCATTTTTGTCTCAGAGAACAGTCTAGTAGCTGCGGTAAGAATAAAACATAAACACTCTTGCATGATTCTATGTACAAATAAGACAGTGAGTAAGGAACGTCATTTAAAATCTGTTTTCTGGACCTTCAGGGCCACGACTGCTGCCCCATGCTGTTCCGTTGTGACGATGGTGGAACGCTGACATTTGTGTCGAAGCTCGATCTCCCCAAGCAGAGTATCCAGAGGAACATCTCTGCCATGGAGCGCTTCAGGAACATGGACAAGAGAGCCACCACTGAGGACCGCAACACTGCCCTGGACACACTGCACCAGAACAGCATCACGTAAGTCTCACTAACGATGATCAGGGTAACATCTAGAAATTATCTTAAGACACCATCCCAAATTGTGTCCATTTTAGGTTTAGATACACACAGATGTTAAAATTGAGAGGTTGGTTAAAAAGTTGAAGTTAATCTCTAATCCAATTTTGTCAAATGTGTGGTTATTATTTAGAAATGTTGCCACAACAAGAGTTACTATGGAAGCTGCACTGCAGTGTTTGTACTGTACTGTTCTTAATGAGTAGCAACAACATGTTAGAATCACCTCTTAGTGTAATACAATACAATTCAACAGCACCGCAGCCTTTGAAAATGACCATTAAGTTGACTCAACACCTTTCTAAGATGGTAAGATGCATTTTGGCTGGATGTCCCTAATAAACTGGCACTAGTGGTATTTTAATCCCTAAAATAGATGTTGCATTATGTAACAAAAGTCTTGGCTGGAATACATAATGAGTTCTACATTCAATATATCATTGATATTACTCCCAGTCGTCTTTAATAAAAAAACGGGCTCTGCAAGGAATAAATTGAGTCAAACCTCTGTGTGCACCAGAGTGCTTTTAGAAAAGTAAATAGCCTGCGCTAAAATCAAGAGTTGTCTGTTTTTCTCAGTAGTTATAACACTGTACACTGCCTCACCCCATGTGAACAGTTTGCTTTAGTAGTTCTCACTGTACCTCACTGTCAGTAATGGTGGAGAAATGGTGACTATTTGCACTAAAATTGCTGTGTGACTACGGAGAACCGTAATGTGCTGCTGGAGCTCATTTGAATTAAAGCACTGATAATCAGGTCTGTTCAGCTTCCCATGTTTTCAAGCAACGAACCATTGTGTAAAAAGTACTAAAAAAAGATGTGAAGACAGTAGTGCAGTGATGCTAGAATAGGTATGGGGTGACTATGTACAGGTTCTATTACATACATTAGGTAGATGGATATGACAGGATATGGGTGTATGCAGTATATTAAGTATGTCTAGATTTGTACTTGTTTAACATAATATGATATATGTAATATGTTTAACAAACTGTTTTGAAATAAGTAGTTAAAGTGTAACTGGGTTATTTCATAGGGATTGGTTCTGACACTGTCAGATTTAAGTTTTCGATGGCCTGTGGGAAGTTCACTTTCAGATCTGTAATATGAAGTTAAAAGACAGCAGCTGGCTAGTTTAGCTTAGCACAAAGAATAGTAGGAACAACAAAGGGCTAGCTTAGCTCTGCTCAGGGTAATGAAGCTCTCTGAAATCTTACTTCTTGTTTGTCTAATCCATACTAACACCAAAGTGTAAAACAACATGCTGTGGTTTTTCAGACTGGTCCATTAAGGATCCACACTTTGTCTTTACCATCACATCTTGTCATTGCAATATAGTGAAATCAATCTTTGTTATTTTCAGTCTCATAACTTTTTCACCTGTTTTAAAACGGCCTCTTACGCATCTACATGTCTGCTCCTCAGCCAAGTGTCTATCTATGAGGGAGACAAAAGGGATTGTCGCAAGTTCTGCACCACGGGCATTGATGGAGCGATGACCATTTGGGACTTCAAGGTACAAACAAACAAACACACACACACACACACACACACAGGATCAGCCATCCTCCTCAGAAACTCGTTTTCCCAGATCTCCTGGCTCTAACTCTCTCATGTGTCTCTGTGTTTACCTCCTCAGAGTCTAGAAGCTTCTATCCAGGGTCTCCGCATCATGTGAAGAAATCTTACGAATGAATGAAGAGACGCTGCGGCCTCACTTCTCCCCCCCGCCCTCAGTCCTCCCTCCCTCTGCCCTCTCCACCCCCCCCCCCCTCCCCCTTGTGCTCCTGCGACGCAGCCAGTAACATGCATAACTGCCCACCTTATCGAGTGTCTGCTGAAGCACTGATCAGACCATAACACACTCTTGTGGGTGTGGGAAAACACTCACACGCACACTAAAGTACACAAACACGCATACACACTACACACACTACACACACTACACACACACACACTGAGCTGACGTGTGACATCACTGTTGATTTTTTTTTTTTCTTTTTTCTTTGTTTGTTTTTAAATGAAGGTTAACCAGGTGTCAAAGTGGGAAGGTCCTCTGACACGTATTAAAACGTGACGTGAAATGTGTGTTTTTATGTTCTCTAACCTCCTGTACCAAAAGTTGAACACTAAAAGGTGTGTTTTATCCAAAAGTCAGACTGTACTTCACCACAGATCAACCTAAACATGACTTCTGAATATCAGTGTCAAGTAGATCGGAGGACGTGATGATGTACTTGGTGTACTTTAAACCGGAGTTATTGATATTCTGAAGTCACGTGGCTGGTTGGCTGTAGAGAGCTGTACAGGATCTGATGGTGGAGAGAGAAAGCAGCTGTCTAAGCTCTGCGCAGAGTCACGGCTGTCCAGCACTCGGCTCTGTAGCTACTACACTAAAACCACACAAGATGGAGGATTTCTATGTAACTGATCATGAGGTAGACATGAAATAAAGATGAAATACATTTACAGTACACAAGTCACTGGACTGTTCTCTTCCTTTGTCTCTCAGAGATAGTGGGTGGATAGCAGTCGTTTTGAGCAGTTGTATATTGATTAAATCCAAGATTCAGAGTATCTGCTAGAAAGATGTGTTTCCTGAAACATAAGATGGAAAATGACCAAGTAACAATCCTGTTTTTTGTTTATAGAGTTAATAGTACATCTTTAATAGATTGGCTTAAATTACTCACTGAGGCAGCTGGAGAAGACCCTTGAAACTTAAATAGTGCTTCTTATCATAACGCTTCTAAGCAGACATCTTTTTTATACTCTGTTACTTTTTGAACAAGATTAAGAGTCATGCTAGCAGCTCTGTGAGGTTATGCTTAGTACATCTGTGTTTTAAACTAAATGCTAATATACTGATGTTTAGCAAGTATAATATTTACCACTTTAAGTAGAGTTTCGATAAAAGATCAGATCTAATGACCAACATCCCTCCTTAAGCCATGCCGCAAGAAATGCAGACAAAAAAATAAAATAAATACATGAAACTGTTACAGGGTAAAATAAATAAGTACAAGTAACAGACTGTTAACAGTAAATAAGTTCATGAATACAGTAACGAGGGCAAATTTACTTGGTGTTAAAGGTTACATTCCTAAAACTACTGTATTTGTGTCATTAAGGTGTCTGCCTCCTTAATACAAAGTATTAATCAATCTTTTCTTTCAGATTTACATTTAAATTATTAGAATAAAAAAAACTGCCAGAATCAAACTATTGGAATCAAAAATAGATAAATAAAATCAAATAGAATTTGGGTTTGTGAAGGACTGTTGAATTAAGGCAGCTCAGGCCCATTGTAAGTCCTTATTGTGCCAAAAAAACTGAGAATACAGAGAATTTGCCTTGTTTGAAACACCCACTCTCCACATATCCATTGTCTGTCAAGCAATATGTTGTATTTATTGTTTGTCTGTCAATGTTTCCTTCTCAGCCCCAAATGGAAGTTAGGAGAAGAGGAAAAATCCACACAAGCACTGAAAAGTGTCCAACCTTAGACAACATTCACTGCTTATTTTACATTTCAAGACAAAAAGTGAGGGAGAAAGCATGAGAGCTTAGAGTTGGGCAATCTGAGCTGCCTAAAATAAATAAATATATCTGAAAATACAAGAAACAGGAGCGAATTTATTGTATAGTCAACAACTTCTTCTGACACCACCCTTTCTTCCCCCTTTTTCCAGTTCGCTTTTCTTCCCTCCCCTTTTTCTTGTTCCTCTTTCTTTATGCAGAAGTGAGCATACGTCCCTCCCCCTTCTGTTCCGTGTCTTTCATGCTCTACAAGTTTTTTTTTTTTTACCTCCCCCTCACTTTCTACCTCCTCCTCTTTGCAGAACATTGCATTGTGTTCATGCTCCTCCCTCTCATCCTAGTTTTACCGAAGCAAAAAGTTCACCTCTTTTCACTTCTGCTTCTGTTAAAAATTAAAAGTTTGCCCACAGGTTTAAAATGTTACGTCCATGATCTTTTCTGCCTCATGCGTAAGCCTGCACAAACTTCCTGTATGTCTCCTCTTCTGTACTTCTCTTTACCCTCCTCCACTTCCCCCTCTGACCTCTCCTCCCTCTCTTCAGCTCAGCCTCTCTCTTCCTGAGCTCACTCTGTCGTTGGCGTTCGCGTTGACTGGCCAGAGTCCGCGAGCTGAACACCCTCATCTTTATTTGATCTGCCACCTTCCTCTGCCTCTCCCCACTCTTTCTTCTTTCTCTCCCTATCCTCATTCTGCAGCTATTCACCCATTCATCTCTGTCCGGCCCTCAGGGTAAGTAGCCTAGAAAATGTTTAACAGTTGACTGAGTATGCTTTGACATGTCAGTAATGCGTGCACACACACACACGCACGACACATACACACACACTTTGTAAGTGAAAATACATTTTCAGGAAAAAGCCAAGTGTGCAACAGGCACTCCAGCCCACTCACACTCACTCAGAGCACAGAAGTGTGTTATTATGTGAAATTTGTCTTTAAATTAGTGCTTGTGAAATAACTGACTCTGATAGAGACGCTTGTCTTTATTTCCTGGTTGTGTGCTCTAGCTGTAAAGTGTACGGTTTGTTTGGGGGATGTGTGTTACCCTTGACCTCCATCATTCCTCTCATGCCTCTGAAAGTCTGGATTTCATTAACACAACCTGAGGAAGATTCATGCAGTGTGGTTTTCGGTGCATACAAGGTTAAAATCAGCTGACTTGCTTCTTAAAGTCCTTCAGATAGTCTGGACCATCTGACTGGTTCTTAATAAAATAGTTCTGTAGATTTAATCTAGATTGTATCTTTGTTGTGTATTTTCTTTCCCTTTTGTCTTCTTCCTTCTTAACATATAACAATCTGGTAACTTCTGTTTTTTCAGACTCGACTGTTATCTGCCGATAGCCCACCAGCCACTGGTTCTTCACACCACTTCCTGATCTGCTTCTAACATCTGATTGGCCATGGCGTACCATAGCTTCCTGCTGGAACCAATTAGCTGCCATGCCTGGAACAAAGATCGGACCCGTGAGTCTGCCCGCCTTCTCTGATTGGTCACTCAGTGGTCCTGAGTCGTCTGATCCATAAACTGGACCCTGTTTATATCACAGACATCATGGAACATCTTGCTTCACGTAAAGTCTGCACCATAGAAAAAATAGTAGAGGCTTGTGATTGGCTCCCAGGTGGAAGAAGGTATTTCCTGTTTCCTGTAACAGTGAGGGTGGTGTCTGGGGGCCTCTCTGAGAGGCTTTTGTGCTCTGTTAGCTGCAGGAAACTGCCATATTTGGCTGTTTCGATCAGCGCTTTGGTTTCTGGGCAAAGCGGATGTAACAGGCAGCTGTGATCCAGTCATACAGTCATACAGTTGTAGTTTCACTCAACATGCACGCAGAACATTTTAGTTTGCTTAGCTTCTTGGCTGAACACTCTCGCAAAAAAAAACAAAAATGCACACTAATGCACCCACACTGCTGCTCTCAGACAAACACTGCCTCTGACTCATCTGCTGACTACAACATGTGCAGGGTTTGCTACAACATTATGGGAAGGAAGGTTGCAGTTCCCGCACACTGTCTATTTAAAGATACCATGTGTCTTTGCACTGCCTGCAGGCAGATACATACTGTATTTCTCCAGTTTTCTCTGTTCTCATGCACCCAGTCGGCTGCTCTGTGTTCCGCTCCACTGATCAGCCCGTCTTAAACGTCTCTTATCAATCACCCTGTACTTTGTCCTCATACTGATGAGTTCCTTGTTGATATGTTTCACTTGATTTGCAGTCCCTTCTCTGCTGTGGCACAGTGTGCTTAAACGTGTTTTTGTGCTTCAGAGATCGCCCTGTGCCCCAACAACCACGAGGTCCACATCTACAAGAAAGATGGGACCAAGTGGAGCAAGATCCATGAGTTGAAGGAGCACAACGGGCAGGTGACAGGTGAGACACACTCATAGATACAGTGATTTATGTGATTTATGGTAATGGTGATGCATTTCCTTGCTGCAAACAGTGTTAAATCTATACATGCCATTTTAAATCATGTCCAGAAGTAATAATACGAAAGTAAAAATTTAACAGAATAGCTTGACACTTATTTGTCTACTTGTTTAGAGTTACCACTTTACAGTAAGTATGAATCTGGAGCCAGCAGCTGGTTAGCTTAGCTTAGCACAAAGACTGGAAACAGAGTGACCAGTGGTAACAAAATCCACCTCCCCAATTAACACATTATACTTTGATTATTTGATCCAAACAAAAACCAACATGTAAAAATGACAGTGTGGTTTTACATTGGTGAAGAGTTGACTTCACCAATGCTATTACATCCAACTTACATATCACTTCTTAAATAGAGAAAAAACACTTGGAATGTATATCTGAAACATTTTGGCTGTTTATTTGGAGGGTTGCTCTTCCAATCATTATTGGCACCTAGTTGTTGTTCCTCTTGAGCTGGAAAGCAGTTTTTGCCTCTGCCAAGGCATCTATCTTCTCAAGTTACTCCTGGCAAGAAAGCAA
This sequence comes from Pempheris klunzingeri, assembly GCF_042242105.1. Lineage (NCBI taxonomy): Eukaryota > Metazoa > Chordata > Actinopteri > Acropomatiformes > Pempheridae > Pempheris > Pempheris klunzingeri. Next base: position 6,666,474 of record NC_092014.1, read on the forward strand.
ATAAATATCTCTCCTAAAGTGTTAAATTGTTCCTGACATGCTTCATGCTGGCCTCACAGAGGTAGATTCTCAACAACTCAACAAGAGTTTTTTTCCCCTGCAGGTATTGACTGGGCTCCTGACAGTAACCGTATAGTTACTTGTGGAGCTGACCGTAACGCCTACGTGTGGACCCTAAAAGAGGGCACATGGAAGCCCACTCTGGTCATCCTCCGGATCAACCGTGCGGCTCGCTGTGTGAGGTGGTCGCCACGAGAGAACAAGTTTGCTGTAGGCAGCGGCTCACGCCTCATCTCCATCTGCTACTTTGAGCAGGAAAACGACTGGTGAGGTTTTAGAGGACAGCTGTCTGCCCCGAATCTACATGAAACGCTGCATTTGATTATCAGGAGCCACACATTTGGAGAATCTAATGTGCTGTGTGGTTGCCTATAGGTGGGTGTGTAAGCACATTAAGAAGCCGATCCGCTCCACCATCCTCAGTCTGGACTGGCATCCCAACAATGTCCTGCTGGCTGCTGGATCCTGTGACTTCAAATGCAGGTACAATGAATCAAAAGAGGTGCACAGATGTGCTACTACACTTGTGAGGACATCTTAATGTCTACATTTAACCCTTACAATGACTACTTCTACTTCTGTCTACTCTGTACATGTGGTACCTTTTGCATTTCTGTACATTGTGGAAGGAGGTATTTCTCCCTTTTCATTCTTCCTGAGGTTTCTCCCAATTCTTTCCATAAAAAGCTTTTTTGTGGCAATTTTCCTTTTTTTGAATAGAGGTTTTGAGGATGAATTGTATCCTGCACTGTACAGATTTTAAAGCCTTCTGAGAGAAAGGTTAATTTGACTTAGCCCCCAGTTGTAACCCAACGAAATCAAACTCATAGACTATTGAGATGAGAAGTTAATCACACACAGACGTCGTGTTGAGCTTCATTATGCCCGAGTTTATTCTTCAGCTGAGGAACTCATGAGACCATCTGATTGTACTAAAGCAGTTACCAACAATATTTACCCAAAATGTCAGTCATCATTTTAACCACAAAGAAACCATCATGCAAAGCAAACCCTACTTTTGTCACTCTAAACCCCCAAATTGAAGCATAGGGTTGAAACATCAAGAATGCCCATTCCTGTGCATATGTCTACAAATAATGTGTGAGAATGTGGTCTAACTACTAACATAGACATAAACCAGGCTTAACTCCTTGCCTAATTTAAATTGTATGTCCATATCCCTAATCATGTCCCAGAAAACAATCATCACATCATACATTTATGTCATTTTCATACAGAAGAACAGGGACAAGAGCACACAAATACAGTGTAAAGACAGCACAGAATAAATGATAAATTAACTATGCACTATGGATTGCTTCTCTCTTCCTGGTATCTTACTTACATCCTGACCCCTCTCATCCTCGCCCACAGGGTGTTCTCAGCCTACATCAAGGAGGTGGAGGAGAAGCCCGGCCCCACTCCCTGGGGCAGCAAGATGCCGTTCGGGGAGATGTTGTTTGAGTCCGGAGGGACTGGATCAGTAAGTCAGGCTTCATGTGGAGGCGGTGGTTGGGTGCACAGCGTGTGCTTCTCACACTCCGGCAACCGCCTGGCCTGGACCTCCCATGACTCCACTGTGTCCGTTGCAGAGGGAGGCAAGGCCAGCACGTAAGAGAGGGCGAGGCAGCATACCAGTGTGTCTGGGTGTGTTTGTGTCTGTGTGTTGTGGCCGTGCACTCTAACCTTTGTAATGACTCCACAGGGTGAACAGCCTGAGCTCCGAGACGCTTCCTCTGCTGTGTGTCACCTTCATTACCGAGAACAGCTTAGTAGCAGCTGTGAGTATTCAGTACATAACCGGTGTTTATTCTTAGCATGCTCACTTCTTAATGAATCAGTTTAGTCCAATTTAATCACATTTACTCATTTTCTGCATGTCAGACTGACTGAAATCCATTCAACAAGAGAACCAAATGTGCAATACTAACTGACTTACTTATACAACTTATACAGCCAACACATATCAGCACTGAGCCTTCATCTAAACCCTGATTCATTAAGTGTTGTTGTCATTCATATTTATTTGTTTATGTTTAATCTAGTTGAGGGATGGGTTATATGGTCTCTGGGGAAAAAACACTAGTAATGTGGGTAAGAAGGTCAAGCAGGTAGAGGTATTCATTTTGGTTTCACTCAGCTACAAAAGCCACTCTTGATGAACAGTGGCCACAGGTGGCAGTTACAGGATAAAGTGATATTGAATTTTTCTCATTTTTCCAAGATTATCTTGAGTCATCAATGAGGCACCCTGGTGGCCCAGGGATTTAAAGGCCCTGAGTGCTACCATGTGTGTTTTTAGATATTTTGGCTGATTACATCTATACTAAAGTTCAAAGTGTTCAAATCTATACTGGGATGTGCAAGAGATCAGCGAACTATACTACCTGAAAGAAAAGAGAAGAAAATAAATTAAGGGAACAGATATATTTTAAATAAGCATAAATAGGCATATAAACATTGCCTTTATGCTTCAAATCATTCTAACATGAGTCCTCTGTAGCTAAACAAACAGTGCCCACCTAACTTTTATGATAGACTGTGGTGCCATTCTACAAATATGTCTTTTATTCTTTTTAGTTGTATATTTGGAACAATACAGGTGTAAGTAGATTGGACTGATAGTATATCCATATACAGTGCCTTCCTGACTGCATCCTAATGTGTTTCTGCTCCTCCAGGGCCATGACTGTTACCCGGTGCTGTTTGTGTATGACAGTGCCAAAGGCAGCCTGACATTTGGTGGCAAGCTGGACGTTCCTAAACAGGCGGCCCAGAAGGGCATCAGTGCCAGGGAGCGTTTCCAGAACCTGGACCGCCGGGCCTCTGAGACCCAGAGCACAGAGAAGGACCTGAACACCCTGCACAAGAACAGCATCAGGTAGGCAAACAAAACAGATTTCAGATTTGTCTTTTTCTTATGTAAAGCATCATCACCTTCTCTGTTGAACAAGGTTTTTAGAAATATTACACGCCTGTGAAGTTGAGTTTAACTCGTCTTACAACATTATTGCAGCCAAATCTCAGTGCTGGAAGGAGGACGAAACCAGTGCACCAAGTTCTGCACCACCGGCATGGATGGAGGAATGGGCATCTGGGATGTCAAGGTAACAGACACACAAGACACACATACAAACACATTGCACAAGCTACACTGATACGCTAAAACGTTTATTTGTGTGCTATTCTATTGATGCCATGTTTTCCCAGCCATCATGTGAACATTGATTCAATATTTCACTCTTTTTTTCAGAGTCTGGAGTCTGCAATGAAGAACCTGAAGATAGTCTGAACCAAAGTTTACATTACCTTGCCCATATCATATATTAGCTTCTGGAGATATGAAGAAAACTGCTGCCTTATTACACAAAGCTTCTCAGCTCTATTTTAATCAGGTATTTTTTTATATACAAGTTAAACGATCAGACTCAGGTCAGACAGTGTCTGTAGTCCCTCTGAAGCTCTTTGCTGAGCTCGTTAAACTCAACACTGTACACAGAGGGACTGACCACAGGTCTGCAAATGGTACTTAGTGAGTTAGATTAGTATAATCAGAGAGCTCAGTCTGAGCTGAATGCTTAAAGCTGGAATTTTATATTAATCACGATGAAAGCTACAGTATTTGTTAAAAGCTTATGCTGGTCATAATATGCATTTAATAAATGATTGCTGTTACAGTGCTCAATGATGCTTGGTTCATTACAGGTCTGTGTGTGTGTGTGTGTGTGCGTGACAAGGCCAAAGCTCAAGCTCACTGTTTCTGGAAATCTGGAGGTTTTAACAACATGAGGAAGTCCATTTTTGACGCCAGAAATCAGCAGTTAAGAGACCATCTCAGCTCTCAGAAAGTCCACCTACGAGCTTATTGTAGAGATGCTGTTGTTTGAACATGTGCAGTTTTAAACAGAGCAAAACGCAGAACATTGGATTTGACATTGTTTTGACTCAACAGATCATGATCTGATTTAGTATTCATCCTGGTGTTGTGGAGAAGGCTATTAGACTGTGCTGTGAGACGATAAAACATACAATTAATTGTTTTCTCTTTTAAAAGAAATATTTTTTGACAACCAATAGACACTTAGAAGACGCATGAAGACAGAGAAAAAGAATACGACAAGATCCCTCCTTATTCCCTACCTGTGTAATAGCGTCTTCTGGCTGGCTTTTGTACTGAATAAATTATAACCTATCCAACCATGAAAGTAACCTTGTAAGTCTTTTAGATTACATGTGAGAACTCTTCCAGAGGCCAGCAAGAAGTTTTGTTGCTGCTGTCGGACCTGAGAGATACAGTACACTCTTCGCTGTAATCATGATAAATTAAGTAGACACGTAGGTGGGAAACAAGGAATATTCTCACCACTTTCCAGGCCACTAGTCACGCCATCTGAGCAGGAACGTCTGCTCCTTGAAAGACACTTCTGGCTCCAAAAAACCAACACAGCTTCCTGTTGAAAACGTCTAGCCTCCGATAACCATAGACGTCTATAGAGAACTGGAGTCAGCACTGGAGGCAGGGCTCCGTTCATTCCTATGAAAGTTAAAGCTAAGTTTGACTTTCCAGTTGTAAAAGTACCCAGATCTTCTGCATTCTCTCCTATAGAGAATGTGTACTAGTGTCTCGGGTCGTCAAGCCAGCTAGCCATACACTAATCTGAATGAGGATGAAATGATTTAATCATGCAGATCTTCTAGACTTTCTTCTGATGGTGAAACGAATCATCTTGCTGGGGTTGTGACTCTCAAAAAACTGTGTCAGCCAAACCATAGACTGTATATTAGAAATAGAAATAACCAACGTCACGTCACGCGTACGTTTGAGGGCCACAGTTTTGAAGCCTCAAGTTTGGCTTTACGGACGCCGCCATCTTGGTTTCACAGCTGCCGCCATCTTGGTTGTTTGAAACCAGAAGTGACATTAGTTTCACAAAGCGAGACTGTGATTGGTTAGTCACAACCAAAAGCCCAAAAGCACTCCCTGCCTTCATTCATTCAAACTTTATTTTGCAACCAGCAGAGTCGCCCCCTGTTGTCCATTAGAAAGAGTGTTGGTATAAGACACTTCTACACTGGCTTCACTTTACAGATTTGGAAGCCGCGTCCGCCTCTTTTATACAGTCACTGATCCAAACCCAACCGAGATGACCCTGATGACATCAGTATGATGACATCATACATCAGTATGATGTCATCTGAGTTATTTTTATTTTTCCTTTATAATTGACAAAGACCCTCCAGAGCCACATTGCATTACTACACTGCTTTTAGTGACTAGGAAATTGACCTGGACACCCCCCATGTCTCATCATCATCATCATCATCATCATCATCATCATAATCATATTATTATTATATCATCAACCAGCCTCCAACTCCGCGCCTGCAGCTCCACCTGGAGGTAGAAAGGGGAACTGCAAGCTCGGGAACAAATCAGCACAGCTCTACCCAGCCATGAATCAGTCCCTCAGAAAATGATGTGGCAGCCGTCAGTGATGAAAAACAACCCTCCTCATCGAGTCGTGATGAGGCGAACTGGCGGCTGAAGCTCCAGCAGAGAGAGAGACAGAAAGAGAGAGAGACAGGCAAACAGAGAGAGAGAGAGATTGGGAGAGAGAAAGAGAGGCAAACAGAGAGAGAGAGGGAGAGAGAGAGAGAGAGAGAGAGAGAGAGAGAGACCACCAACATCAGCACCACCACCGTGCAGGAAAACGCGGCTGCCTCCTCAGAGACCATCCCCGACGCCCACACTTCCGGACTGGAGCCTCTGGAGGCAGCTGGGTCGGGCTGCGTCCGTGTCCCGGTGCTGCTTGAGATGGTGACAAGACGGTGAAAACGGCGGCGATGATCGTGTCGTTACATTAGAGCAGAGCTGATCAAACCGAGGCGGCTCTTCGCTCAGCACTCAGAGGGGATCCAGGCTTTGGCCACACTGTCTGTCTGCTGTCAACTGTTGCTTATTTCCACTGTAAATGAATCTTGTAAGGTAGGTGAAATCATTGCATGACATATCACAACGCTGATGAGTTCATTTAGGATTAGAAACACATTTATCATGTTGCTGCCTGATAGTGGTTTTAATGATGGTGATGAGGAGGAGGAGGAGGAGGAGGAGGATGGAAGGAAGGAAGGGTTTGTAAAAAACAAACAAAACATTTACATTTCATCCTATAACTGATGATGTAATGATCTTGTAGCCCAGGGTTTATTTCCCTGACTACGATTATTATCATTAACACACACACATACCTGCCACCTCCCCCCTCCTCCTCCTCCTCCTCCTCCCCCTCCTCCTCCTCCTCTTCATCATCATCATCTGGCTGTCTCTTCTGTCTTTCTGTGTGCACAGTCTTTCACAGAAGGCCACACAAACACATCCCCTCTTCTACTTTAATTTGGACTCACACATGGGGGTGGATGGGTTTCTCAGTAGGAACAGGCTAGGATTAATTATTTTCATTTGCAGTTTATGTGCTGATTGCTTTCTCGATTACTCCACTGTTTGGTCTGTAAAATCTCAGAAAACAGTACGTAATGTCCATCAGGAGTTCGCAGAGCTCAGGGTGACATCTTTAAGTGCCTTGTTTTTCTAACCAAAGAGATTGATTTTACACACATCTTCATATCCGAGAAGCTGCAACCGGCACATTTTTTTTTTTCTGATTTTGCTTGAAAAACAACCAAAACAATTAATCAATTATCAAAATTGCGTCAACTCTTACTGGCAAAACCATCTAAACCCAAATGTTTCCTGTTCACCATGAGAAAAATCCCCTCCGCTTAGACATAGAATCCCTTCATGTGTGTAAAGTCTGGGTTAAATGTGTTGTCATGCCATAGACTGAGGCTGCAGGCAAATTATGCTGTCCTGCATGAGTGCACAGCTGCCATATTTAACTGCTTTAAAAACACAAGATCATTCAGGAAGGTGGGAGCCGATTGTGTTTATTATTTTGCTGAAAAATATGAAAATCCCTGCTTTGTTTGGGCGTCTCTCCTTTGTTTTCTTTATTCTCATCTTCACATTAGAGCTGACACAACTGATTGACAGGAAATTAATCCTCATTTTGATAATTCGTTATTCATTCAAGCTTTTCAAGTGTGAAGATTTGCTGCTTGTCTGTGTCTCATATGATTTTAAATCATATCTCGGCCCTTGAAGTTTGGTCGCACCAAATATGGCGTTTGAAAACCTTCGTTTCTCAACACTTGAAGGCCATTTTTCACTTTTCCTCTTTGAAATTATATATAACAAACAATTACTGAATCAGTAATGAAAATAATAATCCTTTTTGCATACCTCCTACAACTACTACCACCTACAACTACTGAATATCTCACTGTCAGGTTTAATCCCAATATATTTAATTTACAGTGATATAATAAATTCTAGTGATACAGACAAAGGGAAAAGCAGTAAATCCTTTCATTTGAGAAGATGGAACCAGAGAATGTTGAGCATTTTTGCTTGCTAAACGACTTAAATGATTAATTTGTCAGCAAAATTGTTGCAGATTAATTTTCTGTCAATAAACTAATCAATTATTTAATTTGTTTTTACATTTTCTTTCCTTTTATAACTGTATGCCCCTGATACATTGATGCACAAAGAGCAGGACTTGCTTGACCATAAAACAAGCTGCTCATCATTAACTGGACTGAGTTTGTGGTCTTCATGGTTCAATAAGACATCTGAAGCAGAGAGCTCTCCTTCTGTCCATCCCGCTGTCATATGAGAAGAGTTATCATGATGTTTTCTGCAGCTCTGCTCCTCTCTGTCCAGTTAGTGTGTCTCTCTGCCTGGCCTCTGGCCTGGTAATTATCAGCCAGCTTGACAAAGTCATTAATGACCCAGCCAAGCCTGCTGGGTCTGGCACTGACACACACACATAGGCTCCATACACACAAACACACACACACCAAAGTCTGACAGCGTGAGACCAGTGTTGGATACAGGACGAGGAGGCCTTTTTATTTGGGACAGGACGGTGTGTTTTTGGGCTGGGTCAGTCAGTATTAATAACCCTGAATGAGTGTCACTCTAAAAACAGCTGCTGAAGGAGCAGGATGTCAGAACAAGAAAGGATGAGGCGTGTTTGTTAAGATCAGTTTTCCACGATTGTCATTATGTGAGGTGGATTTTAAGCCTGTGGTCACTACTAGTTTTAACTCCTATATCTGTGTACATAGCGTTGGATCAAGAGTGTCATATATATAATTTACAAAGGTTTGAAACAGCTGATGTGTAGGAGGAAGTGCTGTTTCACACTGTTGCACAACAGCACAGTTTCATGGAATGAAATGAAATTCTGTAGGCAGCGTTTTATCTTTTCCCTTAGGAGATGGCACATAAATGCACAGCTTAATGGATATAATTATATATATGAGGATGATGCTGTTCGCTGAAGCAACTTAAGGTTTGAAAGAAGGAATCGATTGTCCCACACACTAAATCACATATACGAATTTTTTATTTGAGTGGAATTCCCTTTGATCGCTGCCTGTTTCTCATTTTGAGATTCTTAGAACAATGTGTGCGTGTGTGTGTGTGTGAGACAGAGACATCACTAAATCTAGGTCTCTTATGAAATCTGGCTCTGCAAGATGCAGCATAAAAACAGGGAGGGGTTGTGGTTTGTGTGTATTTGTGTCTGTGTGTGTGTGTGTTTGTGTCTGTGTGTGTGTGTTTGTGTGTGTGTATGTGTGTGTGTGTGTGTGTGTTATGTGTGTCTGCATGGATGTCTTTGTCCATTTGCCTTCCTGCATGTTAATTTAATCACTGAGAAGCAGAGAGACGAGACATGGTCGGGGAACAGGAGAGGGAGATGCAGGAGATGAGGAAAGAGAGATGAAAGAAACGAGGAGTTTTCTGGTGTGGTAAAAAAAAAAAAGACAATCCCTGCTCGGTGGTTTCCATGACAACAGTGACATCACTGAGGGAGCGCTACCTCCAGAGCTGCTCTGTGTTTGTTTGGGTTTCTGTGAGAAATGTTTGCGCTCAAAGGAGAAAGATTTGTGTTTACATATGTGTATGTGTGTGTGTGAATATGGAGGCATATCTGCACATGTGAATTGTTTATGAGGGAGATCATCAACACACCAAGCCTCTGGTTCAGTCGGTCCGTGGTTACCCACTGTTGCCAGGCAACAGCAGTCATGGCAACAAGTTGAAGCATGATCCAGCGTTGCTAAGCAAAAGGACAGGGTGGGGTGAAATTTTATGAGCACCACTGAGATCCAAATGGATACAAATATCGAAGATGTTCCACATGGTTTTAGGACGTGAAGAAGAAAAACAGTGAAAACGGAATAAAATCAAACCCTTAAATGCTGATTTTAAATACGGAAATCAATATTGTTATTGTACATGGATTTCATTCTAATTTGTTTTATTTTCAGCTCTGCTAGTGCGTACAGCATTTGTCATTGTTGCATGGAGCCAAAACTAATGTCTCATCAACTCAAATGTGTTCATTTGTTATGATTCCAGGTTTATGAACAACCGTGTTCCTCCTAACAAGAGATACCAGCCCACAGAATATGAGCATGCTGCCAACTGTGCCACGCATGCGGTGAATGCGCGCACACACACACACACACACACACACACACACACACACACACAGACTACAGAAAGCGATCATTAACCTCTCACAGATTAAATGACACATTCCGTGAAAACAGGGAAAAAAATCCAGTTACATAACAGATGAATGAGAGACACCTCCACTTTTTTTTTTTTTTAAACTACACCTACATCTTGCTTAGATTTCTGTTTCTCCTCCATGTTTGTCTGTTTGTCTATCTGTGTCTCATGTTTCTTTTTTGTTATGAATTCATTTAGTTATGGATAATCCCCAGCCTGCTGGGCAGCTCGTTGTTGCACTTCCAGTCGGAGGACCAATGGGAGCAACTGTCGGCCTGGGTGTACGGGGCGGGGCTCAGCTCGCTCTTCATCATCTCCACCCTGTTCCACACTGTGGCCTGGAAGAAGAGCCACCTTCGGTATACACACTCAAATACACTCACGTACACATTTCAACACAGTATTTGGACTGGTTCGTAATACTGCAGATGATGAATATGGTTAAAGGATATAAGAGGACAGCATAGCCCCGTATCACTGCAGACACTGAGCAGCGTCCACACACACACACACACACACACAAACACACATATATATATTTATATGAACAGTCCTGATTTGTTTTTGCCATCTGAAACACACTGATGCTACATGTATAAACAGTGTCACTCAGTTGTCATGAGGCTCTTTGGTCTCTCCCTTCAGGTCTGTGGAGCACTGTTTCCACATGTGTGACAGGATGGTGATCTATTTCTTCATTGCTGCCTCCTACGCCCCGTGGTAAACAAACTAGCCTGCCGCGTGTGTATATATGTGTAGGGAGTGTTTATATACAGAAATTGTACTTAGTTGTTCCTGTTCACGCTTTGCCAGGCTGAACCTGCGGGAGCTGGGCCCCTGGGCATGCCACATGCGCTGGTTGGTGTGGGTCATGGCCTCTTTTGGAACCACCTACGTCTTCTTCTTCCATGAGAGGTCAGTTCATATGCTCACACATTTACTTTTATCAGTGTTGGACTTTCCCTCTATTTGTTCATCTAATTCAATTTTCCTCCTGTGTGGCATAATGATCCCATATCAAAGGCCCACTTACTGGCTTTTTCTGAGCTTACAACTGCATCCTGTGATCTTCATCTGCAAATGGAGCTGTGTTATGGCCCCAAGCTGGTCTAAGGGAAAAAGGAGTTCAGTATTTCAGTCTTTTATTGCCAGATATGGAAACTTCATGGAGGGTCCTGGCCAAAATGACAAATACATCAATTTTGACAGACTTTATTAATCCCGCTAGGGGAAATACAAAAAGAAACATGAAACAGTACCTTAAAATAATTAATTATCTGACTGAAATCAAACAACACAATCACAACAATTCTGACCTGAAGATGACAACAGACAAAGGGGCTATAGGCTAAGTCCTGACAAACTAGCTCACAATACCCAAATACTCTGGGTGTGAGCAGGAAACAAGAGTGGTCCAGGGTCCTATAGGTGCAGCTCCTCAGCCTGTATGTGTGTGTGTGTGTGTGTGTGTGTGTGTATATATATATATATATATATATATATGTATATGTATATGTATGTATGTATTTACATATATACACACACATACAGGTAAATGAGGATATATATATATATATATATATATATATATATATATATATATATATATATATATATATATATATATATATATATATATATATATATATAAATATATATATAGCACAGACAGGAAGTGGCACAATATCTCTGTTATCTTTACATACATTCATTCAGTGCAACAGATAATCAAATGTGAAAACTGCATTGTGTAATACAGATAACTGTATTGTAACTGTATCTGTAATGTGGATTGGGGCGTTTGGCCAAATCCTTTTAAGAAGGTCAGTATCTGCACTGATACAGTTTAAGTGTGAAAGTGTGTGGTAGTCTTAACATTAACCATCATTTAAAAACATGAAAGCTCAGTATTGAGAACTGTCCTACACAGAGCCTCACTTCTTATCTGTGAAGAGGAGGACAGAGAAAGGGAAAAGCAGCAGCATACCTCGACAATGCTGACTATGGGACTGCTAAATAGGGTTCTTTTATGTGGCCGGGCTGTCAGAACGAGAGTTTCCTGGAAGAAAATTCAGAAAAAGCCAGTAACTGGACAGTGGAGTTGATGTTAATTTGTAAAGAATAATCTCCCACTCTGAAATCTTCCCCTCTGCATCAGGTATAAGATCATGGAGTTGATCTGCTATACAGTGATGGGCGTTTTCCCCGCCTTGGTCATCCTCTCAATGGTAAGACCTGCAGTCTTTAAGGTTTTGTCATTTCCTGGTAGTGACATCTTTATGACTTAAACCTAATAAAACGTGTGCGTCTTTCCAGCCGGAGCAGTCAGGGTTATGTGAGCTGCTGGCGGGCGGAGCCTGCTACTGTCTAGGAATGGTCTTTTTCAAAAGTGACGGCATCGTCCCATTCGCTCACGCCATTTGGCACCTGTTTGTCGCTATGGGAGCGGCCATCCACTACTACGCCATCTGGAAGTACCTCTATGCCCAGTCGGTCAATCAGGTCCAGACCTCCAGATGACATCAGCGCTGACCTCACAGGAAGTAGCTCCTGTATTTGAGCAACTTCAAGGGGATGATCGGAGCTGTGCCCCAATTCAGGGGCTGCCTCCTTCTTGGATAAGACTGAGTAGCCTCACAGCGACTAATGGTGCATTCAGGCGATGCTCCTCAACTCGTAAAGTCAAACCAATCCATATTCATCACCAGGAAGTTGCCCTCACCCTGCAGACAAAACTAAGAGTGCACAGCCATGCTATACAACTGGATAAAGAATCGGTGGGCAAACTCAGGAAGGTTCATGATAAGTGAGTTTACAGAGCCGATTGTGACTCATGACAACAAACTGTACTAAAGTAATGGTAATTGTATCTATATTTTCTCAGTTTATCTTCAACATACTGTGATTATTATCATTTAAGGGCAGTTATCATGATTTAACAGTGGACTGTTGTGCGACTGATGATGACAACCTGACGCCACATACCTGGTAAATGATTTGAGATGTTTCCTGACTTTATGAATTGATGAGGACATTTGAACGCACCATTAAGCAATTGCTCAGCATGCAATGGATTTTAGTATACTGTAGTGGATACTGAAGATAATAATTGTTGTTTTTGCTAAATGAAGGCTGCATTTGGAGGAGACTTTGCATTGAAACAACCTAACTCTGGACTTCAAAGGAGGCAGCCCCATGAAATGGGACACAGCTTTTTCTTTTGCTTTTATTTTTACTAGTCCAGTTTAGTTCAATAGTAAGCAAACTTTAAGGAATTCTGGTTTCATTCCAATGTTCAGGGGTTAAATTATTATTCTCGGAGATTTCTCTCTATGTGGTGCATGTCCAGGTTCAGCGTTCAGAAGCTGAAATGAAGGCATTGTCTTATTGTCAAGAGGAAGGACAATGTTTACAGTTAGCTGACTTGACTATCATAATTATTTTAGGTCATTATTTACAGTATTATTATCATCGTTAACAGAAGGTGTTTGATCATTTTTAGGAGGTTGCGACATCAGTAATTTACTATTCCAATTCAGAGCACTAGATAGTGTTATTACTGTTATTGTTACTACTGCTATTGTTATTAGTTGTGCTAACTACACTGTAGGACACTATATGGTCTAACGGTGGTTGCTTCAGTTAGTGATTTACTGTGATTTCCAAATCAAGCATGACTGTAGAATGATCTTATTTTATGTTGAACATACAGATATTCATGGTTTTAGTCTTGGAGACTTTACCTGTGTGCTTCCACATTTAGCAGGCCCTACGCAGTAGATTATCAAGCATAATTACTGAATTCTAATAGTTTACTGTTGTTGATTAGGTTTAGTAAGTGAAGATGTCATCAGTATGGTTTATACAGTATATATTTATCAATGACGTGCAGTATATGTTGACTTCATCTATATTTTCTAATGATGTACTGATAGTGTCAGTTGATTATCTTCATCATCCTCACCCTAATGACCTAAGGACCCATTTGATAGAGTTTGTCAAAGCTACACAGTTGAACCTCAGAAGAGAAAACCACTGTCTGACTCAGCACTGCCAGAAGACTGACCTACTGCCGTAACTGATAGCACACTACTACCATACACATCTCACACTTGAAAGGAAACTGAAGCTATAGTATTGTTGAACAATCTGGCCCAATATTAAGGCATCTCAGGTGTGTGTGTGTGCATATGCGTGTCTGGATGTATGCTTGTGTGTGTGTGTGTGTGTGTGTGTGTTGATATGTATCCTGTACTATCTGACTCCCATGAATCCAAAGCCTCTAATCGGCTGAGTCTATGTTTACACGTGAACGCATGTACCTTGAACACATAAAAAGTATATTTGAAATATGTCCGTACTTTTAGTGTTACGCTGTATGTGTTGGCACACGGTATATTGGACGAGCTTGTATAGTACAATAGATGTGGCTAGAGGACCAAAAGGTCATACTCATAGGTGTAAAAAGAATTTTTAAAACCTCTGCTCTTGTTCAACATCTTTTCACTGCTATCTGTCTCTCAGGATTTGGATCATTTGGGCTTAAAAGCCTGTGAAGCCACATTCAAGGACCACTAAAGCTGCTCCGGTTGTTCGGGCGCTGTCTGCAGCGACGAAAATGAACAAATAGCCGTGAAGCTGCTTTCTTTAATGCTGGCATGACTCCATACAGCTTCACTTGCTTACACACATCCTCAAGTGGGGAAGTAGACCCAATAGTTTTCTGCAAGATTTACAGAATGGTAATATTTATAAAATAAGCAAACAGAAGAAAGCTTTAAACCAGATAGAACATACAACCACTTCAGATATTATAGGAGATGTATTTATAGATTATAATAAGGACCTAGAGAGCATACCATTGCTGTAAAATCTACAGAATTTAAATTTATATTTGCATCAAAATACACTGTGATGTAAAGGCTTATGAGATGAATGTGCCAGATTTCCTTTCATTCAATTAAGTGCAGTAGTTCCAGAGAAACATTACTGGATCCACACAAAAAGCAAATCACTTGATGGACAAACTTTACACTTTTTTTTAAAATATATCCTGCTAACTAGCAGACAAACAAAATGAAAACCAATCAAAGAGACGAGACTGACAGCGTCATCTTTTTGGCAGAGGTAACAAATAATCATATATTATTCAAGTGTTATAAAACAAATCTGCATGTTTTTAGTCGAGGATCAGTTGTGCAGTGTTCTCCTCTGCTGCCTAACTGCTCCTGAACACATCCTGGGGTCTCAAATGTACTTTCATCTCAAAACTTGCCAAAAAAAGAATTCATTCCTCAGTAACTAAACATTTCTGCAGTTACAACTTACCAACCAGCACATGAATGCATCCTTATACTGTAGGGTCCAAAAATAAAATCATCTAGTGACAAAAATGCCAAAATTCAACCAAATATGCTCATTAATTTGTGAGACATCTCACTGACAAACACACCAGGATTAACAATATCCTCAAATTAAGTTCTTATCGTTGTTTATTGTCATTGCTTTTAGTCATTAGTGGCTGGTTATTTAATATCACAGTGAACAGATTTATCATTACAGCAGATTGGGAATTGTCACTCTTGAAACTCTTCAGATGTATTCTCATATTTAAGAGTATTTGTACTCTTAAGTGTTTACTTGAGCCTCTGAGAAACACCAAATGATTGAGAGTTCACTGTTTGGAGTGCTCGGGGGTATTAAAGCCTATCATAGCCAGTATTTTGACTCGCTCCACATGCAGGTTTGGTGACAGCGAGATGAAATATCTGAGGATATGACGTGTGTCTGTCTTGTCTTTGTTATTATACGTATCTGTCTCATTCAAACATTCAGTGCCCACCTGACTTTGTATAGAGTTTTATAAACTCTCCATGAAGCCCTCATGGACCCTCTGTACATTGTTTATAGACGCTCTGTGATTGTGGAGCTGCTGACTCTGTTCTCAGTGCTGCTCGTGTTTTCTTTCTGGTCGTAAAAGACTGATATTATCTCATATTGTTTCTCTCTCTAGTTTTCACATTGGTTTTTTGTGTCTGTGGTGCTTTTGTGCTGTGATAAGCCTATATGATGCCAACAATGCTTTTATCTTTTCTATTTCTCTTGTAATAAAAAAAGTTTTTTCAAGCAGTATTTTCCTGGAGTCAGCGTTTTATGTTTCACCTCCTTGGAATTAAATATTTTTTTAAATTTTTATATTTTGATTTAATCAAACTTCCATGTCAAGCAAGTTAAATCAGGCAGAAAGGTCATAAATAAACATATAATATACTTTTTTATCCTATTCTAATATCTATTGTATTTCTTTATTTAAAGAAAAAAAAAACTTTCAGTCAAAATGATAAAACAAAAAAAAAGGAATACAAGTAACAAAACTCCTTCATCCTCTCAAAACTTTAAAGGCCCCTCATATTAAAATTTACACCTGTATTTGAAGGTCCTACTAGAACAGATTTAAAAGATTATTTGTCTCATATCTGACACGACTGCTGCAGCTGTTTTCAGCATCTGTCTGCTCGCTCAACAGTCCACCGCTTTGCTTCCGCCTTCGACAACTTTGTGTTACCAGGAGCTGGCGTTGGTGAGGAAATAATGATGAATCAGGAGGTTTTCAGTCCACCTGCTGTAGGGATGGAGGAGGTCACATGATCGACAGGTCCCCTCCTGACATCATAAGGGGAGCCAAATCTAAACGACATGTTTCTCACACATTTACTGAAAGGTGGAGCAGGACAAAAAGAGAGCAGACGGTCTTCTCTGAGAGTTTGGCAGTCTCTAGACACTAGAAGCGTTTAGAAGACATTAAAAAGTGCATTTTGCATAATGTGGGACCTTTAACTGTATAAATGAGACATTATGAAATAGACTAGGCACCTTATCCTGATTGGCGTATTTCACAATTTAATGGTTATATTAAATATTTTGTATTTATGTACTCTTATTATTATTAAATACCAGTATTTGTTTCATATTAAACAGTATAGATGCCTCCATGTTGGCTCGTACCGCCGGTGTCCGCCAGGCGGCGCCGTCTCCGGCTGCCAGAGCAGGTGCGCCGAGGTGAGGCGGCGAGGAGAGCTCGGCTCTTTCCGTCGCTGCTCGGCTCTGAACCGCTGTGGATGTGGGAATGCGGTTGCCGGAGGCAGCGGGCATTGCTGGACACTCGGCGGAGATGTGCGCACAGACACCGGAGCCCTCAGCGGCTGGCTGTCGTCCAAGTTAAAGGGCTGTTTGGGGGGAATGTGGGTGGGAGCCCCGGACGGCTGTTTGTCGCTCGGAACAGAGCATCTGGGTCTTTCCCCCCCAACACACTCATTTTCCCGGGGATTTTCTACCTTGTCGGGAGAGACGGGAATGAGAGAGGAGCCAGGAAGGATTCCCCAGCACTATGGAGCCACGCATTGCAGGCAGCGTGAGTACTAACGCAACAGACACCCAGGAGAGCCCCCAGGGGACTGGGCTTGTCACTGCCGGGATCACACCTCAACTTTTCCAGGACCTATTTTATCCACGAGTAGACGCGCCACAGCTTGTTCCAACCCTCGTAGTTTTAAAAAACACATATTTAATTACCACAGTTGAGTGTTCTGGTGTAGAAACAGTGTTTAGAGCTAATTGATAATTCATTGTGTGTGATGAGGAGCTCGTCCGCGGTCATTAGACACACCTGCCGCCCATTAGAGGCCGGGGCTGTTAGCTTTTAGTGCCGCGCCTGACGACTCATCAGCGGATTAATTTCTGAGGATTTTCTCCTGCCTTTGTTGCTACGGCGGTTGCTACTGACGACCACTGAGCCCAAAGTCGTAAACAGACGGCCGGACACGAAATAAAGGGCACATCCACAGTATCACAAGTTGTGTCCAGTTATTACCCAGCCTGTTAAAGGTGTCAGGTGTTTCTCCACGCAGGTTTTATTTCTGACCTTCTCCACGTCCAGACAAGGACAGACAGCATGTCAAAAGCTGCCTGAGGAGTTGCTCTCTCTGTGGCATGATTACCAAATGTAACACTACCTCCTGGGTGACAAAACACAACCCACCAATGCAAAATTTAGGCCTCTCTGTGTTTCTTGATGTGTGTGTATGTGTAGACCCAGGATTGAGTTAACTGCGGCCAAGTAGCCAGATTACTGTGGATTAGCAGGCATTTAAAATAGTCACGTTATCCCACCAGTGCTTGCAGAGTCAGCTACAACAACACCTTTCAGGCTGCCTGCCAAATATTTTGCTGAGAAGAAATGATGTACTGGGCAAAGTGGATAAATGCACAATCAAAAACAGACTGCATGAGGTGCCGCTTTCATCTGCTGACAAATCTGCTGTCACACCGGCTGTGAAATGTTGAGCTGCCTCCTGATGTAGCCTGCATGAAAGGTCTTCATCAGTCAAAAGAGTTCAGCCAAAGCCAGGAGTGAAGCGTGACTCACCTACTGCAGGGACATGGGCTGGAAACAAACCTGTTTATTGAGATAAAATGCATGACCTGGATGCAGGCAGCTGGGAGGAAGAAAAAAAAAATGCAGTTAGTACACTTGCAAGGGAAGCAATGCAACAACAGACAGAGGCAGCGATATGCAAAAATACAAAATATTTGAAATTCATGGATTGACAGAAAAATATTTGTTGGTTCCAGCTTTTCCAATGTGATGACTTCCTGCTATCCTTTGTTTTTATATTTTATTTGTAAAGAAAATGGTTGTTTTGGACTGTTGGTCAGACTAAATAAGCAATCTGAAGATGTCATGTTAGGCTGAGAGAACTTTTGATTAAAAAATCCAAAAAATGAAATTGAAAAGCATTAAAGAAATAAGTCCTTAGTTTGTCGACGAAAACAAATTTTTGCATTTAAAAGGTGCAAAATGGCTTTCCAATGAATTTTCTAAAGAATTTAAAGTGAACCAGTCCTGTGTTGTGGTATGTTAAATACTGGATTTCAATGTCATATTTCCTATTGTTGGTAATTAATTAATAACAGTTTGATTTAAAAAAAAAAAAAAGAAAAGAAAAGATTTAGAGCTCCTAAAAGATTAGATGCACTGTAATTAAACCAATTCAAATCTGAAGTCAAAGGTCCATATGTGAATAAATTCGCTACCAGTTATCAACTACAGACACAACTGCGTTTTTAAAAAAGAAGTTTTCTATGTAAAAATCCACTTTTTATTTGGAGGTTTGGCCTTGATATGAACTATGCTGATGGTTCCCAAGTCAATAAATGTCTTTGGCAGGCGATGATGTGATGTTGATTTGCAATTTTGGCTGTGAAAACTACTTACTTCTGTCAAGACATCATTAAAAAGCTAAAAGCCACATTAACATAATATGAATTCCTGATGATCTGGAAAAGAAGCTAACCTCAGTGATCCAGGACTCAGTGGGGACTCCTCAGTTTTGCTTTAAACTGGCATTAACCTCTTCTTTTTTTTGCTTCTCCAGTGTGAAAGGTGACAGTGAAATGAAATGCAAAGCATCTGACTTTCAACTGTAAAGGTTTACCTGGTGCTAACGCACATAGGAGTGATAATACGTGAGCACATCAAGGTACTTGCCCGAAGTGCGCGTGCACACACACACACACACACACACACACACGTGCAAACAGTTTTTGTTATTTATCTGTTCATTATGAATATGTTTTACACAAAATAGATTTAGAGTAGATTTTCTTTACCTTCCAGATCTACAAATGTTTCACAAGTAAGTGTGACATGAAGCGGTGTGTCATTCATCACAGTGCATGGGCTTTTTCATACGAGTGTGTGTGTGTGAAGGTGTACGATGAATTTACATAAAACATTTAAAATGTGTTTCCTGGCTCACCAGTTGTGGAGTTTGTGAAGCCAACAGCAGCAACATGTTCTACGGTTCTTCCTCTGGGGCCAGTATGTCCCTGCCGTCCAAGAGCCGCCTGAAGCGCCAGAGCCGGACCTTCACACAGGTACACACACACACACACAGACACTGGCATTTTTGTCAGATCTCAAGAGACCTTCTTAGTTGAATAAAGGTCAAATTAAATGATGAAGAGAAAGACTCTCTAGCAAGCTTTAATACATTATTTTAGTGATGTGCTTGGCTTTAACATGTTGTACGACATAGAAGTGGACGCTGCTTCTTGGTCTGAAAATTGAAGCAGATGTGGAAATACCGCAAACCAGCATTCTTTCGAATGGCCAACAGGGGGCGACTGTGCAAAATTATGTCCAGTTGTATGGAAGCCAATGAGAAAATGAGCTCAGTTCACGTTTGGTTCATTACTTCAGTAAACCCTTTCCTAAGGAGTTTATGGTCTCATTCGCTAGTTCACAGTCAGGATGTTCATGTAGTAAATTATGGTCCCATTTAGAGTAAAATGGACAATAAAGTAGGATCTGATTTAGGGCAGCACTACTTTGTGATTTACTAATCAGAGGCTGTATTTGTGAAATACACCTCACTTTTGGCTCCAGAAAACAAAAATGGCGACGTCTATTAAGCCAAACTCAAGGCTACAAAACGGTGCTCCACAAACCAATGGATAACATCACGGGGGCTCCGTTCACTGCTTATATACAGTATGCCATATTGGCGCTTTTCCACTAGTACCTACTCGGCTCGACTCGACTCCACACGGTTTGGTTGGTTTTCCATTACAATTGAGTACCACCTCAATGTGGGTGGGCTCATCATAGCAAGGCGAGCCGAAACTCCTCTGACGTCATTTGTATGCGACACAATACACAACACACAACACTACTAAGAACTCGTTGGACCACGGTGTTGGTTTACGTGCAGCCATTTTCCACGTTTCACTTTTCGCTAAATGATAAAAACGCCCGGTCGCTGTTGCCAGGGTTTTACAAATGGCGGGCTCATGACTCATCCAGTGACATCACTCCCTGGCCAATCAGTGGCCTGCAGTATGTTGACGTCACATTTTCAGCTTGACTCAGCTCGCTTGGAATCCCGGCCGAGGAGGTACTAAAATAGTACTACTAGTACTATCGCTAGTGGAAACACATAAAGGTCGAGTCGAGCCGAGTAGGTACCAGTGGAAAAGCGCCATAAGGTCTCTACTGAAGTCCAGCCATGCAGTTTTGTTTTTATTTGCTGTGGTTTTGTGATATCTTAAATGGATTATTCTGTGTTACACTGACACTTTTTCACACTAGCAGTGTGACTGTAGGAGTGGCAGTGTTGGTCCTGACTGAAATATCTGTGCTTCTACTGGATGGATAGGCACGAAAGTTTGCACAGACATTCATGGTCTCCAAAGGATGAATTCGACTGACTTTTGCGATTCACTGACTTTTCTCTGGTGTCACATTTGGGGTTTTGAGTCAAATGTCTCAACAACCATTGGATGGATTACCATGCAATTGGGATCAGACATTCATGTTACCCGCAGGATGAACTATAATAACTTTGGTGATCCTAAGTCAAAATTTTAATTGTCCAATACTTTGGACAGCTGTATTTTGTGTTTAAAGCTATAATTAGCAAATGTGAACATGCTAACACGCTAAACTAAACCAAAAAGCCAGAGAGCCAGTCAACAATCTTTTTTTTATAGTTTCACTGTACAGTTGGTTGATATTGTTTTGTGTACACATTACGGATAGTACACAAGACAATAATAAGCAATCTGTTGAACCCATGAAAAGGTATATGTTTGTTGTTGTTCTATGTTTTCTTATGGTCGACAAATCCCATGAAAAGAGCAAAACCCACGATTTGTGCTCTCTGGCTTTTCCTTTATTGTCTGTGTCACAAATATGTAGTGTTGTTCTAAAAAGGTTGTGTGCTACGGTTCCCCTCTTTACTCTCAGTCTTGTTTAAATGTAATTTTCTAATGCTGTGAGCACATTGTTTACACCTTCAGACTACTGGGATGGTGAGAGAAATCTCAAAGGTGGATATCTCTACACCCTGGCAAATAAAATCAAAACAGTCTGAATGGCTGGATATAACTGGAGGCATATATGCCTTTTGTGATTTGGTGAACTAACCCTTTAATATACACTATATGGAGAAAAGTATTTGGCCACAACTGTTAATTATTGAATTCAGGTGTTTCAATCAGACCCCTTGCCACAGGTGTATAAAGTCAATCACCTAGTCATGCAGTCTCCATATGCAAACATTTGTGATGCAAAATGGATCGCTCTGAAGAGCTCAGTGACTTCATGCGTGGTACTGTGATAGCATGCCACCTCTGCAATAAGACGGTTCATGAAATTTCATCCCTGCTGGATATTCCACGGTCAACTGTAAGTGATATTGTTAGAAAGTGGAAGCAATTGGGAACAACAGCAACTCAGCCACGAAGTGGTAGGCCACGTAAAATCACAGAGCAGGAGTCAGTGGATGCTGAGGCGCACAGTGCGCAGAAATCGCCAACTTTCTGCAGAGTCAATAGCTACAGAGCTCCAAACTTCATGTGGCCTTCAGATTAGCTTAAGAACAGTGCGTAGAGAGCTTCATGGAATGAGTTTCCATGGCCGAGCAGCTGCATCCAAGCCTAACATCACCAAGGGCAATGCAAAGCGTTGGATGCAGCGGTGTAAAGCAGCCGCCACTGGACTCTAGAGCAGTGGAGACGTGTTCTCTGGAGTGATGAATCACACGGATGAGTCTGGGTTTGGTGGTTGCCAGGAGAACAGTACTTGCCTGACTGCATTGTGCCAAGTGTAAAGTTTGGTGGAGGGGGCCTGCACAGAGTCCTGACCTCAACCCGTTAGAACACCTTTGGGATGAATTAGAGCGGAGACTGAGAGCCAGGCCTTTTTGCTTTCCCAGAAGAGTTGAGGCTGTTATAACTGCAAAGGGTGGGCCAACTCCATATTAAACCCTACAGATTAAGAATGGGGTGTCATTAAAGTTCATGTGCGTGTAAAGGCAGACGTCCGAATACTTTTGTCCATATAGTTTACAGAAACATACAGTATGTTGTATATTATGTCTGTGATAAAATGGCCCTGCAGGACATTCATTATTTTTTGTCTCTTCACCAGGTCCTGTACCGCACTCTGAGTTACAGAGACCGCGTCCCAGTAGAAACAGGAACAAACACTCGTGGGGACCGGCGCTCGACGACTGAACCCCCAGAGCGACCAGCGGACGACCCAGCTGAACTCTCCACGCAGAGCTCGGCCCCTGGGGTGCTGAAGATCTTTGGAGATGAAATCTGTGCCGGTGCCAACTACAAGAGTGTCCTGGCCACGCCACGCTCCAGCGCACAGGAACTGGTCAAAGAGGCACTCGAGCGCTACTCGCTCAACAAGAATGCTGCCCACTCTTACGTCCTGTGCGACGTGATCGGGCGTCTGGAGGGGGGAGGCGGAATAGGAGGAGGGGGGTGGCGAACTGAATGCCTGCGAGCGATGGGGGACAATGAAAAGCCGCTGTTGCTCCAAGAGTTGTGGAAACCCAGAGAGGGACACGCTCGCAGATTTGAGCTGCGCAGGAGAGCAGAGGTAGAGGAACTAAACGCCAAGGAGAAGGATACCATCACTGCTGGTAAGGAAACACACAAAGATGAACACACACACACATATAGACAGACAGGTACACACATGGACAGGCTCACGCACATACACACACAGCAGATGGTCTAATTCCCTTCCTTGCTTGACATGTCAAACTCAGCAGAAAAGCACAGCTCGTTACCTCTTCTGCAGTGAGAGTGTGTGTGAGTGTGTGTGAGTGTGTGAGAGTGTGTGAGAGTGTGTGAGTGTGTGTGAGTGTGTGTAGAGTTGCAGAATAAGAGCTTTTGTCACAGTTATTATCCTGTGGAGAAGAGATTGTTCCTGGTTGATTACCAGTGTTTTTTAAATGGAAATGGTGAAGACAGCGCTCCATTTGGGTTTTTATTAGATATACACACACTTGCATGTGCTATTGAGCACTTCAACACACACACACACACACACACACACACACACACACACACACAGATGCACAGTTGCACACACAATCAGTGCAGTTGGAAATGCACAGACAGCTGATCGATTGATTGATTGAGTGAAAGCTGAATCCTTTGCGACCGGAGGTGTGGATGGGTCTGGGCACTCTAGTGTTTTTATGAATGACACATTTCTACTACAGTGAGGCAATATCGTTTTCCTACTGAAGTACGTGCACATGACTGTACTGCCTCACACCTGAACTGTGTGCACTCAAGTGATGCTACAGTTTCTGGAAGAGATTCATCCTGTTCTGTAGACAGATTTTAATAGGTGACGTTTGAACAAATTGCACAAATTCATTGAACTGCTGTGACTTTGCATCTGCAATGCAGTAATATGAATCAGTGTCTGTGTGAATGTGTGTGTTTTGGAACTATGAAGTGACCTTTAGGTAAATCAGTGTACTGATATATGAAAAGTTGCACGCACACACACAACCCTGTGCATCCTTTGGAGGACATTTATAAACACCCAGTTAGTGCACAGTGAGACAGAGCACATATTTTCAGCCTCACACTCGCATTGCACGCATTGTACTTTGCAGCCACACTAACATTTCTCATGAAGCATGCCAGGGTTTACTGGTTGCTATGTCAACTTCTGTGGTAGAGCCAGAGAGTCAGTCAACAATGTTTTTTTTATGGTTTCACAGTACAGTTGGTTGATATTGTCTTGTGTACACATTTCAGACATTACACAAGACAATATTAACCAGTTAAAGCCATGAAAAGGAATATGTTTGGTGTTATTCTATGTTCTCATATGGTCAACAAATCCCATGAAAAGAGCAAAACCCATGATATGTTAGACCATTTCTCACAGCTCTCTTTCCTTAACTGTCTGTGTCACAAATATATAGTTTGGTTCTAAAAAGGTTGAGTTGAGGGTCATGGTTCCCTCCTTTGCTTGTGTGGATTACAAGGTCATTATAGTTGAAGGGAAACTTTCTTCTGCTTTTTATGTTGATGTCCAATCAGTGTTGATGGTAAATGTAGTTCATTGAAGGAATAAATATCTCAGTGCGTGCTACATTGACTGAGAAAGCTGAGCTATCCTGCTTGCAGAGCCATGCTGGCAGTGCCAGCATTTACCATGATGCATTGCCCATGCTGAAATCCATTGTAGCAGAACAGGCTAATTAGCTGACCTGACAGAGCCTGAAGTTTTTCCTGGTCACTGACGACTCAAATGACATCACTGATTAGCAGGAAGTACAACAAATTAGGCAGCAGGAGAAGTCAGTTTTCTTGGTCAATATAGCATAAATTGAGGTATTTATTTCTTCATTTGCGCACCTTTACCAACAACAGTGATTGGACTCCTACATAAAATGTGGCAAAGTTACCCTTTAACTAAAATATAAACTAAAAACTAAAAGTAGGTGTGAAAAAAACATTTTAGTTAACTGAAATAAAAATTAAAACTAGACGAGAAAAAACAAGTTGCTGTTTTGCTTTTTTCATCTGATTTGTTCACAGTAACATTTCAGTTACAGTTTAACAACTGCATCTCGATCCTCTTTTGTATAGTGTGCCTCATGGGATAAAACTTATTTAACTAATACATAATAATTTCATTTTCACACTAACCTTTTCTTTTTTTGTTATAGTGTTTACAAAACTCACCAACCCTGGAGTCTCTTTCTCTTCTCTGTCTGTCACATGTTCTCTCTCCCCTGGTGTATGTGTGAGCGTGCATGCACACGTGTGAATTGTGTGTACTGTTAAACACACATTTTACAATGAGATAGCACTTTAAAGGTACGGTAGGATTTTCATGAAGTACACAAACGCATCACAGCCAAATTAATTGTATTGTCAACCTTCAGTGATACAGTAAACATTTACCTATTCTGTTGCCTTCAATTTCACCTGCCACTGACGGAGTGAGAAAACTATTTGGATTAATTATAAAATCAAAGACAAAAGCACCAGAATAGACCCAAATGAAAGCACAAATAAGACGCTAAGACGAAGACATAGTTTGTAATATAGTTGGTAATGAAAAAAATGAGAGTTGCCAACTCAGGCAACACATTATCCTGCTAATTTGACAGTGATATAATCGAGGGGAAAATCCTGTACCTCATACCTTTTTAACTGTGTATCTCTTCTTACTAAGTGCTGATGGGACTCACTAGAAGCACCACAGACACCTTTTTTTGCTTCACAGTGCATGTGTGTCCTGTGGTGTGCGGCTGGTATATGTGTATATGGGGGTTATTCTGTGCTTGGTGTTTTGGTGAGGGGTTGTTTTCTCAGGCCCTCCACCCTTCGTAACCACTCCCACCCTGCTGTAGGGCCCAAAACCTCCCAATTCCTGGCGGCTCTAATGGGCCGGTCTGGGCTGGGCAAACACAGGAGCTCCCCCCTGCGGTCTGGTCGAGCGGTACAGTCCAGCTCTAAAGGTGGGGACTGGCCTCAGGTAGGGTGGCTGTCAGTCATTGCCATGGAGGCCACCACTACCAGCGTTGTCACCAGCGCCACCCCCATTGCCAGTGGTTCAACCAGTGTGTGTGTTGATGTGTAAATTTGTGTGAGCCATCGCATGGCCTCAAAGTCAAGTCATGAGGAGCTGCTCAGTTCACCTTTCATCAGGTTCACTGTTGTCCGCCACACGTGCTGCTCCATCCAGCACCATTTACCTCATCCGACTAGTTTGTTTAACTCGGTTTCCACTCAGCTCACACATGACTGTTCTCACTCACTCACGAGCCAAACATACATGCTGACAATGCACGTCACATTTAAGTACACTTTCTTCATATTTTCCACTCCTTTTACCTTTCTTTTCTTTTGTGTCCTCAACCTCTCTCCCTCCCTCCCTCCTGCCTCCTCCTTTTGCTCCTTTTTATTATTCTCCACCTGTTCTTCCTCTTGCCCTTCTCTCTCTCTCCCTCTGTGTAGATATTAATGCTCAGGCTCGTAAGCTCCAGAGGAACAGGGCTAAGGGGACACTGACCCTGCCCCGGTCCAGCAACTCATCCTTCTGCCGCAGCCTCAGCGAGACCAGCCTCAACCAGGTGGGTGCTCACACTGAAGCCCAGTGAGGATGACAGGTTATTCATGGAACTGTTACCAACCCGTCTTAAACCCTGAATGCATGTTTCTTTGTGTGTGCATGCCTCTGCAGCTGGGAGTGGGAGACGAGCCCAAGCGTTATTACTCTACCCTGCCAGGGCCCTTAAGGGGTCGAGAACGTGAGGCGGCCTCCAGCAACCGCAGGAAAGAGGAGGGGAGTCAGGGAGGAGGGGTGAGGCACTCGCTTTACCAGTCCCCACACCTCCTGCTGCTACAGGGATACAATCGGCAGGTGAGGATGGGGAAGAAATTCATGTGTGAGACCTCCAATATGTCTGATTATGGGATATTTATTGTGCTGTGTGTTGCAGGACTGTTTGGTGTACCTGCTGAATAGAGAGCAGCACACAGTTGGTCAGGAGACGCCATCGGCTCGTCCCAACATCTGCCTCTTTTCTCCCGACATCCTGCCCCTCCACTGCCGCCTGCGCCGAGTCCCCGCACCCCGTCGTCATGCCAACAACAACAACAAGGGAGAAGAGCTGGCTGAGAGTCAGCGGTTCTGCGTTGCCGTTGAGCCAGTGCTTCACGCTACAGTCCTGGTGAACTTTTCCCGCTGTGAGCGCTCCACCACGCTGCGACATGGCGACCTCCTTTCATTCGGAGCACATTACATCTTCCTGTACAAGGACCCCACGGGGGCCAAGCCTTTGCCCGCTCAGACCTTGGCACGCCTTCGCTCTCTGGGGCAGCTTTACGATGCCGGGGCAGAGGAGGGAGAGGGCGGTGCTCAGACTTGTAAGATGTGCGGCTCTGTGCTGAAGGACAGAGCAGCACAGGCATCAAGTGCTCCTGCAGTGAGACGCAGCTTCAAACCTCACCTGGTAAAACCCCGCAGCGGGGGGATGGCAGCAGGAGGGCCCCTTAGTTTGTCGGGAGGGGAAGGAGGCGGAAGAGGAGGACAGAAAAGAAGGCTACAGCTGGAGTTTGACCAGTCTCATGAAGACCAGCTGTTGAACAGGATTGTGTCTCTCATAGAACCTGGAGGTCTGTGCTCTCATTTACAAAATGATAGAGAACATAAGATGTCAGTTTATACTAAGCAATGCTTTCATTTCAGTGGATTTATTGTGTTACAATTAAAAGGTTATTAGTTATTAGTCCTGTGGTCACCTGCTACAGTACATACAGTGAAAGTTCATGGAATTTTATTTGTTTTGCTCAAAGCAGTAAAAATGACTTTTTACAGTTTTTTTGTAACATTGTAAATTTCGCAGCCAAAATGAGACAGAACAACAATGGGAAGGCTAGAATGAGGTCATGATGAACGCAGGGTGCAGTCGGCCCTTTAGGACTGAGACAAAAACCAAAAAAGAAAAGTCTCTTTCACAATTCATCCATTGTTTTACACTCTTGTTTATCTGTAGGCGGTGTGTATAGTAATGTGTTCATGTAAAGGTCCATAGAAAAGTTCTATATGAAAAATTCGAAAGCAACATCTCTTTCCAGAACCGATGTCCTCGTTATTCCAGATAATCCACAGCCTGCACTGTCAGCTGTTTTCATAGGGACCATTTCCTCAGCTGAAAGTAGTTCAAGTTATTTTTTGTTCTTTAAACTAATTTTCGAAATCTGTGAGCTGAATGATTAGATAGATACCACTAGTGATAAATGAGACAATATATTTTTTCACAACTTGCTTGTCGTGACCCTTTAAACCCCCTCACAGGAGATGACCATAAGCTGACGCCTGCCTACCTGCTGTGTCTGTGCATACAACACTCTGCCTCAACCTTCCCGCCTGGGAGTTTTGGAAAACTGCTGCTCAAGATTGTCAGACGAATCCAGACCATCGCATGGGTCAGTGTCTGCCTGTCTGTCTGCCTGTCTCTCTGTGTGTCTTTGTCTCGTTGGTGTTTTGGTCTCTGTTTAAGATGACCTCATGCGGAGAGAAACTGGTCAGCCGTGCCAGGTCAGGTGAATAGTTAAACAGGGCTGCATATCACATGTTTTGTACTGTATTGCACACACGCACACAGGATATTCCTTTCTATCTGTACTACAAATTGTCTGTCTCCATATCAACATCTGCCAAAATGAATCGTTGAAACTATTAGTCAATGAGACAGAATGTGAATGGACAGCAACTCTAAAATTCAGTTAATCAATTAAGTTGTTCAATGAAGCAGAGCTGCTAAACCTTTGCTGGCTCCAGTTTCTCAAATATGAAGATTCAGGAGATAACGACTTAAACAATAGCCACGCTTTTAAAAGGTCGTGTAAAGCAGTAATAAATATACGTCCTGAGTATTCAGAGAAAAATATGTTATTAACCACTGGGCCAAATTTGATCAATTTAAAAAAAAAAAGACCAAATAAGTAAATGTAGGTTTCTAAAAACAAGCAGCATTTCTCTGCTCTGAAACACTCAGGGTGTGTCTGCTGAAGGCGCCGAAACCTGGAAGTCTGTATTGAAACCACACCCACCATCCACCATGCTGTTTGCTCCATCTCCCTCCTCGTTTGTCTGTTTTAATCTGTTCATTCTTCATTCATTCCTAGAAAACAAAAATGATGAAAAATGTTTCAACTGTGCAACCGGTAAACTCCACAATTCAGCACTACATGGCTCAGTCTTTTCACGTTTTCAGCAGTTATATCCCGACATGTTTAATGTTTTGTTTAGACACAAATCTCTGCATTTGCTACACACTGACTTAAAATGCACAAAATTTGCGTCATGCAGTAGCGTCGCCTCTCTTTTCCCCTGAAGGCCTGTTTTATTTCTCTACAAGTGTATAACCTTTTTATATTAGCAGAGGTGGTTTCAGATTAAGTGGTCGACTTCTGCTCTAAAACACTGCGGGAAACCCTGAATGTGGTATGACCTAGCTCGTTTTATTCAAAGACGTTACAGGTGTTGCCGAAAAAGAGGTTCAGGGTTCATCTTATAATAAGAGTAAGCTTGTATTCAGTCCAGTGGGGCACGAAGTAATTATCAACATGCGTCAGTGTGAGTGTGTAAATATGATAGTGGTATTTCTTTCTGCAGGTTAGTGATAGCGTCACGAAATGTGGTTCGCCTGCGCACATCCTAAAAATTTAATGAGCACTTAATTGCTCTGTGTGTGTGTGTGTGTGTGTGTGTGTGTGTGTGTGTGTGTGTGTGTGTGTGTGTGTGTGCCTTGCAGGAGAGGACAAAGGAGCTGGCTCAGAAGCAAGCTCAGCAGTGAGTATCACTTTCCAACAGAAAGAGAGCATGTGTGCTCATGTACCATTTTTGAGTTTGTATGTCAGTGTGTTCAGTGTGTCAGTGTGTACCTGACCGTGTTTAACCCTCCACTGTGTCTGTCTGTGTGTGTGTGTCCATGCAGCCAGGACCCAGCCTCCCTGTCTCTGCTCAGTATCTCAGACCTGATCCCAGACCTGCAGACCATCTTCTTCTGGATGTCCAATTCCATAGAGATTCTCTACTTTATACAGCAAAGAGCACCAGCGTACACACACAGCATAGAGATACTGCAAGGTACAAACACACACACACACACACACACACACACACAGTCTGAAAGATTGGTGTGGAAACAACTTGGCTGAAGAGTCATTACTCACGCTGACACACAGTAGGTACTAATACAGCTGCATCAGCCCCTCCCTCTCAGTGTATATCTCTTAAATATACCTCGATCTCTGTCATCTGTGTGTAGGGTCAAAGGAGTCGTTGCTATCGGCGACCATATCAGCCAATGAGGAGGCAATGACAATCTTGGAAGAAGTGATCATGTACACTTTCCAACAATGTGTCTACTACATCACCAAGGTAATCTGTCATTGCGGCAACAGTGTCATCTTAATGAGCAAGACTTTTTTTTTTTTAATCTTGTTTTTAAAAATTGAGCTAGATGAGTAATAGCAGATCCTCATTCACACAGAGGACCTGATTGAGTTGTCTCACACACACACGCACACACAATAAATGATTAAATGAGGTAAAAATATGAATAAGTAGTGAAGTTATTTTTGTAATTTCAGATCACATCAATCATCGCTCTTGTTTGTGTGTGGCTGTGTCTGTGTGTGGCTGCGTGTGCGTCCAGGCTCTTTATGTAGTGTTACCAGGTTTGTTAGACTGTAATCCGTTCCCAGTCGACAGCTCTGAGCCGTGCTGGAAAGGAGGTGTAGGGTTTCCTGAACCTGTACGCAGGGTCCTGCAGGTAAGCACATGATCGTGGAAATTCAATTGATTATTAATGCCAGAAATTTTAAAAAGATATATAAATAATAATAAAATCTTTACTTCAATGTTTTACATGTCATGCACTTCAATTTCCTCAAAATATCTTATTTGATCCCTACTAGACATGTTTTGAATAATAATCTTTACCTAATATGTTTTTTGAACTCATTGTTTACGTTCACGTTTACGAGCTCTTCTTTTCACCGGCACATTACTGCCACCTGTGGAAGAATAGTGTGTGAAACTGTTGTCAGGAATGTGTATCCCAAATATGTGCATGAGACAAAAAAAGTGAGATCTCACTCAGAAAAACACAAAAACTGCACAGTGAAAGTCAAACATCCAAGTAAAGAAACAAAAGCTAAGCACATTTATGAACAGAGGGGGGCCTTTAATGTCACACAAAATGTCAATATATAATAAATACAACTCATCCTAGTGTAGAAGTATTGGAGAGAATTAGGGACATGAAAAATGACCTTTGATTATTAAAAGTTACAAAGACTTTGTGGGACAAAGAAGAAAAAGTTGTAAAAGAAGTAGACAGTAGTGATAAATAATGATATAGAGAATATAGGCTGACAGACCGTTTGCTTCTATAAATTATCCTTAGATTATCCACACCGATGAACCTGACGAGAGATTTTTGAGGTCAAAACAGCCAAACTCATCTTCTTTTTGACATTTTTTCTCCTCTCTTTTCTCTATTTCTTTTCCTAACTGACCTGCCAGATTGTAAAGATCCCAAAGATACTGAGTCAGTCAGGCTGGCTTATATATTATATTGCCCTTGCTGTAAACATTAAATAGTTACAAGAGATGAAAACTGATGATTCAGTATGATATTGTATGTAGTTTTTCTCCATATTTGATCAAAATAAAGAACAATAGGCACAATGACATGCCAACAGTATTTCTATGCTCATCTGTATGTTTGAATGTGTGTGTGTGTGTGTGTGTGTGTGTGTGTGAAGGTGTTTCAGAATGCCCAGGAGCTTTTGCAGGGCTACCAGGTCCACCCGGAGATTCAGGCTCAGATGTTTGCTTACCTCTTCTTCTTCGCCAACGTGTCACTGTTTAACCAGCTAATGGACAAAGGTAGGCAAAAAACACACTCACACTCTCTCTTCCATTAGGCCTCCCTCAGGATTTGTACAGTCGTTAGTGTGTGTGTGTGTGTGTGTGAGTGTGTGAGAGAGAGAGAGGTAGAGCGTGTCCTTGTGTCCTTGTCAGCATTTTGACAGTGACTAACCCAGATTTGTCCTCTATGCCCTTCTCCTATCTGCATTCTCTTCCTCCCACTCGTTCTCCCTCCTCCTCCTCCTCCTGCTCCTCCTCCCCCTCCTTCTTGCCTTCCTTCCTTCCATCTGGCCATCAGGGGGTGAGACAAAGAAGAGTAGAGGTGGATGGAGGAGATAGAGGAGGGGAGGGGGTAAGAGGGGAAAAGGGCAGAGTGAAGGGTAAAAGGCTGGAAGGCCGCTCGGCTGTTGTGGTAACCTTGTTAATTGTCTATTACTTTGTCTAAATACAGAAAAAGTCATTCACCGCCAGCTATATCCACGCGTCCGACTACCTGCTCACTTCCAGCCCCTGCACGCCCTGTCTTTGTATCTGTAGCCCCACGAATACACACTCACGCACATGCCATATGTCTTCATTAGCTGG
This sequence comes from Pempheris klunzingeri, assembly GCF_042242105.1. Lineage (NCBI taxonomy): Eukaryota > Metazoa > Chordata > Actinopteri > Acropomatiformes > Pempheridae > Pempheris > Pempheris klunzingeri. The sequence continues at coordinate 6,699,047 of NC_092014.1, forward strand.
TGGAGACAGGAGAGATCGCATGTCTGGCAATGGGAGAAGGAGAAATACCTTTATATTCATGCAGAGGCTACCCTGTCCCCCACCCCATCTCCACCTTCCTCTCTGCTCTCTCCGACTCCGTCTGTCTGGCTTTCTCTTCCCCTCCCTCGCTCCCGTTTTTGTCGCTCATTTATATTTCTCCGCTGATGGTGTCCATGGTAACAGTGTAGTGAGTTTATAGCAGGTAACGCTGACGTTTGCACTGAGCGCCCTGCAGCTCACGCTCACACACACACACACACACACACTCTCAAACACACATACACACACACACTGGCGACTCGGGAAGGAAACCTGATGTGGGAATTCAAGATTACGAGCTGTAATACGGTGCAGATGCTCTGCTTTGTCATGAATTTGTATGATTGTGTTTGTATGATCGTGTTGTGACATCTTTCACCCTGCAAACAGATTAGAATGGAAAGCTCTGTGCTGTTAGTTTGAGAGTGTACGATGGCTTTTCTCTGTTTAACGGTGAGTGTGTGTTTGTAAACCAGCTGCCATGGAGCATTATGACACCTCTGCTAAGGGGTTAAGTGATGTCTCGTCTGTTTGCGATGCCTCTCACATAGATTACTGTATGCCCAGACATAAGCCTATTACAGAGGGTATGTGTATGTGCATCCAAAACATATGGCAGAATATTTAAAGGGTCTATGTGTGTGTGTGTTGTCTGCCTGTAGCTTCCTGTCATGTCTAACTTTAAATTTTGTGGGGAAAAAGTGTCAATTTCACCAAGTATTATAACTTACTTATTATTAGCTCATTAGAGCTCATCAGAATGAGTATTCTGTGCCCTGATAGCTGTTTCACATTGTGCCACCTTTTTCACATGAGCCAAACAGATTCTTTGCATTATGAAGACCTTTTCTGTCAGTTTGCTGGCAATTCCTCTCTGAAATGGGACTGTTGATTTTGTCAGCACACACCTAACACTATTTCTTGAAAGTCCTGAAATGTAAGCATGCATTAATAATAATTCTTTGACCATAAAAACTACTTATTGTGCCAGTTTTAGATTATTTTATGCAGTCAAAGTTCTTGTACTGCTACCTATATTTTGTCATGTTTATTTGAGTAAAGGATTATAAGAAATTTGAAGAGATAAGAAATTTGACACTTAAAGTATCTATTTTCACATTATTATACTTCTGCCTTATTTTGACATTTATGTTTTGTCTATCACGGTTACATTGTTTCAGGCAGTTTTTAAACAAAAATACCAAATATTCCCTAGCTCTAGCATCTAAAAAGAGAGGATATGCTTTGCTTTGTATTATGTGATAAATGTGATGTGAAACCTGAATATCTTTTTCAACAAAGCAAGCAATTTGAAGATGGCATTGTATGTGCATATATTTATTATTTTCTGACATTTTAAGGACCAGGACAGGACCAATTAATTGAGAGTAAAGTAATTGGCAGATTAATCGATAATAAAAATAATCGTTAGTTGCAGCCCTATTTGAAGGAGGTTGAGTGGGAAGAGTGTTCGTAGTAGTGTTCATTGTACAAACTTGGGTTTATAATTGAAATCTAACTATATATACTATTATATTATATAGTTCATTGCGTTGTACACTGCAGTTTTTATTTACTGTATTTGGGATTTATCAATTTTCAATAAGTGTATTTTGAAATGATTAGGTCTACTTGCTGTGTGCAGATGGAAAGTAGCCAGTAAGTAAATCTGGCTCTTTGTATTAGATAAATCTGTTTGTATGTAATCCCTGATTATAAAAAAATGAAGCTGTGGAATTAAGTACTGCTTTGGCATCTGCACAAATACTCAGGTATTGTAAGTATCAAAAAATCTGAAATGATACCCTGCTCTAGTCCAGTTGTTTGCCATTGTTTGTACCAAACCCCGGCAGAGGCCTGAGCTCACATTGGGGGGTATTTCAGAAAGCTTAAATAGGAATTATAGCTGCAGTGAGGTAATGGAACAACAGATTGACAAATTATAGGATGCCAGCTTGACAAATGCTAGATTTAAAGTTATCGCCTGCTTAACTGGCCACAAAACTTCCTTTCAGTTCTTAGATGAGGGACAGGAAAAGAAAGGATCACACAGAGTGAAGAATGTCGGCTGTGTGCCGGTTTGTTGTGCAGTAAAACACAAACCCAGTCAGCTGAGCCCCTCTGCAGCAGTCAATTTGTATTCTGCAAAGAGCAGACGCTGGTGGCTGTTGCTATTGTTTCACTGACCTCGAATATCAGCGTACTTAAAAATGAATGTGTGTATTGTCGTACAGACACACGCACAGAAACACACACGGTCTCTCATTTAATAATAACCTTTTTCTCAGACATGCACACACCCAAGAATAGAAATCTACTGCAGTGTCTGATGAAATAGCCAAACACTCACTCTTGTGTGTGTGTGTGTGTGTGTGTGTGTGTGTGTGTGTGTGTGCACGTGCTTAGGTCCGTCTCGGGGCTGGTTCCAGCGCTCCAAGGTATTGCAGATTCAGGCGTGTTTGCGGATGGTCATGGAGTGGGCGAGCAGGTCCGGTCTGGGACATCTGGTCGACAAATTCTTCACCAAACTCAACAGCACTGTGTCCATACTGGCCACACCTCCACAACAGCTCACACAGGTACGACATGCATGCATATACACACACACACACACATCAGTTACAAAGTACTGCTAGTGGAGGAAATATAACAGAGAAGCTTTGCTAGCTGTAATCAATTTTCATGATTGTTTTATATACATCTGACAGAACTGTTAGTCATGAAGCAAGTCACTCTGATGAGCTATTGATTGATAATGTCTTTGACAAGCTTTAGCCAGGATCAGCTTGTGACTCCACACATCGTCTCACCTCCTGGAAGTGTTAAAAATGGACTTTTTTCCTTCTCTGTGTGCAGTTGAGTTGGCGAGCTTTGTCCAGTGAGCACCCGTCTCTGAAACCTGTCCAGCTGCACAGGATTCTCACCCAGTACCAGCTCACAGCAGAGATAGGCCCTGTCCCAGCATGGCAAGCCAGCAGCGAGGACGAGGCGTATATATACCGAACAGGTACGTGTGTGAATTTGTCGGTGCGAGTGAGTATGAGTTTATTTTCATGGCCAGTACAACTGACAAAATTATGGCAACAAAAAAACCCCTGAGTGAAGATTTTGATTTTAAGAGACACAACAGCCCCATAAAAAATGTACAGAGGCCAATATACACTGGCCTGTCTCTTAAATACATTGTTAGACGACCATTACAGTCATATTTAAAGTCTGCCTCCACTCAGAAATGTGTTTTGCTTATGATTGCACTGTGATGTTCAAGCTTCACTCTGCAGAATGAAAAAAACATTGGGAATTGGTACAATGGACTGCCTCAGCCGACAGCCGAGAACAGGCAATGAATGAGCTACAATGGCTGTAATGTAATCCTCTGGAGCAATTGTGCCAGATCAAAGTATGTCCACTAAAAGTGCCTGTTTTTGCCACCGTCTGACAACATTACGGAAATGATTCCTACAGAGACAGACCTGTGAGAGAATTTTTGTTCAGTCAGTAACAGCCATTATGTCACTCAGTTCAAAGCCACCAGACTCTATTGACAAAATTATTGTGTAAATAAATGTATTAAAGGTGTTGATAAAGGGCTGATTCTGATCCAACACAGTATTTGTTTAACACACAACTAGAAAAACAAACAAACCTATTGAGGCAGCTGTAGATCAGCCATTTCTGAGGTCTGTGAGGTAAAATGACCGCTTTTGTCGATGGAGTCTGGTGGATTCAAAAAGGATCTTACAGCATTAATGTTGGCAGACACTTCAAATAATATTCTGAGCCTGTCAGTGGCAAAAATAAGCACTTTTAGTGGACTTATTTTGAGCAGTGACATTACAGCCATTACAATGTATTTGCCACCCATTCTCGGCTGCCAGCTGAGCTGATCTACTGGACCAGTTCCAAAGGTTTTCGTACCTACCATCATTTCAAACCAAAAATATGTAAAAATAGGACCAAGGTTTCTAAAGTTTAAGGTGACCCTTTAAGCTAAATGTCATCGTTCTAATGGTTCTTCCTGGAGGACGTAGGTGAAGATTGAACAATCACAAATGAAGGAGAAAATGGACATTTGTCTGCAGTGTTTAATGTGTCCATGTAAACACCCACACTCGCAGCAGAAATTTGGCAAATCTCAAATTTTACTTACTTTAGTAACTATGGTAACTTGCAGATAAAACATTACCTTGGAGTTTTAAGTGTGAAAGCTGCAGAAGAGCGAGAGTGACAGGCTGATGGGGGAGCTGTACAACAATCCTGGATCAGGCCTTTAATGATGTATAGATGAGTTGACATCACTTTGTTTGTGTTTAGTGGACCTCCTGGAGAGCTTTGAGAACCACCCTCCCATAGTGCTTCCCAGCGCTGGCTTCAGAGTGGACCTGGAGAGCGAGTGTGTGGAAGACAGCATCTACAGACAGCTGCTCTACATTCGCCACTACTTGTGGGGGCTACGCACCAAGACGCAAACACACACCAATACCCCCAGCGTGCACACACACTCCAACGGCACCAACACAGCTGACTGGCCCGACGTTCAGGTCAGAAAGACTGGCAGACACAGACACATGCTGTCAAATACACGCACCTAGCTGTAATCCAGGCCATGTGCCTCAGCAGCTGTGGTTGTTGAGGAGTTCCTCATAATCCCATAAATGAAAGACAAAAACCCTCTACTCCAGCCAACCCGCACACACATACACATACTCACTCACAGAAACCTAGACATGGTTAAATCATGGTTAATCTGATTAGTCTTTAGGCTGTCTAATTAGTGGGAACGGCTGACTAGACCATAATCCCTAGTGTTACTGCACCCTTATATGTACACATACATGCACACACAGATACTCATATACATGCACAAATATGTCAAATGGTTTTGTCTTTAAAAAATATACATCTTCCTGGACTGTTATCAAGGGACAAAGAACATTTTTTTCATGGATGAAAGATGATTGGAATATTGAATTTTCTTCTATTTTACAATCATTGCACCCCCACTTTATACCTCGTACTGTCTTTGTTAAGTCTTTCTCTCCAATCTCGACACAGAGGGAGTTGCTGCCTCCGGCCCACAACAGTCCCCGCTCTGGGGCTCCTGGGGACGAGGTGACAGCAGAGACAGGAGAGGAGAGAGGACGGGACAGGCCCTCATGCCAATCTCACACACACAGCCTCAGAAGGAACGGCACCATCCACCACTCTCGAACGGCAAATCCAGACCCCTCCTGCCTCTTGACCCCTCCCAACACCCCACTGTACCCGGAGGGAGGAGGGGGGCCGGGGCCGATCGTAGGCCCCAACACGCAGACCAACGGCTGCACCAGCAGAACTGTGGCAGAATGTAAAAAGACCAACGGACTCATCACCAACGGACTGGATGGTAGGCTAAATAAGATGCTGGAGGTGGACAAAATAACAGGAGCACATGAGTAGTCTAATGGAACAGAAACACCACAATTTATGGCCTTAAAAATACCTCTGTGTCATCAACCCCTTGGACAGAATGTCAAGGACATGTTTGTGTTAGGGCTATCATACCAAATCACATATTGGTGCTTTTGTTATTTTGTCCATCCCAACTGTGCAGTTTAGATTTTAAACCTTGCAGTTCATTATACACATTAGGGATTCACTGATCCAACTTTTTCTCTCTTACTACCCATTTGGATATCTTTTTTTTTTAATTGTTTTAAACAATTAAAAATCTGTTTATTTCACTACTGGGAACTCATTAGAATATTTTAATAGGGTTTGTGGCACTGAAAACTGGACCAGGATGTAACTGATACAGAAACACTGAATTCTAGGAGAGAAAAAAAAATTAGTTAAACTGTATTTAGTGTTGATCCAATAGTCAACAGCTTAATAAATAATTTTGTTACTGTGCTCCTGATCAGTGTATCCCTACACAAATAAAAGTAAACAATACACCGTGTACTCACTGCATAAAACATTAATCGTCTTGTGCTTCTTCACTGAGTCATTTTCTAAAACAACCTGACATGTTAATAACAGCAGAAAATTAGTCCTTTCTAAATTCTAAAGTTTGGAGTTTTTGAAGTGTGGTTGAAAGAGGTACTTATCCACAGTCAGTGTATCACCTTCAGTAGATGGCGGTTGGCACACCAGTACGAGTCAGTACCAAAATGTTTTTTAGCCACCTAAAAAGGTTAAATGTGCTCTATATCATAAAACAGCCCTTTCCTTTGGCACTACATTTTCTCAACCGTAGAATTTCCATGTTCCTACACATAAGCAGGGTTAACGGCTGATCTGCTGCATTAATACTGTGCACGGCGTGCGTAAGAATATTTCTACTGTGAGAACAGGAAAGGTCTGTCTCACAGCAAGGCAAAGCAGTGAAAGTATTCTAAATATAGTGTATGAACATTTACAGATATTATTTTAGGTGGCTAAAGCACGTTGTTCTGCTGCCTGCTTCGTCAAACTGTAGGCGCGTCCTTCGCCATCCACTGTACGCAAGATTAACTATGGACAAGTGCCTCAGACAGCTCCTCAAAAAACCAAACTCTCCCTTTAAAGCTGCATTCATCAATATTGTTTATGATGATGGACCAAATGACTACAAGTATTATTTAAGAGGTCACTTGTGGAATGAACCCACAAAGAATTATCACCATCAAAGATTTGGTTTAACACACTTAACATTTGATTCAGTCTCCAGGCTCATCAGCGTCGTTTCCAGCTACCACAAGCAGTTATTCTCTGCAGAAGGTCCTGATAAACCCACTGCACACTACCTGCCACACCAAATGTTTAACATGTGCTAAAGTCCTCAATTTGTCTCAGAAGCCAGGAACCAAAAACCCCCACTAATATTAGATTTACATTCATCACATGAATGTAGAGAAACACAATTCCAGCTGGAGATAATGCAGCTCTCTGTCCGCTGGATGTGTAAGTGGTTAATTATTGGCTAACATATAAACCATAACAACTTTTAAGATGATCATACTATGTCAGTTTTGTGTCCTTCAGATTGTTTTGTAGTTCTTTTGTCCCCCGGTGGCCAAAAATCAATGAATGCAGCTTCAAATTTGCACTTTTCTTCGTGCAGTTCTGTAGATGAAATGCTGGCGCTAGCTGGTCAGCTCTGTGCCTCGCACGGCAGCAGTGTCTCTCGTGTGGCGTCTGTGCAGCGTAGTGAGTGTGACATCTGCAGGCTCTTGTCAGAAGCACATGTGTGTTTGTGTGTGTCAGGTTAGCTCTGTAGCTGCATGTGTCTCAGTATCTGTGTGTGTCTTCTGCACAGCAAGACCTTTTCATGTTTGTCCAACCCCATAGCGAGACCCTTTGTGTGTGTTTGTGTGTGTGTGTGTGTGTTTTTGTGCATTTGGGTGTCCGTGTCCTCTGCAGGGTGTATTAGTGGGTGTGAGTTTCCTTTCCCTGTATCCTCCCCTGGCGCCCCCCCCCTCCCTGATGACTTGTGTGTGGTGTTTGTAGTGGAACTGGACAAAGGACCCTACGGACTGGGCATGGGACTCATAGACGGCCTGGTGAGTGGACAGAAGTTTAAAACCAGATTTTACATTTTATCTCACCCGTCAGTCCAGGTTTCAGAACTGTGTTTTCTACAAGAAGTTAAATGTTAAAGTGACGTTAACTGGCACCAAAATCCCAGATGATTGCATGTGTCATATCACATTTGTTTTGTTGAAATACACGATGAGGGGGTCCCAATATACACAAGCTATTGATGAGGAAGGGCAAAGAAAACCCTCAGTGAATTATCAGGCTTACAACATGGCCACAAAAACACAGAAGGAGAAGAAAAGCTGTTTTCATATTAGTATCCGTTTTCTAAAAAGTCATTCTGTTTTAGTTTATTAGTTTACTGCTGACAGTTTTGTCAATCGACTGATGTCATTGCCTCTTGGGTTAATAACTCATCTTAGACTCTTCTCTTACCACAAAGAGTTTAGTGTTAAAAGCATGAAACAGAAAGTACTTTTGCTTTGATTACCTGCAGTTTATTATATCCTACAGCTTCGATTTAGAACCAAGGTTGATCCTAATGCTTTAAGAGACACCTGCCAGCTATTAAACACAACGGTATTAAATAAAATGGTGGCCAAGTATTTTGATTGGGCATGGTACAAATTGATTTGTCAATCAGCTCTACCAGATACTCACCCAAATCATGTCCACACATACTTCACACTCTCTCATGCTTCTCCCTCCTGCAGCACACGCCTCTTAATGCTCCAGGCATTTACATCCGGACTCTGATCCCCGACGGACCTGCTGCCTCTGACGGCAGACTGAGGATCGGAGATCGCATCCTGGCGGTGAACGGGACCAGTCTGATAGGAGCAGACTACCAGAGGTACGGACGATGTTCCAGTGCTGTTTGTGAACGCAACAGTGGGCTGGTGGAGATTAATGATGCTTGTGGGTGATATTGACACAGATGAAAGAATGAGCCGTTGTCCCACAATGTTAACCATACCCACGGCTGTCAGCCTCCTCAGCCAATTGATTACTTTGATTGATTGGTGCAAGCCCAGACAGTGACACTCCTTCACCCTCACTCTGTCTCTGCTGAGCCTCATGTAACTAGACTCTGTTTCTTTTCTACTTCCTCCCGTATGCCCCTCGCAGTGCGGTGGATCTGATTCGTCTGGGAGGAGGTCGCCTTCGTTTCCTGGTAGCCAAGTCCGACCCCGAAGTCTCAGAGAAGATCAGTGCCTCCTCCTGCTGACCGCTGAGACACACACAATGCACTGCACGGGCCTGCAGAGGCGGGACGGCAGGACGACGAGGCGTGCAGACAGGTGTGCTGATGAACAGGGCACACACACACACACACACACGTGTACATATGCGGCGTGAATTATCTATGTGAAACCAAGCAGCAGCACAGCACGAAGCCAAGCAGTCAAACAGGAGATAACGCTCCATGACTCCTCTCCACAGCTGCCAGGGCGGCTTTCCTCATGCTGACTCCTACTGGGTTTGTGTGACAGACAGAATCCGTAGCCCACCGCGACATCGCAGGAGAATGCTGCGATGAAAAGTTGCCTAATTAATCAACGTGAGAGGTGGAGGAGGTCTTAACCAGCCAGCATGCAGTCTGGTGGTGTCTAAAGCACAATAGATTGTAGGGTTTTCATTTGTCTTCTGTCGGCCCTCGGAGCATGTGCGCACAGTGGACTTTTTCCAAGTGTTTTTAGAATAATTTGTACGAGTTATTCAGACATTACGTAGCATGGTTTAATAGCTTAGCAGCACTCAGTCCAAGGGACTCTGAAACCGTTGGACACAAACTGAAAATGTACTTTACAATTCTAAAAGCGTTTGCAGACAAATGACTTCAGACAGCCTCAGTGAACGCCGGATGTCTTACAAAGCGCTTTTAGAGTGGAATGTTTTATAAACCCGTTTGTTAGCAGCCCCCAAAGCACTATCACCGCCTGCTCGACGGACAGAACGATTGTGTAATGTTGACTTTTGTACGGGAGAGTGGGTTAAAAAGGCAGAGGAAGAATAATGCAAACATACAGCCCAGCTCTCCCATGTAACATTTAACCTCATCACTGGACTTTACCTCCGCTGGACAACGGATGAACCCTTGAGGCTTGATGTGCACAGTGGACGTGCAGCTGTTGTGGGACAGTGTTTATTACTTCGGATCATCAAGACAACATGCTTCACTTAAGAGTTTCTGATGCACAATCCCAGCGTGTATAAACCACATTTCTGTTGTGAATATCTGCTGTATGTATCTGGTTCAGAGGTGTAAATAGTTTGTTAATATTTAACCCTTGGTCATGTATTGTTTGGACATTCATGAGAGAAACTGCATTTGAGGAACTACTCATTTTTTTCTGAAATATACTGAAACCTACTGATGGAAAAAAGACAGTGTTTTCTGGAATGAGAGATTTTTAGTTTTGGGTTTGTTTTAGGAACACCCCAAATTACAAAAACATTTATATTTTACTTGTACTGGTCTCCAGACATGCAGATAGTTCTGTTTTTGGTCTTGAGATTTCTGCCTACGGATCAATACAATGGAGGTTTAAAGGAATCTTGGTTGTGGTCCTTCCAGATGTAGCGTCCCACTCTGGATAATCTACTGACGTCACTGTGGTTTTCATTTCTCTGATAGAAAGTTTCAGTGAAGACTGTTCACAGTGAGATCTGTTAGGGTAGAGGCAGAAATCTCAGAGGCATATCTTTACAGTAAAGCTAAACTATCTGCATGGCTAGATACCAGACAGAACTTAGTTTTGGCTGTAATGTAAAATTCTAGGAGAGAAAGTGTAAAAGAGGTGCAGCCAGAACGATAACAGGTCACCTTTTGAAAAGTCCTTATTTCAAAGCTGAGTCAGTTTTCTGCTGCCTGGCCTTCTGCTTTGCTCTGAGCTCTCAGGAGCAGTGACCCTCCGCCGGCCTGAGACGACCCTCCACAGAGAGAAGAAAAGCTCACGCAGCCGCAGATCCCACTGGCTCAGAATAAGAGGAGCCAAGATGTGGCTGAAAGAGGCCATCACACAGCAAACTGAAGGACTAGAGCTGCGACTGTAATTATTTTCATCATTGATTAATTTGTTGACTGTTCTTCAAATTAATCATCAAGTCTGTAAAATGTCAGACATGCTCAGTCTGTTTTTTTTTTTTTTTTCATCCAAGGCTCCAAACCAACAGGTTCAATTATTATTAAGTATTTAAAAAAGTTGAACTAGTTAATATTTTTTAGCTCAGAAATTGACAAATCAATTCAGAACTAATGGTAACAACTGTTGCCGTTTTCTTGGTCATTTCCATTTTATAAATTTACACAATGATTAATATTTCATTCCAAACTGTTTCTTTTTTCCATCAGCTTTGTTTTACTCTCCACTTTTGATTCTGTTAACTTCTTTGCAGTAACATTTTATTTTTGTGCGTTTCAAGGTTTGTACGACGGTGTCACGCATGTCTATTCTCCCTGTTCATTATTTATACTGTTAAAAATGATGGTACTTAATAATTAAAATTGTTGGATACTTGCACTTCTGTCATTTGTCAACAAATGCAAAGAACAACTTGCAGTGTGGAGTCGTACCCAACATGGCTGAAGCCTGGTCACACAAGAGACGACAATTTAACATTTAAGTCAATGAGGAATTTTAATTTGTGCTACACATTTTAACAAATCACAAAAACAGAAACATTTAAAAATACATATACTTCTCTATTTCCAGAATGTTTACGTATTGATGACAGCTGTTTTTACATATAGCAAAATATTTTTTTATTTTTTTCCAAAGTAAGAAAAAAAAATACCTTCTAAATAGCTTTGTCATTTAGCAGATAGAGCAGCATACAATCATTACGCATCTTTTTTTGTCTTTTTCTAATAATGTGCAACAACAATCACTGAAATCTTGCGCAAATTGTGCCTGATTGCCGGCTAAAAATGAGGCCTGTGCGAGGACGTTCGGAAAAGCTAAAGGCAGAGTGAGAATGAGAGAATACAGAGAGGGGGAGAAAGTGCTGAATATCTAATTAAGGCAGTGTCTGTGACGGGAATTGCCAACAGCTCGATGCCGCTGTGCAGACAGCAAAGACAGAGACTGCTCACTGAGGACAGGGACAGAGGTAGATTGGGAGAAGTTAGGGGAAATTGAAAGCAAAAGAGTGAGGAGCCAAGAGTAGAAAAGATGCCCAAAGTACCATACAGAAAACAGAAAGACAAGAGAGCAGTTGAAATTTGTGGTCGTGTGTTGGTCCCACCCTTCCCCTGAAAAGCTGAGTCTACTGATGCAACATAACTGTCACCACTGTAGTGTCGCCGATCATTTACAGTTAAAGAAGCGCTGTGTTAATCTAAAAAGGTAAAGCTGTCTAAAGGTTAAAATAAACTGACAAAACAAAATGTAGAAATATTTAAGGCTTTAAGGATTATTACAATAATGCTTTTCTGTGCTAAGACAAACAAAACTGTACGCACAGGCTGTTCCGTTTCTCCTGTTACCACTACTGAAACAAGAAGAAAAAAAAATTAAAACAATCAGTTTGTCTACATTAGGTTAGCTCCACTTCAATCAACTCCAAATAGTTGCCTCTTTTTTTTTTTTTTTGCCCTTCTCTGCTCCATCTTGGCTCTTCATCTTGACTCTGGGGAGCTTCACACTGATAAACCAAAGTGAAGCGAAAACTGCAAAGTCCTGGTTGGTTTTTCCTGGATTTCCGCTCATCTCTTCCTCCAAAACAATACCCCTTTCTGTTTGTGCTTTACGGAGAAGGCAAGAAGAGACGCCTCACATTCTGGGCTAGGCCTTAATATTGACGCCTGTCTTTTCTGTAGGGACTGCCTTATGAAGAGTACAATCATATTCTTAACCCCCTCCCAAGCCCCATCAGCCTGGTCTGGGTATATGCAGCTAAGTCCTCTCCATCTTTCTGTCCACGACTGCGTAAATCTACACATTATATCAGCTCTGATCATCACAGTTTCTTCTGTAAATGCCGGCCATGTCATATCTCTGAACACACATTCCCTGGTTTTAAATCAGGCAGTGACTCTAATTGAAGTGCAGGAGAGGTGAGTTCTTTGGCCTGAGAGTGACTGATGCATCGGATCCATCAACTGGAGGAACGCTTGTATCTGAGATATTGTCCAACATTCACGTAGTAAAAGTAGTGCTGAAATGATTTCAATATGCATAATGCTCTCAGAAGCTTAATGTCCTTACTTGTTTATGTTGTCAGTGAATGGTGGATTACATTAAAAAGATTGTAAAGCTGAAAAAGTCCTGAAAGATTTACTTGATTTTTACATTCAGCATGTATTTGAAAGGTTTTATCTATTTTTGACCAAAATATGTGTTCCTTACGATTGAATTCCCTTCTGTTGAGAGAGGCTGCCTGTACATTTTTTGGCCATGTCGGCTGCAGTCATATCAAATGAGTATAAAAAGCGAAGCAGTTAGGGGACGATGAGGAGGCTGTCCATTGGGTACCTGGTAAGAGGCCCTGGATTTTACTTCCTAGGGTCGTGGCTTTGTGATGTCATGGCAACGATGACAGGCTGCTGGGCCGCTGTGACTTGATGGTGAGCAGAGTCGGTCCCGCCCTCGTCCTCCATCTTTGGCCGCTTGGCCTGCGGCTCACCTGGCTGCTCGGCTAAAGTTTCCGCACTGGGCTGTCTGCTCACCTGCACTGGGGGGGAGCTGGAGGCCTGCGCAGCCAAGATCTGGAGAGGACTGCTCAGGCCTGGAGAGGGAATGAAGAGTACATGTACGTAAATAAACGAGTGTATGCAGACTGCATGCCATTTTAGTATATCTTCTATCTCATTCCATCACTCTGATGAACTCTTAAAGCCATCATTCAATGTCAGAAACAATCTCTGTGCAGTAACCCTGTAAAACAAAACACACTGTACCTCTTTATTCTGAATTATAGTTTGTATATCAACATTGTCAAATAGAAATACTATACTGTGACTTACCTCATGTATATAAAGTAACCTGTACATAATCATAGCACATTTATTCCAGCATCTTTTCACTTCTTTGCACTGTTGTCTTGTTTGCATTATTTTGCATTATTTATACTTATTACTCAAATACTTTCTTATAGATTTCTATCCTCTACTGTGGTCCTTGTATGTTTTGTTCCAGTAGCCCATTTCTCATCAGGCTGCCCTGCTTTCCAAACACCTGATGTGGACCTTGTTGAAAAGGGGGAGACCTCACCCAAAGGTCCACACTGGTTACATTGGAAACGTGTTACATCTGCACTTAGGTAAAGGTTTATGCTTAAGTTAAATGTTTCTACTTGTTTGTTTACTGTGTTGTTCTGGTTTTGCTGTAAATCCATTTCTGTGCAAGTCCTTGTATGTGTACACACACTTAGCAAATAAAGCTGGTTGTGATTTGCTGATTCATCTATATTCATAATGATGACTTGTCAATATGTAAGGCAGTGATTGCTGAAAGATCTTACCAGATGCATTAGCAAGGCTGGTTGCTGTGGCAACAGCAGCAGAGGTGTGTTTGCCGTTCTGGGTGACAGGACGAACAGGAAGTTGATGTAAACCTGGAATCAGGTTCCTCCCATCCCCCACGTGCACCGCACTGTCCACCGTCTGGATCACTCGCTCTCTGTTCAGCTGGGCTTCTGAGATAAACACAGACACACAATTGGAGCATGTAAAAGTTAGACTAACTACTAAATGTTTCTGGAACGGCACATGTATGATCACTGCAAAATCTCAAAGATAAAGGACTTTTATGAAAAAATCTGGGTTATGTTAGTTACGTTATTTTATCAGGTGCATCTAAATTCCCAGCCCACATGGTCTTAAAGGGCACAAAAAACAACAATACATTGGTGAAATATTTGTCAGACATGAACATCACTTCTTACATACCACATCTTTGTCTTTTGTCTCTAAGTCAACGCATACAATTTGTCACAAAAAATGTTCCCATCCTACAACACAGCTTAAGTTTATCCAGAAGAACTTATAAGAAAAAAGAATAACATTTTACTAGAAAGCATCGCCCTTATATCATATAATGAACAATAAAAGATGAAATAGTCGTCATCTTCAATCTCACTTACATTCCATAACAAACAAAGTCTTTTCTCTTCCTGGAGACCATTAAGCCTGCCTGTTTCTACAGCTAATGTTAATGTACCTGAATGTAACTGTGCACACAGAGACCTTTAGTTAAATTCTGCTTCACAAAAGGCTTCTGTTCATGGCAGAATATGTTTATAATTTAGGCCAAAAGTGAAAAAAAAGTTAGCCTGTAACTTTTATAGTCACACAAACCATAATATGGTATCACTTAACTCAAACTTTACATGTTCAACATTAGTGCAAAGAACTTGGACACAAAAAGTGTGAGTGCCAAACAGGGGCAATAATCCAAATGTTAACTGGTCAAGAGTTGTGGTATTCATTAATTAATCTCTGTGTTCATTCTACTTTGAATTCCCTTTTTTTCTTTATCATCTTGACTTTTTTTTGCTAACTTTGAGAATCATCCCTTACTCCTGCATAAGCGATGAACTCGATAAACATTCAAACACAAGAAAATACATCCCTATGTAATGTAAAGTGACACATGGTCTGGTCAATATTCACCTGCAGTTCAACTGATAAGCCCCATTTTAGATCTATTATTGATAATTATACTACAAAGTATCACAATTGCTAAACTAACAGCGTACAGTCATCCTTTACCTTCGACATGAGTGTTTGAATGGAGCCAAATGTCCAGCACACTGCTGATAAAACGTGTGGGAGCTAAAAGCAAACTGACGCCATTTTAAAAATCTTCACAATACTGAAGAAAACAATTATGGAAGCCAACAAGCCCACAACAGCTTTAAACTGTTGAAACTGGAGATGAGCAGACCGACTTATGTAATAATCAGGTACTAATCTATGACACAATGCAGACAGAGCACTTGTGAAAGAGATTCCCTCTGCTGTACCTCTGAGCTCACTGTTGCCTTCTGCTCCTCCACCAGAGGGGGCGCTGTATCCATTCGGAGGGTTGGAAGTTAGAGGGGTGCTGGTAACCACCCGGACCATGGTGACAGAAGACTGAGGGGGGTTCTGGACCACGCGGAAGGGCTGGCATTGGCAGCCACCACCTGGAACCAAAGCAAGGGCTTTCCCCTGGCCTGAGGGCAGGACTGCTGGGTGATGGGGGGCAGCCATGATGACAGGGTGAGCACTGACTGGAGATCCTACACAGAGACAGATGGAAAAAACGATTTCACCTATTTTATAGTGTATATGAAAGCCTTCATGTGGGTTTGAATGTATTTTGTGTGCGATGATGTGCAGGCTCACCTGGGGCACTCTGAGAGTACCTGTACTCAGGTACGGATGCCAGTTTGTTAGCCAGCTGTTCGTGGTGGTCGTGGGAGATAGGAGAGCCCTCCCTGCTCAGACATTCAGGAGTCTGCAGACCGCTGGAGGGAGGAGAAAGAAGTCCCTGATGGGTTGGGGATGCAGGGGCACTCCTGAAAAATAAGGAATGAAGAGGAGAAAGAAAAGAAATCAATGAATACATCGATATCGACTTCTAGTAACACACAGAGCTCCTTCACTGCCAGTACCTTCAGCTGAATATAGCAACCTAGAATGAGACTTACTTTGTTCTATCCAAACAAATGATGGCCAGGAGCAGAAGCAGAGAGAGGGAAGAAAGGGTTAACTGAGTCAAATCAGAGGCCACAGAGCATGTGTCTAAGTGTGTCTGACAGTCATGTATGTGGTGTTGCACAGTATTCTGGTGTTACTTTTTTTAAATACATTTTTGTCAAAAACGATTTGGTTTTGGAATTTGCCAACGTTCGTTATGTGTCTGAATCTCCACTAGGTGACAGCACAACTAGCCGAGTCAGGTACTTGTACGGTCAGAAGATTCATCCAGATTGACACAGCGTGAGCATTAATCTATTATAGAACTGGATACCGGACCACAGCTCAGTCTTGCGTCCAACTTTTCCCAGTGGCCTACTGAGTATTACAATGAAAAATCCACTGTGGCCCAAAAAGCATTTTTTCCATAAACCACCACTGTAAAAGGGATGTCTGTAAAACTGTCGACAGGAACCCACCAGCTGTAAACATGCTCAATTAATACTCTTTGTATTGTATATTTTTAAGTCATGGAGGTTTAACTGTTCCAAAGCCTAAACAAGTTTCCATTTTGGTGAATGCCCTCACCAGCGTGGGACAAGTCATTCATCAGCACAGCTGGGCCAAACGCATGACGGGATGAACACTACTTCGCCTATTCAGTGGGTCGCATAACCCTGAACCCAGTGACATAATGAAGCCTGTATGCAAAAAGGTGCATATAACAGTGTGTGCAAGGGAAACCTCGCCACATTTTCTAATACGTGTGACAGGCCATTTACGATACAGTGCGGTGGGCCCGACACTGATACGCTACACTACTAGTACGCCATGTTTCTCGTATAATTACACTGTAATAATATAATAGCAGCTCACCACCATCCTACCAGATGGCTAGCCAGCTAGCATATTCGCTAAGCGGTCTTGTTCTGTAGTCTTTGGAGAGGAATGGTGTCACTGAGGTGCTTGGCGAAGTTTACTGGCTCCATTCACTCCAATGAGAGATGGAAGGGTTTTGAAACTTAGGTAAATATTGAACCCTCTGTTACAAATGAAGTCGCTCAGCACATTTTGATACTAATGTTTTTGTACTTTGTCCAGCAAGTTTGTTTCACACATTTCAGTGTTATAAGGTTGTTAAACTGTGAAGTCCAAAATGTGATCATCCCTCTGGGCAAATTTGGTGTCTGGCATATTAGGTATTGAATCAATAGTATTTCAGTATTGTGTACCGTGATACTAAACTTGGTATTGGTATCGTGACAACACTGCTTGTGTGTGTATGTATGTGGACACACACCCATATCGCTGAAGGCCCACTTACCTAGAAGAGAGGGGTCCAAATGGCGTCCTAAAGCAAGCCACCCCTCTTTGCCGTCTTTTCCTAAAGGCTTGCTCCACCAACTTGCTCTCAGAAGCAGAATCCACACGCCAAAAACTCCCTTTCCCGGGCTCGTCTTGAGAGCGGGCCACTTTGAGAAAGTAGCGGTTGAGAGACAGGTTGTGTCTGATTGAGTTCTGGAGGAAGGCAAGATAAATCACAGTTTTTTTGTCACTGGACACAGAAATATTAAGCTGTGAGCAGGTATCGCAGAACTTGATTTGTATGGCCTATGGAGACAGGAGATGATTTCTTTCTTTTAACCATAATCTTACAAATGGATTGTCAGGGCAAACCAAGCCATTACCATCAAGTTCAGGACAGAAAGCCCATACCTGCCAGCCCTTGTCTGCAGTGCGATAGTAGGGGTAGTGTTTGGTGATGTGGGCGTAGATGCCACTAAGAGTCAGCTGTTTGTCCGGGGCAGAAGAGATGGCCTGGACGATCAGCTGTGCATAGGAATATGGTGGCTTGGACTCATCCTGCATGAACGAGACACAAGTGTTAACATCCTGAAGCACATACTGTGCAAGACAATTAGAATACATAGATTATTATAACTTAAAATGATATATTCTTTGAGGCAGTTAACTCATTTTGATGTTACTGGGTTTTCACCTTGGGGCTGTCTCCTCCAGCTGACTCCCCCCGCTGCTCACTTCCCCCACCTCTCTGCTCAGCAATGCTTCGTCTCTGCTCAGAAACAGCCTTGGCAGCATATTCAGCTGCTAACTGGAGGTCAGAGGTCACGTTGCGTCCATAGCGATACCCTGATGACCCTGCCCCTCGTGGACTAGCCGGACAGGAGTTAGGAACACTAGAAAAGGGGAAAGAGTCTGTGTTAATGGCTTTAAGTGATGACTTAGGGCCACCTTTGAAAGCAATACAGTAGATAAACTATATTTATATAAAGCATATAACTATATGTATAATAAATCTCATCTTAAGTCTCTGCATACATAAAACTAACATTCTGAAATGTCAAATAACTAAGAAACCATTAAACAAACCTACACAAAACACAAAGGCTTTTGTGAAGTGAGATTAATGCTGCTAGTATGTAAAAGAAAGGTAAAATAAATGATTGATGAAAAAAAAATGACTGACTCGTGACTTAAATAGTTTGCTTTCTATTCCTCATTTCAATTTTAACACTATATACTGAAATACTCAAATAAAGTTGAAGAAAGTACAAATAAAAGTTTACATTTTTTGAGAATATCTTAACAGGAAAAGCAAAAAGTAAACAAATGTCTTTCTGATGATTTAATTGCATTTTAATTGATAATAAAGTGCAATTTAAAACAAACACAATTGATATTTTGAATATGATCCTTTCAGCAAACTAGTGACACATTTAGTACAACAGCACAAAGACACAATTTCCCTTACAAACACAACAGTCAAGTTTTGGAAAAATGATTACAGCTCATATCCAAGGTGTCCTGGGCACACAAAATGATCATAAAGCACACAACAATGAGCAGAAATACTCAAAAGTATGTTAATTATTGACTGGGTTTTATCTGTTGCTGTTGAGAGACAGAAAAAACCCAGCAAGTTATTAAACACACACCTGCTTCTGTTAGTAAAGTAAACATTGGTTTCTGGGAGAGTCACTGTGCTTTGATTTGCCTTTAGCAACAGAGAGCCAAAGGTACAAAGACAGAGACACACACACACACACACAGAATATGTTTGTATTTTTTGGCTGGGGAAACCAGACTGCAGGCTCTGTTTTGAAAGTGGCTTTGTAAGATCAGCGCTGAAAAATGAATGAAGACGAACAAAATCGTCTTATGCTGCTCAGGGACATCTTAAGTATAAAAACGTGATTGCATCTGTAACTCTACTTACTTATACTTCATTAAAATTCATTAAAAGTTGTGTTATGAGGGAGTGAAGGTTGTCTTTGCTTTCCTTTGACACAATTGCAACAGCTCATTTCACTCATTTCAGCAAGTGTGAATGCTGGCAGGGGGAGAAGAATGTTATTATATACAGTTCATTTAAGTTGCCAAACAGGAAAAGTGACTCTTAGCACCCTGTGAAGAGACACTGTTGGTGTTTTAAGAGGGAGCATGTGCTTTTACACAATACTCTTCTGTTGCATGTACTGTATGTGGTGCTGGTTAAGGAAGGTGGCACAACAATCTGCCCGAAAAAGGCCACAGTGAAAGTAGTGGAGCAGTTTATGAGTGTCTTTAATGTGTGTGTGTGTGTGTGTGTGTGTTGTGTGTGTTTGTCCACGTGTGAGAGAACAGGAGCTGAGGGCTGAGAGGGAGGGGTAGGGGGCTCTGAAAAAAGGAAACCACGAATGGACGGAAAAACGGCCTACTGGCAAAACAATCTGCCGAACAGCCAATCACACACCTCGAAGCTGCAGCCCTTCCATATAAGGAAGGCGCACACAGGCTGACATTGGTGGGGACGCAGGATGTAAGAACCAGCACAGACCACCAGAGGGCAGACTCAGCACCACCACATTTGCCAGTTGCACATGCTGTATACATTTATAGAGCTGTGATTTTCAAACATGTGCTATCACAGCTCATAAGAGTGCAGGCTTCCATCTCAACAGAAACACCGCCGCAGCTGATCAACCAGCTTTTATCTATGAAAAGTGACTGATGTTGTATGTGTCTGGGGAAACCCTAACCACAGGCCTCTGGGCCACAACAGGACATGAGTAAAAGCAAAGGAAATGAAGCCTCAAATGTTTGCTAATCCACACAGATGACTGGAAAAACACGAGTAAACATGCTCAGACACAAAACAGATAAAGAGCACATATACTTTGATAGACCTAAAGCACTTAATGTGTAATCTATCTATCTATCATGTGACATGCAAAAATACAACTGATTTTAAAGAGTTGTTTTGTAAAGAGGTTTTCAGTCTCCATGCATGTCCTGCCATCACTGATTGCTATTTTTGAAAACAAGCAACCTCCTGCCTTGCCAAAACAAGGAAACAAGAGCTTATGGAAGTGTCAACTTAATGCAATAATGTTTAAATGAAGTGTTACGTACATTTTTATCATGTCCAACCAACAGTCCATAACCTTAAGTTTACTATCACACAGGCACAATATTTAGCCCGAAATGGGCAAAATATTGTGTTGTAAGTCAGAGCCACGTGTGAGATGTTGGAGGTACTTTTATATGGTGAGAAGGAGGAGAAGCTGCTGACAGTTCTCCTACATAGAGAAATATCCCAGGTGATGTGGTTGTCATCCATGCTATATTTGGAAATACAAAATTTAAAAATATCTTTAAAGCTGAAGAAGCAGATCAAAGTTGTTTTCAATAAATGAAATGCGTGAAAAAAACTGTATATTTAGATTTGTGCATTCTCAAATGCTGCTGCACTTAAACGCATCCCTGGCTCTAATTCCCTGTTAGAAACTTCACAGTCTAAGACTACAGACTACTACCCCCTCTGTGAGCTGGTGGTGTTGCTAGCAATGTGCTTACTGCTAGTACTATTCAACATCTGAGGCACCGTTTGGAAAATGTTTGCAGTCCGCTGTTTAACTTTTATGCCTCGATTCAGCAGATCAGCACGATCCACTTTCAGACTAGCATTAGCTAAATAGTGCAGCCTACCCAGCTGTAGCGTTAAAGTTTAACGAGCTTGAGACCATCTGCAGCTAAGAACAGCCGCGCTCCGTGCACATTGGGAAACAATGATACTACCTAAGGAAACCATTTCAATTATCTTTGATGATAGATCTGCACTGTGAGTTTATGGAAATAGCATGTGAACGAGTGGGTGAGGGGTTGCGTGTTCATTGAGAGAGAGCAGAGATACAAACCCTGGCACAGCCTCTCAGAAAAAACATGTTACATACTTTAATGCAATATTAAACTATATTGATATAACCTGGATTGCCTACTACTGTATCTTGTTTACAATATACTGTAAATAGACAATATACTACCCAGCACTACCATCACATAAGAAAGAAAATCAACAAATCCTCAAAACTAAAGAGGCTTTTTTTGCTAATTAAATTACAGTTGATCAATTATTAAAACAGCTGTTGATTTAGCTGCTGAAATTATTGACTCATCATAGCTATGAATATCTATTTAAACTCACAACTGGAGGCTAAATCAAAACATATTAAAGCTCAGTACGCTCAGCACTGAGCTTAAGCAGTCACAACAATGAAGCGACAGCTTCCAAATGCTTTTCAAGTAAAAACACTGACTCTTGTTGCCAAATGTGGACAATTGGCTTTGCATTGATGAAGTGTGTCACATGCTGTGTTTGTGTGATTAAGTGAATACCTACTGGAGTTCATGTCATTGTGTGTGTGAGTGTGTGTGTGTGTGTGGGGGGGGTCTATCCTTACCTGATGGTGCCTGTGGGCGAGGGCTGCGGAGAGCCAAATGCCCTGATGTGCTCTTCTTGCTGCTGCATTGTGGGAATGCTTATTTTGAGGGGGGAAATGTGGGGCAGAAGAGGGCGAGGGGGAAGAGAGGGCTGCTCCCTCTCTTTGTGCTCCTCAGGCTCCAGGAGCGACATGAACTGGATCTTGATTACCGTGCTGGGAAAACGAAACACACACCTGGAGAGCAGGAGAGCAGAGGGGAGACGTGGTGGGAGAGACAAAGACAAACAGAGACAAAGTTTGATTAGTGCCTTCTCTACTATACAATACTTGACAGCTTGGCATTATAAAATTATTTTTAACATCAACAGACTTCTTGCCTTGGGAGTCAAACTTTTCGCCTGTAAATGTTCAGAAAGATTTAAAATTGAACATTTGAAGTACCCTGACAACAAGGCAAACTCCATCTGCTGAGGGTCATCGTGTGAGACAGTCAAAAACTAGAGAGCAGCTACTAAATGAGCCTTGTGTTGTGAATGTTTTGTCAACTATTGTTTCCAAGGTCAAGAATAAACTTTAAACTCAGTATTATGATGTGTTTTAAATTGCACAACAAATTGACAACAAATCTGCAGCAAGTGACAAAATGCTAACAGTTATTAGCATTTTATTTATAAAATCTAAATCATATCATCATGCAGTGACACTTTCCCCTCAACTACAGGGACTTGTTTATAATATAACAATATCTTTAGTCAACACATTTCGTGGACAAAAAAACTTGGCTGCTGTAGACTTAACCAAACAGCCATTTGACCTGCATTTCCTCTTCTTTTAACAGTTCTGGACAACTACCTCAATAAAAGCAAGGATCAGTCCAGGCCCGAGTCAGTTCAAGCCTTAACAAAACCCCTGAAAACAACTGTGTGTGAGGGATGAGTAAATGTTTAACAATGGAACCTTAATAACTAAAGTAAATATTTCTAGTTTTTCCTAGGGGTACTGGCAGCAACGTTGCATGTTTAATGTAGTGAAGTCTTTATGACGGCAACCCTATCTGACCAAAAATAACGATTGTGTCGTTGAGCAAGAAACTGAATCCCCACAGTTCTAGGGGTGCTGAGCTCAGACTTAGGCCTCCCTGTAGGAAAAAAAACAAACAAAAACATCCAAACAGGACCACAAACATGTCATAAGCAGTTTTAGACAGCTGCAGCAGTCTATGATAAAAAAAATGCAAAAGAAATACTCTCTTTTTTCCATTGTCCTGAGAAAATTGCAGCTGCAAATCTAATGCTGAAGCCCTGAACAGTCTGATCACAGCTGTCTCTGACTAGAGCAGGCCATCCATCGTCAACAACTGAGGATCCATATACTGTAAGAGGAGCACTAGTGAGGGAGGAAAGAGGCCTGTGGTAACTCTGACAGAGCTTCAGGGTTCCATCTCTGAGAGTGGAGTCACAGAAAGTCACTGTTCAAAGAACTCACATGACATTTTGAATGGTGTTTGCTACAGGGCGAGTGTGAGAATGTTCAATGGTCTAATTGGACCAAATTTAAGCTTCTTTACCACGCTACAGAGTACTGCTCATCATCTGAAACACATCATACCAACCAACGTTATACGTGTGGATGCTTCTTTGCTGCAGGCCATTGACAGCTTAAGAAGGTACAGGGTTAATAAAATACAACAAAACAAAGAAAACATCATAAATAAATTGTTGCACCCTGCAAAAGTACAACAACTGGGAAGATTATGTATTTTACTGCGAGACAATAGCCGTGCTCCCATGAAATGTCAAGCAAATTTTAAGCAAACTTTTGAAATGTTTCCAAAAAAAAAGGCAAATTAGGAATAATTGGCAGTCTCTGTATGAATGAAGATGATACAGACAAAACCACACAGATTCAAAGATGTAATTTAAGCCAAAGGTTTCACTACTAAACTTTGACTTGAAGGGTGTGAATATAAGCAACTATTAAGTGAGGTGTATTGTACTGTATTGGTACTCAGCTTAATCAGAAAAGATATGTGGATATTAAAGTGTTAAGCAGTGTCAGATCACCTTATGAATCCACAGTGACTCAAAGCTGAAAATGATCACAATGTATAAATACTGTTAATGTACCAGAATAACTAAAATGACTAATTAATTGCCGTCATCCACATTTTTATAGATTCTAATCTGAACTCAGCACAGTTTTCCTGCTAACTTGTACATGTGGGACAGCTCTCAGGACCAGTACAACCATGCAAACATGGCTGTGTTGAATGTGGCCTTGGCTTGCAGGTCTAGTGTTTACTCCATGTGCTCCTGCAACGAGGATGTCATTACAGCCTGCACTTCCTGTTCAATGCCCGACACACCCCCAAACAGTCTTTACAGCCAATCAGAGAAGATAAAGGCACATTTCCCCCTCCCCCCCACCACCCTCCAACCTGCACCTCCTCCTCCCGCTCCACCCTATGATTGACACACACACACACACACAGTCATAGCTTTCAGTTTTTAACATTTCCTGTGTCAGTAAACAGTCAACTGTGTCTGTGACAATAAACCTAAACCCTTATTTAAACACCAGATGATTTCCACAAAAAAAAAACAAAAAAAAACCATTTCAAGTTTTGAATACAAAACAAACACACCTCTCCAGACAAAACTCGTGAGCTGAACTGTCAGGGGTGCGTTTGTTTACATTAATGTTTACGTGACGGCGACACGTTGGCTAACAGCCTCACAGCTAGCAAACGCAATCGCACAGAAAACTGTTGAGACACAACTTTTACCAGCAGCCAGAAGACATTCATGTGAAAAAAAAAACATTTTAGGATTGTGAATGATATAAAGCCACTTCTACCATAATATGACAACACGTCTTTTGTGAGAAATTATCGGCAAACATTAACATTTTAAACGTTTGCTAACTAGCTTGTGCTGAAGCTGGATGATAGGCCAGATGAAGCTATATTTGCTAACGGCTAAAAGTAGCTAGGTTAATTCACAAGGTGTTTGAAGCTGCCCTGAAGGGGTCCGTTGGGCCTCTTAGACGAGTGAATAACAATTAAAAGTTCACAGATAAAGTGGAAATATTTACTGGCTTCTAATGTTACTACCTCACTGTCCAAACCGAGGTTACAGTAAACTTATCCGAAGCTAAACTCGATCAGGCTAAATCAAACCGCTTTAAGTAGGGGTGTTATGACAAACTTTGTAACCCCGTCGGAATCGGTCCCCCGTGCAAACATGGAGTTAATGGTTTGTCTGTTTAAAAGTGTTTAGAAAGCTCATCTATTCACCAAAACTGTAAGGAATGATTAGTTATGTATTAAACATACCCCACATGCAGTGGTGTAGATGCTGTTTTACAGTTTGACTGAACTGATGTGTGTCCAGGGGGGACAACGTTTAAGGGGATACACATTATACCATAACATCAGCTCCACGGTAAATGTTTGTAATGAACACTAAAGTTTGGCGGCAGCGAAGCACCGTGTTGCCATAATTAGCCTGTCGGTAGCGGCTAGGCTAACTGACTGCACTCACTCTCTGGGCAGCGGCAGCGGCGGCGCCCCTCTCCGCTGGAACACCCCGTCAACGAACACGCCATTCTTGCCCAAACACCGGAGGGAGAAACCGGTCGCCTCGTCGTAGCTGAGCTGCAGGTGTCGCCGTGAAATGAAGCTCGAGTGGCCCATGTTGATGTCCACGGAGCCGTGAGACGAGTTCCGGCCTATGGTGACCGTCCTCTGGCGCATGACAAACTCAAAGTCCCGGCCCTCGAGTCTGGCCAGGGCCTGCGGAGGAGGACAAGCGAGGCGCACGGGAAGGATCCCGGCATCGGCGCGGGTGTCCATCACCGGAGGACCCAAGAGGGCGAGCGAGGGCTGATGATAGGAGTGCGAGGTCACCGAGACGCGCACGGGACTGCACGGTGCGGACTGCAAAGCAAGCAGGGCTCGAGCTCCGGTGTCGTCCCGGTAGTCTGCCATCTTCTCTCGGAGGGTCAACACACTCACACGCGCGCACACTTTACTTCTCGCACACACACAGTTGCAACGTGAGAGTTTTCGGTCACAGCACTTGTTCGCTCCGTGGCTGTCGGAACAACATGGAGTCCGGTTCGGCGCAAGAACGGGACCGGAGTGTCTCCGGGAACGGGGCTGCTGCGTTCAGGGCCGCCTCGTAAACTACTGCTATGAGTACATTCACACAACACTCTCTCACGCTTACATCGTATACACAGGACAGAAGTTGCGTCTAATTGACATGCAGACTAGTGACAAAGTAAGGAAAAAAATAATATAGTGTCATAGTAAGGTGTTGCCGCCAGAGCAGCTTCAGAGTTCAATATCAAGAGCACCATTCTGTCAAAAGGTAATCCCT
Organism: Pempheris klunzingeri; assembly: GCF_042242105.1. Lineage (NCBI taxonomy): Eukaryota > Metazoa > Chordata > Actinopteri > Acropomatiformes > Pempheridae > Pempheris > Pempheris klunzingeri. The sequence goes on from NC_092014.1 coordinate 6,725,338, forward strand.
GATTTGGTGTTTTGATGATAATAGTGGTGGAGAGCGCTTTCAAACAGGACTAACGTTTCCCATTGGTGACTGATGAGGCCATAGCATGTGATTCACACTCATTATTTTTTCACACATATCAAACCATTCTGTGACCCCTTCTGTCCTTTGGATGGGGGTATAGAACAGATTTTCCCTCACTTACTGTGCAATACTTTTTATATTCCCGTGTAGTTTGTCCCTATTTTTATACTTGATCTTGTTTAAATTGTATTTACTTTTTATGTGTATATTTCTGTCCACTAGTTTATTTATTGTTTTATTGAAGTTTACTTTTGCTTACTTGCTGCTGTAATAGTGTTTCTCCACCATGGGATTAATAAAGGGATATCATTTCTTATGTTATCTTATGTCATCTTATCTTATCTTATGCTGTTGACATCCTGAAAGAGACCACCCACATCAGGTTAGAAGTGTGTTATCATAGGAAAAAGGTGATTACTCTTCTATGGATTTGCAGTGATCCCCCTCTCTTAGGGAACAGGTTGATTCAAACCATCCCAGCAAAGTGTCCCCCACAGCATTACAGAGCCTCAGATCCTCTCATGGAAGGGGTCAAATGTTCATGCCTGTACTGTTTTCTTGGTGTAAAATGGTTTTTGCACCACTGAACTCTCAAATGTGCATTAATCTTTCTAATGACGGGTTCATAAACTGCAACCCTGCCATAAAACGCCCCTCTATGTAATTGTCAAGGGTTTGTTCTCACTAGTGTGATCATGACCTGCACTGTCGTTGTCAGGCACATGAGGACGTTTTTCCTTACATATGGCACTAATGCAAGCTCATCTAATTCATCAAACATCCACAATTTCAGACACTGTTTACTGATGTCTTTCCCATAGATCTAAATGCAGATGTCTCTTTAGTCACTGTTCCTGCTGAAGCACTTTCCAGCACTTTCCACCCACTGAAGCCCAAACAATTAACTTTCTTTCAAAGTCACAAAGGTCTTTTCCTCCTTCTGCTTATACACCTGCAACAGATTGGATGTCAGTTGGTTAATTGTGTCATCTAGTGCATCTGTGTGGAAGCATCTGGATTCAATATGTGTCTTCACGCATTTATTAAGGTTTTTCCTTTCATTTGTCACCTGTCTGCATGTCCTCCTAATGTGATATCATCCAGCAAAGTCACATTTAAATTTCTTAGTGTAGTAACGTGTTTTTCACATTTTGTCATTGAAGTTACACTATTTCTGAACAGCTAAACTCCAGCCATATTGGTTCAGGTCTTGGAAATATTTATTCAGCACTTCAGTAGACACTTTGAACACTTTCCAGTTTCACAACACTTTGATTTGTCTAAACAAAAACAAGAAAAACAAGAAATCTGCTTGATCCCAAGTGAACAGGTTTTTGGGCTCATTATAGACTAAATCTATGTGGGAGTTATCACATCCTTTTGGTTTGTAGAACAACATGAGCAACAAGGCAAGGCAAGTTTATTTGTATGTCATCTTAAAGTGCTTGATATAGGGCAAAAAAGCCTCAGAACATTATTAAAGAAGCACAATGAAAAGATGATAAATTTAAAGATTAATAAGTAAATAGACAAAAATAAAATCAAGGGTGTATAGCTCTGTTACTGTCCAGTAATAAGCTGCTAAAATCTAGTTTTGGAAATAGAGGTGCATGAGAGAAATCTGTATGTTTGATGGTTCACAGATCAGCACGTCATGTTGCAGTGGTAGAGAAAAGTCGAGAAAATCTACGTCGGGAAAAAATACCTCAAAAATTTGTGATATTAATAATGCTGACGGTAGAAATATGAACAAAACTGCAAAAAAAAAAAAGTTGGCTAATTCACAGCATTATTGCCAGTATGGCTGCAGGTTCTGTGCCGTGAACGCACCTCGGTCGATAGGCTGCAGGTCATGTCGTCATTCCAGGAAACTGGAGGTCCAGATTTATGATCTGCAGTGGGTTTATTCAGAAGTGATCACTTAACACAGTTCTCCACTCTCATGTGTGTCCTGGATCAGGATCTGGATCATTTTTAGTCAGTGCATATTATCATGTGAAGTAAAAATGGGGGATATCAATTGAATAAATTGATAAATCACAGAATTTACTGCCACTAAAATCATAACAATTCAGTCATTACAGTTAATTAAATTCTTCTTTAAGTTACAGTTTGAGCGTCAAACCAAGATACATGAAAATGGTGCATTTAATTGATAGGTTTGGGGTAATATTTCAGCTATTTTCAGCAGATAAAGTGCACATTTTTCTCAGTCCCAGCCTCAAGAACATGTAGAGTCTGCAGGGCAGCTGGTTTGCTCTCCTCAGATTTTTTTTTCTTTTCTCTTCTCTTTTTTTCATGTCTGCCCTCTGTTTATAAACATGGAAAGAACAAGATGGTTGAAAAAGTCGGATAATGGATTTGTGAAGGAGTAGGAGCACATGGAGTAGTGAACAAATGAGCAAAAAATATAAATCAGACCATCCACATGAGGGCGCTGTTGTAATATAAATCACTCAGAGAGGTAGAGCTGGCTCAGGAACACACACAGAAACCTCAGTGGGTCATTTAATGCACTTTATACCCGAATTATCTGGTCAAACATTAACTCACTGTGGCTGATATCCGAATGAATTTTCTTCACTTTTCAGTAGTTGAATATAAGTGAATACATTTACCAAAGTACTGCACATATTCCCGTTATATGTATGTCTTCATGCTACTTGTGGAACTCTTTACTACTACAGTTATTTGATAACTCCAGTTACTAGTTACTTTACAAATGAAGAGTTTCACATACAAAATATAAAAGAGATGAGAAACGTTTCTTATGTTTTATTAAATCGAACTAATAGGCAGTAAATACAAGCACAGCTAAAGTGATCAGTGGATTGATCAGGACGAAGGTATTGACAGAAAATTATATTGCAACTATTTTCATCATTTAAGTCATTTTTTATGCAAAACATTTCCAATATTTTGGTACTTTTCATTTATTCTACTAATTTGTCATCTGCTACTAGACAATGCTGCACTGGACAATAGTGCCACTTTGTGCTCTCAGTAATTGTTTGATGGCATTTCTCACTTTTGCATTTTCTCACTTTTGTGTTTTCAAACCAAACGAACGCTTAATAATCAAGATAATAATCAGTATTTTGTGTCTGGGGACATTTTTTCTGCATTGTGCACGTTCACTTTTAAAACTTAAAGTAATTTTTCCCAATTATACTCACAGTTTCTCAAAATTATTCAATCCCCTTTGCAAATTAGGTGTATAGGAAAAAAAATGCAGCTGTGTTCAGTGGAAAACTTAAACAAGAATGATTTAAATAGCTTAACACAACCAATATTACTCCTGCTCTCTAATATTCTTGTGTTTGTGTGCTGCAGTCGCCCTCTTCAAATCACATCATAGACTTTCTATGGGATTGAAGTCAGGCGACTGTGGCGGCCACTCGGGTATCTTCCGTAACTTTTATCTGACGCCTTGGTGGACTTTGAGGTATGCCTGGGATCATTGTCTTGTTGGAAGGTCTAATGATGTCCAAGCTTCAGCTTCCTCACGGACGGCCTGACGTTTTCTCCAAGGATTTCCTGATACTTGATTGAACCCATCTTGTTCTCCAAATGCTGTAGGTTTCTAGTGTCAGAAGAAGCAAAGCAGCCCCAGAGCATCACAGAGCCACCGCCAAGCTTCGCTTTAGGCAGTATGTACTTTTCAGCGAATGTCTCATTCTTCCTCCGCCAGACATACCGCTGATCCATAGAGCTGAAAAGTCCCAGTTTTGTTTCATCGCTCCACAGAGCAGAATCACAAAGCTCTGTGCCCACTTGCTGCAGGTCTTTTGCAGTTACTCAAGGGTTTTTGGCCACCTGCCTCCTCAGAAACCTGGTGGCAGTCGTTGATAGCTTCCCGTCTGCCACGTCCAGGTAGTGTAGCCACTGTTCCTTTAGCTTTGAACTTGTGAACTTTGCTTCCAACAACATCTCTAGAAACATTCAGTGCCTTTGCTGTCTATTTGTGTCCTTTTGCTTGTTTGTGAAAGGCAATGATCTCCTCTCTTAACTTTTTGGACATTTCATTTGACTTACCCATATTTCTAACATGTAACCAAACGTCACTGTGAACAAACCCCTGGCCAGTCCAGGTATTTGATGTGTTCTATCTCCAGCACAACTTATGCAACTAATGAGGCCTGTAATTAGTTGTGACAGGTGTGCCTGAGACAACACCTGATTTGCAAATGAGTGCTCTCATGAGGGATTCTGCTCAGGGTGTTGAATAATTTTGAGACTGCAGCAGTCACTAAAAGTGGTATTTTGTGTTTTGTATTTGGAGAAACCGCCTGTAGTCTTAGTGTTCTTGTTCGAGATATTCATTGGACACAGTTCACAGTTCACACCTAATTTGCTCTGGAGCTTGAATAATTTTGATTGCAAATGTACTTTTACTTAAGTAAGATTTTAAAATGAAAAATGTACTTGTAACAGCGTATTTCAGTGTGGTATTTGTACTTTTACGTAAGTAAAGGATCTAAGTACTTCCCACTGACCCACTGACTTTTTTTTTTATCTCCGTGCCATATTTTACACTTTTACACTTGACAATAGTAAGTGGTGCTGCTGTGTGGCATCACAGTGTAATGTAAGGTGTTTTTACTCACTAGGAGAGAAATATCCCTCATATTTATACATTTTCTTTGTCATGCTGGTGTTGTACAGTCCCATTTTTTATCATTTGTCGCACCTGGAAGTTTTATGTTGCTATAACAGTGATCAAAAGAATGACAGTGTGCATGGGAAAACTCCAAACTAACCTTTATTGTTAACACAGGCTTTACAGATGATCCATCTGCCACTCAGGTTAGGAAAGACAAACGAGAGAGTAACTCATACAGAGAAAGTGCACACTACTAACTAACTACACTACACTAACTACACTACTAGCACAGATAAAATGAATGAAAAATTGACATGAAGTTTATTCAGAATATGTCGTGATTATCCTTTATCTTCATCTTGTTGTTTTCTTAGCTTGAGGGTTCAGAACGTGGCACCAGCTTCAGTTTGATGGGTCGTTTTGGCGATATAAGGCCCTGGGTGTCTAACTCTGGGGGGATCTGGTGGGAAATAACACAAGAAGAGGTGTGAACAAAGTCAACAAAGCAAAAACCTATGCCTTGTTATTTTAGTATCACCGAGGGTAGAAACCCCATGCAAATAACAAAAAGCTTAGTGAGTGTGCTATTTGACATTTTAGCACATACAGTATCAGCTGTATTCTTTGTCTTAGGTAGCACCTTTTGATATTTGAACAGACAGATCTTGATATGGCTATTTTTGCTACCTTTGGCCTTATATAACCCTCAATATCTCTGTCAAACAAGTAGTTCCTAATATTTGGAAAGGATTGTTTATACACCATAAAACTAGCAACAAGCAGTTTAAAGATTAACATCTGTGGTCTCACCTCAGTCTCCTCACACACAGCGAAACTGTACCTCTGGAGGATCTCCACCATTGCTAGTTTCATCATCACCAAAGCAAATCGCATCCCAATGCAGTTCCTTGGCCCTGCCCCAAAAGGCATGTATGTGTATGGATCAATCCTCTCTTTGTTTTCTTTGCTGAACCTGAAGGCACACACACACACACACACACACACACACACACACACACACACACACACACACACACACATATATATATGATAGCATCTCAATAACAGAAAATGAGGCAATGACCTGCAGAGATCAGATCTGTAGCTGTTTGGTAAACACAAACATATAAATCATATAAATCCTTTTTATACCTCTCGGGTCTGAACTCTTCCGGCTCAGGCCACACTTCAGGGTCCCGGTGCAGGGGCCATGTGGGTACCATGACGACCATATCTTTTGGAATCACAAGGCCATTAATCTCCACAGTTGCCTTGGCCACCCGCTCCAGACGTGGAGCAATGGGATACAATCGGAGAGACTCGTTAATGGAGGCATCTAGATACTCCATCTGCATCAGAGCCTGGTAATCAACTGGAGCCTACCCAAACACATGGACACACACGTGACTGCTATGAATACTTACTTATGCCACTCAGGAGAGGACCACTACTCTGTTATATTGGGCAAAGTCAGGAAGTACAACAAGAGCTAAAGGGATACAGAGATGGGTGATGGAGGTACTGAGGTTAAGAAACACTGTTACTGATACGCTTTAAAAGTATAGTATCCAACACCACAGTGCTTGAACAGTACTGCGTTTTACTTTAAAAGTGTTTGGTATGGGAAATAAGCTTACTTGCCATCTTTTTATATGGAGTTACATCAGAAGATGGACACCACTCAATCCGTCTGGTATGTATAAAGTTACAGCCAGCGGTCAGTTAGCTTAGCTTAGCACAAAGACTGGAAACATGGGAGAAACATACCCAAAAGTGACAAACTTTTCCTACAATCATCTCATCATTATTTACACCTTGTTTGCTTGTGTGTTCTTCTATCACCCAGCTCTACTGGAGTTTTTAGCCTCTTTTAGGTCATTGTTTTGGTTGTGTGGCCTGCAAATTCCAATCTCACTGTTGTTTCTACCAACAGTAGGTAGTTTTTGTTAAGCAAAAAGGCTCCTGCCCAGCCCCAGTTAGCAGACAGACAATGTTTGGGAACAGCTGTAGAACCTAAACTGAGATTATGCTTCTCCCAATATACACATGATGCAGATCTGTGCGTCAGGCTAGTTGATTGGTTGATTCAACTGCTGTTGGATTCAAAATGGAAATGAAAATGTATGTAAAAAAAAGGAGCATAATTTCAGCAACTAGCAGCTAATGACTCTGATAGTTCTCAAGAATTGGTGGAAACCAAGGCACAGATAAAAGAAAAGTGAATATTTCACTTAACTCTCAATGATCATGTTGCCTGTTGGAGATGTAAATTAGTATGTTAGTATGTTTGTCAAGTTGTTGTGGAGTTCCTCTGCCCCAAAGTGGACAAAAACAATGAAAGCTGCCTTAAATGAATTATTTTTAGACCCTGCTTCCTACTTCCACAAACATTGCCCTCTCCCCACTCCCAGCATGCCTTGTTTGGGAAGGTGGCGTCAATCTCCTCCTGCAGCCGTTTCATGACATCCTGGTTTGTCGCCAGATTGTAAGCCAAGAAAACGAGGGAGCTGCTGCTTGTTTCGTAGCCAGCAAAAAGGAAAATCATTGCTTGAGACAGGATCTCATGATCGCTTAAACCTGGGAGACAACAAGGAGATGTGATTCAGAATAGTGCTACAATCTGGCTTTATGTATGTGTAGATACTGTGCATGGCTGTATGTGTGTGTCACCTTTATTCTGCTCCACGTTATTGGGGTCATTGTGTTTCTGGGAGTCGATCATCAGTTGAAGGAAATCCACTCGACTCTAAAAGAGAACATATATGAGAATACCTTTGATTACATTTCTGAATCAGCTGATATACATACTGTATATGTTCATATGCACACACATACATACACACACACACACAAGCAGCCACACCTTTTGCTTGGCAGCCTCTCGGCTGGACTTTATCTTTTGCAGTGCAGCGTAAAAGAAGTCTGTGACAGCCTTGGGGAAAAAGGAAAACGCCAACTTCTCAAAAATAGGACCCATGAAGGGGAAGAAAGCTGGAATTAAGCAGAATGCAACACATTTATCAAGGATACAAGATAGAGTGGATCAACTATAAACACTCACACTAGGTTACAGATGTTTTTGGTTTACCAGACAAGTGAAGGGCACAATTAGAAATAGCCGCATTTTACAGAAGTAAAAACAATGCTGTACCAACAATAAGGAAGACAGGGCTGAAGAAGTCAAACTTCAGCATCTTCTTGATATTAGTGACAAATGGGTCTGAGGGGTTGTTGAGAGAGTCTATGTCTACACTGAAGGCTGTGCTGGTCACGACATCCATACTGTAGGGTCCAAAGAACCTAAAGAGCACATAAACACATCAGATATCTCATCCGGTCATACTTAAAAAGAGTTGCAAAGACTTGCACAAATTTTCTGGATTAACGTAAAGAAATGGAATGTGTTGGGAGTATAAGATGTTCGTACTCCTTCAGCTCTAAGGGTTCGTCCTTGTCTGCCTTCTTTTTCATGCTGGTGATTAGGTTTGCAGAGTGGCGCTTCATTATAGAAAACATCTGAGACACAAACAGAGAAAAAATAGAATAGATTACACAGTACAGGGCACTGGCTCAGAGGTCCTGTTTCTGCTTCCTCAGTGGTTCTTAACCTGGGGGTCAATCCCTTTCTTTATCCCCTTTATCATCTTGTGATAAAGAAAGGTTTTTTGTTTGTGTTTCTGTTTTGTGTTTCTTGTGAAACACTAAGACAATCATCCCTTTAGGCCTCCAAAACATCCGTCAAATGAAACAATCTGAGAAGGAAAAAAAAACTGTTCATGTCCACGATGAGACCATAAACTGTGACGAGAGCTCAAAAGTAGAAATTGCTTGATCTGAAAGGGTCAAAGGCTAAACATTTTAGGAACCACT